>NC_089217.1:8034850-9234850 GCF_963930695.1 Labrus bergylta
AAAAAGCAGCTCTGAATATTCATAAGGCGCGCAGTGACTCACAGCGTATTAGCAGAGAAGAACAGGGCGGGGGTTTGTTCCCTCCTATTTCCCGCTCAACCAAGTTTAACATGAGCCTGAAACAATATTACATGTTCAGTAGTTATTGATTAGTTTTTTTTTACATGTATTCAAATGGTGTTGATCATCTCAAATGTAATCAAGGTACCAGAGAAGTTCAATAGGCTGGATAAATAATATTAGTACGCAAAATGCTAATTATTTTTGTAAATATAGAAAAGTGTTTGTTGAAAAGAAATCTTGAATAAATAGAGCAGCCTTATATTGTCGAAGCTTGGGTCTTTGTGGTTTTTCCAGAAATGTCTTAGAGTTTTGAAAACATTTTAGTCACAGAACAATGCGACGCTTTAGTGCAACATTCCTCACTAGCCAAGAAACACCAGCGTTCAGACTACTGGACAGGCTTTAAACAAGCCAAGAGTGAAGTAAGATTATTAAGAGCAACCAAAATGCTCTGGGAATCCCCTCATTATGCAGGAAAACTTGAAGAAGAAGGCCATTAACTATGGGGGCGTCAAAACTGAAGCAGGGCAAAGATCTACACACTGTGATGCATGTTAACACCATGTCATTTTAATGATACATTTTACATTTGTCCTTCTTCCCGTTGTGAAAGGTACGAGATAAACTAAGGCTATTGAATACCTGTATGATTAACTAATTGCTCCCATTCTTCATCCTGTTGTGCTCCTTTGTACTCAATGTTGCCACATTCCCCGATCTATTAACAGATGTGTTATCGGCCAATTACAGTTGAGTGGAACTAGTGATTAAAATGATGGCCACAACAAAGAAATGAGGACTTAGATGTAATAAATAAAAATAATACTTTGAATGTGAACTAGACTGACATGATATAAAAGCAGGCAAGGAATACAGTAAAAGTGAAATATTAAAAACACATGTAAGTGGGCATTTATCATAGATAATCCACTGTGTGCTCTTCATCTCTTTGTGTGCTTCCCCTCTCTCTCTCACACACACACACACACACACACACACACACACACACAGACACACATCTGCTTCAAAGCTGTCTCCCTTTGAATGGGGAGCTTTATCAAAACCTGGTCTCTGAAAATGTGAGGGACATGTCGCCAAAGGGCATACACACACATCATACACACAGACACTGGCATGCACACGATCACACTAAAGTGCTGTCACGCCATGGCGAAAAGACGAAAAGGCACATTTTCTCCTATCCGAATACATTACCATGGAAACACTTTTCAACAGCTGGTTTGCATGTCAGAAGTATGCTGGTATTCATCCTTACATTATTTAAGCCCCATTTAGATGAGCTCTGTCCACTCAGTGATCGTGTGTGTGGGGGGGGGCATGGCAGTCATACATATTTTAGAAGCAGGAAAATGGACTGAGAGATGTAACACTTGATATATTGCAAGAAAATTTAAAGAGGACTATCACATGAATACAAGAATAGTCCAGATCTGCTTTTGCATAGGTGAAGTGGCAACGAAAGATGTAACACTGACAAAATAGAGGAAGCAGAAGTGGAGAAAAAAGTGAAGAGGAGAAATGAGCACCAAACGCACAAGAGACAACCGTAAGCCATGAGGAGAAACAGAAAAATCTTATTGTTTCACCCACAGTGGAAAAAAAGGATAAATTATTGATGTCATCCTTTGTTTTCCCCCCCAATCAGCAAGGATTATACTCTTACTCCATTGAGTGTGGAGAGAGAACTGGAAGGAGGGACAAAGGAGCGAAGAGACTGAGAGAAAATGTGAGACATGAGAGGAGAAGCGAGTAGCTGAGTACTTGACATGATTGGCATTTTAATGTGATACTGAGATAGCAGTGAGACCGGCAGCTCGCTATGGTTCCGATAATAATAATGATAGTAATAATAATGGCTTTCGCAGTTGAACCCACACGGCATAGGCAGAGCACGTGTAGTGGAATCTGCTGAAGCTATTTATTTTCATCTTTACTGAAATTCATTACCAGCCGCTCCTCAGCTCAAACGGCTGCCAGGGGTTTTAGAGTCCTGTGATTGCACGAGAAAGTAAATAAGCCATTACAGCAGCTGAAGGGATATCTTTCACCTCTTATCTCATCATGTTTATGTGTCCCATTGAATCACAATGTCTTCAGGCTGCTTTTAAACTCATTTGGATGTAGCTATTTAACTATGTGTCATTGAAAATTCGGGGGTGGAATGACAGCAAAAATGACGCAGGGGCAACTATTGAAAGATAAACTTGCAGAGTTTGAGGCAACCACTTATGTAACTTTTCAAAAGGACTTTAAAAACGAGAATAACTCTTTTCAGCAGGCAGTAACTAATGCCACAGGTGTCACTGACCTATAAATCAATAAACCTACGATAGCTGACTTTGCAAGAAGTGTTACCTCAAGGTCTGAGAGAGTGTAAGTATGTGAGGGTATGACCTCAACGTGTCTTATCTTGTCAGTTAGGATAGTACGACAGTCGAGAGAGAGGGATAAACAATGAGTCAGCAGGCACCCTCAATGAATTTCAATCAGGCCAGATGGGCTGCTGCTGCTGTGTCATGAGAAATATCCAGACCTGCATTCACCATGAAGCAGCTACACAGCTACTTCACACAGCTGAGGGACCAAGTCATGACAAAGCACTACGACATCATGTACTAAAGACAGGTATAAGCCAGGCAGTGGCTGAATGCTAACATTAGCTTTTGTCTGACGGTAACTTATGATTGAAGAAATGTTGTAAAGTCTTAAAACATGGCCCAATTTCCCTGTCTATACAGCTACATGACTCACACCCTGGAACACAGCAGTACAACATTATACAAGCAATTCTGATTCCCACCCAGAGCATTGCGTTTGAGGAAAATGACCAGTGTGTAAATATGGTAAACTTTTACAGGTTATTCTTAGAAACCACCATGTAACTCTTATTTCTTGTATGTTTCCCTCACGGTTTTCATCCCTGCCTCAAAGATTCTATCTTCCTCCTCTTCCAGCTGCCCGGCCTGCTGTTCTGTGCATCTTCTCCAGGTAAGGAGTGATCACACCAGACATCGACGCCACGCTGTGACATGTGGCACTTGTGCCGTTACACATCTCATCTGCCTAAATTAGCATGCATTAGTCTATCACATGGGTAGTTAAATTGTGTGAGAGGATGACAGTGTATGCCCAAGGTTGGAGACGAATAGAAAGAGCTGCAGACAGAGACAGAGGGAGGCTGGTGTTGCCAGGTTGGTTTTTGAGGAGGGAGCAGTAGGGGTGTTGCGGATGGCAGAAAGAGCAAAGAAGAAGGGTGATGGATTTAGGAAAATATGATTGAGACTGGGGGAAAGGGGAATAAGGTAAAAGTATCCGGGGCCAAGGTAAGTATAACCAACAACAAAAAAAATCATAGGTTGTCCAGCTCCCTTTCTTTTTCTCTCTTGACACAACCACAGCCCTCTGACATCACCTGACGGATTAAGTGCTTTTCATCTTGTGGCAGGGTTTTCACCAAGAGACAGCAATTGAAAATGAAGCAAAAAAGTCCTGCTAAAAGCTTAACAGCGTTCTTTATAATGGGGGAGGAAAAGCGCAGGCGAAGAGGTCGATAGGCTCCCACTTAAAATCTTCATGATAACAGCTAGAATGACAGCACAGGTTAGTATGGTAATATGGTTGCGTGTATTGCTTTCTCAATGCATTATGAGAAAATGTTACAATGCTGGAACCACATTTAACATGCATACATTGACAAAAATGAGAGTTAAATAATGCAGTATGTGCATACATTTTCCAAGTGTTACTGTAAAAAGGAATCTGCCAATGAGATTCAGCAGAAAACCACAAGCCAGTGACATCATACACATACCAACGGTGTCTCAGTTTCGACATCTCTGCTGTCAGCTGAATGTCAAAATGATTTCTAGGCGAAACTGTAAACTCAGGAAAGTTTGTAACTTGTCTCTACTCTCCCCCATGTAGGGCAGGGCAACAAGTACTGAATATTTCAATAAATCAGAGCTTAGAATATAGAAGTTGTGTTTTCTGTGATTGACAACTTTTCTTACACTCTGTTAACTGACAAGCAGCAAAACTGACACATCTGGTAGAGTAAGCAGGATGTAAATATATGCGAGGTGTTGGCGGAACCGGTGTGACCCAGATATAATCGATTTCAGGGAATTCTAGGTGCTATTTGAGAATTTTAATCCAGATATAAACAGCAGCCAACATCTCTGGGACAGTGAGGCGTAGCAAGGTCGTCATCCCCAAGAGCAGTGTGTGAAATGAATGAAAGGTGTCAGTGTTTTTGCCTGCGTGTCTCAAACTCGGTCAGTAAGAGGCCTTAGTGGTTCTGAAATAATTGAGTCTGTGGTCTTTTACGATTTTGTTTTTCATTTTTTTAGTGTTTCGATGATGTCATCATTACTTGACAATGAAAAGGTGACATGTAAACTAGTTGGGAAACACCATCACAAGCCAATCAGGGCTCAAAGCCTCCATGAACTAATAAAACTGACACGCTTCATGAAGGAAGTTGCATGAGAGGTTTTTTTTTTTCATACTCCTTAGAGTTCTTGGGGTGCTAAATGCCAGTCTGCCCTCACAAACGTAGTTCCTAACCAGTTATTTCCTTTCGTGAAATCAATCCCACTCTGAACATAAATCATTAAATAAACATTTGCATGTTAACATGAACATACTGACAAACACTAGCACTTCCACTCAGATTCCCACATTCATTACAGGGCCCTCTGTGGACCTAGTAAACACTGCTGACAATGTACATTCATATCTGCATGAGGCCATGCTTTCATAAAGGAGTTGTCTGCAGGTCTAAGTTTGGAAAAGGATGACATACAGTGGGGCATTTTGGGCTATTTCCATTGAAACAATCTTACACGATTCCTGTCTTAATTAAGCATGAACACGGTTTTTATAGCTAAAAAAAAAAGAAAAACTAAGTCGAACTGTGAATAGTTACCACTGCTAATGCTTATACAAGAACAAAAATAAAGACAAGAAAGCACAGCACAGCTCAGAGGGAGGACAGAAGCTCAGCACACACACCAGATGCTAAGCTAGCAGTGTGTCGCCTGCTGTGCCAGCGGCAAATTGATTAAAACAGCCTCTGGCCAGGGGCAACGGCCCAAACATGGTGGACATACAGGTTAAACAGGACAAACACACACACCTGTGCAAGATCACATAGCCTCAAAAATGTTTTTTTTTCTGTTATGCTCAGTAAGCAGTTTGAAGCTGGGCTGACAAAAAGATGAAGTGGGTGCAACAGGAACATTTTGACCTTGCCCACCATGAGGTCAACGATTTGAACCCACAGACAGGCTGGAGGAGTCTGGGCAAATATATGTTTGTGACACTCTAGAGATATGATCCAGGTGTGCAGCTTAGACACAGCTAGAAAACTTTACATAAAAAAAAAAAAAAATCTGTGTAAGAAAATAATGTACCTTCTAAAAATAACCTTATATTTCAGACGTGATTCATTCTTAATTGATCAGATTCTCTCATGTCATTGTGTGACTGTTTGTCCAGACAGTGGCACAGTGTGGGTGAATTTAATGATTTTACATACCTGATGTTAGAGGAAGATCGTTTCAGAGGTGGACAGAAGGAGAAGCAACAGGGTAACATGGAAGAAAGAGAGACAAGAAAAAAAACATTATTTGGCATAATAAGATTTTTTTTATTGGTGCAACAAAATAACTCAAATAGGAAATATTAAATTTACAACCCATAATAACCACATAGGAGTAACTAAAACAAAAAAACACCAACAGGGTGAAATGATTAAAAGCGTCAGGCAGTTTCCGCTCATATCTGGACCTTCCTTCTCCTTGCACTCTCGTCCTCTGTTAGTGGTGACAGCACCCACACCCTGTGCCACGTTGTGCCAGTGAGGCGGGCTGGCATGGTGCTGACTGGCGCTCTGCAGTGCTGTGAAAGTGTAGCAGCACAGTAGCAGCCTCAGGTTAGAAAGACATGATTCATTAATCAACAATCCCTGCGGGGAATAACACTGCCTGCTGGCACAGCCTTTCTTTCCATCCTCCTGCACTCCCTTCTGACGATCCACTGGACAAACAGCACAATAGATTGCTGTATTCATGTATAAACACTCTGCTGTGCTTCCCACTCACAATTAAGCACACTTACACAAACACATCAACATAAATATTCATATTTCTTTCCCTGAGCTTCGTCCCCTGAGGCTTATCTTTGAGAGAATGTGCTTGGTTTTGGGACTGTCAGAGACTAGGAGGATAATTAGTTGAAAGCAAAGTGGGGTTTTTTATCTGAAAGCTCCAGATTTCTCCTGCTGTCCTGGCCTCTTCGGTCAACCGTTTACATTCACTTCCCATTTTCGTTTACGTAGCAACACTGGTTTTATTAATCACTGTCAGCCATTATAGGGCCTGAAGAGGCCAGTAATTGCTATTTGCAGGGTAAGGTACAACATTATGCAGGTCCCCTGTGCATTTCTGTAAAGGTGAGAGGGATTTAAGCGAGTGTGCTTTGTTCTGTGTTATTTCACCTTGATAAGACAATGCAGATACAGCCTTCTTTAACTAAATCCTCATTAACATGACCCTCAACTAACAACTTGGCAGTTACACTTTATTTGCTAAAATGCTCTTTTGAGAAACTTCAACATTGAGTGCGATGCTAGCTAAGCCACTGAGAATGTAGTACTTCCTGTCAATACACTGAGGATGAGTGCCTGGCTCTGAGAAACTTGTACATGCCATTAAAAGCCCTGAGGTTCCATGGCTCATGTTAAGTGCTGCTTTAGCATCATGAGCAACCATGCAGTCTGCCCCATGGAGGCCTCAGACAGCCACTTTAAGAGGACAGCCTTGCTGGGATTAGAGATAAAAGACCAGAACTGTGCAGCCAAAACACGGTTTGATACAGTGTGTCTCACACAACAGTGTTAATGGATCAGCTTTAAGAAGGGACAAAGATGAGAAACGGCAATAGTTCCCTCTGCAGATAAGAGATAACCACGGAAGAAAATACATTTTCAAGGTTTAGGTTTTTTGGATATTGAGGCAGAAAAACAGCGCATAAGAGCAGCTCAGTGACAATGTTCACAGTTAAAAGACTGTGGCACACAGAAGGTGGCTGCAAGTGTTTAAAAGACAGAGAAGCTGAACAGATGTGAAATGTAAACAACAGTCAGCCCTAGTCCAAACAGCCTTTTGTCTCCTTCTGACAGGAAGTACTAACTCTTCCCTGTTGGTAGATGGGCCCGTGTGTTGAATGTAAATTGTAGGGATGAAGGCTTACACTAAGGTGGCATCAGGCTGAAGACAGATTGGTGTCGATGTTAGGGTGAGTTATATCTTCATCTCCAAAAACTAGATTGAATCATCTCATACCACTTTTAGTAATTCCATGGTCAATTTTGCTTAATGGAAATGCCTCAGAGTGTGAAATGAATTTCTGTTTATTGCAGTCTTCTGTGAATAGCTTTGAAATGATTTCTCTGTAGTCTAAATGAATGAACTGAACAATAATACACAATAGGTTAAATCCACATTCACATTTCTCTAACACAATCTAAAAAGCAGCAATAACCATTAACTAACTATTAGCCATCTGGTTTTGCCTGAGTGCACCGGCTATTAAGGTGGGAAAACGGTATTCACAAAAGCAGCGGCATTATCAACCGTCCAGCTGGCTGTGACCAAATAAAAAGGGCAGACTAAATCTGCTGAAACAACACATCAATTGCAACCAAAGGGTGTCGACTGATTAGACTTGCAGTGTCCTTCTGATTTGATGTTCTTTAAAGAGAAAAAAAAAATCCATATGTCGAGGTCCCAACGGATGCATTGCCAGTCATCGGGGCAATGCACACAGCAAATAACAGGACACTTCAGAGAAGCATCAATCCACCACTCTCTGCATGTCCTCCATCTATCATAACAGTACCACAGTAGGTCAAGACCCTTTTAGTACTGGGAGCAGGTCTGATACACTGGGAGCCACTTATTTCATTATCATATTTCAAATTTCCACAACATATGTGGCCACCCTGAGAATACTGCCCATTTGACGAATTAGCATTTAAACTCTGCAAACGAGATAAGAGGCAGACAGGGGGGCGGGGGGGGGGGGGGGGGGACTGACGAAACATAATAGTGCATGAAGAAAATTATGGAAATTTTGATTAAGGTTCAACAGATGGGCGTCATTTAGATGAGCCACAACTGACATTTCTGTGCCAGGGGAAATGGAGACTGAGACTGGTTCTCCTAAAATAAGTCTACACTAAGTAAAAACACTTAGAGCAGAGGAGGACTGTAGGGTTTGTGTATTTGTGTGTGTGTATATGTGTATGTTTGCCTGTACTTCAAATATGCCAGTGGGCAACAGAGGGGGCTTCAGCGCGACATGTTTTTGTTCTGCACACTGCCTTTACACACTTGACTGTGTCTCAAACTAATTACCTGTAGAATTCACATTATTTCACAGCGATTAATGACTGCTCTTAATACGCTTCTAATTACCTGTCAATAGGGTATAATTGACAGTAACAGCAGCAGGCCTGGGCCTAAGAAGAAAGGGGTCTTAGTGGAGTGGCAGCTAAAATGTCTAAAGTTCTAAAACCTAACACTGAAATTATTAATAGTATTTCAACTTTGGTGAAGTATTTTTTTTTTTTTCACTTTCTGTTCCTTTTTTTCTTCTTTCATCTGCTCTTGATTAAAGTGGTTTAATTCAGTGTTCCAGTTCTAAGGAACACTGTTTAACAGTGCTGTCTTGCGTCATATTCTCTGATCTGCTATAACTACACAGGAGACCCCACTTAACCACTGTATTTTCTTATTAAATATAGCACATTACTTTGTTTTATTGTGCAGTCCTACAGTACTTTAGCCTTGTGTTAGTTCTTTCCCATTTGCACATTGTCTTAATCTTTTTTACTCCTCTGTTACACCTTTTCTTACTTTCTCACTTATGTGTTTTTCTCTTCCTCAGCCTCTCATTACCCTATTTATCTCTCTCTTCTCTCTTCTCTCCCTCTGCCTCTCGCTCACCAATGACAGCTTCTCTTTGCAATGCAACAAGCACTCTCCCTCCCTCACAATCTGTTAGCGGCACGCTAGTCCTGCCTCAAACCATTATTTATCGATTGGGGGAACAGAGGGGGCCATAGGAGGGTCTGTGCATGGGGTCTTAGAGGAGCCTAGCAGTATTTCCATAAAGGATATTTAAGGCCATTGCCTCCTAATTCCTCATCCACCATCCCTGGAAGACATACTGTGGGGTCATAGGGCATGATGAAAGGACAACCCAGGCCTCATGAAATATGGAAGGCTTATGAGAGTGGCAATAAGAGGAATGGGGTTGGGGAGGGGTTAAGGGGCTTTGGTGTGGATTTGAAGGGTGGCTGTGTTGTAAATTTCACTGTAAGAAAGACATAAAGAGTTTATATTCAGTCAGATCTAAGTAGGAGAAAGCACTCCCTCCATACTCAATTTTCATTCTCTCACTTTTTTCAGACAGACCGCTGTAAGGGCCACTCAAACCCCCTTCCCACCCCTCTTTTCTCCTTTGAATAGAGGACAAATAGTGCACCTGGTCGTCTAGCCATGGAGCGCTAAAAATTGAAGCGACATTGTGTGTCATTAAATTCCTCCACACCAGCCCAGACTGCTGATTCAAAGGCACTGTCGGTAATAGGAATTGTGTGTGTGTGTGTGTGTGTGTGTGTGTGTGTGTGTGTGTGTGTGTGTGTGTGTGTGTGTGTGCCCGCGCCCTAAAAGCCCTGTAAAAAGGTCAGAGATGGTACTGCGGTCTCTAGTCAGCATTTATGGGTAGCAGCGTGGCAGGGGGAAGGAAAGGTTGGTAGTATCTTTTCATTCGGGTTTCCTGAGGTTATAGCTTGAGAAATCAGGCTGTGTTTCATGACTGGAAGCAGACAGAAGAAAGAAATGACATGCAGGAAGCTGAGCGATTGCTGATGAGTGATGGAACAAACACAAGGTGTGAGCGCTGTTTGGTGTGGGGGCATGTGTGAAAAAGTGAGTCCTGCCAAGGCCTCAGTGGCTGGCAGTGGCCGCTGCAACTTGCCAGTAAGCAGGCAGACACTGAGGCTCTGGCTCATTAACAGGTTGACTAATAAACAGAAACCCTAACTTTGTAGAGGGATCAGTAAGTGAAGACATCAGGAACTAAATACATATTGCCATGATATTGATGTGATGTGCTGAAGCTAAAATGGGTTAACACAGAATGGTATTAAGGGAAAATGTGCAGCCATATGCGCAGGGCAGCTAGGTAATAGAGGCTACTGCAGTGAAAGAGACAGATGCATCTGAGGCAACAACATGCTCACTCACTCTCCCTCTTGGTTTCTGTAAGGTCTTCCTCTCTAGTTGCAGTATGAATGATCTTTTGGCCATCATTTAGCAAGGCTGCATGTTAATCATTCATCACAGTAACCATTCAGTATGTAGGAGGCTGTTAGCTGGCCAGCCAACCTGTTTGAGACAGAGAGCAGAGGGATCCCAAAGGGACTCGCTGGAATGGTGAACAGCGATGGATCATCCTATTGCCATTAATCATGCTATAGCCTAATTCCTTATACAACGTGCAAATATGAAGAGAGTTATGGTGGGCGTTGTGGTATTAAAAGAAGTGTGGGCAAAAAGCAACATGAATTATTCTTATTACAGGTCATGTGTAAGACTATAAAAATCCTCCCACATACCAGTGGCCCCAAAACAAACAATGTGTCCACATCAGATGCAACATAATACACATGTAACTACTCAATTACTGACTTAAAGCCTGACTTACAGTACAATACACATTTAAGGTATCAGCCATCTAACAGGTCTTTGCATTATTCCTATGACGAAAGAACAGTATTGAGTGCATAAGTTACCAAGGGCAGCTAAGAAAAGGAAGTAGATGTGCAGAATTAGTTGAGAAAAGTGTGTTTTTAATATATCATTCAGACTCAGAAAATCATCAATGCTGCCTTCAGTTGAAATCTTGTATATTCAGACATGACAGTGATATAGAACTTTTAAAAGCCAGAAGCTGCAACCTTTGTAAATATCAAGCTGTCTGAATATGCAAAAACCTGAGCAGAATTTTAATTACGCTGTGTATGTTGTGGAGCAGCGATGCAGACAGAGAACATGACAGTGTTAAGAAAAACGGAGCAGAGCTGTCACCTGAAGACAAGGGACAGAGAGGAGGGGAAAGAAGGTGTACTGGAATAAATATGGACGATGAGAGATAAATTGAAAAGAATGGGGTGCAAACAGGAGATGGCATCATATATGAGCTAACAGGAGCGGGCGGAACAGAGAAAGGAGAGCTATGAAGAAACTCTAGGAGGGAGAAAGGTAGAAAGACAACAGCATGCCATCTGGTGTGTGCATGAGTTTGTGTTAGAGTGTGTGTGCCAGCTGAGGGGAAAAGGCTTTGAGTTTGTTAGATGCATGTCTGTCAGTATTTATATTCCCACTCATGTAGCCTCTACAGGGAGAGAGGGGACACTGTTACCATACGGAATCATTGGACAACATGTTCCCTTCTGCAACTCTGCAAAGGAGGAGTACCTTGATGTATTTGGGGACAAACGGACACCCCTGATGTTCCCTTGAGAAGCCACCTCTAAAAAATACTTGACCTGTGTGCTATAGTGTTTATGTGTATTTAAGACGTTTTTCTTCACAATGTCTTGGAAATAAACAGTAACAGCTGCAGTCAGTCCTCCTTAAATACCTGCGCATCTGCTCCTGGATCTTTTCTGATTATGTCTATCTATTCTACTTGATGAGTTGGTGGCTTTATATTTCTTTGGTTGTTCATACATAAGTCTGCTTTTACCTCATTTTAAATACCATTAAACCATAACTTAATATTTGTATTCCTTGAATGGAACACCAATGGGAAAATAATTAAAGCTCTACCTGATTGCATACTTTTAATGCAATTGATGTGACCTGGACTTTCAACTAAAAGCCATTACTGTCATCATTAACATCTATTACAGAGTGTGGAAGTAAAGAATAAAGACATAGAGAATAAGAGGAGGAGGAGAATAAGTCAGAAGGTCAGAGCATTAATCACTATTGGAACTAGATGAGAGAAAGGAAGCTCGATGAAAGAAAGGCAGACTCCTCTGTCGGACCGATGATGAAGATGATGATGAGCAGACAGAGACAACTCTTTGTGTGTCATCAATAGCAGCCAATGTCCAGTTTCTAACCATATCAGTCTGTTTGTGTCCATTCAACTCATCACCTTCCCTCAGGCTACCTCGGGCTCTAAATTAGGGTCAGATGTCACCACTATGTGCGAGTGTGTGTGCCCGCAAGCGCATGAGGACAGGCGTCAAACATGTAAGCTTGGGTCACGTCATCCTACCCAAACACGCACCAAAACCACATGAGAAGAGGGAGACACACGCAGATGTCACCGGCTTATCATGCCTGGGGGGGACAGCAGTACTTGACCGTGTTAAATATTTACTGGAAGTGCTGTCATCAAGTATCTCATTCACTTAAAAGCTGTCTTTAATATCATACTGTCCTGCCTGTTCTTTATTATCTCACAGAGTAGTGCATTAAGACATGGATCATAAAATGTTCTGACCCACTCATCATTTGTCTAACTCTTGTATTTCCTGTATTATTCAATACAAGGCACTCTCACCCCACAGTCAGTTTAATATAGGCCTGTCCAAACATAGATCTAACGAAGACCTCTGAATCATAACAGCTGATATCCACAGGAATATATTAGGACTGGTGAAACCTCTCAATTAAACAGCTGACATACTCCATTGTTTGGATAATGGTATAGATAAGTCATGCATGCATGCATCAGGGATGTGTGTGTGTGTGTGTGTGTGTGTGTGTGTGTGTGTGTGTCAGCTCTTGCCCCAGGGGGGACACTCGGGGCAATCCCTCTTGCCTCTGCATTGTGTTTAACCCCTGACCCTCCGTAGCGATACAGTGTCAGAGTGTTAAATATGTCTAGACCACTTACTGATCGCAGAGGTCAGAACAAAAGAGTCGGCCTCAAGACATTATTGACTGAGATTTATGAATGAAAGAGGAGACATTAAAAGGATGTTTGTATTTGGAAGGGACTCACTTAAAGACGTTGCTGTAAACACTGTTTGTAAGGTAAAAACATGTGTGAATGTACTTTAAAAACTTTTCAGTAATTTGCAGAAATAACATTTCATAACTTAATAATCATTTACCCTGAAACAGAAAACATTTAATGAAGCCAAATTGGTAAAAACAAAAAGAAATATTACTTGATTGGAGAAGAGAAATGTAATCAGTATTGGTTTGCAATCGATCAAATACATTTTAAAAGGGAAAAGTGTGTTGGCACTTCAAACTGGCTGCAAAGTAGGTGGCTTAAGTCCAAATTCAGACAAATAAAGAAATCGCAGACAGAAAATAATTCAAATTCATAGCTGAATAACTAGAATGGGCTTCAACACTTCTGCTGTGTTTTTGGATCATTTTTATGATGGAGTATGTGCTGTAAGACAGCAATCTGCATAATATAATGGGAACTGACAGATGAGGCTACTAAAATGTGATACCAGATCCATGATAATCTTCCTTCTGTGTTTAGGTCATCTGTTTTGTGTCAACACAAGCTTATGTGAGTGTGTTTGTGGTGTGAAGGGGGGAGGTTTCAGGAATCAATAGTGTCATGTGATTTCAGACATATGCTGGCTAGTTATTGGCCAGGATCATCAATCAAAACACACTTGACAGCATGAATCACTGCAAGCCACAAAATTGGGGAGCAGTCCCATAAACCTCTTGCTGTACACTGATTATTATGTGTGCAGTTTTGAGTGTGTGTTTTGCTTATGACTTCCTGTTTCCTCAGAAAGCATAGGAGATCCTTTGGTGTTTCCCATTATCCCGTTACAGAAGATAAAGGGCACTTATGGATCAAAGGAAGGTCTTACTATTTCAAACACATCTGCTATCAAGGGAGAAGCACTCTGCCCTGAAAAGCCCCTCTCCCTTAAGTATTGGGGTCTTGAGAGCTAGGAAGCGGGAGTAAGGGAGTATGAAATATGGCGGGTGCTATTTTGGCAGTTTGCCTTAGGGATGCTCTCCCCGGCTCTTATTCCATCTTATCCTCCATTGTGGGATGTTGTGTATCCTAGACCAGTCAATACCATCGCCCCCTCCCCGGAGGTGAACCCTGCTAAAACATGCATGAGTTTATGAGCTGGGAACGTGCCACTGGAGGCCTGTAGGGCTTTCCGAGGTGGTGGAATATCTAAAAGCTAAGTGAGACCATCTTGCTGGGATTAGGTCTCAGGGCTTTCCATCGCCCCACTAATACTCTTTTACTGTTCCTGCTCTCGTCTTCCTCCTTTTACCTCTTTTACCTTGCCTCCTCTCAGACAGACATGCACCTCTATACATATAAATCAGTCCTAAAGCCTTAACCCTTAGGGCCAGTATATCCATAGATCCAACCTGTTAAGTGTAGTGAGAGAAGCTGCCACATTCAAAGTGCTAAACTTAGATTTTGCAACCCTACTGTAAATTATAAAATCAAATGTATTTTGTAAAAAGGAAATAGTTCTTATCTAGCGTAATCTCATTTTAGAGCTGTATCCTAGGGGGCTTTGAAAGTGAAGAAGAGGAAAATAAGGGGTTGGTAGGTGAACAGAGAAGCAGGGGGATTTGGGTCGATGAATGTTTGATGAGTCCAAATGGCCTGTTGTGTGATGAAGCTGCTGAGGGCCAGGTGGGCTTTCTAAAGGGCAAAGTGCAGCTGAGTTGAAGCAATGAGGTCCTACACACACTAGAAGAGAAACATTTTTGAAAAAATTAACAGGTAATAAACATTTATTTTCATTGCGATAGTGTCGATTCTGTACTGTACTATCTCCTGTAGAGGGGTACTTGATTTAATTTTTCCTTTACATGCGAAAAAAGGGGGAGATCAATGCCTTGTCATGCCTAATGTGCACAGTCCCCAGTCCTTCATATGAAACACTGGGTCTCTGTATCAGAACATGGCTGCCACAAATCAGCACTCAACAGTAAATATGTAACAAAGAAGGGGAAGAGTGATGGAGGGATGGTAAGAGGAAGAACAGCCACAGCTGATGGAGCAGAGGACCCCCTACTTACCAGCACATTAATCATTTACATATAAAAAGCAGGAACGAAGGCAGACAGGACGGCGCCTGAGCCACAACAACACTTCACATATAGCTCCTCATCAGAAACAAGATAAGCGCCATAGAATAACATTTTTTTTTTATTTCATGAGGATAGGACTTGCCTTTTTAACTATTCTTATTTTAGGAGGCTGCTCAGCATTCCTCTATCTTCCCACTCCATCTTCCTCCATTGCAGACAATGATGCTTAGTGAATATTACACTCATCCATCCTTTCTTTAAGTGCCGCCATTATGGTTACCAGATGCACTCATGGCTTTTTAGGCCCATTGATTGGCACAATCAATACGTCATCTTAGGAAAGTTTGAGACTCTGCATTAGGGCTTCCAGACGCTCTTTAAGCGTTAAGCAGTCATTTGTATGGAGATAGTTGCTAGTTCATTATGTAAATTTTCAAAAGCAGGTGGGTTGGGGTGGGATCTGAACGCCTTATGGCTGCTGCTTCCGGTATTTAGCTTTTTTTCCCCTGCAGTCTTACTATGGTCAGCATGCTTAACATTATTTTCTTTTTCTTCAGGCTGTGTGGCTGAGTCCTAAATGCCTTTGCAATCATTCCTGTCATAATTGTATTTTAGTATTCATAATGAGCTACCACATTCAAAGTGCCAAAGACATTTGTCTCTAAAAGGATATTAACAAGTGCAGTGAGAAATACATTTTGTGCAATGCTTAATGAGGTTCACTCAAGGTTCAAGGTTTATTTTTTAATACACTGGGGTAATTTTGTTTTCCAGGCAGCGTTCAGAGATGAAAACATACCAGAGATCAGAAAGAAACAAAAGATATGTGGTTTTAAATTTTGTTGACATTTTTGCACGGAAACAGAATTTGGTTTCCTTTTACTGTTCTTGTTTTTCATTACAGCAGCTATAGGAAAAAAAAATCTTTATTTGATTACTTAATTTTGTACCTACAGGCTTTAAAACTGTCTGTCTGAAGGTAAGCTGGACTTCGCTGAATAAGGAGTGGGATCAGGACCACCAGCCTTATCCATTAAAAGTGATGGGATGTTGTATGTAGGGAAATAAATGAACAATAGCTCATTCAACTAGATATTTAGTTATCAGAAAGATACATTTTCAGACACAAACCTATAAGTCATCCAAAGCATCCTGACTGAGTATTTACTATGAAACACACTTAACACACTTAACACAATTGTGAGCCTTATCCTCATAACACTGTGTCAACTATCAAGTACTTGCACAATGCTTCACCACAGATAAGCTCCCAATGCTTTGCCATCTTCCTGCTAGCCGCCAAGCTAATCTGGCATGCTATGCTCGCAATCAGGCTGAAGCAGGTGACATGTAACTGAATGGCTGAACAATGGAATGGAGCTTGGGTCTCAGATAAGAGAATTAATATTGATTGCACACGCATGTCAGACAGATTGTGTCCATTCGGAGATGCATTGCATTGCTCGGGCACACAGCTAACATGCCATGGATAAGGGAATAATGAAAAAGGAGAAGAAGAGTGAAAGATTTTTGGGCTTTCAATCATTAAAGTCATTGCTATTGTTTTAGTTTGATGTTTTTAAAAATAAGGTGGGCTCTTTAATGTTCATTAAGGGGCTAAGCATTTTACCTTTCACATTTTTTGTTCTGCATTTTAAGACAAACTCTTGTTATTTATCATGGATTATTTCTTTTCTCAGAGTGCAAATGTTCTGCTCACACTGTAAAATAAAAGTTCAATAGCAGTTCAATAGGGAAACTATTCAGTCATTTGCTGACTCATTTACTTCACTGAGTGTGAGGTTACATAAAATGTTCCATCCATTTTTCCCATCAGCCAGGTCTGCACAGTCCAAATAAAGCTGCCGATATCCGCACAGTCACCTCTCCGCAGATAAGGCATAAATAAAAGCACTCGCACACTCAGTCTGGATAGTGTAAGTAACACCCAAATATAGATCTGTGTCTATGAGAGTGTGTGTTTATGTGCATGAGAGAGAGAGAGAGAGAGAGAGAGAGAGACAGACAGAGAGCGCTAAGAGCCATAACTGTGGGAGTGTTTTACAAGCTCAAAGCCCTGCACCTACTCCTCTAATTCAGCACACACATTGCACTTTCAGCAGATCAATGATCCCACTGTGCCAGACACACACACACACATGCACACACACGCATATATACCCTCTACACTGCACAAACCAACACATGGATTCAATCCACCTCGTCCTCCTCCCTTCACTCCTGCCTTGCTTCTCCTATATATGTGGTCATATGCGCCCTCCTCTCTCTTTTTCTTTCCATCCCTCCTTCTCTCTGAAGCCCTGAGCAATTACTCATCTAGACTCTAGAGAAAGGCAAAACACAGAGAGAGGAAGAGAGGAGGGGAGGAAGCGATCGAGGGAAGGTAGAGAGAATGGAGAGATGGATGGAAAAAGATAGATATGGAGCGAGAGTCAAAGAAAATCACCTAAATTATGGCAAAAGTCTAAAGTCCAAACATCTGCTCTTCATCTACCAGGGTCAAGGTGTCAAGCAAGAGTGTGTGCATCATCTGTGCAGAAGTGTGTGTGTGTGCAATTTGGGGTTAAAGGGGAGTGTGTGTCTGCGAGGCTTTCAGGTCATAGCACTATGACACGACATCATTTATTCATAGGGGAGGGTAATGTGTGTGTTACAGCTGGGACATGCATTCAAAACATCACACATACACTAGCGCGCGCACACACACACACACACACACACCACTTCTGGAAAACAGGCCCCAAGTCCTATTGACCAGCTGGAACCCTCTTAATTCAAGATAACACACACACACACGCACACACAATGGAAACAGTTGTGAAATAGCCACAATATACCGGAGAGAAGTTATAACAGTAAATTCAAGTAAATCCACTGTGTGTGTGTGTGTGTGTGTGTGTGTGTGTGTATGTGTGTGTGTGTGTATGTGTGTATGTGTGTGACTTGCAGTCTTGCAGCCTCCACTAAGCCCTCAGGTTGATCCATTTAAAACACAATGGAGGATTACATTCTCATCTGGCCACTGGCTTCAGCCTGCCTGGGAAAAAAAAACTAAAGCTTTAATACTTCATTGGCAAACAGTGTGTCTGTGTTGAAGACGATGACTGTTTTCATATTCTATACAGTCAACATGAGTAACAACATACAACATGCTGTCTGTTGGTTTTTGTATGTGTATCTGGATGTGTGCAGGAGGCTCGGGCCTGTGATCAGGAGGTCAGGTTGGGAAGGATAAGACCCCCTCTCCAGTGTGGAGTGGTTGTGAATTGGTTTTTGGCTGTGGGCTAAATCTCCTCACAGACACCTCTTCGCTTTCTCTGCAAGACCAGAAAAGAGACCGCTTTCTCTCAACCTCACACAACACATCCAATTCACTGAGATTTGAGCCAGTGCTTGGCCAAATGCAGGTGTGAATGTGTGCAAAAAAAGAAAACATACACACAAACAAACACACAATGTCCCTCCTTTCTCCAACCGCTATCTCATTTCCCCAACTGCTGAATAATTTTCAAAACAATAACAGACCCCCTGCATATTCCCATCCCCACCCCTTCCATTCTCCATCTATCCAAGCCTGCCACTCATTCTGACACAACCAAAGCATGTGCAAACACACACACTCTCACAAACAGGACTATTTCCTGCATACCCGAGCCCCCAACAAAGAAGACGACAGTTGCAGTCTGTGTATCCGGCAGTATTCAGGCCGCTGATTAAACCAGTGCTTATTGGTAATTAAACACTGTGCTTTGTGGCAGTATCCAGAATGGTGTACAACACTCCACCTCCCCACCACACACACACACACACTCACACTAACCCACCTCGGCTGGCACCATGCCACCCCCTCCTCTCCTCTTTTTCTGCCTTTCAGGGGGCCGCAGGTGGCACAATTGGCAGTAATGTGTTCTAATTGTTGGCAGCACTGCCCGGGTAAAGATACCTAGTGGGGACCGGGAGCTTGGCTAGTGTATGGTGAGAAAGAGGAAGGGAGGGGTGAAGGGAGGAAGAGAGTGCAAGGCATGGAAGGGGGGGGGTTCGCAAGGAAAAATTGAAGGAAGGTGGCAAGGATGGAAGGGAAGTAGAGAGGGGATTACAGGAAGAAGCAGAAGGCATAACTTGCCAACAACAGGATCCAAACGGTAAAGATGAGGATGTTTCTTGAATAAAACCCAGAAAAGAAGAGAATAACTGAGAATTAACAGTAGATATGTGGGAGAAATATAAACCAACACAGGGTGCTGTTCCTGTAGTGTTCACGTTTCCTGCCCTGTTGTTGTTGTTTTCCAGGCTGCTTGGAGAGAGGCTCCCCAGGGTCGAGGCTTAACTAGAACTGCAGCAGAGACAGACACAGCATGAGCTGCTGGCCTCATGTAGCAGCAGAGAGGTTTGACACAAGCCTTAGTCTCTGAGCTCCAGACTATAAACTCCTGGAGTATTTCAATTCACCTGACATATATGGAATAATCAAGAGGATGTTTAAGAGGAACAAGGCCAGTACAGCAAGTACATAAAGTCAATAAAAAGTGTTTTTGTCTGTAAATAATTGATATCAGAACATATTATTTAAACCTTTACAGACATGTTAACACTCTAACTAGTGCTTGAATCATATCCAACTGAAGACAGACATAAATGGTAAACTAGACTAATATAACTAGAAAATGTAATCTTTAAAAGATAACAATGTGATGGCTACGCTTTCTCAGTGTCAGTTGCTGCCAAAAACCTTTTTTGTTTGTTTCTCATTTAGAAGGGCTAATCATTTTCATCTTCGATGTGAGCTTTGTTGAATCGATTAATAGGAAACTACATTCCTGTTGAAAATATTTTTAGTTTGCATAAAGGCTTCAAAAGTCATCAATGCCATGACAATGCCATAGTAGAAAAATATGTCATGGTGGTATCTATTCTGTGTGTATGTGTTTTTGTGTGTGTGTGTGTGTGTGTGTGTGTGTGTGTGTGTGTGTGTGTGTGTGTGTGTGTGTGTGTGTGTGTGTGTGTGTGTGTGTGAGAGGGAGAGAGTGACTCAGCAACTCTTCCATGGTGTTATGACATCTGTTCTTCAGTGCACTTGGCCAGGTGTTGCCATCCCCCCTGAATGTTGTTAATGGGGTCTAAATCAGATGGAGAGGCAGAGTGACAGCCACTGAGCCTACATAAACGTGCCCTGAGGGACAGAAGTAGTCTCTCATTAGTTTTGGTCATGGTCTACTTTCAAGAACAATACAAGTACTGAGATTTGGCTGTTTGATAGCTTATCTAATATTGTCAAAGCTCTATTGAATAATGTGCTGTATATAGCGATGGAGCGTTGGATAAAGGCAGATAGGCGGCTCAAAAAATATAAAAAAATGCATTATTTTAATATTTAAGAGTGGAAATGGTTATCCCAACAAGGAAATTTACACGTCTAGTATTTATTCTAAATTGTGTGTGCATGCTGTACATGTGGCTGTGTGTGTTGCACTTATCTCTAAAGGCAGACAGGCAAGCCAGAGGGGGGCTGCTCCACACGAAGCCGCGATGATAGTCACACACCCAATCCTGGTTATCTCTCTGGCTACACATTCAGATGCTAACACACACTGCCATATTGTATACATGCAGACTTGTTTGTACACACAAACATCCTATCACAGCTTCTCTAGGTTTCCTCCTCTCTTTTTTTTTTTTCTCTCTGCAGTAGCTGCCCAAGCTGTCGGGTCAACTCCACAGAGGTGGAAACTTTCACAGGAGACAAAATCCACTGGAATGAAATCTGCAGCGAGCTTTTGAGAAAGTACTTTACACTCCAAGGAGCTGCTGCTGCTGCTGCTGCTGCATTACCATGGCAACGGTGAGGAGAGCATGAGTTTGAGTCAGAGTCTCAAGGTTACTCAATCTATTCATGTTTTAATAACACCACTCCCTTATGAAAGTAATATTACATCCCTTGTAAGTATGATGAAAATACATATCAGATCTTTCCAGCCAGTGTACTTATAAAAAAAACACGGAGAACCTGCCATCGAGGTCATGACGAGGAAATGAACTGCACGTATCTTGGTTTCATTAACCACAACTCAAGTTGATGAGGCCTGATTTCAGACTATTACATGGGCATACTATTTCAGGCGATGGCCTATTTAATTGGGACAAGATTGGTCAAAACCACCGGTGTGTTTCCTCCTTGGAATTGACAGTGCTGTGAGGAGGAGGAGAGAAAAAGTAGGAGGGAGTTTAAAGCATGTTCAACTGCCAAGAAAACGAGGAGGACGACAGTTTGAGGAAGATGTTTTCAGGAGATCAGGGGTGTGACAAAACAGAATTCATCAAACAGCTTTTCATGGGTAGAAGTGAGTGCCATTTCTACCCCCGGGTGTTTGTGTCAAGGGTGAAGCAGCAGGTGAGCGACTGGCACTGTTCGTGCATCTGTGGAGGCGGGGTCAAGAAAGCCTGATGGGATTTGAGTTTTCCACCTGATCCATCTCTCGGCACACGTGTGGCCTACTGAAGCTGATGACAGTGCAGCTGACAAATAGCATTCTGTATTGAGTTAATGAGGGAAGAGCAGATGTACGCTGCCCCTCTGGAGATCCGCTGTGTGCAAGTGCATGTGCCTTGGACACAATTAATTGTGTATACATGTAAAATATGCATGTCACACAACGCCATGGTTAATAAATGACTATAGATTAATAAATCTTTCCCTTTTAATCCCTGTTGTGGATAGCAGTTCACTTTCTGTCAACTCTCCATTCTTACTATCTTTTATTTCAAATGTGGCAGCATTCTAGCAGAGTGTGATTCCAGCAAAGTGTTGGCAGATATATAGCTCTCCTTTGAACAAGAAAGACACGGTTAACATATATGCTGCAAAGAACATAAACAACTTGTCCACCTTCAAATCAGCAGGCTGCATAATACAACATTAATCTAAAAAAAGCTATAAAAAAAAGGAAAGAAAAAAAGGCTAGTGGCATTATATTTCCCTGACCTTTAATAATTAATCAGTAATAATAAACATGAGAGAGAGAAAGATGAAAACAGCACTGAATAAGAATATATGAAACCGGCGACAATAAAAAGATTTATTTGTGGTTGTTAAGAGGTGAAATGAGATTGTCCTCACAGTTAATACAGCTAACCTCTTTTCTTCTATTCCTTGATCCCATCCCTCTTTTTCTGACTACATAAGTTATTGTTTTCATCATACACCCCTCCTCTTTTCCATGTGGGGTGCATATGAGGCCAGACTTTCAGCAGTTGTGTGTTTATGTCCCTGCTCGGGAGTCTCCAGTCAGCTCTACACTATGCTCTCGGAGGGAGCAACTACCACTGCAGTGCTACAACATTCACTGACCCCTGACAGAAGCGGCGCAGTGCTAGCAGAACCCTCACAGCAATGAATTCATGACATTAAAGAGATTATGTTAGCTCGAGAGGAATGAAACAAGAGTAAACAGTCCCTGCTGTAACACATTCAGACCTTCTGGCTCAATAATTGTGGCAAATTCAATTAGGTTTTCAGAACTGGAGGGAGAGAGAGGGTTACATTTGTTTTAAACCTGGATTCCTTGTGCTGCTGTCCATGGTGCTGAACTGAGAGGGGAATGTAAAGGCACTTCTTCCATCAGCAGAGGTATTGTTTGACTTATACAGTACATGCTGTGTGTGCATGTACTAAAGTCGAAACATAGTCTTAAACAGCAGACAGTTACACCCTCTTCTATTGAGTCTAGTTGATGTGTAGATTTTTCAGGGTACTTCTTTTAGGTTTCAGCGTTTCTATCTGCAAAAGACGAAACAGTACAGTCATCCCTACTGGGCCACTACAAAAGCGCATTTCATTGTTTTGCATTGTGACAGGGTTTTGACCTAAAAATTTAAGTATGGACCCGTGCAAAAGTGTTGCCCTGCAAATGTCACTTACTTTTTCATGAACCAATTAGTCAATCCCTCATCTGCTACCAGGCCCTGTTGTAATATGCAGCACATGCTTTTGGGGGTATCAGTGTATTTTTACAGTCTGTCTAGACTCTGGAAGAAGACGTATCTCTTCACCAAAGAAAGGATGAACCCAATGAGTTTAGAAACTCTCTTTTATGAAACCACATAAACAAAACTGTTTTGGTAGTTTAAGTTTTTAGGATATTTTTGGCCTAATTAAGCAAACGTTGGCGGGAGCGCAACAGAGCATGAACCACTAAGACAGGCAATTTCACTGCTCTCTCCTCTCTTCTATAAACTATTAATTGATCTCCAGGGAGCCTTGCTGTTTAAGCTGTTCGGAAATATAGAGATGCCTCCACCGCAACCTGAATCAAGAGAGTGAGGAACACTCTCATGGGTAAAGAAATGCTGGTGTGGACTGGGACTGAAAAACAGCAATTTTGTTTGAGCACAGCTTAATGACGTTGTTATCACATTCTGGATTCAACTCCAAAGATGTCAAAGGATGCCATGAGTGTGAGATCTCTTAAAACTTAAAAAGTTAGCACTATAATTGGAATGAAAACATCCATTCATATGAAGTCCAGAAAGGCCTTAATAAGATAGTCATAATTTAAGTTCAATACCTAGTTAAAGCAACAAACCGACTCCGTTACAACTTTGACTAAATTGGTGGAAGGTTCTGCAAAAGTATCATTCAGATGTCTCTCCACTTATGAATGATAAATAAGGCCTGGGAGGTTATCATCAGTGCCGTGCTGGTCCCTGTGTGTCCATGAGTGTGTGTGTGATACATTATTAATGACGTTACAGTAGACCATCTTTTTAATTTAAGCCATGTTCTATAAGCAAGAGGGGAGCAGAATTTTAATAGGAAAAGGGGGAATACTAACCTCGTTACTAGGGGACTTTTTAAATCCAGTCAATTCATAATTTGAGATTTCTTTGCTATGTGTAAGTTGATATCGAAAATATATTGGGCACCCAAACTAGGTGTGTGTGGATGCGTCACAAGCGAGAAAAGTGACAATCACAAATCCAGAAACATGTATAGATTTCTTACAATGAACTAACATTTTTCTCTACATCTTTTGTTTCCTGTCTTTCCTCTCTCTCAGCTCAAAGCTGCTAGATGCATGCTTGTACATCATCTCTTGCTTGCTCTTACATCTTGCAGCTTTATTTACAGTGTAATTGCAAAACAGGCCAATAAGTTCTTACGGGGGAGAGAAGTGAAAGGTGCCATGATGTAACAACCTGTAAACAAACACAGTGGAACAAATCATTGTTTGTCACAACACAATGGAAAGCACAGAGAGGAGGACACCACTTGAGGGGGTGCAACTTTCCATGTGAAGGAGTGGAGGCTGCTTCTATGTGTGTTTGTGTGTGTGAAGGAGAAAGAGGAAAAGTGCATTCACAACTACCTCAAAATGTGTTTAAAATTAAATGTTGGCTAACTCATGCAGGTGAAGTGAGTTCCGGACTAAATTTGCAACTGTATGCCAATGACCAACTGGAAATTGCCTAAACTCTATCTTTGTTTTAGTAATAAAGTTAACTCAACATTAACATCCTGTCACACCATCCCATTTAAACTCTGCTCTGCAAATTAAGAAGCCCCATATCAAAATACGCTGGTTTTATCTCACTACAAAAAAAGCCACATATAACAGCAGCCACAAAACCACCTGCAGTAACAGTGATAGAACCGTGCTTCTGCTTTCTTAGCTAAGGTTCATTAAAGCTGAGAGACATGTTGACTGAGGGAAAAATACTGGAGGTTAAGAAGAAAAGGAGGCCGAAAGGAAAACAAACTAGCGAGTAAAGTAAGGCAAGGGGGAAAAATATTCTTCATGATAAGTTACTAACACATTATGTAGACAGCAGTCAGGCAACTTAGTCTATTATTATTACAGTTATCATCAATATATAAACAACAACAAACAGGTTAAAACAAAAAGGCTATCCCTCTTTTTCTCAGGCAAAAAGGTAGCTGCTACAGACCTCTGGAAAGTTATAGCAAACAAAAGGTTAGTAGTGTCCGCTCCCTGGTTATCTTCATGGAAAAGTGGATGTTGCCTTTGCTAAACAGGTACATGATCAGGCAGGCCTATGATTCATTCATCATCTACCGAGGACAACATGCACACACAGTGCAATGATAAACAACGGAAGAAGAGTCCCTATAGATCACAAAGGGAAATCTCTCCTGAATGTGTTTCATGTGTGTGTTTGCATGTGCCAACTCGTGCACACGTGTTACTATTCCTTATCATCATGGGCATCCATCACAACAAGCAGCTGAATAATTCAACACGACAAAATAAAGGAACATCATCGTGCATGCTGAAGAATGAATGGCCTCATAAATGATGGACGAGAAGATGACAAACCAGAAGGTACTGTGTCTATGTCCGTGTCTCTGAGTGTACGCATTTGGATCCATAACACCTCTCCCATTTGAGGAGAGAAAGCTACAAACAACAAGGTGTACACAAAACATGCGCATAAGTGGATATTATACAAAGCTTTCCCGTGTCCCCTAGGGGTGAGTTATGGCAAAAAGCAGCTGGGAGTAGGGCCAAGCAATTTTCTTTAACACAACAATCGCAGTAGTAGTGATACATGAATGTAGAGAAGCACTGCTTATGTGGAAAATATATATACATAGAGGAGGGAGTTATGACAGAATATGAGAGGAAGAACAATAACATGGAAAAAATAAGGGAACAAGAGAAAGCTGGAAATGAAAAGACAAAGGCAATAAGGCGAAAGCAAACACTGGGGCTTATTGAAAGTGCCAAGGTACACACATACACAGATTAATAACCACACACACACACACACACACACACACACACACACACACACACACACACACACACACACAGGATGGAGATGTAGCATATGTCCCCTGTAGAGCCAGCTGGAGACATCTGGTGCCAAAACTCCACAGGTCAAACCAAGTGACATGCTCCCTGAGGCGTGTACAGGAGAGTGTGTACGTGTGTGTTTGAGTGCCAAATGATTAAAAATGTCCATTATGTTTATTTTAAGTATAAACATTAAAAAACATGGAACACACTTACTGCTCAGTAACGGGAGTATCATTCACACCAAAGACTGTCGTCAAAGAACAAAAATTGGAAGCGAGTTCAAAGTGCGATGAGAACAGAGAATCAGCGAGAAAAAGTGTGTGTTTAATTCTTTGTGTTGTGTGTGACAGATCACAGATGTCCACCAGAGGGATGAGATCAGGGAAAAAGGAAAAAAACAGGGGGTGATGAAGAAAGAGAGATTAATTCTTAAGTCTAAACTTCCTGACCAGAGGCCTGGCAGCTTCAAAGGAAAAGACCCAATAAGAAAAAAGCTGCTGCCAGAAAAAATAACTGGCGCAAACAAAACAACATTGCACAATTTAATGGGCCCATTCTGCTCTCATAACCATTACACACAGCCAGCTTCAAGAGATACACAGTGATGTGCTGGTTAATCAAAGAAAACAGTCGGCTACCATCATCAGTCGGCAGCTATCAATATAAATAAATAACTTCAGAAAACTCTCTTTGTTAGCACACTGTTATAGTGTGTGCTATAAGCCTTTGGTATAAAATGTACTTTGAGGCAACAAACAAGGGAAATCGTTTATATACTAACAGATACAGAAACAAACTGAAGAAGAAACTTAGTACTAAACAAAAGTTAGAATTGCTTTACACTCTATTGTTGCATGCTGAAATTATATACATATACAGTATGATTAAAACAAGAAAAAGTAACATTTTATGCAAGTTTTGGGCAGACTTACACATGTGAATCTGTTTTCTAATTGCATGACAACAACAAAAACCACAAACTAAACAACACAAGAGAAAAACAATGATGGTGTGTTTTTCTTGTTTTGCCAACAGGACAGCTTGACTTAATATAAATATAGGATATGAAGTAAAAATGTAACTCATTGCCAATGTTTCTCAACACAAGCGACAATAAGTGGCTTGATGAAGAGCATCAGTGGAGGAAAGAGGAAAGAACTCTACTGGGAATTATAACAAAAAGGTCACATATCAGCATGCCCTCTCTTGAGGCTCAAGATTTCAACATAGAGTTGATCATCCTCCAAATGCACACAAACACACAAAAATCTGCTGACAGGACATAATGTTTAAGGTCACTTAGGGACCAAGTAAACAAGGTGTTGCTCAATAAGTGGAGATGTTCTGCCAGTAAACTTTCAAAATCACACATGTTGTCCAATCACATTTTGACAGAGGTATTTGACATTCTATTGCAAACAAATGGTGATGACTTTCATCCTTCACTTTTGGAACAACAAACAAAGCACAGCTGTTTTCATTATGCAAAACCAATCCATTCATATCCCGTCTCAGCCGCCTTTATTCTATTTCTTTTCAGATTCAAGCAGCTTATTATGCAAACACACAGCACCAAACCAAAAACCTCTAAGATGTATATTACTCTTCAGATTGGCTGTGTTGCTGTCGAGTAGTGAAATAAAACAGCACTCATCAATCCACAGAGAGTTTACTGCAGAATTAGCATTGGCTCACAGCTTTCAGTGCAAACAGACAAACAGAAACAGAGATATGATTGTTACACTGGTCGCCGGCATTGCTCATTAGGCTGAAGAGGGATACACTGACATGGCCCAATCAAGCTGTGTGTGTGTTTGTGTGTGTGCACTCGCAGTTACAGCAGTGTGTTACACTAAAGTCTGTGTGCTCATTAGGCTGCCTGTAGAGCGAACAAGGGCCAGGGGCCAGAAACACACACGTAGACAGACACAAAGTGAGAAAGAGACTGACAAAGACTTCGAGAGAAAAAGAAAGATAGAGGCTGCAATTAGACCGAAACACAGGAAAGGAAACACTTTAACTTCACTAAACAATGTGATCAGGAATACAAATTAGGAGCAAAGCAGTCTAATGAGGATAGTGTGCAGCAACATCAAGCGTGAAGAAGAGCTAAATGCCTAATAAAACAAACTTACAAGAAGAACTGAAATATTTAAAATGCTTTTTAAGAAGAAAAAAAACATATGAAGACAGAAGCTGCTTCTCAGACAACCACCTACAGGCACTTAGACCAAGACCTTCATTTCAATCATTTAGTCCGTTAAAAGAAATCCAAGATTCATACACACACAGACGGATACATTATTTCAATGCCAGTGATCCTGTCCATTGGCCTATTGCGCACACAAACAAAACCATGATAGAAAAGGCCAGCGTCCATCTCTTGTCCTTCTCATCATGACCAGAGCTTTCTGCCTGAGGTCTCATCAGCGTTTAAAGGAGAATGTGTGTTTGACAAAAAGAGGGGAAACAAACAGAGAAAGACAGACAGTATGACACAAAAGTCAAAGAAAGTCTCCAATTTAAACCTCCCCTCATTCAATTCTCTAGAACAAAAAAAAAAACTTGTGCAATTTTAATAGCAGCCTTAGTTTTCACCTCTTTATTGAAACAGGGATTTGGGTTTGGGTTTGTAGATGTGCTTTTTTTATCCAAATATTTTTTTTAAATAACATCATATTTTCTGTTTTATGGCATTTGCTTCTACACCAAGAAGAGGAGAAAACTGTCACACACTGAGTTTATAGAAAGTTGTGTATGATCTGAGTCACCAAACTGTCGTAGGTCACCCCGAGGTGAAGCAGGTAGCAGTGCAGTGTTGTTCAGGATTTAAATCTTCCTAAGACTTTGGATATAACACTGCTGAAACGGTACTGACTTCCAAGGATGCATGGATTAGAAAGATTGTGTAAATATGGTTTTAATTGGAACAAGCTTGTGCATTATTTATTTATGTATTATCATATACTCACCCTAAATGTAAAATTCAGGAAGAATTAGAATAATGTATTACAATGAAGTCTCAATTATGAGGTTTACATCTCCCTCATGGTTATAATGTCATTTTAACTGTTTATGGTCTTATTCCTTACTATGTAAGGGGGTGATAGCAAAAACAATAAAATAGACTCTTGTATTCAAATCATGTTTTCATGCTTCCCCAGGCACATTTTACACATAATTACCTAAATGTGTCTTATTTATTTGAAAGTTTTAGAACATTTTACTTCTTCATGGTAAGAATGTCAGTAAATTGATACCTCTGCATGGACGTTTTCTTAATTACCTGTCAGGTCTGCTTTAACCGAGTAATTACCCCTCAATAAAAAAAAAACGAAACTATGATGAAACATAAATATAACTATCAAGACATCTTAACAGACTTTAGTTAACACTCTCATGCAACACAAGCCAACCACTCACAATGAGACTATTAGTGTTTAGTCAATTAAAGAGCGGATAATGCTCCCAGTTTATTAGTATCAGGCTTAAACTGAATGACGATTAAATTAAAATAATCTTTAATTATGCACCCAATGGGATAAGTACAGTGGGGGACATGTTAATGATATGGTGAACAGACGGAGCCATTGTCATTCCTGTCACTGAGAGAGAGAGAAAGAGAGAGAAAAAGAAGGCAAAGAGAGGAAAAGGAATGCATGTGTTTTGTAAAAGTGTGTGTGTGTGTGCACCCACACCCATGTGGGTCAGAGCCAGTATAAGCACATTTGCTGAACCCATCATTAAGTTCTCTCCCCTTGTGGTCGGTGTCAGGGTCTAGACAGGGAGACAAAGCCTGGGTCTTTCCTCCACATGGTACCCAGGGGAGAGGGCAGAGGCCTGGAGGGGCCGCCCTGTCTTGGGTGACAGACAAGCAGCAGGAAGAGAGGGGAAGGGAGCCAAAAAAAACGGAAGTAAGACAGGATGGGAAGATGTATGGAGACAGATGAAACTACAGTATCTTTCTTCTTATTAGGAGCCCGAGAAGGAAGAAGGGGTGCACACTTGGCAAGCTGGTATAAGGGGGTAATTAGTGGGAGAGACACACATGTCCCTCACTGAGGGGGTCCCCTGGGTGGGGAACAGCTCAATCAGTAGCCAGCTGCAGGTATAGTGGGGGGGTGTTTATGCATGTGCGTGTCTGTGTGCGTGTGTTTATGGAGTGCAGGTGCCAGTGTACAGCTGCACTTTTACCCTTTGCACTCTTACCCATTAATTCTTCTGCTACATTAAGGGGTTTACTAACACACAAACAAAAGGGACACACAGCTCTATTGAATACCAGCTGCTCTGGTGGTGTCATTTAATGTCTGGACATCAAAGCCAGAATAAACATAGTTCCCTTAGACTTCATTTTGTATTTATTTGCCTGTATGAATGAAGTGAGTGGATCTCACAAAATAAGCTTACAATCAACTACTACATACTTTTTTTTTAACATAACTTTTATAATGTATTTGTTTTTGTTTCCAGTTAGTGGGTAAACATAAACATTTTGGTAAACGTAAGTAAACTTTGGACTTTTGGAGATACAGAATCAACCTTTTACATGAGCAGCTAGCAGATGCTAAGTGTGCATCTTCACCGGTCACATGGTTCCCTATCGTGATCTGTGCAGAATCCACACCTGCATCATGATGCATCCTAAAAACCATGACTTTCAACACCCCTAGCAGATGAATTTAGATACATTCACCTTGTCGAATAAAAACATGATCGTTTTACATTTCCTTAAGATGTAAATAAGCTGTATAGAATGGTAGGTTTAGGACACTGAGTGGATGAGCACGTTGTTAATAAGGGGTCTCTAGTGGATTCGGTTGGCTCATGCTGTGCTCACAGAGCAAAAACAGACGGAAAGCCTAAGAAAAAGGAAGTAAACTTAAGAGAGAGTAGGAAGAGAGTTGGGGGAAGGGGAGACACTTGGTTGAACAACAGCTGTTGAGATTACTGTTTAATAAAAGCCGTCATACGCATGCTCCCCTCATGCCCCCCTGCAGAGCAGACCAAAAGGCATCGCTGTGCTGAGCCCAACAACCTAACATCACAGTCTGCTCGCTACCCCTGGGGATCCAACGGCAGCCACCTCTTACCATGATGCCAGGCCCCCTGATCTCCCACCAGGCCTGCCGTGCCTCCAGGCATACTGTATGTGTGTGTGTCTGTGTGGGGGTGTTTTGATTATCACCCGCCTATGCATATGTTTATACGGTGCATAAGTGAGTTATGGACCTCTAAAAGACTGTACATGTGCAAGCTAGCAAGACGTACAGTATATATCTGCCTGGTGTGTGTGTGTGTGTGTGTGTGTGTGTGTGTGTGTGTGTGTTTGGGGGGTGTTAAAGTGTGTGACTCCGCTGTCTGTCTAAAGAGAGAGCAAGGAGGGGGGAATTCATCAGATAAGCTACCTCATTTGGGCCGCTTCAGGAGCAGTGAAAGGAGCCGTGGGGAGGCTTTCATCTCGGAGACGAAAAAAAAAGAGACAGAATCAAGATGGTGTGAGTGTGAAAGAGGATGAGAAGGCGGGAGAGGATGAAGAAAGGAGGGGGTGAAGAAAGGAAGAGAGCGAGATAAAGAATGAAAGAGATAATCCAAGAGGATGTTTACCTTGGTCATGCTGGTAGAGGACAAAAGAGGCTGCCAATATGTAGTGCCCCCTATAGGGCTGCAGGATATTGAGTGGTGAAAAGAAAAGTTTATTGAAGAAAAAACACATTGAGGTGACGATGTGCGAGGCCCATCACTCTCTCTTTTGCAGACAAACTGCTTAATTAAACATGAGCTACGTGAGTGCTGTCTGCCTGCCTCTGTATGTCTGCATATACCAACATGAGATTGTCTGCCGTGCATTCATCTCATAGTCATAGAGAGCAAGAGGGGGCAATTTGCAAGTCAAATTCAGCATTTAATGACACGGGAAATCATCTGAAGTTATTGAAAGCCTGCATGGAGAGGAGAGAGGCTTGTTCAAGTTTCAGATCAGAAATGGATAAAATTGCTACCTCTCTCTCTTTTTGCCTTCAAATGGAGCTGTGAGTGCTTCTGATTTTAAATGATGGGATGAGTTAAGGTGTGGAGCAGACTGATAGCTTAGGGCTTCCTGGGTGAAATGACAGACTCGATCTTAGTATGAAATTACTGCATGGTTGAAGTTAGTTTTTCTGTTTACTTGCATGTTTCTAAGTGTACAGTGTTTTAGTGTGATTGAATGCATGTAGGGATGAGTTAACATTTGGAATAATGCTGAGATGAAAAGAAGGGAATTACATTTCCTTATGCTTGTAGAAGTTCTGAACACCATGACCAATCAAATGCCATCTATAAACATATCAACACACCTTTGGTCACTTTAACATAATAACTTCAAAATATTCAACAAGCATAGAGAGGAAAAGCAAGACAAAATTATTTTACACCAAATGTTTGAGAGCAACTCAAATAGACCCTCTTAGGAAGCCTAGAGGTTAGTGCATGAGCCATATGTATGGAGGTTAATGGGCCTCCAAACCCGGGTTCAAATCCGACCTGTACTGTAGCTCCTTTCCGCATGTCATTCTGACTCTATCCACTTCCCAATCTCAAAATAATCCTTTAAAATATCAAACCGTCTTAAACAATTCAATCCAAAGAATCCGAAAAATTCCAAATAAATCGTTTTAGGTCACACATCGTTTTACTCATAGTTTTTCTTTTTATATCTATTTATATCTGCACCTTAGTTTTATTTTTTATATGTAAATACATGCTGCTGTTTTTATCCTGCACTACAACGGGCCAAATGCAACAAAATTGCGTTCTTATCTGCACTGTAAAGTACAAGTTTGAATGACAATAAAGAAAGTCTAAGTCTAAGTCTAAGTCTAAGTCGTGTATAAGTATAGAGCCAAGCTCAATCCAAAGCCAGGTTAAGGACATTGAATATCCAATTGTAAGAATATAGTGGAGCACCTCCATGGCAACACTTCTGTCAAAGCGTGCTGTAACCAAGGGATTTCTATATGAAAAAAACTGTCGAGAGAAAGGAAGAGACAATGAGGTATGAGGTGAGAGAGAAAAGCAGAGGAGGGCAATATGTTTGTTATAGTCTGCATCCATCATGCTAATTGGAAGTAAACAGGAGCTTGTTGTTTCGAGAGCATTAAATCAACCTCTAATCAAGTCCTGTTGTAGAAAGGTAAAGTCTGCCGCCGAGGACATTTCCCACAGAAATAACTTTAATGGCTTTAATTGTGTGTGTTTGTGTATGTGATCACGCACACTTTACACACATGGCTGATAACCTTCATTATTAGCACAAAAGGGGCTAATTGCGAATGATCTCACTGGTAAGTAATGGGACTGACTTTCTCTCTCCTACACATACAGTATATGTATCTAAACCAGCGCTCATTTGTTGATGGCTCTTAATCTTTGGTTGATTTCTGTAGTGATCACAATAAGCAGATGCATATTTCACACCTTTGTAAATATGATTGAAAAAATGTCAAGGTTGAAAATAAAACTTAGAGAGTCTGATAAAGCGCAAAGAATTTAAAAAATGTGTAAAATCAGATATCAAGAAGGAAACAGGCTTGACAGGGTTTAAACAATTGGATGCAGTTTTATTTCTAACACTATTGGCCAAATACATTTCTATTTATTAGGTTATCTTGTGGTATTGTTTCCTGTATTTAATCACAATTTGCATAATGCTAGCTGCTTGTGGCACTTAAAATATAAACCACGGGCAGCCAACCGCTAAAGGGACAAAACAGATGCGAGAATAGGGAAGCAGAATTGCAGAGAGTGCCAGGCAGCTAGACACCATCAAAGACAAGAGAGGCAAAGAGAGATGCAGACTTGTTGATCTCATTAAGATTAATTCAGTCAGACAGGAAAGCAGAGAAAGAGAGGAACAGAAAAAGAGGTGTAGCTTTAATGGGATCAATAGATCAGGCCTCAGTGTGGGGTCAGCGGCCGTGTCCATGGTGACCCATCTCTCAGAGGCTGCACGAGTCATGTCAGGAGTCCTCTGTCTGTGATCACACATCCCTAAGTTCCTCCTTTCTCCTAAACCGCTTCTTCAATTCTTCATTTCTTTTCAGGCCATTTTATAAATCTGGCCTCTGTAATTCACCTTAAATCCAGTTTTAGTCTCACTTTTACTCCACTTCCTTCCAGCTGTTCTCCCTCTGACCCTCTGACGCATTTCCTTTCCTTACACATGCTTTTATCTTACCTCCATTCCTGGTATCAAAATAGAACCAATATTTTCTATTTATCGCTTAAACAGCACACATGCGTACCAACCATTTATCAGCCTTCCTATGAAACAACTACAACAAATTCAAAAGGAGCATTTAATTGTTGGTTGTTGAGATGTCAAAACACATTATACTGAAGGGAGAAGCTGTGGTATGGTGAGATCACACATTAACTGCTTATGCTTGCAATAGAATCTCTCTAGGCTCATTTCCATCGATACAATCTGCTAATCCGATGCCTCACTTTCTCTTCTGAACAGAGTATTTTGTAACTTGTAATTCTAGTTGACATAAGAGTGTAGCCTCATGCCCGGTTGACTGAATTATTCAGTAGAAGCTCAGTAGGGCATTCTGCACACTGTTACCTAACCCTGCAAGAGACGCTGTCACAGCACTGAGACAGAACAACAACATGTGTGAGGCTGGACTGGAAAGGGAGGGACATCAAACTGCACACAGAGGGAGACAGAGAGAGGATGGGAGATGAATGGGCTGCGGAGAAAAAAAACAGATGAATGAAAAATGAGCCGCTCATGGAAATGAAATGGACTGAAGAAGAAAAATAGATGAATGAGTAATGAGGGAACCTGGAAAGTGTGAGAAAAAAAAAAGCGATGCCCTGTTTGATGGGCATTATGGGAGATTGGCAGATGAAAAAAGCCAAATACAGAGAAATGACGACAATTAGGAAGTTAAAACGGACCCTAAATAGAGGGGAGAAAAACTACGGGGAATTGTGCTAATGTGAGAGCAGGTCTAAAGTCTCAGAAAATGACGTCCAAACTCTGCAGATAAATAGAAACCCTTTCCCTTCATCTCCAATAATAGTATCTCACTTGTGTATTCCACTCTATACTGAAGCTGCCAGTTCCCCTACGCAAAACAAAGCCCCAAAAATATCACTGCCAACACATGGCACGAGCAGTTACCGAGCTGTGTGTGTGCATGTGTGTGTGTGTTCTACCTTCCATAGCTGTGGGGAGTGAGGAGTTGAGCATGAATAATTGAACATGGGGGGAGAAGCCTGCCGTCCAAAACTGCAAAATGCCAACTGCCAGGCTCATTTTATTTTAGAGGAAGGGGGAGCTAGAGGTGGAGTGAGAGGATGAATAAAGGACGAAAATAAAAGGAGACACCAAAGAGCCAAAAAGACACAAGCACAGACTAGTAAAGCCTAAAACAGCCCATTAAAAACCAGTAGCAACAGCTGCGTTAGCCTGCTGGGTTTTCCAGCTATGCTCATTGGACAAACAATGATGATAAATACAATACTGGGGTCAAAGTTGCAGGTCAAGGTGAGGGAGGTCAAGGTGAGGGTTAGGGTCAGAACCACTTTGAAAAGCTCCACAATAGGCAGATACTATATGACCTTGGCCAGATAAACACATGCTCGCGGTAATTGAACCTAACGTAGATGGGAAGCCAGTGAATAGAGATAATGTTATTGTGTGAACAGTGAGGTCTCTGCTTCAGTGCCTTCCTAAGGTTCCAGTCAAGACCGATTGCCATTACAAAGTAGATTGAGGAGTGAGTGTTTGAATGCACCAAATAACTTGATTCGATTTCATTTTTGGACCAAAGTTCTGAATAAAAGGCAACCAGAGGGCTTAAATGAAATTACAAAGGACAAAAGGATGATGGTGAAAAAAAAGCATTAGGATGGATGATGGGAGATTATTGGGTTAAAAGGCATTAACGTCAGAGTTGGAAGCCTTTTTTTTTTAGAATTATGACCCCTGTTGGGAGATCACAGTTGTCCTGCTATTCTATCTCCATGATCAAATATTTGTAAGGCTATATCAACCAACCGTATGCACAACAATGTGGCCACATTTTCTCTCTCCCTCTCTACCTTGGCTATGGTGGTGGTCAGCTTCAAACTCATTAGTCCGTTTTGATAGATAAGAGGCTTGCAGCTGGAAAGCCACGGCAGCAGAGGGTTTTGTGGCTTATAAAAGAGACGTAATCGGGTTTTGGCAATAGAAAAAACTAAGGAGTTTAGGGAGGCGAAGACTCGCTGATTTGTGGATTTCAATTGGACTGAGGCTTGTTTAGAAGTAGATCTAATGAGGTGAATGGTTGTAATCTGAGTAGGGCTCGTGTACGACAGAATAAGTCTGGGAATAGAGACCGCTATGAGTGACACATGATATACTTGGGAAAATATTTGAAGCTGCTCGTCTCTCTCTCATTTTCTGCTGCCTCCAACTAATTTTTCTCCTTCAGAATTTCTGTCGCTGAATCCTACTTTCTCTGCCTGTCTTTTTGTGAGTCTCTTCCCTTGCTTTGCCCCCATGCCCTCATCTTCATCTACCCCTTTTTTTCCCTTTTCACAGTAATCCTCTCCTCCCATCCCTCCTCCTTCTTCTCAGGCTGTCAGATCTCTCTATCCACTCCAGGCAAATTACACTTTTCAGATTACACCCAAATTAAAGGCCCCGTTGGTACTGTGTATGCATGCTGCATCTGTCTCGGGAAACCGAAAAACGAGCTGTCTCTGTGCGTGCACAGCTAAGAGAGTGATCTGAAATTCAAGCGGCTGAAAAAAAGGCGCTTCTGCATGTTTGCGTATGTCTAATCGCAGACGGCAGCCCCCTGCTAAATCCCTATTAATGATCCTATTTACACTTGTTGCCAGATTGATCAAAGTTTAGCAGTTGTGTGATCTACTGCCTTTTCATCTCAGCTGGTTTGTGGGGGAGCAATGGCCTTGCCTATGTGTGTGTAAGTCAGTGTGTTTGGAGGGTTGTAGGGAGGTTGTTAGTTGGCACAGTATGGGGTAGTTGGCACAAACAAGAGCAAGGCGCCATGATATAAAGGCAGGGAGCTGGTTGGTGTTGAGAGCATTTAAATAGTCACTGTGTAGTGAATGTGTGGGGTGCTGGCTGCTGGCTGAGATCTGATGACTGAAGAAAAACTACCATAATGGTCAGGGCCAGCAGGTGCAGCAGAACAAAGTCTTATGTGAATGTAAATGTTGCAGAAACAAAGCCGAAGGTGCCAGTGGTTGCTGAAGTATTTTTCAATGTTGATTTTATCATAAACATCATGTATACTTTCAGGGAATGGCTCTGTATGTAAGGAATTGTGTTTTTCCTATAATAATAACTGATACTCACGTGCACCAAGCTTAATTGATATTAAAAAATAAGACAGTCAGAGGTATGAATCACAATTTTTGCACTTTCACAACAGTTTTTGCTTGCAAATTGGGGAAAAACACTTCTCTAAAGCTGTTAATCTCAATACAATTCACCTCGTTTCTGAAAAAGGAACTACTGAATACATCATCGGGTTTCTAAAATGTGATATCTCAAGCATATTTACAGAACTTTATTTCCTTAACAAAAGTCCATCTGATTCCTGTTTGTCTTGTGATGCTTTATATTGTGAATTCTGTAATCAAAAATAATAACGTTTTAACCACATTTACTCCTATTTTTAACCAAAGAGACATTTGTGTTACTTTCAGTTCTATTCAAGCCTGAGAAGCGAGCCAAAAGCTGAAGCAAATTAACATTGTTTATGCTGAAAAGGAGACCTGCGACCTGAAATAACCCATATGTTTTGCAAATGAATTGAACAAAATACATTTCTAACTCATCCAATCACTCTATTCCTTTGTCAATCCTTCCCATGTCTCGATCATTTTCACTCAGTCTCTTCTTTCCTCCACTCCATCCTGTGCTGAAAATGTTCCCCCTCCTTCCCCATTTCTCTCTCCCTAAACTCGCCTCTCCTCGCGTTGTCCCCTCAGGCCTTTGCCTTGTTAATTGCACCAAACAGAGGGAAACTTTGAAGTCGCTGTCCTGTAAAATAATATTGCGCTCATTTGTTTACCGCCAGAGCTTTAGCCTGAAGCTAGAGTGCAGACAGAGATGAGGTTTGTGAGAGAAAGGAGATAAATGACACAGAGAAACAGAAAAAAAAACCAGACACAGGAGAGCAAGGACAGAAAAATAAAGGGGATTTTAGCTGCAGAAGAGGGTAAAGATGAAAGGAATAAGGATGGTAAAAAACTGTGGAAGTGTAGCTGGGTGTTTATTAGACACTCCCCTTCCCGTCAACCCCTGGATCATTCATCATCTGGACAGAGGCCATCAGTGTGTATCAGCATAGACACACTGATGCACACACACACACACAGATGTGCACTCACTCAAGATCTCTTCAATTGTCTCTATGGTTGTTCATTTCCCGTAAAAGCACTTCACATGCAATGTGTGATTCCCACATCCGCAAGCTAGCATTAGCTTGTCTAAACACATACACCAACATATTCATGTGTATGCAATAAATCAGTTTCACAAGCCAAGACAAAATTTATAGCGTACCACTTTCACAGCAACTACTTTATACTGTTGTCCTGAGAAAACCTGTAACCTTAATTTGCTGAGGAATGGATCAGTGTTGTTTTTTATAAAGCAAAATAAAAGGTTATTTTAAAAAGGTTGTACGGTCCTATTTGAGGTCCATACAACTATCAGAGATACAATGTGACCTTAATCAAATGAAAACGATCAAAGTCCTCCTAAGCATCAACAGATTCCAACTGAAAAGTCAATCTATGAACATTATTCACATATAACACATGGAGTCAGTCGGGAAATTATTGCACAGTCAGTGTCTCTTACCTCACAGGAGAAGGAGATTTCTAAAGCTTACGAGGGAATTAACCATTCACTCCATCACTGCCGATTCACAGACCTATTGGCATGCAAATCCACCACTGATTGACATCAATCATCTCTTTTCCCCATTCAACGGTGAGCCCACAATGCTGGATTCACCATTAAGGACACTGACTTTCATCATATTATGGTGGTGTGTGTGTGTGTGTGTGTGTGTGTTTACTTAAAGTGTGTGCAGAGACTCCTGAAAAGTGTGTTGGGTTAGATTGGCAGGTAAGAGGGGAGGTTTGTGTGTGTGTGTGTGTGTGTGTGTGTGTGTGTGTGTGTGTGTGTGTGTGTGTGTGTGTGTGTGTGTGTGTGTGTGTGTGTGTGTGTGTGTGTGTGTGTGTGTGTGTGTGTGTGTGTGCATTGGGACAGGACAGATAAGGAGATATCATAACTAGTAACATAACTACTCTCAGTCAGTATAGCCATATCTGCATTAAGCAGATGTCTGTCACCGTTTCTTAGCATTAGAGAGACAGAGAGTATACAACTGTGTGCATCTGAATGATTCATGATACAACTGTGCATGTTTTGTTTTTGTTTTTCTGCTCTTGTGCTGTATATTTATGCATGAATATGTTGTGGGCAGCAGCTGGCCTGCAGCTGTTTTTTGCCTCCACTGCGGCACAATGTTCACACTTGCAAGTCGAATGTGCATAATATGACACCACATAATGCACAAAACAGAGGTCCAAATTGTCTGTGCTAACTTCCCCATTGAGCCGCAGCAGAATCCCATAATAGTAGATAAATAGTTACCTAGCAACAGAGCCTAGCAACAGCAGCGGTGTAGATATGCTATCACTGCACCGGGGAAAACTCCAGAGGAGAAATGCCTCCACTTTCAGCAAAGCAGGCATTTATTAACAGAGGGCCAGGGGAAAACATCAAACTCCACTGAAATGGATCTGCCATATCAACTGTAGTGTAGAAAACAGATCATTTTTCATACTGTATGCTAACACAATGAATCGCCTTTGATGTGTAAGTGCTCAGTGCTGGCTCAGGTTTCTGTTGACACACAAACACAAAGTCATACAGCTTACGGGATAAATCAACATAGGACGGAAAAGGGTGATTGCGGTTTGCTTGTACGAGGCAGGGTTGGGACAATATCATAGCTTGAATCAATATTTTTCTCAGAAGAGAGTGAGTGAAAAGAGTGTATAATTCATATTATATATAGTCTGGCTGCTTTTTCATGGGAAGATTTGCCAACATCAAGAAAACCAGCTAAAAGAAACTCAACAAAGCAGAGGATTGCGAGTAGGATTTACTCGATTACAATGGCCTCAGGATCCAATGTCTGCAATGACGACTTCTACCACGTCTAATCATTTAGCATTTGTTAGTATGTTAAAGAATGATATCCTGTTTTTGACAAACACATTTATTGAATGGCACTGCTTTGACACAGGCTGCATAGATGGCCATGAGAACAGAAAAATCTCCACTATTAACACCAGAACAGTTTGGCACGCTCCAGCCAGAAGACAAAATGCCTTTTTCTTTCAACTGATGAGTAATTTCACTCCTCATCCATAAATCAATTATGTATAATCCCCTGATACAGAGAATTAGTGGCCATTTAACATGAGGAAGCTAAGTGTTTGAGTGAGCCGAGTGTGTGCATATGAACACATCCCTGTGTGTTTATGTAGCAACAATATGAGTGATGATTTGTTTATACAGAGAGAGTTATACTGATATAAACATGCTTTCTTTCTGACTGAGGACAAAGTGCTGCAGCAAAGAACAAACTTGGAAACATTATATGAACTGTGTAACACTGAGAGGCTTTCCCAATATTTACTTGGTGAACCATGGTGATGCAACAAAAGCAGGATGCAGGGTTGAGACACTTTATCTACAAGCGTGTTAACAAACCCTCATGGTTTGGAGTCTTTGTTTTTAGAACGTATCAACTTAAGAGAGGCGACAATTACATTATTAGCAGCATTTGTCACCGTAGCTGCAAATTTTTATAAAACACCTTGTTTTGGTACAGACTCCCACTGTTTAGTTCTCTTGTAGAATTAAGGAAAAAACTTCAAATATTTACCAACTTAAGGAACAAACCTGTGTGTATTTATTTTCTTCATATGGAAAGAGGTAAAAAAAGGAGTAAAACGGATAAGATTAGAAAAGGAAGGGTAAAGAATCTATCTTCATTATAATTTAGATCATTAAGTGAAATGGAACAGATTTATTTTGAAGGACCTGAAGCCCTGTAGGGCTATTGAACTTTTCTTGGCATTTTGATTTGGTAAATAAAGCAGAAACAACATATTTTTCTAATAGCCTTGAGGATGCACCTTTCAGTCCTAGAACTCATATGATGCTTTTGCAAGTTATCCAGCATGCACTGTCCCAAACCTTCATCCTTCAACAGATAAAAACTAACAAACTGGCATCACAAGCTCATTATTCAAAAACGTGAGGATAGTATTCAAAACAGGGAGTGAACTCAAGCAAGGTTGGAGTGTGGAATCAAAGAAATCTCAGTTGAAGGAGCATGGTGCAACGTCAACCTACTAAGACATATTTTACTGGGAAAAAAAGCTACCAGTGGAAAAACAAGTTGACAACAGCTCGATCTTCACACTCTGGCATCCATCGCTACCTCCCCGCTTTCCTATTTCTTCATCCGTCTGGATAGAAGTGAGCGGGACTGATGTTTCTATTTCCGAACGTGTCTCCCTTTGCGTGTCTTCGTCAGCCAAGTCTGTAGCCCACGCTGTGTGAAACCGGGTGCCTGCCAACACGGTCTTACACATAGAGTTACATCTGTAGTGTGCCGAGTCGCCAGGGAATCAGAGCCTAAACTGTAGGGCATTGTATCACAACACAAGGTGTAAGTGAAAATAAATAAAGCTTAACAGGAATCCACCTTAAAATGCCTGTTTGAAATGTGCCGATGATGCAATATGATGCAAGAATGATGCATGTTGGGCTTTCATTTTGTTTTTTTTGGGGGGGGGGGGAATTGACAAACTGCTTAAATTGACAGCAGGGACTGGCAACATATGAACTCCACTGGTCATTACAGTTTTTACAGATAATGCACATGCTGTTCTAGTTTTGATTTTTCTGAGACTAACATTACTTTCTATGTGCCTGAAAAGCTTATTGGATGTGAGTTGGAGCTGACAGCTAAGCTGCTACTGCGAACCGTGGCCAAGCAATGGTGGTGGCGGCAGAAGGAGAAGAGAGCAGAACAGTGGTTTGGTTGGATTGCCAGTTGTAGGAGCGGGCAGCTGAGACTAAACGGCAGTAATGGCCTAACGAGGAGAAATCTTGAGAGCCAAACCAGATGGAACGACCACAGCCACGTGCTTGCCTGGCAAAGCTTGGGACTTTTTAGCCAAACATGGATACAGACAGAGATTTCTGAAAGATGAAGACAAAATGATTGAAGGAATGTAACCATATCTCACACATCCCTTTTCTTTATATTTTTTCGTCATACATTCAATTCGTATTTCCTTCACTCTCTGCATCCTCTCTCTCACACCAAAACCTTTGCTATGATTGATATTCAGCTCATTTGGTTACAAAGCTTTTCTCCCTTCCTCTATGTGCTAAGGGCTTCACTTTAATGAGCGGGGAGAAGTTGATTACATACAGGTGGAAAAAACTAGGCCTACATCTCCAGGGAGGAGTGTAGTAGATGGGATGCTGCACTAAGTTTTAGTCAACAATAAAAGAAGACAGAGCTAAAATTAGCTGAGTTTGGGGGCGGCAGACGTCAGAATGAAATTGGGAAGTAAATTTTCCCAGGGTGCTCCAGTGTCAGGAATCAAGGTTGTGGAGAAAATGATAAAAAAATATACATGTTGGCTTTTGTGTTGGCTTTTAAGAGGATTTAGACAGGTGTGACCAACACATAGACGCACGCACACACGCATGCGCACACACACACATACAAACACAATTCTGAGCAATCACAGTGCTAAAGTGATGACTAACCTCAATCCATCTCTGACTATTATAGCAGCGAGCAGTGACTGGACTGAGGTTGTGCTAACTGACGCCATGCTGGCAGACAATATTTCGACAGACAGTAGAGGAACACATGGTATTCCAAATGCTTTTCATCCTTTGTTCACAAAGGAGCGTTGTCTTGTAGTGTGCAAAAAGGATCATTTTTCTTTCACAGCTTCTCCCAATGGATGGTTTCCCGTTTGCTTTGAGCTACATTAGAGGGAGGAAATGAGAAGCCCACGCTAATAGAATCACTCCCTGAACTTATCCGACAACGTCTCTCACATGGTGCTGGGTGCCTCTGCTTGTATTGTATTTTCTATTAAGTTGATGAATGTTTATAAGAACTACATAGCCTTCAAATCAATACACAAACTCTCACCCACAGTAACATGCTGTAGATCTTCTTTTGAGTCTAGCCTAACAGCATGGATGAATATCAAGCAGGACAGAGCTGGCATGTGCTGAGAGAAAGATTGACTGAAGGAAAAAGATAAAGGAGGGGTAGTGGTTGAAATTCACATGCAACTGCTCAAAGGGGGTGTGAGTGTGCAGATTTCTGGGGAGTATAGATTCAGGGGTTATTGCACTCCTAAAAACTTTTGATAAAGTGTTGCAAAGGTTTCCTCCCTTGCTTTTGGTTGACAGGAGTTGATGCTGAAAAAGTAGCAGGAGCATGATTCCAGAATTACAAGTGCTTGTAAGAAAGTTAGTCATATCCAATCTAATAACCTGGATGTGTTATTGATCAACAGATTATCATGCACTCTCAGATAACCTAACACCTGCCTCAAATTTACATACTAACAAAAAATCAAGATAGAAATAGTCATACAAAATTCATGTTTTAATCAATCAACAAATACAAACGTCAAAGTAGAGAGACTACTCTGTGTAGCCATATGCTATCAATGCACTGGGTACTCTTCAATGTATTCTTGCAGAAGGCAGAAGACAACTTGCATTCAATTAAAAACATAGAAATATATGCTCTTCTTATCTTTAGATTTTAGATCTTCTCACTTCTATCAGGTTATTCATTTGCATATGATTGAATTTCAGTCCTTGTTTTACTACTTATTCATCCTCTGTGTGTGTGTGTGTGTGTGTGTGTGTGTGTGTGTGTGTGTGTGTGTGTGTGTGTGTGTGTGTGTGTGTGTGTGTGTGTGTGTGTGTGTGTGTGTGTGTGTGTGTGTGCATTAATTCCACACCTTCCATTCCTTTTGCTTGTAAGGCAAGATTTTAAAAGAAAGGAAAGAGATGGGAGGAAGCAGAACCTTTAGCCCACACAGGCCACAGATCATGCATCTTAGACAGGACAGTGACAGGACCCTGTGTGAACTCTTAGCTAGAAACGGGTTACAGAGGCGTGATGAAAGCAAAGCACTTCAGGTTATATAAAAGTCCATGCCAATTCAAAATCAACATTTTGAAAAGTTGAGATTTTTTAACCATCGTTGCCTCATTCTTTAAAAACAAGGAGCGTCTCTAACTCAGTTGGGCAATTACCATTCTGTGTGTGCAGCAGAGGAAGGAAAAAAATCCCATAATCCTTTGGGAGGGCTTGTGTAGCTGAGATAAAATCCACTTATTAAGGTCTGTGTTGAGAATGTGAAAAGAAAGTGGTGAGGAGAGGAAAGGAGGTAAGAGGAAAAAAGAAGACTACAAGGATAACTGTGCAAGATTACAAATGTTAAATTTTCTCCCCATTTTTGTTCTCTTCTGGCATTCCTCTCTCTCTAATTATATCTCATTGATTGACTCTCTCTCTCTCTCTCTCTCTCTCTCTCTCTCTCTCTCTCTCTGCTGTCATTGTGTTTGTGAAGCAGCTTCAGTACCTGAGGCACACTTCAAAGTCTTGATGTCAGACAGACAGACCCAGGGACCCTTTTAAAGATGTTTACGCTAGCATCTGCTTAATGGGCAAGTCGGAGTAATCTAAATCGCAACCCACTAACACTGCAGCAGCTACATAAGAGGGTGCGTGTGGGAACATGTGTGTCTGTGCGAGCCTGTGAAAAGAGCGGGAGCAAAAGCTAAGCAATGTAGGAATGTGCAAATGAAAACATGATACACAAACAAACAGGTGCTGGGAAATGTGACTGATTTTTGCAAGAGTTTTAATAAATGTGGTGGCTAATGTAAGCTTCCAAACACAGAATAGAACAGCATGTACACACAAACACAGGTAAAGAAATGTGTCCTTCATACTCCTCTCACATTCCCAAACATATTCCATCTCAATCTATCTGCAATCTTTGGTGTGAGGGTTTGAATAAACCATGTAATAGTGAAACACAATCTCCTTGATGGCAAATGCCTCCATCTGCAGTCTCACAAGTCTACCTTGCATCTGAGCCTAGCTACAGAGTGCAGCATGGCCTAGCCTGGCTGCTAGCATGTACTGCAGGGATGAGAGAATGACCCAGTTGTGAGGCAAAATGTTCTCTGCAGAGAGAGTCAGGAAGAGAGGAAGGAAGAGAGACAGAGGAAGAGAGAAAGGAGAGGTGGAGGAGAGGAGAGGAAAAGGTGTGCGGGGGCACTCGTCGCCCCAAGAGACCTATGGTGTGCAATGATTGGCTATAGGCGTGCAGGGAGGGAGGAAGTGAGAGAAGGAGGGGGAGGCAGAGGGCTCACCTGCAGTGTGTCCTGTATAGCTGCACACACTCAGCCATAAATCACAGGAAAGGAAAGGATGGAGGTATAGAAAAGAGAACAAGGTGAAGAATAAGAGAAAAAGGTATGCTTCCAAACAATCCAAAGAAGATGAGCTGGTGTAGAGACAGGCACTACCACAGCTACAAAATGGGGAGAAAATGGATCTGCTTCAAGCAGTCATCCATCAATGATTTTGAGAAAATCCATTACAGAGAAAGTGATGAAAGTTTGTGTTGAGTGGAACAAAAAAAGAAAGAGAGACATTCTCAGCAAAGAGAACATTGCTCTGCTGGCCATGGAGTGAAAAGAACATCAATCTTCACTTATCCTTAATCATCATAAACCTTAAGTTATGGCTGGTTATGAGTAGAAAACTAAATAATATGCCTCTCAGACCATAATAATGGTATTAACTTTGGTCATAGCAAGGTTACTGCTAGAGCTTTAAGGAGCTATGTGTTATTACTTGCTAGACAGTGTATTGATTTTCTACTGCTGGTGCACAAATTAACAATCGCCATGCAATGATTTGGAAGTCAGACACAGGCAAATGCCAATACATGAGCAACATTTTAAAAAACATGATAATTAAAAACTGTTGTGTGGAAGTTCAGCTAGTATAAAAAAATGTTTTACCTTTTAATAAATAACAAATCACCTTTAGAAATAGTTAATTACGTGCTGTAGAGCCTGTGCCTTCACAGTCTGCTACACTAGACTAATTAATGCCAGTTCAAACACTTCTTTCAATGCACAGAGAAAACTGTAATTTCTTCTTTTAGCAGGAGCCACAGAAGGTGATGGTTAAGTCTTTAGCCAGCTTTGACATGAGGAGACATCTGTGTAAGTGTGCATGTGTGTATATCTCTGTGGTTACCTACCCAATGATCCATCAGTAATAGAGAGAGAAACAGGGAGAGAAAGCTTGGAGGTAATTACATTCCTGTTGCTGGCTTGACACAGGCTTAATGTGGCTGAAGAATGTTAATAGTGATGCTAATTAACTGGAGGAGTAGACCAAACACTTTAAGAGTAAGCTTGACAGGAAAGGTAAAAGGGAAAGCTGTGTTGTATGTGTGTGAGTATGAACTTGTAAGATGTAACTATGCAATTACCTCACGTCATCTGAAGCACACCTGTACTGTTAAATGTCAAATTCAAACTTTGTATGTGAATATATACTTGATGATTTTTGTGTCCATCTTCTCCTATGGTTGTCGTATTGTATTAAAGTCAGATTTTTTAGGGATTGTTTAATTTTCTGTAATGTCAAAGACTTTCATGTGAATGAGCTTGGAGGTATATTGCTTAATCCAGGCTTCACAGCATTAGTTGCAAACTTTGTGATGTTTTTCATTCGAAGTCATCAGTGTTGGTGAAGACATGAGACCTAAAGAAGACCAGACCAAGACAAACTTGCAGTATGATATAGCCCCCCATGCCTGTTTGGCAAAGGCACTGAGCAGTGTGTAAACACAGGCTGTCAGCTTTTCTCACTAAACAGCCCTACAACAACATGTTATTTAGAAAGAAGGAAATTGAAATGCAGCAGGAGAGAATAATAAGCATAGGAGAATACTGTGGAGGAAGAGAGGGTGAGAGAGATGGATGAAATGAAGCTAGAAAGAGGCAGAGGAGGGTCTAGGAAAAGAGAGAGAAGTATTTTGTTTGGGGGTTTGCTATATATACTTATAACACCATCCAAGACCATTCTCTATCTATCAATATCAAATATGTCAGTGAAAAAGAACCTTTTAGGGTAAGGAGATAAAAAATAAAAGACAAATGCAAATCTTGCAATCAAAGAATGAATTTCTGATTATGGTTCAGCAGCCCTTTGATTTGTTTATTTCCCTGGACCTTGACTCATCTTTTACAGCAGCCAACCTTGTCTTAACCCTGAGTTAGCAACTCATCTGTGTCAAATACAGTTCAAATGGTTAGGAAACAGAAAGATCAGATTCAAGTTAGTCATTTTTCTCTCTCCAACTTCTCTGCTGGCTCAAGCCTTTCAACTCCATGTACACACTGCAGAGAATAGCCACTCAAATCACTCACGGCTCAATAGGCTGCCACATACTGGTACTCTTCTCAATAGGTGCAGACTCACAAGAGCGAAATGAACATCAAACTCTATTTCAGCACTCTGGCCCTCTCCTCCCATCAGACTGTCTGCCTTTACCCTTTCTCGACATTCTCTCCATCTTTGTAGCTTTCACCAATCATTCTTGCTCACCAATTTTGCCCTTTACACTCTTGGAGTCTCTCTGCTGTGCTCTCTTTTCTGTAACTGTTCACCCACTCTCCCCCTGCATTCAAAGTCAAAAAAGATCTGTGTAAAAAAAACAACAATAATAATCCACAAGCCTTGTGTCTGAATATTAATTCAATTGCATAAGAAGGCTGAGAAACACAGAGTTTATATTTTAAGGTTGATATATTTCACTCTAACTAAGAACTTTCTTCAGCTAAACATCGCCCCAAAGGAGAGGACTAATAAGAATCATCTTGACTGTAAAACTACATGGACCATGATTCATAGCTGGAGGCTCACCTTTGCAACAACTGCAGATGTACAAGAGCCTAAAGGAATCAATAGGTTTACTTGGTGTGTGTACGTTAGCATGGTGTCAACCTTCAGTAAAGTGGCTGGTTACCATGGTTAATTGTATGTGTGTGCGTGCGTATGTGCGTGTGTGTGTGTGCGTGCGTGTGTTTGTGTGTTATACTGCCCTGCTCAGCCCCTGGCAGCTCATCAATTATAAAGGAGCCCTGGAAAGGAGGGATAAGGCCGGGCAACAGCAGTAGCATCTATAAATACACACCTGAATGACACCACGTGAGGTGAACTGCTATTTTTTGCATACGGCCACATGCACACACACATGAAGGTTAACAGCCAAACAAGCTGATCACACAAGCAATGTCATTCACCATATCAGGGGCACTTTGTGTAACTGTTGAGTCAGGAAGGACAGGGTGCAGCGTGGCTGCTCTTTGCTAACCTGAGCACCATGTGATACTCTGTCTAAATCAGCGGAGAGATTGCTTTCCTCCTCTCCCCTGGTGAACGGCAAAATGGAAAAGTTGAGGTGTGCGTGTGAGCTTGTGTGTGTGTGTGTGTGTGTGTGTGTGTGTGTGTGTGTGTGTGTGTGTGTGTGTGTGTGTGCGTTCAGGAGTGCAGGAAATTCTGTAATGGTCTGGAAGACACGCACTATCACTCCCTGGTGGCCCCGGGCTTTCTAGTTCTACCTCACTCTCTGTTTCCATAACATTTTTCATTTTTCCTCTTGTATTATTTAACTTAAAGTTTATCTTTGCATCAATCTGTCTCTACTTTAGCTCTCAACCACACCATGTGTTGCATATTCAATCTCCCAGAAATATATCCCTCTCTGCATATTCCATCTGTCTTCTCTGTTACTCCAACATACATCCAACCATCTAACCATCTTTTTTCATCTACTACTTATCTGATTTGAACTAGAGCTTTGTGAAGACATTTTTCTTCTATATTGGACAACATCTATTTTTTTTTCCGGGTTAAATATCCATATAAATCAGGTCATGTTATGATTTTTTGTTACTATTTCCTAATCCTTAGAGGATAATAGGAGCTAACTTTAAATTTCACTTTCTTGGGAGGTGCACATTTGCATCTACATGCAAGCAAAAACTGCACCCTACTTGCTGTTGTCGGTTTATCTGCTTTCATATCAAGTAAAAATGTCCTAAGTTTATCTTGTTATGGACAGAAGTTTCACAGTGGTCCCTTATCATGATAAATGTATCACCGTCTTAACTGAGAGTCCATGTCTGTTCATCCTTCAACCCCCAAACCAATCCTAGTTTCCCTTCAATTTTATTTTTCTCTACACTATCTTTCCATCACCCTCCAATCTTTCCCTTTCTCCCTAACCTCTACCCTATTCCAACTACAACCAAATGCTAAGTCCATCTGATTATCTGTGTTCAACATCTTCTCTGTCCAGTTAGACTACCTTGCACTGGCAGAAGGAACAGAGAGTATTATGGGGATTGGGAGCACATGAGAAACTGCTACCTTCTGATTCTTTTCCCCAGCCAATACTGGACTTCAGTCCTCATTAGCTCCCTGTTATTCTGCACAGAATCCACTACTATGTACTCTCTGAGATGCAAATGCAATCATGGCACACTCACTATTTACCAACACTGTAAATCTAGAGGAGGAATTTGACATCGGAAGGGGGCCTATACAAAGATTGTGCAATTACCAGAAGATGTATGCATAAACAATTGGCCAAGAACAATGGGGCAAAAAATAGAAAAGCAGAATGAAGCACAAGGTGAAGGGGGGGGGGGGGGGGTCATGAGGGGCTGCAGGGGGGTTCCCATTGACTTTTACAGTCAATTATTCCTTGACATGCCTCTCTGTAGCAACAACAAATAGCACAGAAAAGCTGGATAACAGTCAGTGGTTAATACAGCAAGACGAAAACAACACCACATTAATATTGTGTGCTCAATCGGCCTTACAGCTGTGAGGTGGACAGCACCTGTCATAGACTAACAACCCACTATCATCACATCAGATCATCCTAATGTGCTCCTAGTCCATTGTAGTAGCTTCTCTCTGGGATTAAATACACAGCGTATCACAACTCTCAGATTTGTGCGTATGTGTGTGTCTTCTATACATTCCTTCCTGTGTGTAGAACAGTCTCTGCTGCCATGGCAACCAACGACTGAGCTTGCTTTAGTGTGTGCTGTTGCGGTAGCTGGTGTGGGAGTTGAAGCACACACACACAAGCACAGTTCCAAGGCAACGCGTAAGACTGCTGAGGAATACTTAAGAGCATGGGAACATTGACATTCTGGGAATACTGGCTGAGTACAGCAGCGGTTTAGACCACTGGCCAGAATGGGTGGGGTTGTAATGACGACTATGCAGGGTGAAGGTAGCTGTGTGGGTACACCTGTGTTGCAGAGCATTGTGTTTATAGCATGACAAGGCAGGGGAGTGGGGCTTGGATCATAAAGGACTGTCCACACACTTGCACACACGATGCCTACCCGTCCTAAAGCATATTTCATCATTAGCTCTAAGCAGTTAATCCTCTGCTCCACTGACCACGGCTCAGCGCAGCCCATTTCAATAATCTGCATCTGGGGCTAACCAACCTATCACACAAGCACACACACACACACACACACACACACACACACACACACACAAACACACACATACCCCCACACACACAAAACAAGGACACAATCAACTCACCAAACATATGGGACTGGTCCAAAGCAATAAATATCTCAAGTTAAAGCTCTAACACCCAGACAAGCATAAATCTATTCATAATCTAGTGTGCTAGCAGCAAAGCCTTGTTCATTTATGAAACAGGAAAAAAAACAAAATACTTTGTATTCATGCCAGTATTAAGTTTAAAAGGACATACTGGACACATATTTCAATCAATGTAGCGTGCCGTTATATACCTGAATAGGCTTGAAAGTTGAAATTATTGTTGAGCAGTGAGCAGTGCTGATGATAAGGATTCAGTATCTTCATTTATACCCACATGGGATGATACAGAAAGGAATGTTTACTTGTTTTTACTTCTTTTCAAATATGCGATACTTGATAATGATAATTAATCATGATAATGATAATGATTTTAGCGAGATAAGTGTGGCATGGATAGAAACTAGAGGAGAAGGATCTAGAGTGAAATGGCAGAGGAAAACAACACTGGGAATATTACATGACACATAAATAAATAGCATGTTGTGAGGAGGAGGAGGAGGACAGCAGGCAGGTAGTGAAAGGACAAAAGATTGCTCAAAATTGGCAGAGGTAAAGGCAAAGTTTGACCTTTCCCTTCCCAACAACAAACATTAACCATTCACCGTTGGAATTGACCTGTTTCTCGCTCTTGCCCTGGCAACCTTAAAAGACATATGTCTCTCACTACAGTCCTCCTGCAAGGTTTTCTCCCTTTCACCAAGGAGCTATAGCCCTGTGAACTACCATTCATTCACCAATCTGCCACGCTATCCATCTCTCATGTCCTCACTCCTTTATCGCAAAAATGTTTCACCCTCCCTTTTTTTCCTCCTTTCTGTTTGCATCTTAGTCTTCTTCTCCCCTCTTTTCTGTCTGACTGTAACAGATTGAAAAGTAGTGCCTGTGGTGAAGAGGTGAACGAATTGTCACAACCCAACACCCTGCTCTTTGCCTTTGGCCAAATGCCGACAAATGTTCTGTGGAAAACATGTTTTTTTACTCTCTTTCTTCCCCTATACTACTACTACTCCATAACCGTGTATGTATCTGCTGCAGACACTACCTTGGGCAACACTTAAAGAAACCACTCATATCCAGTGACACTGAAACACAAACACACATACACCGATGTATCCCTAGCTTCTTCAACCTTGCCATCTTTGCATCAATGCCTTGCTCAGTTCTGTGCTTCTGTCTATGTCAAGTTCAAGGTTAGCTGCTCATTGTATTGAGCGCCAATGCTCCCCCGTTGGGAAGGACAGAGTGGAGATGCATTAGCACCTCTGCAGGTGGCCCTCAATCTCATCCCTTCCCTCTCTTTTTTCTCCACATCTTCCCTTCACACCTCCCTCTCGTCCCCTAGTCCACCTCTCAATCCGTAGCCCCATGGAGGTTCCTGGCCAGGCTTTGTCCAACAGTGTGTACGTAGTGTGTGTGGGTGTAAGTGTTCATTGATGTATGCTTTTGTGTTTATCTGGATACATGCAGTGGTGTGCAGAATACGTATCTTGCATGTGTGTCCACATAGACAAGTACCTGTCATGCTAATGTGTGGCTTGACCAGATGACCATAAAGTGAACCAAAGCCTGCAGGGGGTTAAGGCTTTCCCCTTGACCTGCTGCTGAGCACTGACCTGCATTTAATGGGTTTAAATCTCACCCAGCTCCAACCTTTTATCTCCATCACATCTCCATCTCTTTAAAAAGCCACAGACCAACACACACACAAACTGACCGACAGACAGGCGGACAGAAGCCATATGGTCCATTCACTTCCAATAGCAGGAGGTAGCCATCAAAGAGCTCTCACAGCAGCTCCACTCAGGCATGGGCAGATAGATGCGGGGAGAAGGAATGATAAACAGAAAGAGACGAGGTAAATTAACTGGAGAGGGCAAACAAAGGTGAAGAAAGAGAGGAATAAGGAGAAAGGAGAAGGTGCAGCTTCTATCATGCTTTCTCTCTTTTTTTTCTCCTTCATTGGTAAAAAAAAAAAAATCTTGCCGGCTAACCTTTCTTTTCCAGATTTTCTGTCACTCGTGTGTCCCCAAATCTTCAAAACCATGTTCCTGCTCATCTTTAAGAACAGCTACACAATTCACTTTATCTCCATCCAACCACAATGATGTTAAGATTTTTCCAGGAGAATGACTCCACCACAACCTACAGCTTCTAGACTCCACAGAAACATGAAAATACTCAATATTAATGGAGTCTAATTGACGCAGTCTCTCCCTACCCTGCTTTCTCTAAATGATCTACTTCAGGTTGAAGTAAGGGTGAGGGTAAGGTCTGAGCATTTTATCTTACCAGTTAAGGTTGGCTTTAGCCAGGGGCTAATAAAGCACACATTATTGATAGTCCAAGTACAACCATGTCTCAAGATATACGATCGAAATGTTACTCGCACCCGCATTATATAAAATGATTTCACAAGCGAATTGAATTTAATTCACTCAGCTTCCTGCCCTACTCAACATCATGATGTCATAAACGTGAGCCTGTAAACACTAACATTTAGCTCACCCAAACACAGTTGCATTAACGATCACCCACACTCTTTTACCGTCAAATAGAGTAAATAGAAGTGAGAGAATGAAGGAGGGGGGCGGCGGGAGTGAGGGATGGAACAAGGTGGAGGAGTGTATATAAATCAACATCCATTAGCTGAGGGGTTATAAAGTCACTGATGAAGGAGGTGGACTGAAGCTCAGACCTTTTATTGTCTTGTTGTTGTCTTTTATTGCCTGTGATGTCATCTAATGGTATACAGTTAACGATAGGGGAGGGGAAGTGCGTACATGGGAGGGGAGGATGTGGCTGTAATGGGGCTGTGTGTGCATTTGTGTACGCCTGTGTTGACAAAGAATATTGATCATCTTTTGTCAAAGCTGCTGTGTTTCCGTGGGGTTTCTTTGGCTGAGTATACCATGACAACAATGCAAAAATCCAATAAGTGTCAATATGTGGTTGTGGAGGGATGTCTGGATGGAGGCCAAGGAACAGAAGAAGAAAAAAAAACAAAAGATAACCAGGGGAAAATAATTGTTTCTAACATCCTTAAGCAATAACAATGTTCTGAAAACCAAGAAAACACGTTCAGATCATTTTAAAACTAAAACCCACTAAACTCCCTCTCCTTTAGTCACAATCCTCAGCACAGCTGAGCAGCAGACATTAAAAGTCATTACATATTCCCCGATTTGCCTACGTGTTAGTTATTGTCTTACAACATGGAAATCTGCTGCCTCAACCACTCTGCTTCTGTGAAGAAGAACAACAACAAACACAGGAAGGGGCCCATAACTGACCAATACAAAAGTAAAACCAGTGTATACACTCCACATCCATAGCTTGATCTTGATTTATAATCACACCTTTGTGTAACTCTCTTTTATATTTCTCTATTCAACCAGCTGCACATATTTATTGCTTGTTTTTAAACATGCATTTCAGTAATGTTGTCTTTCTCTCTAAACTTTACCATCTTCTTTTCTTCACTCTCTCTATCCTTCTCAACGTCCTCCATCTGCGTATAATACCATTTTTTCCCCCTTTTTACCCCGGCCTAGCCGCGCCACCCCAGAATCACTCTCAGTCATGGCCCTGTGACGCATGTGTGTGTTTGTGCAAGAGGAGTGGGAGTGAGAGCACAGGAGCTACCTCCCCTCTATCACACCTAACAGCAGTGCATCATCCTATTAGCAGTGAAAAGGGCTGCCATGCGGGGGAGGCCACAGGGGCACGAGGCGAGTCTAAGGTGGGAGCCACAACATGCCAAAACCCAGCTTATCCAGTGCTGTTTAACTCTGAAGGGACAAATCTTGTTGAGCCGAGGGCTTTGCTGTCACACAGAATGTGACATGTTTTTCAAGGGAGAGACTGTTATGGTCCAAATGCTCACAAAGACTATGACTGACAACAGGCTGCAAAAAAGTCCTCCATCTCCCACAAGCTACAACAAAATGGCCTCAATTAACAAACAAATCAAGAATACCATGAGGTCAGACTGAAGGACTCTTTTGTACACCAAACAATTCTGAAATTGAACAAAGAGATTATCCCATCAAAGGCATCTAAATATCTGTTTGTTGTCCGAAATGTTGTGTTAAATTTCTATTTAGGAAATTTCTATTATTTTTATTTGGTAAATGTAAGACAGGATTTCAGACTTCTGTCTGATAATAAAGTTATATCTGCACCTTATTTTTATTTTTTATATGTAAATACATGCTGCTGTTTTTATCCTGCACTACAACGAGCCAAATGCAACGAAATTTCGTTCTTATCTGCACTGTAAAGTACAAGTTTGAATGACAATAAAGAAAGTCTAAGTCTAAGTCTAAGTCTAAGTCTATATCAACCTATCAATCAATTTCTTGATAATTATCCCTTTATTTAGTGTATAAAAATGTATAGAAATGTTTCCTTCTAAAGACAGACGTGACTTAAACTGTATAGTCTGATACTGCACATTAAGGTAGGTATAAAACACCTTAAAAAAAGTGATATATTTCTTCCTTTTCTGATTTAGCCTCAAGAAACAGAAAAGAAAGTTTTTCTAATCAATTCGGCAACATGCTGATCTGTGCTGTACAGCAAGTTTGCAACATGCTGATGTGTGCTACAATCTGCCCCCAGGGCTCTGGATTTTCTATGATTCCAAAGTGAAGGAAAAGTACAGCAGATACTCCTGATACTGATACACTAAGAGTGTATGTGTGATATATGGTGCAGTGGATGAGGAGGATGTTGAGAGATACCAGATAGGCCCAGCTCAAGAAATAAAACCCCCCTCAGGGGTTCTCCTGATCCCCCCCCCCCTTTCCTCAAAAACACGCACACACACAAACTAAAATTCTCTCCACAGTGAAGTACACACACACTTTCTTTCTCTCTCTCTCTCACACACTGCACACACTCACCTCTTCTTCCTGCAAATACAGCCAACTCAGCTGATTTGCCTGAAAGTCAATCTGCCTTACTACTACTATCCTTCCTCCAATCCAGCAGTCCCTTATTCCCAGCCCTTACTCCACATTCTCACAGAGAGAAACCAAATCTCTGCCCTCATCAATTCTGCCATATCTGCTTCCCTTCATCCTATACATTTTTACCCCTTACCTTTTTGACTCGTCCGCTCTTTGTGCCCACAAAGACCAGCGAGTGGTTCTTGTAGACGTAGGCGATGACTGAGGTCATTTTGTCAATGCCGTCAGAGAAGAGGGGCTTGCCGTGTACCATCTCAGACACGCCCAATGGCGCGTTCATGTCCAGGCCGCAGAAGTCGTCATCAATGGTCAAGAGCTGCAGCAGAAATAAGGAAGAGAGAGTTTTAGAAGATCTTTTTATATATATTCCTCATAAATACTAAAAAAATACAAAAGATTTTGATAACAGGATTAAGAAAAGAACACTTTTTGACAATGCTCTATGTCATACAGGGACCTTGGGAGAAGGTTACGGGCAAGTTGAGAGTAGAAGTATAAGGCAGTACAACAAACCTGATAAATGGCAAAGAATGAGCTTGAGCTAAATTAACATACAAATCAATATTATGTCTCCTAGTTTCAGTGTATTTTCATAAAGGACAGCTATGGATTTTGAATTTGTGACTGATGATTGTTTATATGCTGTAAATGTAATGCAAGAAACAGCAAATGTAGAAAACAGTAAACGAGAGATGAAGATAGAAGACTGCAGTCAGGCTCGAGCTGTGTAACAGCGCCAGAGGCTGCTCTGTCAAGCACAATTCCCCACTGTCCACCCGATGCAACAGCCACTGCAGAAATGCCATTGCTGCAAGATATTCAGTGTGAAGTGATTCAAAGTGAACCAAGTTAAATATAAAGAACAAAAATAGAGGTGCTGCATCGTCAAACTGAGGCAAATCACCACGTTGCTTCTGAGCATAAAACACAGAATTTGAGTTAGGAGACTCTTGATGAAGGTTCATCTGTTCTGCTTTCTGTGTGGACATGCTGTGATTTTGTTATTCAATGGTGATGTGTGTGTTTCATTTTCTGTGCCTGTACAATTTCTGTTTGCCTACATGTGTTTAATCCTGCCGGGGGGTAATATTCATACCAGTCAGTGTGGGCAGAATGACTTATGGGCTGTGATAAGTGAATAATGGTGCTGGGGATTGGTCATTATTTTGTCTGTATGGATGGATTTGAAACACTGGGTTTAGGACTGAAGCAGGCACAGCTCATGATTTATAGCTTAGCAATGCAGTGAGCTGGCTTGGCAGTAGACACACTCTCCTTTTTTTTTTAAATGCACAAAAAATAGTAGTAAGGTGAAAACGTGGGTAGGATTTATGAAAAACAAATAGATCTGTAATTACATTATGTCAAGAACAGCAAAGGTGGAATGCTAATGATTGAAATATTAGCTTATTTGAAGTTAAAAACAAAAAAAAAAAGGTCATCTGAAATTAAATTCAACATCAAAAAGAAACATGTCAGCTGATGTTAGACAACACTCAGTAAAGTCTAATTTTAAGTTTATAGAAAATCTTTATAGAGAGTCTTTTTTTTAGAGAGTAAGAATAGAGATTTTGGCTTTTATTTTGTTTAAACTCATCAAACCATTTCAGATCTTCAGTGGCCTGATGGTTATAGCTGTCATATATGGGATGCTCTGGTGGAGATGGGGGGGGGGGTCCTCTACCTTATGTCTTATTCCCCCCCCCTCCCAAAGTGCACCCCCTCGGTCCTCGATCAATCTTGCAAACACCAAGTGTCTCCTCACAACCTTTCACTAAAGGCCATCATCATCGGACACAGCCGCCGAGGAAATATGAAGTTTGCTTTCATTAGACAAATGGAACATGGCCAGTCTAGGCCACGATTAGCTTGAGGCTATAACATGGGGGTTATATGAAGTGGTGCGAGTGATCGATAGAGATGACCTGAATTTCGATCAAGATCATGACATATAGTTAGAAGGTTGAGATGAGGAGAGAATGGAACAAAACCAAAGATAGATAGAGGAGGAAGGAGAGGGAAAAAACTGAAGACACTAAATAGATTTAAAAAAAAAAAAAAAAAAAAAAAGCTATTGCAGTGTCTAGCTGATGAATTAATAGTGTTCTGTTGAGAAGCAGGGGTACTCCCAAAGAAAACATTGTGAAATCTCCCTCTTGTTTGCAGTTACACACTCCACCTTCCTGTCTGAGGCAACAATTTCTCATCCCTCAGCTTTTCTAACATACAAGCCAACATAAACTCCACTAGTGTCCACTAACTGAACGTTTTCTCGACACACCAGTAGAGCTGTATTTCTACGTGTTCAAGAGTAAAACACGGAAAGAGACACACTCCATACTACTGTTGGTTAAACTCATTGCAGCAGGGCTCAAAGGTTAACAGGGTCTATCAGAAGAAAAATGAGCACTTTGTAGTTTTTGCATCCTCCATGATTGAATGCCGCCTTAAAAGATAATAAATGCGCAGCCAATTCTCCAAAGATTGCTTACTTTCCAGAGAAGGTAAAAGTTTTTTCATGATTAAGTCATGATTTCAAGTCATTTCAAATGATCTGTCTTTTCTGTCAACACATTTGAAATGAGGGATGATGCATGTGCAAGGAGGGGAAGTTATTACATGTGTGAAAATGCGTGTTTTCATCTTTTGTCACTGACACATGCTGTATTATTTGTACCGGTTGCCAATCACAGTCACAATCTCTGTCCCGCATTCTGAAATCTAATGAAATATACTTTCTGTCTGTCAGCCCCGTCGGGAGGCAGACACATTTTCATTATGCCACCAGCAGAACATAACATTTGTAGTTGTGATGCCAAAGACGAATTCAGTCAAAATACTGAATAATATCAATGTAGCCTTTGACACTGTCTGCCAATAAGACTCTGCTGTCACTGCTTCTATCATGTCCTATGCCCCCTTTCTTTCTCTCATCTCGTCTCATTAATGCATTTTCAAACTCACAAGGTTACCATTCTTCGCTGCCTTTTCATGACACTATGTGTCACCTTTTGATGGACAAGCTCTCTAAGCATAATCAAACACTGTCGACATATAAACCTTGATGTAGAGTTTTCATTTTTCCTGTCTTTTACTTTCCAAGAACCTCATTCTGGAGCTGCTAGACTACACAGATTTGATTTGAGTAGTTTCTTCGTAGACATAAATAAGTTCATATTGTGGGCACCAACAAAATGTTTAAATAGATTCACAATATAAAACTAAATTTGAAGCAATATTGACAACAGATTAATTGCATGCACCAAAAGGAGTGCTGCCCTAATATAAGACTATTCAGGCATTTTATTTTGACTATTGGTTTTAATACATTAAAGAGCCAAAGAATAAAAACAATGTAATCATATCGGTAATCAATAGATGATTCTTGAGGAATATACCCTTCGTTGTAAACATCTGAATACTGTTACTAAACCAAAAGAGCAGGTTAAATAACCAAGGTAACTAAGATCCCAAAATTACTTAACTATGACCTCAAATCTTGTTTAGGTCTTGTAGCTATTTTAGTCAGTGTCCTGCAGTGTAGCAATAGAGGAGAAAGCTAGGGGGGTTCCTCCCTTAAGACAGAGGGACATGAGAGAGGCTCTGTGTTTGGACAGAGGCCAGGCAGTGAGGCAGAATCAGGTCACTCTCAGCCATATCCATCTCTGTGCTTGTGTTTGGCTGCCAGCAGCAGCACAAAGAGAGCTCTCTTCTGGACTGTGCAGAGGGATCAGCAGATACAGAGTGGAGAGAAAGAGAGGGGGGCAGTAGGCGCGCGCAAAAGAGAGCGGGAGACAGGGAGAGAGAATTGCTCAATGTGATTAGCGAGGACTGAAAGAGATCTGCTCTCATACCACTCTGATGTATGGCCTAATCTGGCTTCAACATAGCTAGGGCCTGTTCTATTGGCTGCAAGTTCACTAAGTTAATGACACACATAAAACCACAGAGACATTACACTTCATGTCACTGCTTAATGCTCCAAAGAGTCAATTTTCTTGCACTTCTGGCTATTCATTTTTAATGCAGTTATTATACTCCATGTGGCACTTTTAACAACTTTCCTCCACCAAGTATTAAAGTAAGCTGATTCTGCAGTTTTTTAACCGTAAAAAGTCTTCATGTAACATTTGATGTTCATGATCAGCTTGTTTTTAGAGTACAGATGTTGGTGATTACACGGAAAACTTCCATTACGAAGAAAGGCGAGGGAGAGAAAATCTAGGGAGGAAAGATTAAAAAATGGTGGAGGTTGCTCTTTGCGTAATTAGCTCCTCAGACATCCAGTATTTCCTCAAGCCCTACTGTGTTAAATGACTGACCTGTCAGAGTGATTGGCCGCACTAGAAAATTATGTCATGACTTAAGTGGGTTTGCAGTGTTCACTGTAAGATATAATGTCAACATTCAATTTAGCTTTACCAAAACATTGGCTGTATGACTCCTGGAACAAGAGAAAGTCACTTTGATGTGAGTCATTTGAGAAAATGTGTTTATTCTTATACAGGAGAATGTTTAGTTCATATTGAAAGAAACCATCTAAAGCATGCTCTCTTTGATTCTTTAAAGAGATCCATGTATACAAATTATACATTTCCAATGTAAAATGTTATTTAAAGAATTACTCAAAGTTCACTACTTTCTGGCAACAGATAAATTTGATGATAATAGTTGTATACTGCTCCATGCAGCATGTCCTTATTTTTTTTTTTTTTAAGGCAATAAATAATCTGCTTTCCTCATACTTGTGTAATTCAATTCATGTGGAAAGTACTTGATCTAATATTCTTTGCTCTGTGACTCAGTCACAAAACATGCTTCTTGCCAATGTCCCAAAAGTGTGTCTTGAAATAGGGAAAGGGAGTTCTGGGTATCCTGCTCCTGCGGCTCGGAATCTGCTGCAGGAGGATTGTGTCTGGTGGAGCTAGTCATTGGACATTTTTTAAGCCGTCATTGGAGGAAGATCGCATCAGGTTGTAGATGCTTTGCCTGATGACTGTTCTGCTCTGTGACTCAGGATATGTTGATCTGTGTTTAATGTGCTGCTGCCCATCTTGGCTAGGGCACTGTAGTAAATTAAATTCTTTATCAAATATCTTTTTAAATAAAATGTGTTTGTATTTTCCTTATTCTGTCTAAAAAGCGAAAGAATCAAATAATTACTTTTTTTGGTGCAAAAGAAGCTCTACCTCATTCGTGTGTGTCCAGTAGTAAAAAGTGTGTGTGGGTGTATGTGTCTTTGTGTGTCTGCGTGTGTGTCAGACAGACCACTGGTTACTCTGCCAAAATGTACTCTGTCTGACTACTGATCCATGGTGCCCTCCATTGCACTAGCAACGCGTGACAGAGCACACCATGACACACACACACTATGAAGAAAACACACACACACAGGGAGAAGTGAAATGCACAATCTGCTCTCCCACTTGTGTCCTGTCTGCAAAAATTGTTTTCCGATTTCCCTCTTAACAAAAACTGTCTGCTGTGGAAACTGTCCAACCTTAAAAGCGATAGAGCCATCTGAGGGTTCTTCTGCTTTTAGCTGCCTGTTTAAGGCTGAAACAGAATGAGTGAGATGCACAAGGCCAAAATGAAAGAGAAGCCACAGCATCATACTCCTGCCGGTTGATTGTTCTTACAGCCACAGAGAATTTCTTCAGATTTCATATGTACAAATGTGTTACCTTGACTAAAAGAAGCAGTAAAACATTTCTAGGATGAAATACATGCATCTTCAGGAAATAGTAGAAAGAGAAAAGCATGTTTGGCAGGTCACTGTTAAATTAAGATGAAAAGTAAACAAAATCAATCTTTATTTGTATATTGCCAATTCATAACAAATGTTATCTCAAGACACTGAACAAAAAGAGCAGGTCTAGACCGTACTCTGTGTTATACAAAAATATTAACTTGCACTTTGAGACAGGCACACTGATATATTATTCTTAAAAATGATTTGAAGTGAAAGTTTTAATCCTTTATCTTCAACTTGTGGTCTCATGGTGCACTGGTAAATTAGTAGAGCATTGTATAAAGGCTACAGTACTGGTATGAGTACAGTTCTGGCTGCTGGTTTGATTCCCAGTCCTGGCGCTATTTGGTGCAAGGCAATACCCACTCTCTCTCCCCCTTATTTTCTTTCACTCCAGCTTTTCCATGAATAAAGGCAAAAAAGCCAAAATATAATCGCAAAAAAGTGTTATAGTCTTAGTATGAGCAGGAGTCATTCTGATGGCTGAAAGTTCACTCTCATTTTATTATCTCAAGGCCAGTCCCAACATGAGAGTATTTTTCTTTTGCAGTACTCTGACTGAATTTTCCTCAAATTCAGCTTCAATGCACAAGTCTCAATGCAGAGCACAAGAGCTGTCACCAAGTAGATTTAACTTCTTCTTTGTATGTCACCCTGGGGACTGTTTGGAAAACCAGTAACAATAATAAGAACTGAAGAGAGAAAGAATATATGTATGGGTGCACACACACAGGGGTGGTTTAATGGCTGACAGTGATGTAATCTCAGGAAAGATGTGACAAAATCTTGGTACACCATTGAAGCAAGAAAGAGAAAAGTGGGACTGATAATGTAAGGAAGTGCCCAGTCATGCTTAACAGTGCTGGGAAATGCAGAAAACTTGTGTTTAGCGGATATGTTAGTAGCTCTATAGGTTGTCGACACACTTCTTACAGACAAAGATGAGTTTGCAACTTGTTTTTGCAGGTTTCCATGAGAGGAACCGGTTTTTAATTGTCATATTTTGTTGATTCACTGCCAACAGGGAGCTGGGCAGCTAAAACACAGAATAAATATTGGATAGGCAAAGCACAAACTAACACAGGATGCTTTAAGATGCAAACTGAGACATCACAAGTAGAGGAGAATGTCAGAGGCAAGATGCAAGTTCAAGAGATGCACAGTAAGAATACACATGTAAAGCTAGGAGTAAGAGATGTAGATGAGACAGATCAATCCAAAGTGTTCTTTTAAAACCAGCCAAAAAGGCAAAAAAACGGAAGAAGAAATTCCCATTTCAGTCCCTGATTTTAGATGGATGCCACTGCCAGTCAGCAGAGTACAGTGAAGGAAGGGTAAGACATTTGTTTAATCACAGAATAATGATATTGTGATGGATTCTGACCTTTTACAAGTGGTATCATATATGGAGATTTAATTAGCGAGCCAGGATAGCAGATATGTGGATGAAGTGGGGTGAAGTGGGAAGAGGAAGGGAAGGGGGGAAGGAGGGAAAGAAGGGGGGGGGGGCAGTCTGGATGTTCTTAATGAATCCACTAGCCTTTCTCTTCCTGAGGATGTGGCCTAGACTGACTCATCAGCAGCAGACACTGATTAAGCTCCACAATCAGACGGAGGACAAGTGATGGAGAGATGGTCAGCACAGAGAGACAACACAATTCAAAGTCAAAGGTTGGCCAAACAGAAGAGAGCAGAAGAAAGAAAAGAGTCAATAACATGAAATAAGAGCGTGAAAGAGGACTGAGAGTGTCATTTTAGAGGAGTTTCTTTCAAGAGGAGGATGAAAGGGGTGGGGAGGGGTGGGGGCTTAGCATGTGTGTCGGGAAAGATCAAGAAAAGACTCAAAGAAACAGCAGCGACCAAGTAGAATAATCTAATTAATTGGAGTGAATTCAGAATGTGAAGTCGATAGCACATGACAAATGTGGAAGAATGGCCCGTGGCATGTTAGTTAATGACATGTAATTAATGATCATTAGCAGAAGGGATGAGGGGATGGCTGTGGCCTGTCAGGGACTTACAGGCGACCTTGTAATTTTCTCAGCCGTGTTTAGAAGGGGGGGGGAGACCGTACTTTACTGAGTGCTTATGGTAAGCATTGTAAGAGGAAATAAAGGGTAGCCATAGAGAATAGGAAGATACAATGGCGGCAACTATTTTTATAAGAACATGAATAGAAGGACAAGCAAAAGGAGCAAAGAGGAGCACAGGCAGAGAGCAATGAATCAAAGATGCGAGGGAAGAGAGCAGAGAGAGAATTTATTGCGATGCCGCTGTTTTGTTGTTCTGTTTTTTTTTCTGCTGACACAGTGAACATGGAGGGAGCAGGCAGCGGTTTTTTTTATAGGTCACATGCCACTTCACAATGATCTATGGATGCTGGCCCTTTGCAGACTTATACTGTTGAGCATGCATTATGTGGCTCAGCCAAGCGTGGCCGTTTGGGGTGAGAAGAAGCATCATCTCCCTCCCCCCCCCCCAATCTATCCTCTCAGTTCTATCACCCATCATAACACTCTCTGTACAAACACTTTCTCTTCAACTTCTCCCTCTTTTCATCACTTCCACTTCAACTGAAAGCCTCTTAAAGAGGATGCAAAGCAACAAAGGTCTGACACCGGAGAGGGTTTATGTGCTCTTCCTCTCAGACCCATGTCTTATAAATGTACATGTGTCCTTGACATTTTTATGGCTAAAGTACTCAGATGATTTGGTTGTTTGGCTTTCAAAAACACTGACATCTCAGTGTGTTTCAATCTGTAATACGCACCAACAAGACTGGATAGTGACATCATAGTTGGATTTGCTGATTTTATCCTATCTATGTCTGTTGTGTTTCCTGCTCCAAGTGGACACTGACCACTACAGTTTATAATAAACAAGGATGAGGAAGAAAAAAATATATATGTGGGGGGAAATGCAAATGAGCTTCTAGTACAAGCCAGTCATATTTTTTGGACAACAAATAAACTACACTTCTCTCTGAAAAAAATATTAAAAATCTGGCTTTTATTCTCAAGTTAAATAGATATTATCTATTAATTAGCCAGAATAGTGTTCCAGTAATTTTCATCAGTTTAAATCCCATCTTCATTTAAAACCAACCAGCTCTCATCGAGTTTTTCACATTTTAAAGGGAAAATTGAAAGACTTTAAAGCAAACTTATATAAGAAACGTGTAAGAGCTGAGTAACAGCCTTATTTGATATTTTTCTGGTTGTGTGATTCCTCACTGATAGATCATCTTAGAAGTGCAGTGACCCACAAGAACTTTAGCCTTAACATTTCTCTGAGCAACTTGTTTTGAATGTTCTACACAGAGTAAAAGCATGGATCTGAATGGGTACTGTGTGCTTCTACGCCGCTCTGTACATCCCTGGGGAGCAGAGAGAAGGGAAGATGTGAAGGGTGAGTTTAAACTACATTTCTGATTATATTGGAGACACAACACTCCAAGGCATACATCACTTAAAGCAGCAAAAGAAGTAATCTAAGACTTACAACCAATGATTCATAAAATATCAACCACTCAATATTACAAACACAACCATTCATCACAGAAGCACAAATGAAATGGGAAATGTTAGCATGCAACATGTTCTCATTCTCTAAAGACTCATAGGTGATATATGAACAATATTTACATCTATTAATTTACTAATGCTGAGACAATAGGCCTCTGATTTATGTGTGTTTGTGCGTCCATGCTTTTAAATGTGCCCCTTGTCTATATCACTGAAGCAGCCAAGAATAATCTGGTCCTCATGTCAATAAATCACATAATAAACCTTTCACGTATATATGTATTTATTGCTTTTCTTCTACTTCATCACAGTCTCTGCAGTCGACATACTTGGAAGTTTGATGTCACGTGTGTATGTGTGTGGGTGTCAGAACTCATCTATCTCCTGCAGAGTCCACCGTCACTTGTTCAGCAGGGTCTAATTTATGCGGTGGCGGTGGCGATACCGTGGCGCATGCTGAAATGGCATCATTCCTCAGTGCTAACCCCTGTGTGCTCCCTCACACTTCCTTTCGCTGCCGACAGCCCTCCCCCCCCCCCCCCCTGGCATGATTTATCAGGCCCTCGAGTGGCAGACAAAAGCGCCCCCAGAACGTGTGCCGTGCCGGAGACAGAGTAATAGATAAACACTGTGATTCCAGAGCCAAACATGAGAAAGGGTCAACTTCATATGAGGTGTGCAGATAGTACACAGCTGAGGTCAGAACAATATGGACTGAACAGTGGCAAGACGATCAAATTTATATTTTGGAAATACAATCATGAAGGAGCAATCAAGTTCTTGTCTATTTATGCCCGTAAAAAATGATCATTTGTAGCTCTTCTAGATACAATGATGGCCTAAGTAAGGAAAATATTGTTTGTGTTTTCAAATGATTGCAGTCATAAATCGAAATGTTGTTTTTTGTGCCACATTGCTTTACTTTATAAAAAAAGGCAAAAGAAAATGCACCAAAAACTTTCAAAAAAAGTTCAACCAACCAAATTGTAACAAAATACTTTCAACTTTGATTAATTTAACCTTGTATCTAAGTGAGAGCATTCAGCGACGCTGGATACATAGAAAAACATGATAACTCACCAATGCACTCAGATCGAGGCAATGCTGTATTATTTGAGGTTGACAGCTTTTATTAATGACAAAATATGAGATCATCATTAAAAACGGCCTCAACAACTCTGGCTACGTGTGTAGATGGGGTAAACATGAAACACCTAATTTAACCTTGTTTTTGTATTTGCGCAAAGTGAGAAATCAAATGAACTGAATCACTGAATTAGTAATGATGTTGTGGAGAATTGAATTATGGTAATTTGGCTGAGCATTCAGCAGCATTGTTTAAAGGGTGAGAAGATTTAAAGAGGCAGTGGATGGTTAATATGTCACGTTAATAGGATGGCGCATGAACCCACCCAAGATCATTCTGTTCATGGAGACCTACTGCAGTGCATGTAAGCTCATTAAAGAAACATGTGAAAGACAACTGATCACAAGTGATTTTCTCCAGATACTAACCTGTAGCAACAAAACTAGCACCTAATCATTATTCTCTTAATACGGACAATTATCCTTCTCTGCAAAGTAAGTGTGGAATAAAGTATTGATTCTCACAGCACTGTCCTTATGTGTTTTGTGTAAGTGCATTTAAATGTCACAAAGTATGTGTGAAAAGATTGAAGTAGTACTCACCGCACTGCTGCAGGGAATATCTTTGACTTTCAGCCAAGCCAGGTCCAGTGTCCCCTCGCCCTTATAGCAGGACTTCAGCCTCTCCTTGATTTTCTCATTAATCTTCCGTAGAGAGAAGACACACAGTGCAGAGTCCTGCGAGGCCTGTCGTGGTCGCCTCTTTTGACCTTTAGAGAAGATGGCAAACAAAACATCGTCGTCTGGTGCCACATCTAGCGAGCGTGCCAGGTTAGCACCAGCTTTGGAAAGGTACGCAGCCTCCAGTAATCGATACTCCACGTTGCCACTAATGCATCCAATAGGCACCTCTACATAGGAGTTGAAGGCAGTGTCTGCCTTGCAAAGGCGGACTATCTTGGAGGTGTAGACCTGTTCCCGACCAGTAGAGGAGGACCCTGTGGTTGGTCCATCCCCCATTTCAGGCTGCAAAGTCAGGAAGTAGACAAAGTTCCCACTTGCAAAGCCATAAATGTAGTATATGTCAAAGTCTGGGATGACAGTGAAAGTGTCTGAAGGGATCTTTATCATGGAGGCCACAAACTCATCATGGAAGACATAGGCAAACATGCCATCCTCCTCAGAGTTTCTAGCCAACTTGCGGCTAGAGATGGTAGGGAAGTATTCTGGCTTGCCATCAACTGCTGTGGCTACAAACAGCATGTCTGGAGAGGTGTTGCTATATGACACAATGACCCCAAACACAGAGCCGCTCTCATTGACACCAGAGAGGTAGTGCTCCTTCTTGTGAAAGGGCTCTCCTAGTTTGAAGAGGTCATCTAGGCGGAGAAGTTTGCAGATGCCCTGGTAAAGGCTCCCGCATGCCAACAGCCGGTTCTCCCGATAGTCCATCAGAAGCATTTTGTTGACATTGTTGGTGAGCGTTAGAGGCTCACTGCAGGGCTGTACTATACGCGGTGGGTAGCACTTGCGGTTGTCGTCATCTGGGCCAGTCTCATGGGAAACTTGGACTTCCAGGCCCGGAGACAGTTTGTATATGCGATTAACAGCCCCCAAATAAACATTACCATTGCGATAGTCCACAGCTAGATGGTTGAATGTCCACTCAGGGTTCTCAGCATGAAACGATGAATACTCATCCTCCTGTAGCAATGCTGTGATCACCTGGGAGCCGGCACTATGAGCCTGTGGGGCCTGCACCACTGTTTGTGATGTCACAGGAAGTGACAGACAAGACAGGAAGCAGCAGACAAAAAAGCAGGTCCGTGTCCTGGTGAGGGACGTCATGGCTGTGCTGAGGCTGGGGGTGGTGAAGAAAGGGAAGGAGGCTTAGACCAGTGCTGTTGGCCAATAAGGATCAAGCCTCTCTTGAGATGGAGGACATTATGTGCCTAAAGAGGGAAGAGAAAAAATACAGTCAATATCAGCAACATTTCCAACTATAAATTCTATGACTATAAATTCAAAGCAACTATCACATGATATTGAGATACAATACATCATGAAAACTCAATTATCTGTTCTATTTTCACATGTTATCTGGCACAGATCAGTGTGCAGAGCATCTTTAGAAAGAATAATGAGGGAAAAAAGGTGAAGAGGGCACACACTTGAGACTCTAGCACACTCTATACTTAGAAAAGAAATGGGCTAGACAAAAAAAGAATGAGGCTGATGCACAGACAAGGTTTAAAAGGCAGTTTGCAGCTTTAGCCAATAGCATCAGGAAGTCTATAGATTGAGGAAAAGGACAGAAGAGGAGGAGTGATGCATTGTCTCAGAGGAGGTGATCAGCATGGCTCTGCACCATCTCTCTGCATGGACCCCTGCCTCCCTCCACCCCTCCTTGTCTTTCTGCTCCAGCCGCTATGCACCTAATTGATTCTCCCCTTGGAGTAGCAATTTGCATGCTTTGGCGATTTCTCTCTTTTCTCCCAATAGGGCAGCTCACCTGCTGACACTGCTAGCGGAGAGAAAAGGGCCGTCTTTCTCTCTTTAACATACCTGCACACACACTCGCACACAAAGCAGGTTTGCGGGCCGAAGAGGAACAATTAGGGAGGAAATGCAAGTGGTTGCAGAAATAAGCTTCCCTAAAGTCCTGAGGTCATTTGCAAAGTCTCAGCATTAAACACAGTCAACGCAGACAGGCACACACACTCATGTTAAACAATGCCAGTTTGAATACAGTGTTGTGAGCTATGGGTAGAACTGTTATATCTATACTGTCAACGTGATTATCGAGGGGAAATGACACGCTTCATTTAAACATGGTCCCCTATGTGTATCCCCCTGTTCCTTAAGCCTCTACAGTGACAGAAAGGATATAGTAAGCGATTATGTTCACCTTGTTAGTATACATGTGTAAGTTTCACACTGCACACAATATAATTTCAGTCTCCACAAACCAACTCACATCTTTCATTAAAACAACTGTAAAAATCTTGATCAAGAATATGATACTTTTGGCAACTCTTCTAGCTAGGTGACTGATCCATCTAAAATTTTAATATTGAGGGCCCCCCAAAAATAACATCATCAGATTCCCCAAATTTTGTTTCGGTTATTGTTTTCACCCCTAAAGAGAAAGTGAGAATCTGCAGAGCTAGTACAGGCTGCTGCTACTCGAGGAGTAATGACAGAGCAATGAGCCCTTAATGTGCCTCCAAAAATAAAAGGGGAGCTGCATATTAATCTCACACAGGGCGCAGCACTGGAGCACCCAACTCTCATTTACTTAGCCTGAGGGACGGTCATAACAAAGTATTCCTAGGACATTCCCAGACAACCTTAATCAGCAGTAATTATTAATAGGAAAAGAGTAAGGAAGGAGGACAAAAAGAGATTTACAGGGGAAACGAAGGCGTGAGACATAGTGAGAGACTGAGGAAGAGACTGATGAAGAGGCTGTTAAACCACCTTCACATCTACCTATCCTCATGAGTATACACACTACTGCATTCAGACAAAGCTGGCATTCAAAACAACAACAAAGATAAGAAAGACTCAGTAGTCCCCCTTGAGGAATAAATGGGAGTTTTGCAAGCATAAAACCACGAAAAATCTCTAAATGGAAAAAAAAAATCCTCCCTCATCAGTGGTTCCCAGCCATGTCAGTGTGTCTGCCACAGAAATATGTCGGTGAAATGCAATTATCCTCCCTTACGGGGGGCAAGCTCGTTTAGTTGCTGTTTGCTTCTGCCTGCTGATCATCAAGCGCCATTAATTAAAGCTTGCTTTGGTTCTGAGGATTTATAAATCAGTCTCACATACACGCACAGGGACTGATTATTCGAACACATAGTTTATCTAATTGCACGCCATTAATATATGCCTTTTCCCCTGCCTGCTTTTATACTTATGTATTAAAAATAAGGTGTAAACGTGATGATGTTTGAAGATGTGCAAATTGTAGACAGTAAAAACATTTCTAAATAGACAAAATAGTTTAACTCTTTAAAAAAATGAATCATGTCTGCTAAGTTTGATAGAGTTTAAACAATATGTTTAGCATCTACAGTGGAAATGTGTGACAGAGGAAAGGGGAGGGGGCTTCGAGGGCTTTAAGTGTCTTGCTGCAGTGGGCAGGCTGCCAAATTAACTCAAATATCAGTCAGTAAATAAACCAGTTAATTACACATTCACAGACTTGTAGACGTGAAAAACTGATAAAAACTTAATGATTAGCACCTCTCATTTCCCAAAATACATTTGCAGTATTGTTGGGCCTGTGTGCAAAAGCAGTTTGTGTGAGTCTGTTTGTGAGCCTTTTCTCCTTCTGTGAGAGACAAAACTGCTTGACTGACATGTTTCTGTTTTCCTTGTTTTGTTTTATGTGTTCCTAAATGCTGTCAGCAGCCAGCCAGCAGGAATCCCATTATGACTGTAAAAGCAAAGCCAAAACTACATTTATGTTTAAAATGTGTGCAAATTAAGATACTTATCCTTTCTTTGAAGGGAGACAGTTAAGTGTGTGTTCAATATTGCCAGAGGATAAGAGAAATATGTGGCAGATGGATGGTGTTTGCCCTGTTTGTTTGTTTGTTGTCTCTAAAACATATATTTAGTGAGACTGTTAGAAATATTTCTGAGAACGAGGGACAAGACACAAAAAGCCAGTTAGGATCAAAGATCAGCTGCTACAATTTGCCCTGTTTCTGAACAACTATTTTGATGCTGCAAAGCTAATTCCAGCGACATCAGCATTAAACAAAGCTATTATGGATATGTCAGGAGCCATTTTGCCTTGACAAAGATTGTGCAATGGAGAGCGGAGGTCAGACATGACAATTGACACAACAGAAAGCAAGCCTTGACAAAATAATCTTCTGTTATTTTCTGACAGAGAGGGAGGCATTCATGTTGTAGAAATTACTGGGAAATGAAGAAACTGTCAAAAGTGTTTGGTAAACAGCTTAACTTCTCACGGTGTAAAAACGTTTAAAAGCTATCGGATTCACTTAAACACTATGACTCAAATGGGATTAGGCGATTATGGTTGGGTAAGAAGTAGCATAATTACACATAATCCTTTATATTCAAAAAACAGGTTTTTGCACATTTATCTTAGTTCATCTGCGTTTGGGGGAGAAGGAGGTGGATATGACAGGTTCTAGCAACAACAGTTAGGACAACTGCCTTACAGGTAAACAGAGCAATGAAGCCCTGACACAGAATGATGACAAAGATTTAGACTAAAAACTAAAAGTGAGGAAAGTTTAAGTTTATTGGACTCCAGATGTTCAAAGTGACAAGATAGAAAGGTCAGGGAGGTTTCAAATAAGAAAGGAGATGTCAGAAGCATGTCTTGCTCCAGCTTCAAGAAGGTCACTCAATGCTGTATTCATTAGCTTGAACAAGGAGATGTACAGGTAAAAACTGTAATAGCTGTCGTGGCTACATTTGTCTGATGAAGAGATCACACCTTAAACATCACAAAGTATCAGTGGACATTTTTGTAAAAAAAATATATATATAAAAAATGTAATGATTATTAATATTTTCCATTGGATCTCTGGCCCTTTTGCGATTTCTGCACCACTGGGAATGCTTTCAGTAGCTGCTGTGGTTGACATGATGACAGCTGGCAAAGTTCAAGTTGTGCATTACTACTGTGGTACTTTTAAGGGTATCATGTCAGTGCTTCAGGCTGAGCACCTCTCTGTGCGTCTTTTTGGAAGATTAGTTGCATCTCTTAAAACCTCATGCTTGTCAACTCACTGGTGAATATAGGAAGTGGAAGCTTAAGTTATATCAATGGTTATTTAGTGTTATTTATTTGGATGTAGGGAATTGGGTTGTGAGAAGGAGAAGTTGTGGGAGCCACATGCAGTAAATCAGCAAAGGATTTGGAAAAAAAGTAAGCCAAAACAAGTCAGCGAGAGAAACACGGGGACAAAGTGACATAGACAAAGAGAAAGAAAACATGCAGACAGAGATGTGTGTCCCAGATCAGTATTTGTTCTGACTGGAGTGGTGAAGCCCCCCCCATCTCCTCCCAAACCTCCACCCAACCCCCTCCCCTGCTGAGCTTTGGCACTGATCAGAGGAATAAGCATCACTCTGCATCGCAGCCTCACACTGGGATCCGGAGCAAAACAGTGTGTCCCTGCACTCACCCAGCCTAATCACATTCACAAATGTACACTCTATCTCTCTCTTTCTATCACTCTCTCTCTCACACACACACACACACACACTTACTTGACACTTCTGCATAAAATATAAGCAAACACAGCAAGCATACAGAGCAGGAATGCCCCCTAAACACATTGTACCGTGGCACCAAAACATTATGCCCCTTACTACAACATGGGCTATAACCAAATTAAACTTGAGCTAAGTAAACTGAGGCTATTTCAGTTTGTTTGGGGCTGGGAGGTACTACTTCTACTATGCAGGCATGCAGCTCAGGAGAGGTTGTGGCTAAGAGGGAACAACAGCATACAGAGTAAAGTCTGCTGCCTGCAGGAATGAAAGAATTAGCAGGGGGACTGGGCACAGGAGGATTCATTTTTACTATTCTGACAGCCTGGGCACAAACACTTTCTCTCTCTCTCTCTGTCTCTCTCTCTCACAAATCCAATTATATATTACTTGAGAGTATAAACAAGAATCCAAGTCTGCATATGAATGCAGACCCATTTAAGCACTGAAACAATGCTTTCAGGCTAGGCTTACACACAAATATGCAAACAGCCCTAAATAGTAAGGATAAACATGCACGTGCAGTCGGTAAAACAATGAATATCCATGTATGCATTTAATAGGTCAGCACCCTTGGGTTCAACATTATAATTTGCTTTATCTTGCAATCATAATTATTTGTCTCAGTTAAATGGAACAAAGTCATGCAATTATTCCTTAAGATGCAATCATTGAAAAGAAGAATTATGACAGTGCATCATTAACACACAAAACGCTGTGAACAGACAGAGAAAACTTAAATAACGATAGAGTGATCAGGTCTAACACGCCTTTCAGGCTAAGCTAACCCCTGCTGATGTACAAAACAGATGGCACATCTCTCTCAGGAAGACAGCAGCAGCAGAGGAAAAAGAAGGACAGAGACGGTAGAGGGAGAAGGCGGGTGTTCTTGGTTACATCAAGACGTGGATTAGCAGCATGGATTACTGTCACCAGATACCCTGTATAGATCAGGGTTAGGAGGTCTAATCCACCACAGAGCTGTTGATATTATAAAGCAAGCCTGAGGATTGTACTGTCAACAGAGTACAAATGATATGAATGACAGAAAACAGTCTGAGAGACTGTTATTAAGATGTTATAATCAGACCAGTGTTTACTAGAATACAAGTGCTACAAATAATACATTATGTAAAAGTATGAACTCAAGTATTCAGTGTGAACAATTTTCACCTACATTTTTGAAGGGAAACTCCTTGTGCTCAGTCTGCAAAAGAAAAACAGTTTATGACAGAAAGATTTTGATAATCATTACTGATGCTCTGCAGTTTAACAGAGGGAGGTTTTAAGCCTTGCTTTTACTAACTAGGGATTGGACTGCAAATGTACAGGTGTTTTATTTGGTTTTCAACAGATTTTGGTTCATTTTTAGAGGAGTTTTCAAATTTGAGAAACACATCCACTAAGCATACTAATGATGTTTTGAACCTTCATGATTGAATTTGAAGGATTGTTTTGTACAATGTGGAGTCATCTCAATTTCAGAGATTTTAAAGTTGCCAGAATTAAAATGTGAATGTTAAGGCACTCAGTTGGCAAGCAATTCAGTGCTTCCTGAAAATGCTGCTTTTGGGTGAACTTCAACAACAGTGTTTTTGACTTGGCCAGCTGCCATATTAACACAGGCCATGGTGCTTTATCTGTGTTTTGTCTGTGTTTGAACACTGTCCTTGTTCCTGGAATCCTGGGCAGAATCAGGTCTAATCTTTGTGGAGTTACTAGAATATTACATCATTTTATTTTCTGGGTAAAGAGAATTGGCTAGTGACTCAATGTGTTTGAGAAATTATGTGGATATCCACAAACTCCAATTATACCAGTTGGAGTTAGGCATGAATAAGGGGCATAAATTCAGGAAAGCATGTGCAGGGTAAGTGTGTCACACAATTTCTGTGGCACACATTAATTTGCTTTCTTGCTGTCGATCTGTCTGTTTCTGTTTTTCACTCTCAAAGATTGAGTGAGTGCATTTCAAAGAAGAGGTCTAGGCAAAGATCCAACTGAACAACCCCACTGGATTTTAGAGAAATAGCTGACATCTGCCCATCCCCTTTTCCTCGCTCAATCTCTTTCATTTTATGCCACTACTCCTCTTTCACCCTTTCACATCTGAGGCTTACTAATCCTTCTTAGTAGACAGGGTTCAAACACTCTTGTTTTCCAAAAGCACACTTGAAGTCAGGGTCCTTCAGTGTGTTTTCTGAACAGAAATAATGATCTGTGCATTGCGTCCTTGGTTACAATATCACTCGTGGCGTCACTGCACTGCAAAGAGAGAGGAGAATGACAGAGTCCTTGAGGGAGTACAACACTCAAACAGTCCTTGGTTTTCAAGTAAGGTCACTCAAACACACTGACATACACATAGACACACTACACACTCACTCTTGGCTCAGGCTGGGCCTTTGTGCAGTTGGTGCTGATGCAGGCTGAGATTGGTGGAGTATGTTATCGTCAGTGCGGATCAAGAGGCTCTAATGTCATTAGGAAGACTGTTGAAGAGCCCACTGGCCTGCCATCAGCGCTTCCATTTGATTGGGTTAGACTGCGGCTGACTTCCTACATGGGAGGGGCCTCTGTGTTTGAGATGGACCATACATTGGTGTAACAGTTCCAAATTTGACAAGTGATGCTACAACCATACATTTGGCTGATGGAGTGTTTTCAAAAAGAGTGGAGCAAAGCTTTAATATTTCTGTTGAATCTGTGTCTAACAAGAAGCACATATGTAGATTCTGGGTTAACAAAGAAGTTTTCCTCTCAATCGTCTGAACTGCCCACTTGTTAAAGCCATGTTGAGCCACAGAAGCTCAGTATTAATCAAAAAGGAAGAAATATTTTGCTGTAATTACTATAAATGCAGCCAAGAATCTTTCTTAAATGGTGTTGCTAGGCACAGTCTGACAGCTGCTTTCACAGAACAAACTCAAAGCCTCTAGCTCTCTCTTACGCTTGTCTTTCCCATTCCTATCTCTCTCCCAACTCCCTTATTCCCTGTGCTAACAGGCAGACAGGAATGCAGGGCCTTGTAGACAAATCAGCTCTCGCTTCCATCGGCTGCCGGCTGGCACCATCTTTGGTCCCAACACGTCCTTCCTCTCTGCCTCCATCTATCCATCCTTACATCCTTGTACCTCCACCTTCCAGCTCTCCCCTAGCTCTTCTGTTACTTCATGAGAGTGAAATATCTGCCTACCCCTTCCCTCTCCTCACCCCTCTTTGCCTTCTTGGCCTTCTCCCTCTGCCTCATCTTTGGTTTCAAGTATTCTTTTTTTCCTCTTGACACAGTAATTAATTATGAGTCGTAGTTTCCTTGGAGCAGGAATGACTTGGGATGTTTTGCTGCAGAATGAGCAACACTGAAACAAGACACGCCAGGGTATTTGTGCTGCTCTGTGTGTGTATGTAGACTTGTGTGTTTTTGTTAAAGACAGAAACAGCTCAGCTGTCTGTTACCTTGAAGGCAGGATTTTGCTGTGCTGCTCAACTATCATCATGGAAGGGCTTGTATTTATATGGATAATGCCTGCCTATTAGCCTACATCCAGATGCCATATAACTGTCAAACTCTACTGCTCATAGGTTCATCAGTGTCTACATCTATGTAGGCTGATAAGGACCCATGTCAATGTGTACATTTAGCTCAATACATAATATTGATGTAATACTCCAATAAAATGGGTTATAAAAATAGAATTCCTGAAGAGACAGTATCTTATACAAAAATCATATGCAAATATAAAATATGCATATAAAGTTTGTAATGCTATTGTTCTTTGCCCTGAAATATCCAGAACCAGATGGATACAAATTTGACTTGCACGACTACAGACACATCTTTCAACCCTGACAACTTTTTACACAGACAGTGTAACTGCAAGTATTTCCACAAATTCTTCCAACAGTTTTGATGTGACCTCTGAAGTATTAATCTTCCTGCAGTCAGGCTCACAGAGTCTTGGTAAGACATGATTTCCTGCAAAGGTGACATCCTTAAACCTCTTCTTTCACATTAGCTTTTTCACTCTTCCCTGTCACTCCTCTCTGGCTCAGCAATATCCAAGTATGTCAGTGCCACTGAAGCAAGTCATGAATCAGGAATTAGAACACTTAATTTTCCACACATCGCACACTTTGGGCCCTGTTCATACTAAATGCAGGTTATGTAAGACTGTGCAGAGGAGGTTATGTGAACAGGGGTTACGAATTGATGGAAATAGAAAGCATAGTCTGAGGAGAAGAGGCTGTATAATCAATGTGGGACATAAAGCTCTTTTATTTGTTCCCCTAGCATTTCCTCTGATTTTAGAGTCTCCCTTTTTGGTATTGTCCCTCAAAAACCCAAAAGAGTAAATGGACTGCTACAGTAGAATGAAAACCACAACTGCAGATTAGAAAAGAGTGAACTGTAACTTCTAAGACCAAAGTTTGACTAAAGGGTCATCACTTTTTTCAAAGTTATGTACAATCCAAAGTGGTTCAGGGGATTTGGATGGAAACACGCAAAAATAAGTGATCAGGAGGGAGATGGCATTTTGAAGTGTCATAGCAATCAAAGCAGCAGCTTTAATGAACTGCTATCATATTGACTTTGTTCCATTTAATTGTTCAGGTAGGTTTACTATTTCAAGCCTGCACAATACTAGCTCACTCTAACTGGAACCCATCATGCTATTAAGCCAGTTTTACTGTCAATAATTAAACCTGTAATTTTCCTGATGTGACATACCAAAATGTGCTGGGAAAAAATTACAACAGCAGGACATGTAGATACAAAAAAGCCCTCACAGGCAAATACTGTTTGCAGTTACCCAACTCAGAGTCTAAGGGAAGGAGGGGTTAGATAGCCAGGTTGAAACAAGCCTGGTGTCTTGAAGAGAGAAAAGACATGCAAATTTAAACCATAAACAGTTGAGAACCCTCAGATCTTAACCACTGGAATAATATAAATGTGCAAATCAAATGTGTAAGGCTTGTTATGGCGCCACAAAGACAGTACACAGGAGGCCACAGGACTGTCAAATGTCCAACAAACATCTGTGTCAGTCTTGCACAACACATGTTGTGCACAACATACAACACATGTGTTCTTGCACAACACATGTTGTGCAAGACACGCTGTTGTGTAGCTTACAGTAGTTGTCTTGACTTAAGTACTATAAATGTGGCTTATATGAATCAATCACTGTATCAACTTGTATGAGTCACACACAGTTTTTGCCAAGTAATCCTTGCTGTCATCAACATCCGCTGTTACTTAATCAATTATTTTATTTTCAGACATAAATACATTGACCAGAGAGTCTGAATGTTGTTTTTCCCTACAGATTACAGTTTGTTTGATGCTATATAAATAGTGAATCATGCCAACAAACTGCTTCTTACCCATCACCTAAATGAAGTTTTCTGAATGAATCACTGTAAACAGGATCAGATCTGCCCCATTTCAGAGGTTTTGTCATGACTTACCAAAAATGTACTTTCACACTTCTTTTTCCTTACAACTTTTAAATCAATATTCGTCTGTCATTCCATGTAAATCCTTTTTCAGTGTTTCTGCTGCTTTCCCTGTCTTTCTCTCTTAGAGCTGTGCTGAACAGAGCTAAAGCAGACTTGACCTCTGAGATTAACTTCTAAGACATGAAAGCCAGATCATTTAGGAGGCTTTGTGCTGATTAGAATAAAATGTTGAAGTGCTTTAATTCTTCTCTGATCCCTCACTGTTTCATGCATTTTTATATCCAATGAGTATGTCATATGTATCAGTCTGTCAAGTTGCACTTAATATATGAAGTGTTTGAGTGTGTAACCAGATGTGTGGAAATGTGTGTCTGTGCGCTGTGCAGAGAGCAGAACAAAAAAATAAACAATTGAACAAAACAGTCCTATTAATCCATCCCCTCTTATCCCATTTCATCTCTCTCACACACACACACACACACACACAATAGAAAATCACCATGCACATCTGTGTGCCTCATCAGTGCAGCAGCTGATTTGGTTTGCGAATGGATTATAGCTTCTTCTTATAATCCACAGTGGTGATGAAGAAGAGTCTTAAAGATCTCAGCTCCTGGTTTAGAGCGCACAGCTGGAATGAGGTCAGCTGTTCTGCCCTTTTAAATTGTTATTTTTCTTTGTTTTTAAATGACGTTTTAGTGCCTACTAAATTCAGCAAACTATATTCCAATTCATCCAACCAAAACAAGGTAACTATGAAATTCAGAGAGAACATTCTTCAAGACAAGAAAAGTCATTTTTCATATCTTGAATCATATTCAACATAAACAAAGATATACAGTATATAATGTTTTCTCGTGGTGATCCTCTTGATAGCCAAGGGGTTGGGACAAAATCAACAAGGATACCCACATACAAAAATGACTTTGAATATAACTACAGCAAAAAACTACTGCCTCACAAATAACCACTAAGTTGAATTAACACATCATTTGACAGACTGGTTTTCAGTGTACTCTGTTGTGTTTACATCAATTAAAATCTCTCTCTTTTAGTTCAGTCACATTGCCACAGTTAAGCGAGGTTGCCTTTCACATCTGCCTTGCTCTTAACTCCAGCTACCTCAAATAGAAAGAAAAAGAAAAATTCCTGTCCAATTCTCATTTTAAAAGAGTATATGTCACTTGGCCATCCTGTTCCGATGCCAATCCAGGGTAAATTACCTGAGAATATTCCATGTGGAATAGATGGAGAATGTGGAAAAAGCTAGTGAAGACAGAATGTCTACACCTGCAGAGACTTGCCGCCCTGCAGTAATGGTCTCAGAAAAGTGAAAAATGAACAGTTTGACAGGATGTGTCAAAAGTGCCCTTCCAACCACACAAAGTTTCATTTTAAACATATTCAGCAAATGGTGCAGTATAATAACTCCAGCTTGAGGAAGAGCAGAGACAAGGAGAAGATATGGCTGGCAAATCAAATGAGCAGAATTGGAGACGACATGTAGCCGTTGCCTTAACGGTGAAAGCAACAACAAAAAAGGTTTGGTATTTAAAGCTTACAAGGTTAGATAACAATAAAGTAATAACCAAAATAAATGATGACCGTCAAATAATATAATACAAAGGAGAATCTTAACACTCATTTATGTGAACATGTGAAAAAACACATTTGTAATTTTATATATCAATATGTTTTAACTTAGAGTGTTTAAGTTCAATAAATGCATGCAAGGCAGATGTTAGGGGAAATTAGTTATGCTACAAGACAATCAAATGTATGAGTATGTACATGTGGGTCTAAGGCTAGTGCCAGTCTATTCAGCCATAAATCTACACCACAAGCTTAATTGTCAGCGTCATACTTGGTGTGTGATGTCTTGAAGCACAAAAAGGCAGCTGAGAAGAGGAGGGATGAGAGGTCTAGTGGGACGATGGCCATGATTAAATGATTCACAGACTCATAAACCCACTCTGTCATCATTCTGGAAGACGCCAGAGAATCATTCACACTTAGTAGTACATACAGAACATGCGCACACAGATTACAAACCAAAGGCAGTACACAAGCATAATAAAATACATGCTGCTACAGGATCTCTTTTGCCTATAACATACTGCCCACAAGAAGTTTTCAACTTTATGTCGTAAAAAGGGGGAACATACGGACTGCACATGAAATACTTTGATAGTGTTGCAAAACATCTAACTTCTTTTTAGGGTTACTGGCTCTAGCTGTTGGGGATTCTGGACGGGGTACAGCCCAGTTTTTAGACAGAGCGCATACAAGAAGACGAAACAGAGTATCAACAGGTGTAGTATTTGTGCCAACATAAAGAGCTCAGCTTAAGAGGGTTGCCAACTGTGACGCTTTAACAAATCGCATTCAGATGTGACATTAACTTTGATTTATGAATAGTTTTCTAAAGCAGCAGCCATGACTCTGCTGGAGTTCATTATTGACAGCCAACATTTATAATTTTGGCAAACATTTATAGGTGGAATTTGCTTGAAAATACTGACCCATTAGAGCTCACAACGTTTAATAACTGTTACAAAAAAAAACATACATGAAAATCAGCAGGAAACACACTTGAAGGCTATATATTAACTTAAAGGTGGGTAAACATAGTTTATGCCAAGTAATAACCTCCGCTGTTGAAAAATCGGTCCATTTAGATCTGATGATGGATAAGCGTTTTTTTTTTACAATAAGGCAGGTAGCTGATTTAATAAACAGGTGGACGCGGTGTAACGGTTTGCCCCCCTCACACACACACACACACACACACACACACACACACTGTCTCCCCAGAAACGTTCCCCCTGCATTTAACTCCAAAGCCTATGGCATAAACACATCAGACAAGCTTTCTAGCGGGCCGTTCACAGTTGCAAGTGAGAGGATGCAAATTGTTATCCAGCGTTTTACCCCCACCTCCTCTCTCTTCCTCCCCTGCTTTCGTCTCTCCACAGCTGGTCATGGCCATTTTTATACTTTGATTTTCTGCAGGCTTTACCTCATCACATTGCTTTTCCCAGACACATGGAGGAAAACCTCTTACACACCAACTTAAACATGAACAAACAAGCGCACACAACATAACTATCTGGTTGCCAGATTTGCCGGTGGGCCCAAAACAAGCTAATCAAAGCTGAGCTGGAAGGACTGCCATGACGATGCAGAACGAATGGACACAAAGAAAGGGGAGGGAGAGATGAAAACTCTGTCAGAACTTGTGCATTCTCCACAGTTACATTGGTTGACTCAGAGAGAGGGAAGGGATAGCCCTTTTGTGAGCCAACAGCGAGAAAAAAGTCAGAGGGAGGATGCTTGATGGAGTACAACAAAGTGGCTCACCTTTCCACTTCTAGTCTGTCATCTGGGGATTTGAGTAGTGCTGCTGTCTACAGAAACTCCCAGTACTCTGTGTGGGAGGTGGCAGAAGGAGATTTGCAGTCAGTACAGAGAGGTTTGGTTATAACACCCAATTACTTTGTCCATATAGATAGAACTAGACACAATGTTGGTGCAAAGACTTGATTTTCATCAAATGGACCATTAATGCTGAAATGTGTCATTGATTAATCAAAGCAACTGTAAACCCTTTCATCATTTGCAGATTTAAGAGCCCACATAATCACATAAATAATGGCTAATACATCAATATTGAGAACTGTCTAAAGTTCTTGTCCTAATGTCCTCTGAAACAAGATAGAAAAAAACTGCTGAGCACAATCTAAAACCCACTCCATCACTCTCATAGTGATGATAATCAGTGCTGAGAATGACAACAAGGTGCTTTTCCCTCACTGCCCATTAAATGTTAATGGTGAAACTGAGTCCATTACATTTCAATTTGATTCAATAAGCTTTATTGGCATTTACTGTCATATAAAAAGGTCAAAACTCCATCATAGTACCAACCCCTCACGTCGCTTTAGTGCCTGCTGTTATTTTTCAAGCAAATCACAGCATAAAGGACAGTTGCAGTGCAGGGGTTCTCAGTTGACAAATCATGTTGCCATAGGAACACTGTTAGTTGCGTAGGTGGCAGGTAAGGATGCTGTGTGTCACTATAGTGGGAAGCTTTAATAGGTACTCCCTGCACTGAGCAGAAATGCAAGCTTTACCTTAAAGGAAGTGAGCTTCACAGTTTCAACAATCTTCTTAACACAGAAGGGAACTGAGAAGGTGACATGAATCAAATGTGTTTCAGAGCTGAAGGATTATTTGTGCCAAAGTCTAAGGGTGATCATTAACCAGTTTTGGGGGGAGATAGGTTAGCTGGGGTTCATAGCCAAACTTTCAGAGCAGTCCCTCTTTTCCTGGCAAGTTTAATCACAGCAATCGCAAATCAATACCCGTCAGTGATCCAGAATAACAAATGAAACACGTTTTTATTCCAGGAGAGCAACAAATTTCTCCCCAGCACTTGGCTAGAATTGGGCCCTGGCTAAGAGTCAATCACTGCATTCGCACAGCAACTCAAGCCATTCCAAATCCCATCAACAGAAGAAAAAAATACTCAAGAAAGGCAAAATCCCAAACTCAAAAGGGAGTAGCACACAGAGAGAAGAATAACATGAAAACCCAGTGTAAGCCTTGTTAAATCTCTCTGTAACATCCCCAACATTATACTGCTTGACTATGATACATCCTGAGGGGAGGGGGGGGCAGGAAAAGGTGGAGTGATGCAGGGAGGGTATTACAGTAAAGCATATCCTCCCCCTACTCCTCTGGCTAAAGCGCAACAGGGGGTCCTGTCTGAGCCTGCTGTTTCACAATTACTGTGTTAACACTGCATACTGATGCCCCCTGACACTGCTGACACTCAGAGAGTACAGGAAGAGAGGGGGGGGGGGGGGCAAAAATAGAGAGGAACAGAGAGTGTGTTGTGGCTACAAATGTGGTGACACATATCATTAACTTTAAATCCCCAGGTCATCCCAACAGAGGATCCCTCCTGTGAGGAAACAATATAATGCAGCAAAATGATAGTAATCAAACACAGTAATCACATTCACAGTGTATTTTACTATCAACACAACTCAATAGGGCCATTCCTACAGTGGTCTGAAAACATCTGTCAATCACACCTGCCATAAGGTTCAGTAAGGATAAAGCATATTAAATGAAAGCAATGAAACAGGCATTCTGCATGGAAGTTTTTCTAACTTTTTTCTACAGCAAAAATTGGAAACACGTTATCTAGACAATATGGAGCTCAGCTATGTTATACTACCTGTTGTGTCTATCAACCAGTGGACGTTAACATTTACTACAACACTTTGACGGCACTGCAGGCACTTGTGTTCACTACTTAACCTTGACCTCACAGTTTTAATAATGTAGTACACAACATTAGAATAACAAGCTTAAGCAACATAATAAAACATATTGAAAGAATGGAGTGCCAAAGGTTGAAGACATGTCTGCCTTTAAAGGGTGCCTCTGGGATAAATTACGTGCCATAACAAACATGGCTGTAGTTCATATGTTGGTTGTACATTACATGATAAATATTGAGAGCGCTGAGGTATGTCTGATATGGATTAATAAAACGTGTGAGCACGCATGCATGCATACTTAAGCATGCATGCCCCTGCTTCTTCGGAAGAAAACAGCATTATGGGCCTAATCCTTGTGTGGACTCAAGGCGCCGGCACGAAAGGAATTGAGAGAGAGCGAGAGGGGGGAAAAAAATGCCCTTAGACCGTCTGCAATTTTCTCATCATTTCATGCATCTGAAACAAAACTAATTTAGTGCTTGTCATGCTCGGCTTGGCACACACAAACATAAGAGCCAATATGCACAGCGTGTCACCTGCTGCTGCATCAAAGAGATCCATTTATATATATCAGACTTCATATGAATCATGCAGACCTCGGAGAAATGCTTAACATGGTCTTATCTAAAGGAGCAGTCTGGTAAGCCCACTGATATGTTGGTGCCTTTCCACGTCTCCCTGATCCCCATCTAAGACATCAGCATCCCAAGTCTCATTCTGGCTGTGTATCCTGCCACATAGGTCATTCCAATGTCAGTACAGTCGGGTTGTTTTTACCCAACCCTAAACACGAACACACAGATAAAGTTATGTGCTTGGCAGCTTAGAGTGAAGCAGAAAGATATGGCACTAGAGAGCTGGAGGCAGAAACAGTCAGAGAGAGAGAGAAGGATTGAGAGAAAAGATGAAAGGAAGCATGAGAGAAGGCCGGAGGGAGAAAATAAAATTGGTGCGACTGCGATATAGTAGCGTGTACATGTATTGGGCCCCATTATAAAGGCACGTGACAGCTTAATAGGACTCTAGTTGCCAAGAGGGGAAAAAAAGGACGTCCTGGAAACAGCAGGATATGTGTGCACACACACACACACACACACACACACACACACACCTCTATCTCCTCTGCAGGAGTCATACATATGCTGAGTAAACTATTCTGAGGAGAACAAAGCTCCTCATTAAATTGGACACTGTGACAAGTATTGATTCCCCCAATACAATTTACAACCCCTATTGTTTGGAGATCCACACTTCAGATCTCTGCTGTCATTTTCTGCAGCAAACATCATGCAACTCTGGGTTGCATTACCAATGAGTTAATTACTTACTCGTGAGCCATTACTGTCCTAATGTAGCATAGAATCCTCCCCCAAATTAGAAGTTAAATGACAACCATCAAGCCGTCCGTTACTGATACCATCTCTCTAATAACATGTCAACCGAAACAAAATAGGGGTTTTTTTCTTTTAAGTTCACCACACACCAAGTTCAAATCCTGTCTCCAAGGTCAAGTCCATATGAACAAGATAATAAATACAGGAGTTTACAGTGGTAAGTAAAGGTCTAGGAGAACTGTAAGGGAATGGCTTTAATTTAAAAAAAAGTATTTTGTTAAACTAAGCTGACAAAAAAGTGACTTTCCAGACAAACCTAAACTCTCCATATATATAACAGGCAGCTAAGAAAGAATACGAGCGGCATCCTCTAACATTATAAATGTTGTTTTATATAAGCCCTGCAGCAACTGTTGAAAAATCATTTGTCTACTGAGAGAAAATATTGGAGGCAGATTATGTTGGGAAGAGCAGTTGGTGACACGGAAATACAATTTACAATCTTCTCTGTGGTGTTTGGTGGCATGGGAGAGCAGGAGGAGGGGATCTAATTGGACACTAGCCTGCGTCTGGTAGTCCTGTCACAGCCCAGAGGGGTTTAAGTGTGTGTGTGTGTGTGTGTATATTTGTGTGTGTGTCTGTTAGTGAGAGAAAGAGAGAGAGAGAGAGAGAGACATCAAGGAAGAAAGCGAGCAGCAGAAAGAGCATGAGAACAAACAGAGGGCTCCATTCAGGTCCGCGACCCACAGACACATCATTCAGTCTGACATGCCGATACATCTCTGTGACCAGAGGATTCGTATTGGGTCTCGCCAGGCAAGTCAGTCACAGATGCATCATTCACACACATTCACACACACAGACACACTTCTGCTGAGTCTTGACTACACTTCGACCAGGCATTTATATCAATATGGAGATTCTCAATTCATTCTCATTCATAGTTTTCCCCCTTGCAAAGATTTATTGCAAAGATTTTCAATGGAGCTCATTCTTGCAAGTGCACAGCCCCCAAATTGTAATGAATGTCTTTCCTACCAAGGTTGGAGTCAGAGTTTATCCATTAGCAAGCCATAATATTGACAGGGCCGTGCTCTGCAGGTCCAAACTGCAGCCTTGTAGCCGTAACATTGGCCGACAGACAAGGGGTAGTATGTCAATGTGAGGTGCTTACAGGCCGATAAAGGCTGCTGTTCCAATTCCTATAGGCAGGACTTGATGGACAGCACACAGGGAGAAAAGGAGAGAGGGAGGGTGACAGAGTAGTGCCAAGTGCTCTTACTGCCTTTAAGAGTTTTCAGCTGAGCTGGAATTTGGTGAAAGGACAAGGAGGCAAGACACAGATAAGATGGGATTATCAGACTGCTCAAATGTCTTTCCTTTGACAGAAGCAGAATACACACACAGTTCTACACACCACAAACACATCCTCTAAGGGGAAATGCAGACTAAATGCAATATCAGGATGAGTTGAGAAACACATATTGAAAAACAGACTCACACAATCAAACTAGCCTATCAGCCTCAGTCACATTGACACAGACAAGAAGAGAAGATTCATCATGCTCATCATACAACTGTGTGGGTGAGCTCTCCTTAAACTCACATTTAAAAGCATCAAACAGTTGAAAAATAACAATGAGTGCAACAATCAACCAACAGTATCAAATACTTGATTATGAAGTTTGTTTTAAGCTGTCACACAAGGAACCAGAACAGCATCTGAGATACCTAAATGAAAATAAAACATGTAATCTAATAATAACCCAGGGATTGTCTATACCTTCCCAATGTAAAAACATATGTTTATACTTTATGAATTATTCTATGGAAAGACTCTTCAATAACTGAAAGTAAAACAAGTTGTACTTGAAAAAAGCATTGCCCATAAACAAACCAATCATAATGCTACTGTGCCATCTTATCAATTAAAGAGGATTTTAAAATCATCTTATTGTATCAATCTATCCACTGCACCAGCCGGTGAAACCACACTGCCCCTCATGGTTTTTCCAGGATATAGCCTCATCCCTGCAGCCACACTCTGTTGCGTGTGCACCAAACACCACTAAGCCTTTAATTAGGGTTTTTTGGACAAACCGAACACACAACTTGAAGTTTGTGATCACAGAGCTTCCTGTATGATATATGTCCAGCAACAATGCTTTGGTGTACATGGAGCTGTAACATTTTCAGGGACAAAACTGAATTGATGCATTGAGTGGGGAGTGCAGGTGTAAAGAGGGAGGGAGAAACCGGCAGCGGGGGCTCAGAGTGCTCAGTGTGACTGCTGTATAGGGATCTGCATTTTGCATAGGCTTGAGCAGCTGCCTCATGTGCAAGTGGTGGGGGCTAGGGGGCACGATGCTTCAGGGAGACAAAGTCCAAAGTCACATTAGGAATCAGGGACCTACATCACACTACATGGTTGAGACACCAGTTCTACAGAAGAGCCTGCACTGATACTTCCCCTCCTTAAATGTCAAGAAATCCGCTCCAGCTCCAACAAACCCTCCCATTGAAGTGGAGCTAACACTGATGCCAGGAAATGACACAGATACACTGAGCTAAACTGTGTGAGTAATTCTGTGTACAATTAGAATGTGGACAAAAACTTAGTTAGAAACTCCAAACAGAGCACATACATCATTTTAAGACAGTGTTAACTGTAACAAAGTCTTAAACATTCAGCCTCAAGGAAAAATTACTCATCTTTGCTCATCATCACATCCCTTGACTTACTCTACCGGGCACAGCTCCAACACAACGCGAAACAGGGAGCAATGATGAAGATGATCTAAGTGGATGTTGTCTATAAAAATTCCTCGAAATTGTCTCACTTAATCGAAGTCGAAGCAGCGTATTTTTTAAACTGTAATTTAGCAGAGAATTAAAAAGGTGGCTTCTGAGGAAATTATTTACATTTTCTCTTCTTAAAACATTTAATATCTGAAAACAACATTAACCAGAACAAAATCTAACATTGTTCTCTCATACTGTAGCCTATTAAAAGCAAATATGCTTCAAATAATATTTTACTATTATGACAACAAAGTTATTTTATAGTAAACACAGTATGTGATTCTGTAAAATACTATAATAAAACCATAGGTAATAATATATAACGTATGATAAAAGTCATATTAAGGTAGACAAAGCTGCTGCTCCATAAGTCACTGTCGAGATGAGCCTTCAGTCAAGTTCAAAAGCTTTGTTAGACACTGGTGTATCACAGCAATGCTTGAAGCCACATGGAGAGAAATGTGCCACCGATGTTGAATTTTTCATCACACGTTACGAATAACAACGCATAGTCGACAGGATTGCTCTTGTGTAAGTGTGTGGCTGCATTCTGAGTTCTAAAAATGTAATCCTCAAAGTAACATGCTTGACCGGTCCCAGCCAGGTTGTATAAAATCTTTCCAACGTGGATTCTTACTGATGCAAGAAATGCTTCAAACTACATGAATCCAAAGAACTTACCTAAAAAAATTTAAAAAAAACACGCCATGTTCTTCAGTGTAACACAAAGTGAGTCACGGTCTTACAGTCGCTAAGCATTCTGATAAAATGAGGAGTAGCCTAGTTAAACAAATGTGATAGTTTGGTCTATTTCCATGATTTAAAGGAGAGCCACGGGAGATGCAGTCCAGTAGTCTACACGCCTCTAAACGCTAGTCCTACACACAGAGTTCATCCCCGATGCACTGCGTAAATCTGACGCGGAGTCCCCTGATACAGCTCACAGTTTTTAACCTTCAGAGTTTTACGCTTCGAGATGAGCAAGCACTGTTTGGGCATGCAGCTCTCTCGGGCTTATAGTGAATGAAGGACATGAATGATAAGACACGCCAAACGAACGAAATCCAAGGTCCTACGTGGGGAGATAATGTGTCATTAACATTTCTGAACATCTCCATGGGGTTAGTTTACGATCCAAATGGACAGGTTCGGCATGAAATCCGCCCGATCACGGGAGTGCGCAAGCAGGCATGGCGCAGCCAGAACAGGTGCAACACGCCTCCGTCACCTGGCTGCTGCAGTGGCTTCCCTTACACCTCAAACCTGTCTATAATGGCACCAAGCTTCTCTAAAAACAGTCCGCGTTGTGGGATCTAACACTGTGACAAGCCTCTCTCCTTACCTGTAATCTTTGCAGATATTACTTCACAGCCGCATCGACACTGCGGATAAGAGGCACGTCCAGAGCAATCCCCAACTCCGTGTACTCCCCTCCAAAAATGGGAAATGCTTAGAATAACGTTATATCCTGATCAAAGGGCTTGTCCACTTTAAATCCCCGGTAGAGGTGTAGTTAGAAGGCGATTCCTGCACGTGAAGAAGAAATAGCAGCAGACTTCCAGCAGCATCCCCGATCAGCAGGACCCTTCCACACCGCTCTGAGCGCTCTGACACCCGGGAGCTAAACCTTCCATTCCCGGCGAGGACGCACTTGGTATGCCGCTGGAAAAGCCGCTGCGCCGTATGAGATACCGCAGGAGGCAGTGCTTGTGTGCGTGTGTGTGCGTGTAAATGTGTGTGTGTGAGAGAGCGTGTAGAAAAGCGTGTGTGAAGAGATGTGACTCAGTGCGGTGCTCCTGCTCGACTGAGGTGCTAAGGGTGCTGCAGCGGAGTGCGAGAGGGAGAGAGGCAGCAGGGGAGGGACGGGGGAGAGAGAGAAGCGCGCTGCCTCGGAGTTTGCAGCTTCGCGGAGAATCTTGAAGCTCGGGAGGGACAGAGAAGAAGGCGCTTTGCCCGTTTTTTATAAAAGACTCTGTTTTACAGAGCTACAGAAACACCTCGTGTCTGAAGGGGGCTGAGTTTTTGGTTACATTATTAAATCTCGTGGCAAAAATCACAAGCACAGCAAATCATGATTCAATTTCCTTTAAACACATGACACAGACAAGTTGCGCTTCAATGCAGTTGCATGTTGATCTCCAGTGTCACTGTTAAAACAATCGCCTTTATTAGGCATACTTTAATCAAATCTTTAAAAAGTTAGATTTTCAGGCTTTACTGCCCCACCCTTTAATGTTTTTTTTTTTTGTAACCTATACGAAACAATATGACAGCGATAGGAGATTAAACAGAGTTTATGCTTTGTAAAAACATGGGTTTATCCAAGGCAACGCATCAACCCCGCTGCGAATGGGATTTAGCAATGCCAAAGGGGAATTTTACACAAATAAGCAACAATGCGGTGGTGAAATGATCAGATCATCGGATTTGAATCTAATCGCAGGATCATTTAAAAAGATAGAGATTAGGGAAACACTGCCGCATAATTACGACACTTGCATAGTTGTAGGAGATTAAAATCTGCATTTCTGTTCTTTGATGATCTTTTAATATGCTCCAGGAGTTTATCCTCCCCCCCCCCATACATTTTTAGCAATTAATATTCTAAAAGGCCTAATTATGTAATGGTGTCTTTAAAGAAATAAGCAGTGTGGGGGTGCAGGAATAATGCACTCTCATAAATAGACTATTAAGCCTACTCATTTTCATCATCTGAGCATAATTCAAAAACCAATCCATAATCATGACTAAACATCATGCACAATGCTGAAGTTTTCTTTATTTCTATCTCATGGTTACTTTCAAATAAGATCCTCTTGGTATGTAGTATTAGGCTACTGTTTCAAAAAGTCAGTGACTGAAAGAGGGTTTAGGGATTAAAGGAGGGGGGGGGACCAACTGAAAATGAAAACTTTATTACATTATGAGCACGCGTCTTCTGACCGTTTATCCAACCTATCTGAACCCAAGAGGAGAGGAGGGAAGAGGAGAGGAGAGGAGAGGAGAGAGGGGAGGGCTGAGTCTTTCGGGGAGGAATCGGTGCTTGCTGCAGCATCCTCTCCCTCCCTCCTTCTCTCCCTCTCACTTCCACAGGGGTTCCTCGCTATGAAACACTGCATCAGAGCCCCACCTACAGGCCAACGAAACTTTACACCCACTTACACTGACGAACACAAACCGAGGCGAAGTGCTTCACTGTCTAGCCCTGCAGTGCCCAGAGACTTTTTACGACCTCAGTTTAAAATGACTTTTTTTTTTTTTTTCTTGCAATGTGTTATTTAAACCTACGAGGACACTCCCACAAACCAACATCTACTACAAATGTTGCACACCATTAGCACAACAGAACAGAAAAGTCAAAATACTCCATAGCCTACATCAACAATGTCGTGCAGCAAACACTATTCATGCTTGTGAAACATGATGACATTATAATAATTGTAGTAGTTAAGAGGTGCAGGACGGTCAAAAGGAAGCAGAACAGAATGTCAAACACTTTTTATCTTGGTGTTGCCATACTGCCAGTATTAAAGCTACTGGCTCTTTAGAGGTTAACAGGACCAAATAAAAAATAAATTGACGTTTTAACATAAGGAGGCGAATATTTATAGAAAAATAACAAAAACTTTTAACAAAGCAATATTTTTTGTTTGCTTTGAGCTATCCGTGAGAGACCACGGCGCTGCTAACATTAAGGAATATTTGAAAGACTTACTTGGCTTCAGTAATTTCCACAGCTGTCCAAAAAGTATAAAATTCAGTCGAACATTAAAACGCATCCATAAGGCATACACCAATTCAGACCTCAAGCGTTACGCTAGAAAATGATGTTAAAAAAAAACATTATAATAGTTAAAACACTTAAAACAACAAACTAATGACAGCTCGAGCTCACGTGACTGTAATCACGTCCAGCTGTGCGTCCTTTTCGCTTCAACGTCATACTCGTATCTGCTCGCTGCGTAAAAAAAACTCACATTGTGGAGTTATCGCAACAGTAGATAAAATGACATTATCACTTGAATATAGCTGAACAGTCAGTTTACAAACGTATGGAAGGTTTTTTTTTTTTTACAGCCACCTTTAGTTTTCAATTGTTTTTGTATCCTTGGGAACCCTTTGACCACAACAAGTATTTAAATAAAGTTATGTCTGTTAGAAAGGCTTAGCTAAAAGATGAGACGGCTGGATAAACATTTATTTTATTTTAATGAAAAAAATGAATGAATGAAAGGGCTACACTTAATACCTCTTAAATATGAATACAAAAGTTGTTGTCGGTTTCAATTTTGTAAAAACTAATGACAGAAATATAAATCTATTTCAGTTTAAAGGTCCAGTGTCACTTATGGGGAACACCGACCCTGTGTAAATCAATTCAAACAATACATCAACAATAGCTGGGTTCCTAGGGGTGGTGGCTATTTACCAAAAATCTCTTTGACAGCTCATTGATTTCTGCATTTCAGATCAGTGTTCATTTATTATACTTTGGTCCGAGTGACAGACTATCTCTCGGAGTCATTTGAAGGTTGAAAATAGATAGATATGAACAACCCTATTGGCGTTATTTAATTATTCAATGCAAGTGTGGTGCTAAATCAACAGTCTGTGGATCTCAATATCAGATAGCTTTCAAAGCGCAGCAAATCAATAGCGCTGCAATCAACAGTGACAATAGTCGTTGCATGAGAGGTCAGGATCGCATGACCTCATGAAATTAATGTGAAGGTTACTGGTCCTCTTGTAGATCAAACATGCTTGGACCAAAGGATAATAGGTCTCTATAATTATGTTTTATCATTGGAGTTCCATATCTGTGCTCTGCACAAGCATAAATTAATACCAAGGACGCACAGGTTTGTCTTTTAAACCTACACAATCTCTTTACTCAATATTCACTTTGCGTCTATGTGGACCAGATAAGTAGACAATATTCATGTGTGTCAGACATTGTATTCAAAACAAATATTTAAATGTCCTTCACTAAGATTGATGGGAAAATAACTTGCAATGTAATAGTTGTGCCAGTTAAGGTCATTCAAGACCAAGTCATCTGGTGTGACAATGTCTATTTAATGAAAAATGAAGGTTTATAGATGATGCTAATTCTAACACAATTTTATCAGCAGATGGAGATTCCAAGTTGTCAGTAGATTGTTAGAATTTCCAATGGTTTAGACCATTTTTAAGATGTCTATTCCATGTTGGCTTACAATTTAAGGGGCATAAGTTCTTTCTTGTTTTTAAAAAGAACATTTTTGGCGAAACAATTTGACCAACACACATCCGTTAGTAGCTGTTTTGGAGCCTCTATTAGTTTTACAAGGTCTTCTTTTGCACACAAGGGTTGTCAAGTTTTTGTTGTTCTGATTTCAGTTTTTCTATCCAAAAAGCAAAGTTTAAAAGTTCCTTTATGTATGTATTTATAATCTTTAGGGAATAGGGTTTTAACAAAATGAAGGTTCAGACTTGCTGTACATTATTAAAACTTATATTTACTGCATTTTAAGCATAGAGATGAGATCATTGTTATGCATGTGTTAACATATAGGCTAAATGTGAAGATTTTGCGAATAGTAAAACACATTTTGTCCTATTTTGTGAAAGCCTGTGTGTCTATGGGGGCAGAGGAGAATGCTGGACCGGTGCTTGGCTCTTTATTAAAATGCACTGACCAATCTGACTTCCCCATTTGTCTTGCAAATTAGATGATGACTTATGGAGGCAACATGAATAGCTTTGATGAAGCCTCCTTTTTAATGCAGTCAAGTGGGTCGGAGGGAGGTGCGCTTGTGTATCTGTGTGTCTGTGTGGATCCTGTTGCCAGCTGGCACGTTGTGATTTCAGCAGCTCGCCTCATCTTCCCCAATCCTGTGTGTGTGTGTCGTGTGTGTGGCTGTGCATAAGCTAGCATTGCTTCCTTATGAACTAAGTCGGTGAACCCCTTTAAACACAGCTGTACGTTGTTTATCTAAAGCCTGTGGGGACGCAGGGATCACCCCACAGTGGGTACAATGCTCCTGGGTGTTGGGGTTCGCCAACACACACAGGGTTTATTTCTCCACACAAACACACACTGTATCACCAACATTATAGACATTCATCACACATCTGTCACTGTATATCCCTCAATTCTAGCAAGCTGCTAAATCACGCATACAAAGCGTGCATATATTCGTTTATGGTCAATTTACAAGTCATTTCTATCCAGGGGATGATAAAATTTACGAGCTGCCAATGGTGACACCGGATTTAGTGTGTCCATCTTCATAAAAGTGTCTGCCCATTCCCTCCACTCTCTCAAAGCCTCCTGGTTTAAATCACGCTGAAACACTGGATATGTCAGCCTCATCCATGATATCTCATTTTGCTAGAAATCTATTAGTGTGTTGCAGAGCTAATGAAGTTTTATGCGCTGTGTGGACGCAATGAATGACACTCTGATATCCCGTTGATTTGGATTGTAAATAGGTTTTCAATTTTGTGTCCGTTTTTTGAGCTGGTGCATAGTAAATTATATTGAAGCTGACATTTCTGTATGGCCTGTCTGTGTATGTGTATGTGTGTGTGTGTGTGTGTGTGGGGATGGACGGGCGTGTTGAATATGTCAGTCAGTCATGTAATTAGTTAGTTTGCATATTGATGACTTACTGCAGTTTGTGCAAATGTATGTCTCAGTTTTTATTCCATCATGTCCTGTGTGTGTTTATTCAGCCATGTATCATCTCCATCAGCCTCCCCATCAGGCTAGCAGCTGCCTGTCTGTCTGTCCATGTAGCTCTGTGCATGTGTGTGAGTGAGCGTGGGCCAGGTGAGTCAATGACTTGCCAGACATTTCTCCTGAGATCCAAGCTCATGTCCATGGAGATCCAGACCCAGCCACCCCCACTGTGCCTCTCTCTGTCCCCCCAGATTTAAACTCTTCCGTTGGGAAGGGCGCTGCAGATGGTCAGGGGGTGGAAACTGGGGATTTATATTACACATACAAAGAGCCACATCCAGCAACAACAAAGTGCTAGAATGAAATCCTGCTCTCAGTTCCTCTGCTAACAGCCCTCCCCTCTATAGCATACGAGTATCCCTTTACATCCAGAGCCAATGTCCAGTGCCAATTCAGGAAGTAGAAAGAACAGAGTGGAGCTGGCAATCATCCACAGACCTACAATTAACATTCACCTTCAAATCAACTACATTCTTTCCCTAATCTTATCCTGATTTTAACACATTTGAATTGAACATAATCTAGGGTTTTGCAGAATCATACCTTATTAACAGTACCATTGTTCCTTCTGTCTTTTTGAAAAAATAGGCTACTTGATGGCCAGGCGATCCTTTCACATTCAGGCGCATTCGCTACCTGTGTAACAGGGAATAAATAGTCCCGTGTCTGTATTTGTAATTGAAGAAATATTGCAGAAAAGCAAACACAAATCTTGGGCACAATTTTAACTCTAAATTCGATTAAGATTTTCCTCTTGCTCAAAATACTTTGATGTGTGTGGTCTTTCTTTAGCATCTGGACAAAGTGAAACAGAGTAAGAGGGAATCAATAACCAAATTTATTTTACATGAAGCTCAAAATGAATGACTAATCATGAGCAGTTCGAGCCTGCACTCTTTGTTTTACTATTTATAGTAACCAAACGTCAATCCACCAATGAGCAAGCATCTGGCAACAGTAGCATAAAAAAAAAACATATTTTTAACAAGCAAAAACCTCAAGCACAAACAAACTTATTGGTGGATAACCGTCAGTGCGACCAAGGGGCTGAGAAGGATAGCGGGAGAGACAGAAAGAGAGAGAAAGAATGATAGAGGCAATCAAACCAGGCAGACAGGGACATGTAGAGACAGTAACAAAAACAACAGATGATAGACTATCCTCTTTTATTACTCGCACACAAGCATACACACACACACCAATTGAATTCCATCGCTGTGGTTTGTGCATATAATCGACAGTATCTTTCACCAACTTGACCAGAAGCTCTTAGCGCGACATCGACTGGCACTGTTCCACTTAACACACTATCATTATTCCTATTTCCATTTCCCTTTGGAATGAATCCATCAGCCAAATGTATGTGTGTGTGTGTGTGTGTGTGTGTGTGTGTGTGTGTGTGTGTGTAGGAGCTTTATTTTGAAGGTCCATGTCTCCTGCTATTCTTGTCATGTGATACTTATCTGCCCTGATTTTCTTGGCTAACTGAATCAGTATTTCTAGGATGTTTTCGTGCATGCAAGGAGTTTATTTTTGGTCCTGTGACCCTCAGTGAAACCATCTTCAAAAAAAATAAAAAATGAATCCAGCCTTCTGCGCAAACTGCAGCCTGCACACACGTGTCACTTAAAATGAGTTTGACATGTGTCTGAATACATCATGTTGGATATTCAGAGACAGGAAAGTTTCTTTAGGACATACTAGAACAAGGGGAATCGCAGACCAAGATGCATGAAAGTTTGCTTCTTAAAAAACATGCATTCTGCTTACTCCATGGCATTTAATCTGGATTATGATGAGACATGATTTCACCATTTATAAGACAAGGAGGCAGGGACGGGTAGAAAAACATCAAATTACAGCCGAATGTTATTTTCACCGTTAATTGATTGAACACGGAGGCAACACATTTACATTTTAAATTGATCATTGTCTCCCAAGTCTGACGGAAGAGCTGCAAATGGGGTGATTATGCATGCATGAATACATGTCATAAACACGCTGTGTCATTGCACTTTGCAAGAAGGTGCCGTCCGTGTAGCAATAAACAATGAGCGACAAACTCTATCGTATTCGTTTTGCACGGAGGTTTTGCTGCACTTTGTAAACAAACAAAGACTGAGGATGTTCTGGCGTGTGGACAAAACACTTCAAAAGTTGCTATATTTGACAATATGTTGCACTGAAGCTATGAATGCATGAATGAGGACAAAACAGAACATCATGTTGCTATAATCTGTCAGCACTGAAGAAAAAGAACACAAACATACTATGCAGGGAAAAAAAAAAAAGACAAAAGTTTGAGTTACAAAAGCTGAGTGGGAGCGCAGTACAATGCAGCCAACAGCACATCCAAGCCTGTTTGTTGACAATATGCAGGAGAGCATGTTTATTAAAAAGATTCTAAGGATGCCCAAAATTCTGCTTCTGTTATTTGCATGTGCAGTCCCAGTCAGTACAGCCATGTTTATACTGATATCCTGGAGCTACCCTGATCTTTTTGAATCATTTATACTGTAGTATACTCTATGATGCTTGTGATCGTTCACTGATAAAAGAAACAGCACCAAGGACACAAACCAAAAACAGTGTAATGAATATGTAAAAGCTGCCATGTCTTTATTAAGGTCAGATGGGATATCCATTCATCCCACAATGACTTTGCAATAGTCTTTGGTGAAAAGCAAAAGCGGAAAATGCAAAATTTAAACCTTCCCTGAATTGCCAAGCCATTCCATTTAATTCCACAAGCTCAAGAGTTTATTTTTGTAAAGCAATTTGCCTCACAGTAAGAGAGGAAATGTGGCAGTTAAAAGGTGAAACTGAGGTTTCAGTGTACAGCTCCGTCACGTATACTATAAGATCAGAAAATAGCTTCATTTCAGCTTTGACTGCAGAAAGAATCATGTAAACTGGTTTTAAATACCAGCCAGTTCCATCCAAACCACAAAAGCACGCCATTCATGGGCATCTGATGATACTGGCACTGCGTTTAGCAGAAATACAGGCGCATATTTAATACACCTACACAGCCAGAGAGATGCATACCAACATGGACACACTTTCAAATCCTCAAAATGTCATCAATTTTAAACGGAAAGCAAACATACATAAAGGATATCCACTGTAATGCTGGTTAATGCGTCTCAACATTGTTTAGCCCCCCACTTACTGTAAATGTGCTCAAACAAGGTAACCACTCATAGTTAACATACAGAAAAAGTGAACCCATGATGGGTGTTATACTGGAATTTAGATTTATTGGTAAGCCATTCAAACTTTTTGAGAGCTGTATAACCCTCCAGCTACATAGATGAATTAACTGCTTTTACAAAGTTTGTTATCCAAATCTAACAAAAGAGTCACCAGGGCAGCAAAATTCAAACCGGCCGCAGCTCCAAACAAGACAGACAGTTGCTTCAATTCAGAGACTAACACTACCCAAGAACTGTATCCAAATTATTTATGTTGCCTGATGCTGTAAGAGTTTTAATTTTCAGAAACACCGCAGTCGTTGTTTTTGAGCTTATAATCAACATCGGAAGAAGCCATTCAATTTCCCCAAAAATCTGAAATATGTCTTTGTTGTCATTAACGTAAAGAGAAATGTTGTAAACAAATATTTCCGGCTATTAATAGGACGCTGAAACTGAACATATTTGTAAAACGTTCACATGAGATATATTGCACTACAACCTCTTGTGATTTCTATGTGGTACAAAAATGCAGTAAACAATCAATAGAAACTGTTCTCTGCAGGCAGAGATTCTCATTTCTCAACAGAACGTAGATATGAGAACATGTTATATGGCGACTATATTAGAGCAAAATGTGATTCCACATTAGCTCACAGTGTTGTTCTGTTACATCATGACAGCATAACAACAATGATTTATGACAAACATCATATAAACGTGCATGATTGTGATTGTGTTTTGAGATGGATACATACACAGTGATTGGTCTATCCATCCATCTATCATAGCCCTTAATAGAGTAACTGAGACAAGCTTGGGTAAGGGCTGTGGGGTTACACTACACCTTCTGAAGCGGAAATACTTTTTTTTTTAAAGTCTTTATTCTCCGTTTCAAAAGTTTTATACTCCACAGAACACTCACCACTACCCACAACCTGCAAGGAAACGTCCACATTAGCTTGCGCCTAAACACACAAAAGAAGAAGTGGATGAAGGAGAAGACTTCCACAAGCTGACAAGCCGAAGATTAATCCATCTTTCCCAGCCAGTCACTCCCACTCCCTCCCTCCTCCCATTTCTCCTTCCAGCCTCATTGTTTTCAATAAAGTGTCAAGACTGGCCATTTTATAATCACATTTGTGACTTGGGATCTGGGATTCAGATGCAATCAATGTCTATTAGAATCACAGGGTTATTGATTGAAAGAGGAGAGATGGTGTGAGCAACGTCTCCCATTTCCATCCCCACTCTCTCCCTCACACATATTTACAGTGTGCCAAAGCTGGGATCCATATCGTGCATTCCTGTTTACAGGCTGCAGTAACTGGAGCATCTTACTATTAGAGGAAATATTTATGTTATGTGTGTCAGACAGGCAGAGCGAGGGGATCAAACAAGTGTATACCTGTATTTTCTTTCAGCAAAATAAAACAGAGAATATGAAGGAAGGCTATAAAGTATTAATGGCAAGAAGGGAGCCGGGGAGTTTTGTGTTTTTCTATGTATACCTTACAGTACATTGTATATTTAACTGTACACAGTTGACATTGTCTCTCGATGTATTTGCATGTATGTGTGCTTCTATACTGCAGCAACTGTCAGCCGGACTCTGCCGTGTTTCAACAAGGTGACATTTAGAGGACACTTTTGCACACCGATGATGTGGCTCCTTAACATGCTGTTCATAACCTGCTTCTTGCATCTTCGCCATGCAGGCCTTAAGAAGCTATAAATCTGGATAGATACATGTGTATGTATCTGCCAGAAACTGGCTCTGAATTTTTTTTTTTTTCATCATTAGTATTAATTTTGTATAATTTTTGTATAATAATTTATTAATTAGATAGGACTGTAGATAGAGCAGGAAATCAGGGAGTCTTGAACCCAGACCGCCTGTTGTTAGGACTAACAGCTTCCATACATGGGGAACCACCTAACTGCTAGGCCATCAGCACCCCCTGGCCCCCCCGTGAGGCTCATTTCCAGGTGGAGGAGGAGGTCAAATACAGTGAGATTCCCTCGATGCAGAAGTCACTAATACATTGGCCTGTATTCAAGCTCTTTCTCTGTTAGCTTTATTGACAATGGTTTGCTCAGATGGGAAATCTGTTCAAAGGATCCAACTCTACGCAGATGATCTCTATTCTTCATACATGAAATTATAAATCAGGCTAGATAAACTATAGTTAAAAAAACAAATGGTTCTGTATATTTACTGTCACCCAAAGGTCATTTGGCGTTTTAGACCTTCAACACAATTGGAAAGAAATGGGGATATTTTGTGTAGCCTCATGAGGGATAAAATTACGTTGGAACAAGGGTTGCCTCTTGCCTCTTGGTCGAGAATTGGGGGAAGTTACCATGTCACTGAGAGTCCTTTCAAGTATAGAAGTCGAAAATGCATTTGTATGGGCATTTCTATATAAAGTATGTGTGTGTGTGTTAAACAGCTCCAAGTCCCAGGACGTCTCATTAAGTGTGAAGAATAAGAAAAGCTGGACACTTCGCTGCAGTCTGCACTCAGCATGCCAGTCACACAGCCGTTGTGTGTGTGTGTGTGTCGGTCCGTGGGACCGTCCTTTTGGTTGTGTGAGGGAATGAAAGTAGGAGAGAAAAAAACATGACCTGTTTTGACCAAGTTTCACAAGTTTTACAAATTCTGACATGGATTTATGTTCCCCACTGCTCATGCAGGCAAGCCCTTGGGGAAAGGGACAAATTCAACCAAAGAATCGGTACATCCATTGTTCAGAATGACGCAAACACACACATTTTGCCACACAAATGGACAAGAACACACTCACAACCCTTAACGGGAAATAGCTTATTGACTGTTCAGTGTTTAAAGCCAACTTGTGTGTGAGAGAGGCTGTTGATTTAGTCACTGCACGCTGCTGTGCACTGTCTCCTTAATGGAATAATTGAGTTTGGGGCTTCTATTGACACAAGCAAGCATGTAAAATGACACACACACACACACACACACACACACACACACAAACACGCACACACACACACACACAAACACGCACACAAACACGCACACACATACACACACAAACACACACACACACACTAATAAATGCAGATGGACAGAGAAATCTGTGGACCAAATTCATTGTGATCATTGATAAGAATCCCTTGGATTTGTGTTATTTGAATGGAAATGAAGCACAGGATTATGTTTGGTTACTGTCTTGGGGTGAGATGTGCGCGTTTCCATGAAATGGAATTTGCGGAAGTCATTTGTGAGGCGACTGGGAACAACAAGGCATTAATGAGCGCCTGTTTGATTTGGGAATTGGAAAGTGGAACGTCTTCTCTTCACGCAGATTTGCTCTGTTTAGTAATAAAGTAAATACTCTTTATATGCATGTGTTTTTTTTTTTCTTTCTTCGGTCCCCTTTTCTTTCCATTTTTATATACTTTCATCCTTCTCCCTGCCTTGGGTTACCTTCATTCTTAATTCAATATTTCTGAGCCAAGGGAGAAAAATCACACAGTCAAAAGACAAAGAAGGTAAATGAAGGAGAAATGACATGAATCTTTTGTGCTGCTCTACCTCTCAGTCGATGAACGAGTGTGGGGAGGGGAAAAAACACACAAACAAAAGCAAGATAGGCTGTGCTCTTCCATCTCTCCTCAGCCTCCCGACAACTCCACTGCAATCGATAATCAATCCCTAATCTCTCTTATCTCCCTCACCTTCTCTCTCTACCTCTTTTGCTGCATCCTCTCTTTCCTTTCAAGCCCCTCTCATGTCACCAGCTAAGATATCGAACCTGCTGGAAGGCTATTTAGACACAAAAACAAATGTGTTTAAGCACAGACACTCACAAGTAAAATAACAGCTACTTAACACAACTCCTTGAGTCTTGTTGTTACTATAATGTCACCAGGCAACCAGCGGTGAAACCAGGAAGTTACTGTAAGAAGTTTGCCTTGTCAACAACAACTTAACATTCTTTCAGTTTTAAACAGATGGGATATAAAATATTAATTAAATGAGCCGTAGAAGGATGATTTCTTTTACCCATGGACAAAGTCAGGCTAGCAGTTTCCCTCTGCTTCCAGTCTTGGTGCAAAGCTAAGCTAAGGCCTCATTTTTCTGTACAGCCATAAGAGTGGTAGATATATTTCCAATGAAGGATCCTTTAGTGTAGTATAAGGCCATATTTACATCTTTAGCTTCCCCATAATCAATGAAAATTACAGTTATACAGAGATTAAATATACATCAAATCTTCTAGAAAGAGCTTCAGAGCTGTATCCTTTGCTGCCTTGTGTCTTCTAAGGAGGGTAATAAAACTGCACAGCCTCCACTAAATAATCATATTAATGTCCTTTTCTTTGAAATGTTCCAGAAATTATGTTTTTTTTATTGGACAGCTCTTAAGTGTTTAGGTCTTATGCCAACATTAGGCATCAATACAGGGGTTAGTTGCCTCTAGTGTAGTAACAGGTGTGCAGGAAGCATGTAGCCTGTGATACCTGACGATAATGATTGCTTTTAAACAAGCTGCCTTACTTCAAACATCTCTTGGGTTTTGAAAAAAAAGGAGGAAATTGTCCCTCCAATCCCTAATGGCGATGGTGTGGCATAACAACACCTTTACACAAAGATTAGACGCACACAATTTCTTTCTATGGCCTTTTAATGAGTGTGGAGCTGCAGCCTTTGCAACACAGTTTCAGCAGCCACACACAAATACAGCCCATATTTTGGGCAGCTTCAGGGTCTGCTGCTTAAATGTAGAAGCAATAAATCTACCTCTCCTTTACCTTTATGTTACCTCACAGGTGGATGTCGCTTTAGGAAACGTTAATCTTGCCCATATGGACACAATAAAAGAGAGAGGAGAGAGATTAGTGGATGAAGGCGGAAGGGAAATAAAAGAACAAATGGGAGACAAGAGGAGAAGGGGTTGAGGTTGCCAGAGATCGAAAAGCATTAAATCCACCCGCTTTTGTAACATATGGACCCCTGCTGGCCTGTGATCAATCCTACCAACTCTTCTGTACCTGCTGCCTGACTCTCCTGTATCTCATTCATGATTTGACCTCTTTTTTTTTAAGGACGAAATAAAAAAAATATTAATTCCAATTATAAGAGGGAGGTGAAAATAAAAGGAAGAGAGGAGAAAGAGAGAGGAGTAAAATCCCTCGTGTTACACTTTCACAGCAGGTTCAGGTGTTGGCAGGAAACTGAATAAGAGCAGCAACACTGTCAGTGGAAGCCACCTGCTGTTCTGGCTGTGTGTGTGTGTGTGTGTGTGTTATCAGGAAGAAGAGGTATCCTACTCAACACCTGTCCAGCTGCCAGGTGCAGCCAATTCATACTTAATTGCTTATGGGGAAAACAGATTAAAGGGTATAATACTTTTAAGACCACCTTCTTTCACATCTTGCAGGGTGTATTACTCATTGTGTGTGTGTGTGTGTGTTTGTGCATGTGTGTGTAAATGCTTGTGATTGTGTATAATAGCCTCACTGAGTGTAGACAAGCACTTTGTGGTCTTTTTGGAGGGGTTTCATAATGTTGTTTACTCCACCTGAGATCTGTCTTCGGTTGGTCTGATCTGAGACTAGATTTGAATAAACTCTCCAATATTTGGCGGTTGTTTTACAGCAAATATATTGTCTTAAAATCCTGTTATGAAGCCTCCCCTTCAAAATCCTGACAGCAAAATTTGAATATTTAATTTGTCTATGCTCATAAAGTTTATCATAAAAAAAATCAATCAGCCCTTCTTTACATGTTACATTTAATTTTTCTGAATATAAGAAAGGGTTAAATGGGACAATATATGCAAACGTAAACAGTTACACAGCTCTTCCTATCAAATCCATCCAGGAAAATAAAGTTTCAGGTTTTATTTTCTGTGTGTGTTGCGCAGCTGGTCAAATACATTTCATCTGATAGTCATTGACATTAAAAAGTAAAGCTGATCTGTAAACAATGACTCTACAACTGGCTTTATGAAAAGTGACAGTCCTTGGCCTGCTTTAGCATCTGTTGCTATGGCAAATGACTTACTGTAAAAGTAAATTAGAAGAACAGAACAAGTAGCATGTTTTGTGTTCACTCTTAGCCTGGAGGTTAATTGTTTTTGCTTCTTCAGGCGTTTAATATTCCAGCTCACATGTTTGAAAAGATTGCCTATTAAACAGCCAATAAACCATATTTAGGTTTCTTTTGAGCTTAAATAAAAATACATGTTACATCTGGGATTCTTCTTCCGTCTAGAAAACAGTGTATCTGCCTGCAGGGAACACAATCTCTGTGTGATTGAAGACAAAAACAATTAGTCCTGCTCAGAACTCTGAAGAAATCACGAGAAGACTAAAAGAACTTCTTGAGATTGAAAATACGTTTTGCTGCCTCATCTCACTCAGTCTTAAATAAAAGGAAGGAGAGAAATGAAATGACAGCAGCCTCCAGAAGTGCCATGAAGAACGAGAAGAGGTGCCACAAACGGGATTTGGTCCAATAGCTTATAAATAAATGACTGTCCTGATTAAGTTCATTGTAAAGAGAAAAGGCAGTCTAAACTGAAAGTCAAAGGCACTCTGATGGTGGTCCTTTTTGGCTTTATCCCCACCCCTGTCCCACATCTCATCTTATTTTAAATACCAAATGTGGACACTTCAACCTCAAATCTTTTATTCATTGGTCTGATTGTGAAACACATAGGTGGTCTTAAGCGCTGACGGTCATTTCCAAAAAGTCATTAAGTGATTACAAATATGCAAGGCGGAGCGGCTGCTTTAAATCAGGTAGATCTGATTTCTTTTCCCTTATTTCTCTCTCACTCAGATACAAACATCTGGAACACTTAAAACAGCTGGAATTTGGTTAAAATAGTTCAAATGTATACATGGTATCAAAGTTTAGAGTCGTATTGTGAATATAAGGTTTACAACTTCAATCCATAAAAAAAAAGCAAATTTGCTTGTTAGGACCTTATTTAAGAGGGTGGGGTCTCAGCCAATCACATTTTAAATGGACATCTGCCTGGAGCACAGAGCAAAGGCATTCAGTATATTGTGGCCTTAATGAGTATGATTCTGTTGTCAAATTCATTTTAATAGGTCGCTGAATGGTGACTATTAATCTAAAAAAAAATGGAAAGTTACCAACCCTTTTTCTTTTTTAAAGGAATGAATTTGGTTCTAAATGATCGCTATATTTGTTAACTAGTACTGTAGCTATCATTACGAGGGTAAACTCACCCTGGAGAGGCTCAAAAGATGTCAGTCCACACTCAACATCCACAGCCTTCAGTTAGGATCAAATAGCGGTCTTCTGGCTTATGATTAGTTTGCTGCATTTCTGATAAATACCGAGTCTAGCCACGTCCAATTTAACGCCAATTTGGACTGAAACACATTTTTAACCCCTGTACATGCTCACTATAATGTTCACAAGGATTTAAATTACATCGAGTTCTATTACACATGTACATGTACATAAATCCTATGCAGTATTAACCATTCAGATTTTATTGAATATATTCAAATATAATTTTTGCTGACATAATCACGTACATAAAACCAAATGACACTTTTACAGTCACACAAATGCTAACGTTCTGTCGCAAATGATACCTGAAGGGTCATAAGTGTTTGCATTTCAACGATGATGGCCTTGCAATAAAGAATCGTTTGCAAGTACAAGAGTGCTCATAACTTAATGAATTACATAATCTTCCTGCCAATTCATCCCCACACACACACACACACATACAAAAAGTAAAATTCTTGTCATTCAAAGTTTTAAATGACAGACCATAAAATGTGAGGTATTTATTTAATATTTTGTCAAGACATCTCCTTCTGCTTTCTAGCATAGCTTAGGCAGAAAATATGTGTTAAATACAACCTAGATTCTAGTTGTGCATTTCTTTTCTTTTTTGTCTGTACAAGAAATCTAAAATATGAAAAAGTCAAAAGTGCAAACAGAAACTTTTGGAGAAGATCCCTAACGTTAAGTCTGTGCAGAGATTTAGACATATGGTTGTGACAGCATATTTAATCTCGTGGGAAGAAAGAAAGAGACGCTCATATATAGAAAGCTCACCCATAAAACATCAGTGGATCAAAGTGAGCAAGGAGAGAAACAGATGGAGCGGCTTGGTGAGAAAATAGTGCGTCAATAGACTATTTTTTTTTTTTTTTGCCCAATTCAAGTATCTCAACAGGTGATTTCTATTCCTCTATATTTAAATAATGTCTGACTGAATTATTATGTTGATTTAAATGCATTGTGCGAATAGTACAACACATTCTACTTGAGATTGTGTGTTTTTTATCATTTGTTGTCCTTGGTTGTCCCATTTCTTTACTCGTACTACACGCTAGATTTCAGTTGTAACAATTGCCTACAGTGGAACGATCTCAGCTGGTGCAACACCTTCAATGAAAGTAGTGCGTCAACTCCATCCTAGATTAGAAAGCACATTCAAACTAGGCTATGTTTGAATTTAAGTTGTTGATGCAACACAGTGTCAGTACCTTAAAGATAGACATTCATTATAGTGTCCACGAGTCCTCTACATTATGTGTTTTGCTATCGATGTTGTCCTACAGTAATGAAACATTTAGCCTCTGGCTCTGTTCAAGAAGCAATTCAAGTCTTACAATGATTGTCAGCTCAGGTGGTGTGGTGTGGTGTATTAGTGTGTGTGTGTGTGTGTGTGTGTGTGTGTGTGTGTGTGTGTGTGTGTGTGTGTTTTACAGTTCTGTTTTGATTACGATGTTCAGTAAAAGTGCTGAGCTTACAAAAACCAAGACACATCCTTTAGTATTTATGAACCTGCGACTTAAACACAATGATCTCACCGCACTGATAACATATTACCCAGTGTCCCCTTGGGCAACCCAAACACACCAAAAGGCACAATGCAGACACACACACACACCTCCAGGGTTAAACTCCTCCAAACGCTGATAAGCCAGCCCACAAAGCATTAACACAGCACCATGTCTGCTCCATCAAAATCAATAACATGCCCTGGGGGGGGGGGGCGACCATGTCAGCCATGTTTAGGAGCAGCAGCAGCAGTACAACACCAGCAGCAATAATAATAACCATGTTAATGAGCTCCAGAGAAAAGGTCAAGGCTAAACAAAAGAATTCCTCCTTATAAATATTGAAGTGCGATTAACATTAGCAGTCCTAATTAAGCCATCAGTCTTTGCCCCGTGAAAAGGCCTTTGATTAGTCGACACTCAGGACGCTGCTCTCCGCTGAAGAGCGACTCTGCGGGGCCTGATGGGAAAGATATGGGGAGGGTGTGTGTGGGCCGGGGGAAGGGATGTGTGTTGGAATAATTTAAAGATATATCGTTGTAAATGAACTTCAAGGAGTTAACCGAACCTTCCTCTAAGTTATAGAGACATAACACTGAATATATGCAAATGTCATGCAAATAATGTGAGGAAATGGGACGTTGTTGCTGATAATTTGTCAAGGGTGTCATTATTTCTTCGGTTTTTATTACTCTTTTGTTGGACCCATGGCCACTGGTGTGCTTTAAGATGTATCTATCTATTATGTATCCATTATTAATCCTGCTGTAATCCCTGTATACTTAAACTATGTAAAAGTTTACAGTTAAATAATAGAATAAATGTATTTGATACGTTTACTTATTATATTATGAATTCTGTTTCCTAGCATTTAACCCTTGATGTTGGCATCAATAATGTAAGTGTTCTTAAAGCATTTTGAGGAATTAAAGTTTTTACCCCATAGATGTGGAAGTAACTCGTATAATAATTCACACTTTTAGTAAAGACATGATACAGGAAGTCTAATACCTGTTCCTGCATGACGCAGCAGGGGAAAATGTCCTACCTCAGAACACCTGCCAAACTGCTCAGCACTGCACTCTCAGACTTTAACTTAGCATCATGTAAACAGATGTTAGCCCGTGGACATCACAGCGCTCAGTGGTTGGCAAGGCCACACGCAGCATGAAGGTTTACAGATCAAGTATTCACCCCAGGCAGACTCCTCTGTGTGGAGTATGTATCTTTACAGAGAGATTTTGATTTCCACTTCCTGTCCCATGGAGGGGTGACAACTTGTCCTGCATGTTTCCACTCCCAAAATGTGTGTCGTGAAAAAGACTCCCCGTAGGTATGAAGTTTTAAAAAGTGGAACAAGCAGCTTCTAATGAAACTGATTCAAGTGTGATTTTCTTTTTGGTTTTAAACATCACAAGAGTGTCAATAAGTGTTTTTCTTCACTGTAAAACAGAAATTCATCTTTATCTACTGACATGACAGAATTAAATGCAGCATTGTTTTTTATTTCTTCTTTTAATGATTGAGAAACTAAGGACTTGTATTTGAAAAAACCTGAATTAAGTCTTGTATAAATAAATAAAATACCGCTGAAAACTGGTAAATCTAGTGTGGTTTATATGAAAGAGTGTTTGTTAAACTAGAAACTGTAAACTGGACGAAGAACAGACAGTGTGTGTGGTTGGGTCATATTATGTGTTGCTTTTTTCCCTAATTTATTAAGTATAAAATTCCTCCTACAAGCTTAAATGTCACATTTACATTGAACATGAATTTCAGTCGCCTAAATGGTGTTCTGGACGTTTTGGTTCTATGTAAGTTCTGAGTATAAAGAAGAAAACACTAAAATGGGACCTCTACACATTTTTTATAGTAAAAAAAAATGTATGTTCACACAAAACAATCGATACAGCATCAAAGTGTAACGCTTAGTACAACACTAACAATAAGTCCTGCAGGCTGACGCAGTGTTGTCGATGTGTTCTTGTCCCCTGGGTTGTAAGCAGATGTTTGTATGAGACGGTGTATTAGTGTGTGTGTGTGTGTGTGTGTGTGTGTGTGTGTGTGTTCACTGATGATAACTCCATGATGTCACCGTCCCAGTATGACCCAGTCACAGACATCAGATGGAGATAATCATGTTTGAGTGTGTGTCTGTGTTGCAAATGCCTTGAGGCTACTTATACAAGCGTTGGGGACAATAAGGTCTCGTACACAATATGCATCACTGTGCCTCTGTGCGTATGTGTGTGTGTGTGTGTGTGTGTGTGTGTGTGTGTGTGTGTGTGCGCTTTCATTTGAACTAACTCCTGTTTGCCCTCCAGCCCTTCGCACACAATATATTTGTATGTAAAGTCATATTGTAAATAACAATTGTGCGTCTCTGTATTCACCTACATATATTTCTATTTGCAGGTGGGTGTTTTCTTTTTGTACTGAAGTGTTCACATGTCTTTGAAAAGGCTGTACAAGTGTGCATGTGCAGGTCTCAGAAAGGACAATATGAGCTGTACGCTGTAAATAAAAGGAGCCTGCTCACCCGAATGTACTGGACTTGAAGAAAAAAAATTAACAAGAGAATCACTGAAGGCTCCAGCAGCACATCCTGCCGCAGGAAAGCAGCCACAGCACGAGTTGTAAGAGTAAAGTAATTTAAATCCTCTTCTGAAGGATGAGAAAACATTTCTTTTTCTTTTTTTCTTTTACAGTTGTGGGGATTAGTTTTAACTGGCTCCTCACAGGTCACGGCTATACAGGCTTATGCAGGGCCATGTAACAGGTTTAGTAGCCACTGGATTATGGCACAGTCATATGCTGCTCTTACACGTAGGGAGCGTCTAACCTTCCCATGTGAGGAACTTATTTCTTCTGGATGTCTTGGTTATAGGCCTAGTGTTAAATCAGTCTGCATCAGCTAACAAAGAACTCATAGAAACTTTTTGTGGATGTGAAAGTGCTTCTCTTACTTTGAATAAATGGGATATTTTTTTAAAAACAAAAAGTTTGTGTCTTAAAATATCTGCATTGTAATCTGGACACTACCTTTGGTACCATGTGGGGTTTAGTGTTACAGCAATAGAGGATACACCAGCTGGTGATAGGGGTTTGTCAACTTAGGAGGATTTTGCTATTGCAATACAGCATCCAGTGACCAAATTAGAACTACCTACACTATTATAAAGTTAGGTTTCTATGATATTGGTACACCATGGAAAAAACAACAATATATTCAAATACAAAACAATAGACTCTGTGAGTGACACTATGCAGATAAATGATTGCAAATGGAATATACAGTAGTTCCAGAAAAGAAAAACAGGACTAATTAACTAAGAGCTCCAACAGAATTATGCAAAAACAGAACTGTTGTTCCTTTTTGTATGTGAGGAAGGCATCACAACACAAAATCAATTTGATTATTTTCCCCAGAGAAAAAAAAAACAAAAACATTTTCTTGCCTTAAAAAGACGAGATGTTAAACAAAAAACGTAAACCTTAATTGTAAGCGATGGAAATGTCCTCATTTGCAAACTTCTTTCTTACTGTTTTTCTGATTCCAGCCCTCCAGTGTGCCAGTTTTTTTTAAAGTTAAGCAGCCCAGAGAACAGCTAGAGAGATTAGTTGCAATATGTTGAGTTGTTTTTTTTTATTTACTCTGAACAAGAGTGACACACTTAAAACCTGCATTCTGTTACATTCCTCAAATAGTAACTTTAGTCTTCAGAACTTTTTATTTTGCCTGTGGGAAGTTATTGCAGTGGTAGAATAAACGACATGATCGACTGAACACGGCATGGAAATGAATTATGCTAAATGGACACAATCCTATGAGCCTCATATAAACAAGGGGTGTAGAGGCTGTAGATTACTTTTGCAGTAGAAAAATAGTACCATTGCTGAAAGTTTGTGGATGTGAGTGAGAGTGTGTAGTGTGAGCTCGTGGCCTTCAAGGTCACCCTTCTCTCCTGCTGGTTCTACTGTCTCCTCAGCAGGGCAGCTCAGGGCCTCATTACAGCACACTTTATCTCTGGAGGGAAACTGAGAGTCAAAGTCAAGCTCTCACTCACCCACTGCCTCCGTCTCTATTCATACACACACTCACCTCAGCCATCTATCACACCACTATATCCACTATATCCACCACAGCTAATGTCAAATATGTCTGACAGTGTCCTATTTATTGAATTCCTTCACTAATTTGAAATAGTTATTTTTAATCATAAGCAAGTGTGTGCTTTATATATTATCAAAGCCAGTCTAATTACCCGTTGTCTTCATTACAAAACACCGTCAAAATAAAATGCTGTTGCAGGGTTAAATGATCTTTAGCAAAGAGAACATTCCTGAAACTTGTGTATAATGCTGCAGATCACTTTTTTTAAACAAAAGGTTTACTTTCACATTGTTACGACAGCACCATGCATTACAGAAGGATAGATGGCTTCTTGTTTCACTTCTTTTCAGTCCTCAACTTGCAGCAGGTTTACAAAATGTGTTGACATACAGCAAAAGTAAAAGTCAAGAGTCATTACTGAACAGCTTAGATATTGATCGGCTAATTGCTACCAAAGTAAAGTGAAAGAAAATGGCACTTTTTCAGAGCCATGCTGGCTGATTCCTGTTCCACGTCTATTTTGCTAAGCTAGCAAAGATAACAAGCTACTGCCTGTCATGTTTTATGCACAAATGTGAAAGTGGTTTGATCCATTCACTGACAGCCAATAGGCGTAATTCCCAAAACATCTACTCATTTGTTATTTCATACAGTTAAGCTAATGTACACTACAGTAAACTGGCATTAGCTCAATCATCACTTAGTCTGACTTGGTCCAGTGGAACTTTCTTTGCCACTGAGCAGCTCTGCTTCAGTAAAAAAGTGTCATTATCAAAATGTCAGACTGCCCTAAAAAAAAAAAAAAAAAAAACACAACCAAAAAAAAGGAAGGTAGCAGCACTTTCTATCACACAGCCACTAACTCACTCCCCCAGCAGCAGAAGTTCTCGCTGGAATGAAACAGACTTTTTATGGAGCCAAGCAGACAGACAGTAGCACAGACTGAGAGGAAAAAAGAGAGAAGAGAGGTGCAGACTAAAACAAAAAAAGTACAAATAAATAACAGCAAGGGAGAATAGCAGAGGGGAGTGTGAGGGAGATATAAATCGTAGCTGGGTGCAGGGCTGCAGGGAGGCCAAGCAGCTGATGAATAGAGCCATCAGCCTAAGCAGAGGCTACAGAGCAGCATGCCATCTGCCTGCCCATTACTAGAATAGAGTGTATGACAGTCTACTCTCGTCTGCAGGCCCCACTGGCATCACTGGCAATCAAGAACATTTCTTTTTTTTGTGTGTGTGGTTACTTCTTCCTCAAGTCCAAAAGGAAAGAGGTGTCCTTTACCACATTCTCATTGTGGCTGCTGTTGTGTCTTTAATTTGTGTGGGTGAATGCATTTGTCAAGCGCTTGTATCTATTTGAAGCGTATTGTGGTGAAAGTGCGCATGTGTGTGTGTGTGTGTGTGTGTGTGTGGGAGGAAAGGGTGTCCCTCAGAGAAGAGTTATAGCAGCGTGGCAGACGCTTCACACCTCATTGGCAAGCGAGGAGAGCCAATCACAGCCAATAGATCCGCCCCTCAGGCTGGCTCAGTATCCTTGATGAGTTAGGGAGCGAGGCGAAGAATGAAAGAAAGTTAAAAAAAAAAAAAAAAAAAGTACGAAATGGAGCAGAAGGAGAGCGAAGCAGAACAAAAGAACAAAAAAAGAGAGTCAATGCAGACACAAGAATGGGGATAGACTGTGCGAAGATGCACTAAAAAGCACAAAGACGCACAGACGGAGGAAAAAAACTTTAGAGTGAAAAGCTAGTGGTTTCTTCAGAGGTCATCAAATCAAGTGTGGTGAGCCATCACGGCAGAGGATGTTGTCTTTGGTATTGCAGAGTTGAGTACATTCAGCTTTTTAAAAAAAAATCCAGAAAGATGCAACATATGACTGAAATATTGTAAAAGCATGGAAATGACCTCATTGAAATTAAATTGTAGCTTTAGCCTAATCGTTTTATGCAGTCCACTCTGGGAAGTGGTATCTGTGGCAGTAACAAAGTTTTACTGTTTGAACAGAGACAGATGGTACAGAGCACTTCCAGAGACAGAAGAAGAAGCCATACTGACAGCAGCAGATATAAATAACGGTCAGTGTAGCGCGCTCTTTATAGCTTGTTGCAGACGGTTAGAATGCAAATGTGCATGCTCGTGACTTCCAAGTCATTTGTTTTACTGTTGGGAACACTATGTTGTTGATGTGTCAATCATGTCGAGCAAACTCTTGGAAGTTCTCAAACACTTTTCATAGATGTTGAGCACAAAAAGACGAGAAAAATATGTATTCTTTTAATGTGTGAGTCATGAAAGTGCTAGGAGCTTCATTAATGCTTGGCAGAGAGACTAGAGAGACAATCACGTCGACAAAAGAACTTGGGACTACACTGCAACAGATTTTCGACCTGCAAGACACAGACCTTTTAAGGCTTGTACATATTTTAGATTTTCCAATTTCACTTTTGCTTCTTTTTTCTTTACAGTCTTTACTCCATTTCCTCTGCTGTTTCTTTTGTTTTTTTTCATCTATATACTGAGTTCTCCCCCCCCCCCTAGCTATCACCTCTATAAGAGACAAAAAAGAAAGAAAGAATTCACCTTCCCATGACCTTCCTTTAACTGCATTTCCAAAGATGTCCTCCTCCTTGTGCACCTGCTTCATCACCTCTACCCCTTCAGCAATCGAACTCTGGGACCCTTTAAACTGCCTTATGCCTCCGTGCAGCTTCACCTCGAGGTTTATCAGCAGCCACTCAGCTCAAGGACATCTCGCACTGGGAAAGTTTGTTTCCATTTAGCTCGTTCTGTCACTTTTGAACATGTACTCCTTTATTTATAAAGAAAATAATCTCCTCTCACATCAAATTCTCATTACTTCTACCATCTGATAAATGGCAGATTTCAACAGTTCCGGAAGCGTGTATCTACATTTTTTTGCTAATTTAGCATTACATTAATAACACATTGTATTATGGCCTTACATACAGAACACTTTATTAGGAAATCCATCATATAAAACAGGCTAAATTCTCTTTTTTTGAGGGATAAAAAGCACTTCTAACTCTCTCTTCAGGTTTTTTAGGTTGTGGTGGCTGCTTTAAAAAGGGGAAAGGTGAGCCCCATGATTTAGTTTCATGGTTCTCTAATCATCTTTTCATTATATTAGAAGGGAGTCAATCTTATTAAAGACAGAATACACTGTTAAATCATTTAACCTGGCCTGCTTTGCAATGGGTCAGAGAGAGGAAATCCATCAGAAAAAAAATGGGGGGAAAAGACAGAAAAAAATGTTGTTGGTCAGCTCTATAGCAAAACACCTGCCAAGAACTCCAATACCCATTATCCCCAACCTTTACAAAATCCCCCCCCCAACCCACACACACACGCTGTAATAGAATTCAACCCCTCACCCCTTCTCGACTCCAAAAGTCAAAAAGCAAAAGGACAGCTGACTGACACGCAGAGGGGGGATTAGTCACAATGAATCACATGCTTGCACGCACACACACTCTTTCCCCTCCCTCTTTAACTCCCTCCAGAACACACACATCTCCTTCTGATGCAGATTCAAGATACAGTCTACTGTGACATCACCTGCCTCTGCATCAAACCCAGACGGTGTCCCTCTGACGTCGCCTCACATACACGACATATAAATTGTACGGATGGCTGCATTACTACCCTACTCACACACACACACATAAGGAGTGTGTGTCTATCTAGTTAAACCCAAGCCGGAGAGTCTGGCAGAGTGCAGACAGCGTAGAGAAGCCATCTCCTCTAAGGAAACATTAGCCTTGGAGACTGAGCAGAAAAGAAACACTCTCCAGAAGGGAAGAAGAGTAAAAAGTAGATAAGTGACAAAGGGGGGAGGGGGGGCCGAAGAAGAAAGAGATACAGAGCGATAAAAGAAAGATAGAGACATTGAGAGAAAGATAGATTACAAACCTGAACATCTGGGATGAATATTTCCCCTATGCTCCTCTCTCTCTCTCTCTCTCTTGGGCTCGTTCACTCCGTTTAGCAAACTGTCGCTGTGACAAAGCAGGGGCCGCGTATCCATCAAAAATGTACAATGCTTGCTGTAATTAGCATAAAACACACACACACACACACACACACACACACACACACACACACACACACACACACACACACACACACACACACGAGAGAGAGACACAAAGCCCGCTGAATATTTATGGAGAAAAAAAAAGTTCAACAACAGCCCCTGCATCGCTTTGTCTTTTATTTCCTCTGATTACACGTTGTCACAAGTGTTGGTCTGGATGAATGCTCAGCACGCACATTGTTACATTATTAACAGAAAGCTAACTCGCACAAACAGATGCAAAGAAGAAACAGATGCTAACACGTGTATAAGTGTACATGATAGTGATTAAGGGACCGGGGATGAATACATGATTTTATTGGTAACAGAATAGGACTGCCTTATCTGAAAAAAATAGACTTCTAAGGTGTTGAAGAGAGGATGGGTCTGTGACAGAGGTGTTGATCGTGTTCATGTTCTTTAAGACGGCCTAGCTCAGGCCTGCTGGGTTCCGTCGTTCTATGCTGTCTGTCCTAAATGGATGACGTAGTCGCTGCTTCCCCACCAACTCACAGGAGAGATAAAACAAAAGGTTTAAGAGGAGAGGGAGGAAAACAAGAAACGAGGGTGTCTAAGTCTCTCTGAGGGTGCTGTGTTTGGTGCCTCTAGTCTGGTTCTGGTTCTCCACGGGGGGTTTTGAGGGTTTGTGTCTTGGTGCTGACTCATTCCTCACTTCCTCCACTCTGGTTTGTTCTGTCTGTCTGTCAGTCGGTCGATAATAAGTAATCCCACACCATAAACTCTTCGTTGTGCTGTCTTTCTTCCACCCTCCTTTCTTTAACCGCCAGTCCTCAACTTGTTCTGCAGACAAAAACAGACAAAAAGTGCATTAGAGGAACAGAACTGCAAATAAAAAAATACTCCACAGAGAAAGAAAAAAACCAAGACAGAGAGGAGAGAGAGAGAGAGAGAGAGAGAGAGAGAGAGAGAGAGAGAGAGAGAGAGAGAGAGAGAGAGAGAGAGGCCTGAGAGAGAGCGCAATAAAAAACAGAAAGAAGGATGGAGAGGGTGGGGAGAAGTAGAGAAAAGACCTGAGGGCAGTGGATTCCATGTTAGCGATAAGTGCAACCACAAATCCCCAGCACTCTCTGTCAATAAGCATTTGAACTGGGCGACAGCAGCTGATGCTGCTGAAGAAAGCTGCCCAAGAGGAGAGGAGGGAGGGGGGGGGCATAAGAGGGGAAAGAAACAAGGGACACAAGTGAAGGGGACTGGGAGACAGAAAGTAAGGGGAAAAGATATCTGATTTTGTCACTGACCATCTGGCGTTTTGGACAATTTGTGGATCATTTCAGTAAAATGTAATTTCTGCAAAGGAAGCTGCTATTGACAAACGTTTGAATACTGAAGAGTAGAATCAAGATTAAAACAAGGAGCAGACTTTAAAGAGATCACTTCAAGGGTAATACCTGGCCTGCGTACCTGAACTTCTGCCTTATATTGGAAGCTACAGGATCATTATGGTAACTATTGGTTGTTTGTTTCTTCACATAAAACATGAATTAGATATAATGGTGGAACAGTTGACCTTTTCAAAAATATACTTTATAATCTCACTGCATCCATGCAACTTCTTCTCTCTCAAAATTGAACAGTTTGGTGTGCACAGTGTGCAAGGTTGAATTTGTTAACTGAGCAAAAAGTCAATATTTATTTAATAATATCACTGTGTCAGGATTTCTCCTTGCAAAGTTAATAATTGCATAAAAATCCCAGTTCTCCTTTAATGACACATCTTGAGGTCAGAGCCCGGTGCAGTTCACAGCGCAGACTTGTGAGCTGAACAAGCTGCAGATTTGGGTGATACTTCTTAGTGGGTTTTACCCCTAACACCCACTTTCACCTTGTGTTACTATATGATTATACACTATCATCTTTGGTTTCAAACACTGGTTATAAACAGAATAAATGTTTTCACATCTCTGTAATAATTGATCAGAAAGATGTCTGAAACAGATCTTTAAAACCAAAAGGAAGAAAAACAGTGATGCAAGATTTACAGATGTCTGGATGACACATTGAACCACTCAAAAATGATTTATCAAGACCCTTTTTTATGCAGTATCAATATTCCCTTTTATTTCCATCCTTGCAAACTGAACACCTACTGAAACCACAAACAGCGATCCAGCTTGCTCCCTTTGAGAGTAAAAAGGAGACGAAGGGGTCAGTCTAAAAATGAAGAGGAGAAGGAAAAGATAGGAAGCGAGAGGCGCTCATGCGGCGAGAATATGGAATGAGGAAGCAGGCAATGGATGGAGAGATTGACCGGCTTGATAAACTCTTTTTTTCATAGAGGGAGAGAGGGAGAGAAAAAAAAAGAGACTTTATCTGTCCTTCGACTGCCTCTTCCTCACAGTTTGCTATCTTAAGTGCTGAATGCATTAGAAATGTGACGAGGGATGAAGGGATAGTGGATGGAGGGAGTGAGGAAGGACCGATGGCGGAGCACAGAGGGCACAAAAGAGAGCGGGATTTGGTCTAAATGTTATCACTGACTGTGGCGATAAGACGCTAATTATCAGTGACAAAGGCCTGGATGTCTTGGCTGAATCCAGTTGAGGGGTCAATATTGTTTAACTGAGATTTGGGGGATTTTTATCCTCCAAGAGATGCCATCTTGGACTTCTCTATCTCACCACGGTGCTGCAGTTTTTTTTTTTTTTAGTGGACTTTAAGATTTGAAGGGGAAGGACAAAGAAGGGGATTTTGCTGTTTGTAAACTGCTATCAAGTGGGTTTTTTTTTCCAGAAAGGGCGAGGAGATGAGAGACGGCTTTTAGAGGTCACGTTTGGATTTTCTGACCTCCAGATGTCAAAGTCACGTCCTTTAACATTTGTTCTTCCTGCTGGGGCTCTGATAAAACTGTGTAAACATCCTAATCATGAAGCTCCATCGGCACACATCAATCCAACTTTATCCCTTTGTTTCTTTTTGTCTTGAAAATTCTACATATTATTCCTTTAGAGCCTTATCACAGAACTGTTTTTCTTTTTTGGCGCTTAATGACTTTAAAAGTCAGTCTCACACGGATAAGCCACAGAAAAACAGGAGTGTGCGCTGTGATTGCCGCAGGGTGATAAACACGGAGCGGATTACCATATCATCTCAGGCTTGCTTCTAAACAATTTACAACATCATAACAGCATCCGGATGGTGAACGCACGGTTGCTGCATCCTGACGAGGCTACAGGTATCTCTCTCTAAAACACACGCCCACAGATACACACACAATGAATAAAACATTGTGCAATTTACATGATGTATAGCTTAAAAATCTGCCAGCATCTGACTTTCAGATCTAATATTAATACCCACATGAGACATAAAACTCAGTTTCCTTCATTTCCGGAAAAACAATGTAAGAACAATCTAATAGAAAAAGCCCCATGAATGTAAATTAAGACTTCTTGGGGGGGCGATGGATGTTACATACCACCAAGTGAGAGAGGGGGAATCGAGTTAATATCAACCTGAGTGACATTGCAATCACAATACAGTGTGTGACCTGGAGAGACAGGGGGGCAAAAAAACATTTACACTTGGCAATGAAAGCTCCGGAGAGGACGGTAGCCAACAAGCAGCGGCTACTCCTTTGGTCTGATTACATTAAAACACACACACGGAGACAGCCGGGGAGAACGCCGGTGTCAGCAGGTATTATGGAAATAGATTGTAAGGTTTAAACTGCCTATTTAGAGTTTGCTTTATTCAGGCGCCAGTGGCACAGTGGAAATTATATTCTCCTGTCTAAAAGCAAGGAGCCGGCGCATGTAAATGGATGCCAGTGTGTATGTGTATACTTTATTAATTCATTTATACATTTAAAAGGGAATGGCTGCTCTACATTTGCTACCATACACATCTATGGAACCATGACGTACGCTAAGGCTAACACACTACTTTGTAACACACGTATCAATTGAACTGAAAGCTACACTAAAAGATTAGGAGCCACTTTAACTTACAAATCATCTGCCTATGAGGTTGCATGTATGTACTTTTCATTCTTTGCAGAGAGGGGGGGGAAAAAAGGATTATTTTTGAAGTGTTTTGATGCATTCAAGTTTTGGCATTTTCCTCACGTCGGTTGCACGCACATATAATCCTCATTCATTTCACTTGACAAGCATAGACACAGAAAACATTCATATGCAAAAGACGCAAGTGACAGGTGTAGCGAATGATGCTCAAATGAGATATGAAGAGTGACTAAATACGCACCTGTTTTGCGTTGTTGACACACTTCAGGTAAAGAGCGGCAATGTTGGAGCAGTTGAGGGTTTTTCCGACGTTCTCTTTGTAGCATGCCAGGATCTGGCCCTGCAGGTCTGTGCACACTGGATACATCTCGTACCGCCTGCGAGAGCAAGAAGGGGGGAGAACTAGTGTGAAAATGGTGCAAAAAAAAAAAGAAGATTAGTGTTAGATGTGATGAAAGTGTTAAAATAAGAAGACTAAGAGTTAAACGCGATAGTGAGAATAGAGTGGCAAACGGTCAAGATGGACATAAATTGAGGAAACATTGGGAAATAAAGATTGCAATGCTGCGACATTAACATAGTATTAGGGGCTGCTGTGGCTCAGTTGGTCGAGTCGGTCTTCTCTCAACGGGAAGGTTGAGGGTTTGATCCCCAGCTCTTGCAGCAACATGTCCAATTTGATTGTTTTAATCTGTTTCCTCTGATCGTTTTAATCTTTATCCATTGGTGGTTTTTATTCTTTGTACATCGTTGTATCTTTGGTGATGATTTTTTTTTTTTCATTCCTTATCATTTGTGGTTATCTTGTTGTATATTACCCCACCTTTTCATTTTTAATCATGGTCTTTCTCAAATGTATCTTTTATTTTATTTTCATTCGTGAAGCACTTTGTAACCCTGTTTTGAGACGTGCTATATAAATAGTTTATTATTATGATCAATGTTATTCCAGTCCACACAACACCTCAAGTAACAATTAAATAAATGCTGCATCTGCTGGGAGGAGGTCAATCCTCCTGTGATGACCTCACCAATGTGTGCATTACAACAATAAGAAGTGTCACATAGTGCCCAATATTGGATCTATATCCTTAAAAGAGAGATCCATCAGAGCCATAGGACTGCATAGGAGAGAAGCTATTTCTGCAAATCAATTTACAATGCAGACAAAACAAGAGAAAGGGAACGGTTGAATCGAGGTAAGCAATGATGCTAACTTGTTACAACATAATGTGATGATGGAGTTAAAATAACTGGCAAGCTGAGTGTTCCTTCTTGATCATTAAGTTACAGTTTACTTCAAAAAAATAAAGCTTTACAGAGAGCAGCGTACTGACTAGTCTATTGGAGCCCCAATGAATCCATCCATTGATTCAGGAAGGCTCTCTGAGAGGGTCATTGAGCCATTGAATTCAGGGCAGCAATCACCTTGAGCTGATTGAACTACCTCACTGAACCTTTGCAATCCAATATGAGGTTGTAGTAGTTTGTGGATGTTAACCTGCCTGGTTATTGTATACACATTTGCTTGCCTGTCCTTGAAACCTGCTATGTACTTAGCACAAGAAACATCCAGAGGCTAGCACTCCTAATTGTAGATGCTATGCTAACTTTGGTGCACCTAAATGGGACTCTTATGTTGGATGTATGGAAGAGTTGGATAGTTTAGTCACTCTATGAAGTATCAACTCTGGTGTCTCACCCAATGTTAACTGCTTTTGTCTGTCTCTTCACACACCCCATAAAAACCAATAATGATGACACATGCACATGCTACGGCTATTATGCTAATGGTGGTGTCATCGTTTTGTTCACACCAGTGCTCAGGACACTCCATCTGCCTCACTAAACGCCTTGCATGAGTGTGAAAGAGAAAAGAGGGTTTTTGCCCGTCAGCAACTCCGCTGATCTCAAAGGAATATTGGGGGATGAAGCCGAGGCCCCATAGTCAGTATCAGATGTTTGATTAGCCCCCCAGAGAGAGAGGAATTACCCCCTCCCGTTGGATACAATGCAGGGGACTGGTGGCACAGGTCATTAAACAGGGTGACATGCAGCAGGAAGCTGGTGCGGTGGAGGTGAGTACATATGCGCATCCCCACATGGTCATATATGTTAAAGGAGGCCGGAAAAATCTATAGTCCTTGTAAGTGCAGGTCAGTGACAATTTGTGCTTTCCACAGCTACCACCGTAGTGGGAATTATCAATACACTTAATCATTCACCAACAATTAAAAGTAACCAGACAGGGCCAAAAGAAATACTTTAGTACAGAGCCAGACTCGCCAGGTCCCTATGTCCAGTCTTAATGCTAAGCCAGTCCAACTGGATGTTAATTTCAACTTCGACATGAACTGTCCAGTCACAATTCTCATCTCGCTCTCAGCAATGACTCAAACGAGCATATATAGCAAAATGTGAAACAGAACCTTTACATTTTGGCCAATTCAGCAGAAGATTCCACTGCTGTGAGTGTAGACTGCAACATTGTGCCATTGGGTATATGGACAAGAATCTGCATTTGTGAACCCACATGGGAGAGATTCAGTCATTTGCTAGCAGGCATGACAAGGCCATTGCTCCGCGTCAGGGTATTGAACGATGACAGCAGTGCTAGCAGAAATCGCTGCCATCCTTTTTTCCTATGGATCCTGACGCTCATTTATTACCGCCTATGGGCATCTACAGGGACGAGAGGAGCCACACACACCCACTAATTACTTTCTTAAGCGTTTGCATTAATGCCAGGTGCATCCTGCTGATACAAACCACTGTGTTTATCACCAGTAATGGCCTCTGAGAGAAAGAGAGAGAGAGAGAGAGGACAGAGCATGAGAGGGAGGGAGGATGGGAGAGAAAGAAGGGGGCGGGGGGCAGAAATGAAAACAGTATTTCTTGATGAGGAACCAGACATTGGTACTCCTATTTTTGTTCACTCTCTGATTCTTTCAGTGGTTATGGAGGGAAGGACACAGTGGGCTGAGTTAATCATATAGACAATAACATACACACACTCTGCGGCGACACGCTGCATCCTCTATCATCTACCCTTAAGATTAACACTAAGTTCCCACTGCAGAGCACACGGAGCTGGTAGGGAAAGACTACAGATCTCCCTCCCCTTCCTCGGTTTTATATTAAGGTCACCTCATGTCATTTACCATAGCCAGAATAGTTTAAGGCTTTGTAGGAAAGTTACAAGATGGCAAAATGATTGACATGTCTCATGAAGAATTTAGTAGAAACACTAGAATAATGCAATTTTTCTTACAAAAATAAAGAAAAACACAACAGGGGGGGGATTTTGGGCATCACAGGGTATGTGTAAATATAGAAAAATAACCCAACTATGATTAGTTCATTTCCCATGTAACCTGAGCAGTAAGGCATTCATAAACATTGAGGCTGTACCCCATTCCCAAAGCAAAGGTCCTTTTTTTAAGCTTACATTGAATCATTAACAGGACATGAGAGATGCTATAAAAGGGTAACTGCCTGAGGCATTTTGAACATTATTTCAACAGGATTTGGTCAGAATGTGGAGTTTAACTTGTGATCAACAGGTTGCAATAGATTTATGCGTATTATCTAAAGAAGAGGAGCACCTCAACCTGATGCTTTTGACCCCTTCTCTTTCAAACGGTTTGAATTTCAGTTCTTAGCAAAAAGTGAATATAGGACATGAGTAGCTTTCCTTTTCACATTCACAAGGGTGCAAACTTTACAAAGTCTGAAAAACATGTTTTTTTTTCCCAATAGTAAGTTGTTTTTTTCCCCTTCTTTGAGATTAATCTCGAGACCCTGCCTAGGGAAATAGACTCTCCGTATGAGATTGTGTTTTACCTGTACAGTCATCACACACACATCTCTGGTGTAACACGGAGAAAACACACTTCCTTTACACATAAAAAATCATAGATCATTCTGCAAGCTATAGAAGCAGCTATTGCCAATAAATGTGCATTTATTGCCCTCCTTTCTTCCTTTTGTTTACCATCTCCATCTTCCCTTTATTCCCTCCCTTAATCCCCAGAGGTTCATGGGATATTTAATGAAGAAGTCCATGTGGTGGGAGACACTGACAGAAGCAAAAAGAGCCAGATACAGTTGGTTATTATTTGCTGTACGTGTGTGTGTGTGTGTGTGTGTGTGTGTAAACCCACAGAGACAGTAAATCTAAACAGTCATATAGGGGTCTCGCCTCATGACATCAGTAGCTGCAAAGGTCTCTATAACAGCACCTTATCAACCCCACCCCCTCTAACCTCATATATATATATATACGCACACACACACATACACACACACACACACACACACACACACACACACACATACACACACTGAACAAGGCTCTATTGCCTTGATGCACCGATATGAATGAAAGGGAGGAGAGAGGTTGGTTTAGATATCTACATTACAGTTTCTCTGCTGTGCGTCATAAATCACAGAGCGGAGTGAGGGATATAGAGACAAAAAAGGAGAGAATAGAAAAAGGACAGACATCAGGGCGTTAAGGTGATTTATTGGAGAAACTAGGGCAGAGATGGACAGTATGCGTTTGTGTGGAAAAGAAGAAAAAAACAGACGAGAGGAAACAACACTCCAAATTTAAAAAGGGGGTATCAAAGACTATATTTTTCAAAATAACTTCTCCTTACAATTTTGTTTCCTGACAATTTTGTTCAATTTTAGTCGAACAGGAGCAGACAAAGATCGTCCACCGCACTCCTGAAGTTTCATGTCTCCTTCCTTTGTAAAGTTGCCTTCAGGAGCGAGAAGAATAGGGAGGTGGAGAGGAGGGGCAGAAATGACACAAGAGGGTGAACATGTCCCATTTAACATGTAATAAAGCAGAACAGATTATTTTCTCCCTCCCTCTCACTGTCTGTCTCCCTCCTCAAGGTGTCCCTATATCATTTAATACAATCCCCCTCTTTCGAGCCCCCCGCTGTTCGAGTCAGCACATTTCCACAAAGGGGACATATACCTGCAGGTTTACGGCTCTGACTACCTTCTTTAAAGCATGCATCGACTGCGAGCTGAGGGGGGGGGGGGGGTATTGAGATCGATGTTGGGATTTTCATACAATATGCATGTGTTATGCCAATAGACTGAGCCAGGATCAGTGGCAGTACATTTTTCAAACCAACAGATATTGACCATGAATACCATCTGCTGTAACAATATAATGCTTTGTGTGCTGAAATGACATTCATAGATCTCTGTTAGGGATACAACATGCTTCAATAAGTTGAGTGTGAGACACATCTGGAAACATGTACACTCATCTGTCATCATTTCAGATGCATTATAACCGGGAACAAAGACATACAGATACACACACAAAGTAACAGAACATTGCCCACCCTAACACAGTTCCCCGGAGAAAGGAGTATTGATTGCACAAACTTGCTCAAGAAGATGGTTGGAAAAGTTTGAATCCAATTTCAGAAAGTGAATTAAACATTTTGCGGTCAAAACATTAGCTTTGAGGAAGCTTTGTCTATTAGTTCCTTTTTATTACACCTAGAGTCCAATCCAATACTAGTGTCTGATTTTTATGATCTGTAGGATTTATACAGCTAGTGAGCTGAAGTTAAAGGGACCTCTGCTTGCAGCTCCTTAAGCCAAGCTAAAGAGTGTGAGAACAGAGTTTTCATTGTCGCTTTTTCCATTTCTTTCACAGCTTTAATTACTAGTTCTCTTTGTCAAAAAGAGGAGGAGACCTTTGTGGATACGTCGGCTGAAGGTACAAACCATGTAAAGAAGAAACACTGAAGTAATTCTAACTTAAATCAAGCTAACTTTGCCGTAAACCCGACCATCCTGACACCCTGTGTGCACTCAAACGCGTTGTAAAACTACTATGTTTCATGTCTGGTTTTATTCATGGGGTAAGTTTGATTTTCAGTGAAGGATACCTTTGTAGACAATTTGGCTCCAAGAAAAAGAAACCTTATTGATCATGCAGGTCATTTTGAGACTCAGTTTGTAAAGTTTACAGCCTGCCATGCTGATGTTCTTGTCATGCTCTGTGTACAAAGACACAGCGAATAAAAAAGGAAAAAAGAAAAGATGTGCAGAAATTCAACTGGACAAAAAAAAATGGAAAATAAACTAAGGGTCTTCTCTACTAATGATTTGAGTCATGACTTTTCATGACATGAATTCAAGATTTATGAAACAGAACCAGGTACATATAGTAAGTATACACATATGGCTCTAATCACACATATTACAACACAGACAAATAACCAAACCATACCTGATTCCATAATTTTAAACTTTACCTAAGATTCATTAAAAGGGAGAAAAAAAAACAGGAGCAAAAAGCATTAAAAAACAACAACGATTTGATTCTTGGAAGTTTACAATTTTCCCTTATTAATGCTATTTATGTAAAAAGTTTTTAGCAAAGTAACCCTATCCTTGAAGAAGTGTCACTTCACTTAATGGACTTATCATTCTATTATGTTCAAAAAGCACTGGAGTATAAAAAGAAAGACGCCATTTTAAGTCCTGATTTGATTACATTTCACCCAATTTACCAGAATATATTTCCCTCAATGTCTAACTTACTCATTTGTCAACATGGACACACACCCACAACATGCACATACACAAACTGTAGCACCCAAAGTATGGATTACCCTTGCCTGCCAAGAGATTGAGTTCCCAATCACCACGTTTTCTATTTATCATCATTTGGGTCCACTTAGGGGTTAATAGGGTTAAGGGGTGGGTGCCGGTTCCCCCTTAAAAAGCCTTCCTGTTCTCTCTAGTTAAGGCAGGCGTCAGTGCAGAGGGGGGTAAATAAATACAAATGATCCAGTTAAGGAGAAAAATGACACACATTTCGCTCACGCTGCTTTTTAAAAGGGGACCTGAGTGACCCCCCGCCGTGAGATCCATCAGCATGGAGAAGAGATTCGATGAGAGAGACGGAGAGAGAGAATCAAGAAAGTGTAACGGAGAAAAGACTGCAAAATAATAAAGAGCGAGAGAGTGAGGCCATAAGTGAGTGAGGGGAAAACACACGATAACGAGAGAGAGAGAGAGAGAGAGAGAGAGAGAGAGAGAGAGAGAGAGAGAGAGAGAGAGAGAGAGAGAGAGAGAGAGAGAGAGAGAGAGAGAGAGAGATTGAGAGATTTAAATGAAGACAGAAAACATTCGTTTGAGTGAGCAGCGAGGGGAGGAAAGATGGATGAAAGGCTTTGAGGATGAAAAGAGGGAGTGTTTGTCCTTTTCTGACCTCTTTTTTTGTACGCCCTATTACAAGGGGACTTAAAAATGCAACATATAATTACATCAGGGAAGGGTCACCTCCAAATTACAAAACTATTTTATTTTAAATGAATGGAAGACTTTAGAGTACTTCATTGTTTGTTGTAATTTCTCTTGTTGTAGTCATTGTTTGTTCCTTAAAGCGCCTGTGAGGAACTTTCAGTTTATGTTGATTTTAGCACCCCCCTCTGGACAAAGCAGTACATCTTACGTCAGCGGATTTTGTTCTGTACGTAAAAGGTGGGGAAGTTTAACGGAAACACTCATCCTGCTTTCTTTAACATCAAATGCATCACTCATTTAAAATCTTTTGTGTGGAAAAAGGCTGTTCATGCAGCGTAGTGTTTATCACTTAATCTGACACCTACCCCTCCACAGCAGTTTCAGACATATATAATAATATAGAAATAATCAATCTTGCCACTGAAGGTCTCTTTTAAATTTGTAAGTCATATCGAGGTATCATTGTTGATTTCAGTCAGCTTCTTAACCAGAAAAAAATCTCCTCACAGGAGCTTTAATATGAAAATTTTAGCACTGCTGTCTTGGCTTGTGCTCCCTTAAAAAAGACATGATGGGAGTGCTGGTGGCGCAGTGGTTGGTGCGCGCGCCCAATGTGTGAGGCTGTAGTCCTCCAGGCGGGCGGCCCGGGATCGGGTCCGGCCTGTGGCTCCTTTCCCGCATATCATTCCCTACTCTCTCTCCCTGTTTTCCGGCTCTATACGCTGTCCTATCTCTCGAATAAGGGCACAAAAAGCCCAAAGGTAAATCTTAAGAAAGAAAAAAAAAAAAGACATGATGTATGTACATGAATTACCGGTAAAAAGAAGTTATCCAAAACATTAGGTGACACTGCTTTGAGGATGGTAAACATACATTATTCATTATCTGCACAGCTATACAATAGATATAGATATACAACCTGTCCCTTCTTTTCTTCTCCACTATTCACTTCCCTTCGGTATCTACTATATGAGAAAAAATTCCGAACAATGCAGAAAAGCAATAAAAGCTATGAGTGGATTTCCCATCCACTAAAAGGTGTGTGTGTGTGTGTGTGTGTGTGTGTGTGTGTGTGTGTGTGTGTGTGTGTGTGTGTGTGTGTGTGTGTGTGTGTGTGCGCGCGCAGAGTGTTCGCGTCCCTGTGTGCGCCCACGCAGGTCCCTAGAAATGTGTGCCTTTTACAGCCAGCACAGCGAAGCTCTTAAGGCCAAGAGAAGAGCTTTTAAAGCAGTTATTGACTTCTGTCTCCTCTGCTGACCACCATCTTGTCCCTGCGCCCTGGTTGCCTAGCTACAAACCTGTGGTTCAGCCTCACCTGACAGCTGGGTCAAAGTGTTGCTCGTCGATGACTACTTCACATGAAAACTTCAACTTTTGCAATAACTTTCTATCAAAATTAGTTCCTGTCATTTAAAAAATAATAATTACAAGTAAAGCTTGGCTCAATTAAACATCAATAAATCATTACTTCATTAATTTTTTGACACTGATATGATATCCTTAAACAAACAGAAGCTCTGCCAAGAAGTGGAGAGCTTTTAATTGCCTGTGAAGCATATTTGCATTTTGTAGCAGCAGGTGGATTTTGTAGGAAACCTGCAGGATTTTCACCACCTTATTTATCCACTTCAGAAATGTCAAAGATAAAACAAATTCTCAACGCAATCGGTCTGCAATGCTTTGTTGCAGGGCTATGTGATGTATTGCATTCAGTTGCACTGGATTTCTTGATTTCATGTCCACAATATCATGACAAGAAGTTTTGTTCTGAGGAAATGTCTTAAACCTGACCTAATGGGGATAAACTTGACTTTAATCTACAATAGTTAAACGAGAAACATAATTAGGGTTTAGTCTATCAGGTAATATTGGGATGCTTTTTTTTTTGTTAAAATGCTGAACTGAAAACTAATGCAGCAACTCCATGACAAATAAGTTCTGCAGAAATCAAAAAGGTATCGCATGATATAAAAAAAAAACAACAAGCCGTTTTAGTTTTGCTCCACGCCTCCTCACTGCGTGTATGTGTGGTGTGACAAAGCGAGGACTGTTGCGGCTGTTTTAGTCAACTGGATCAAAATAAAGAAAAAGCAGATTCATTGTAAAGAGCTAAAAAAAAAAAAAAAAAAAAAATGAAAAAAATAAACAAAAGGGATTTAATGTGCAGTTGGAGGGAGGAGAGGAGTGACAGGAAAGTGGCAGACTAAAATGAGATTTTATTCTCTGATATGGCTGACTGTGTAGAGAACAAACCAGACACATAAGGAGTGTGAAATGTTTAGCTTTTTTTTTTCTGATTTCATACTCTAAGCAAAGAGGTGGAACGCTTAAAGGAATCCAAATTTTTGAGACCTGAGAAGGAGGATGGAGTCATAAAGATGATGGTGTCACTCTGAGTTACACAGACCGAGCCTTTCACTATCATAAGACGTCTCAGTCTCGTCTTAATTCTGCGGGGACCCTGGACAAAACAGTGACAGTGACCAGCTTCAACAAAGACACCCAAAGCCGCACCAAAGGTTAGCGGTGACAGGAGGCTTAGGACCACGCTTCGTTCTTTCATTCCCCATTCTTTTTTTTTTTTTTCTTCGCATAATCTCACATCTATCATTTTCCTCCACGCCTGTCAGTTTGAAACTAAAGCCCTGCTGGGTCGCTGCAGGCCAGTCAAGTCACTGCACGCCCAAGCACACATGCGTTTATGTGAGCACACCGGTCTTCCTACGTGTGCACTCTCATATACATGCGGTGCAGTAAAGGTCACACCTTCAGGGCTGGACAGTGAGATAATGCATCAGGCGTGGATAAACAACTAGTGGTGGACGTGACAGGATATAAATCAGGTGCAGGGAGAGATAGCCTCGGGTTCTACGGGAAAGTGGGAACTCTTATTTACAGTGAGTGTCAGAGGGAAAGTGAATAAAAGCATTTGTCCTAACATACTGTCGCTATTTATATGATCTTTTACATGTTGTGTGTATTTACGTTTATATAGAAGTTCTTTTGTGTCGTTCTTTGAGAGGAGATTTATAATTTACGGCAACAATTTTAGATATGAGTGTCTTTTTCTTACAGAGTTGGCAGCATAGTTAATTCTTCCACAAAAAAAAAAAACAATATCAATTTAAAGATACAAAAATATGTTAAGATTTTGAAGCATGTGAAAGAGGTGATAAAAGACAAAAAAATAAATGTTTTTCCCCGCACCAGTATTCTGACTATTGAAAAGTCAGTGCTCTGAGAAACCGCTAAAGAAGGCATAATATGTTTGTCCACGTATTCAGAAAGGTGTGTTTTGTGGATGTAATGAGGTCACGGTGATGCAGGAGCGTTCCGCCTGGGTGAGCGCCATCGTTCTCTGGCGGGAATACCGCAGGAGAGCAGCAGGGAACAGCTGTGCTGCAACGAGTACGCAAACAACTGCACGGACACACACTCACACCTTTCCCCTCCCTTGAGTCGCTACCTTTCTTTTTTTCTTTTTTCTTTTTTTCAACATCACAGAGGAAAAGGATCAAACTACGCCACTGAAATAAATGGAACACGTCAGTGTGCACATGGGATGAAGCCTATTTGTTCAATATACATCGGTAGTGTTACATTCATTAGTGATCGAAGTTTTAATCGAAAGGGACAAGACTATTAGTGTGTCAGGAGAGATGCATTCAAAGGGGAGACAAAGGAAAGACATTTTCAACTGTCAGAATGTCTTGACCTGATTCCATCCGGTTTCAAATCAGTGTTAGGTTAAAGCTCGTTTGGTGAGTTCTTAGTTGGTCATGAAACAAACTGGAATTAATACTAAAGCCTCTTTATGACTTACAAAACCCCGACGAGACCACCAGCGACAAGAGTGATTATTTCTATAAAGTTTTTAAATGCCTGAAACAGCTGCTGCGGGGTAGGTGTGAGCAGGCTGCTAAAACAGCTTCTGTTTATGTTTTCCACAGCACAGAAACTTGATGAGTGATACACTTGTCTGGTGAAAGACAGCAGGATGACATTAGGTGTTTGTGAACCAAACATTTCTGGGGACTTTTTGAAGATGAACAATCCACCAAAAACGCCTATTATCCGTCAAAAACCACACTGCTAGTACAGACAAAATGAGCAGGACTGCTTTGTATAAATGGTTGCTCAAAATTGACACATACACAATGTCCTCATTGGAGCTTTTAAAAGATGCATATGAGAGGTGTTGCATACAGTTATTACACAGACTCCAAATCCTATCCATATCTTATATGTCACACAGTAATAACAGATTTAACCCAGGAATACCAACAAGTCCTAATGAAATACTCAAACACCCATACACATGTCTTAGCCTTTGACAGACAGCCAACTATGCTCCCACACATCTTCTTCTCCCCTATAATAAACCATAGCCTAATATCAGTGCTAATGCTAATCAATCCCTGAAGGACTATCATTCTCTTTACAGTGGCACTGGCAAGAGCTTGAGCGGGGAAATGAAGCCATTCTAATAAGAAAGATGTCATCTCCCACACTTTATAACATCCTCACATTAACATATCAAATGTTAATTCTATCAAGTACGGATAAGACCCTTGCGTTTCTTTTTTTAATCTCGGGGGGGGGGGGGGCATTTCCAACTTTGAGGAAATCAAAAGCCTGCGTGAGACAAGAAAATATTTCCTTTTATTATTCAACAGAGGGCACAGATAGCGTCTCATCTCGGTGGGGTCTCTGTCATAAGAGAGAGTGAGAGAAAGAGAGAGATCGGGATAGGGAGCTTTGAGGGATGACACAAACGTGAGGTACACAGGAGATGTTCAACATATGAATGCATACAAACAAACCCCATCACACACGAACTTGCACATAAATAACACTGGGCAAAGTACGGCCTGTTAAATCCAATTAACCTGCTGCTCTGATCCCCTCAATGCATCTCCTGTTTCCGTCTTGTAACACCAGATCTTCCCGCCATTTCATTACTACACACACACACACACACACACACACGCATACACACAGCGCTGCTAATGCACCTACTTTAGGCAAATCAGCCAATCACTGCTCCCCATTCAAAGGCCTGAATCACATGACTACCCGCAAATTCATTCTACGCTAGCTCGCAGTTAGCGCTGTCATTTAGCGCTAATGTTATTCCAGTGATCCCCCCTCCTCCTCCTTTAATGTGATTTGGGAAGTCTCAGTTCTGGCTTCCATAAGTCTAGCGCTTAACCCCCGGTGGGCTAGGCTAATCAGTTTCCAGCATTTCTGAGGGAGACAATGATCCCAGTGTTAGCGCTGGCTAATGACATGCTAACACAATTAGCCTAGCTTCCCTGGAGGAGAGCTCAGAGTCAGGGCCCCATTCTTGCCCCACCTCCTGCCGGCTCCTCATCCACTTTCCCTACATTACTATGGAGCCTAATGGCCTCTTATTAAGAAGACAGATGGAACAGGGATGGAGAGCGATTCTACACCTTCTTGAGTTACATATATGTTTCGGTTATGTGCTTCATCCATGACTGCATGGCTGCTTAACAGTAAAAAAAGAAAGATATATATCGCTGCAAGGTGTGGCCATAACATGTAATCAGATCATAGTGTTGCAATATCAAAGCGAGGACTATACATCCATTAGTGGTGCTGTCGGGATCTCTGTATAAAATAAAATCCAAGAGTGTGTAATGTCTTGGAATAAAAACCTATGTTTGTGGGTAAAGTAGTCATAAATGAAACAAAAGAAGCGGCCCTATTTTTTCTGCTTCACATTGGTTATGGCCTGAGAAATGCTGCTATAAATTGTTTAACTATTGTCTTGTCAAAGATAAAGCTCTTCAACACAACTGATCCTCTTCTAATACTCAAAAATTAAAAGAGCACAAGAAAAGCCCTGTCAACTACCACCAACATGCGATCAGGCTTATCAGCAAACCACATCATCAACATCAGCTAATGGCACAAGCTAATGTGGGTCTGATTGAAAGATGTGGGTCAGGATGTGGTAAGGATAATTCAATTCTGTGTTCAATGGTCCATATGGGTCTCGATTCTTCAGTGACCTACAAGGGTCACTAAATAATGAACAACCACGCATTTAACAAAAGCCTTTCTTGCATCAAGATTTAGAAATACGAGGGGTGAAAAAAAAGATTCTTCAGCTTCAGGAGGTTTTTGAAAAGGGCTAGAAAAATATGTTTGTAAAATATTTCAAAGCCTTCAATCTAGGAATCAGCGTGTCTTTACTTACCTGAACTTGGCATTCACTTGGTCGGCAGCTTTGTGGTAGTTCTCAGTGGTGACCTTGTAGAACTGAGCACTCTGCAGAGAGACAGAAAGTGATCCAGTAAGTGATAGAAATGCACAAAGAAGGAGTTTAGATCTCTTATCCATCCAATTTATTCACATCTTTCTGCTTCTAGAATTGAGCCTTTTACGCAACTGGGAAAATTCAAGCAAAGTGATACCTCTTAAAAGTTCAGATATAATATAGTTCTATATGCAGTGACTGCTTTAGTACTTCATGGAGAGGGGCTATGGTTTGTAGGTTGGGAGTATGTTTGTAGGAATGCAGAATAAAAAAATATTTACTACTATCATGTGTTCCCCATAAATAATTCTTGTGAAAGTGTCTGTGGGCAAGACCCTGAAACCCAAAATGCTCCAGAAAGCTTAGCCATCGACGTATCAAAATGCATAAATTGGATCAGTTTTTTCTGATGGCCTCTTTGTAAAGCAGCCTTTTCCACTGGTGTGTGAATGCGTGCGTGAAAGGGTAACTGTGACATGTCGGGTAAAAGCACTTGGAGTGGTCAGAAGACAAGAAAAGCGCTATGTAAGTGGAGTCCATTTCTGTTTTTTTGAACGTGTGTTTGTGGTTTTCCGCTAGCAAACGACTGCTGTAATATCACGAAAACAATCCTGTAAGGTCAGAGGGTCGCTAGTCAACAACATAAAGACCACTGGTCATAATCCCCTGGTGACCCATAACAAATGAACCCATAGCCAGAAACCCCTTCACCTGAATTACTTCCTCAAACATGGCTGTATAACCCAGCTCCTTTTAAAATTATACTACTCCAGCAAGATCAGTTTTGTCAGCCCCCAGCTGCTGTTCAGCACATTTATGATCAAATGGTGAGAGGTTGTAAAGAGTGATGGATGGCTTGATTGAGAGTTGTATGACGTTTGATTCAGGGGGAAGATTATGCAATGTCTGTCAAATTCCTGTCAAACTATAATAGTTGCACTAACAATTCAGAAAAAAACTGTTCAGTCAAAGTAATTCCTTACACATCAGAAAAATAGAGTTCTTGTGTATTTTTATGTTGGTTGCAGTGCTTGGTTTAAGATCTCTTTGACTGTACTATACCAATAGTATGAGCAGACTTTCCATAGGAAAATGGGTTGAGACAAATCCTTGCAAAAAACTTGTGCATGAAGATTTGGTATTTCAACATGGTTTTGGAGAAATCTCAACCAATATTGTACTTTTCAGGGCCCACTAAAAATACAAAGAACGTAAGCCTCTTGGTCCCATCTGCCCCAACTTAACCTCCTAGCAGGGAAGATATTCGTCATTGTTCAGAGAGGTTCAATATGAAGGAACAGCGCTGCTGAAAAGATCAATAGTCATGTGTTGGAGAGCTAAAAGAAGATGGAACATGACAAAGCTGACAAAAAGTCTGATACAGATTTGAGCCCAATACATTTAGAGGGACACTTGTACCAAGGGTTTGCAAAAGATTCAGAGTCCTTCTCTTTTCACTCTCTGTAAAGTCAGACACTTCAAAACATGTTCGATTCTTTTTGGACATTAGTATGCAGACTGCTTTAAATACACAAAAGCAATGGTTTTAGAGCTCTTTTGCAGTATTGTACAAAAATGGTTTATATGAAAACTACTCTAAATATACTTTTACCAATTGCTGTGACAAATTTAATAGATTCATTTTGTTTCCTTCCATTACTGAGATGTCTCAAGTCCAAACTGTCAAATTGAATTGATTTAAAATGATTTATAGTTTTTGTCGTGTCCCATGAGTAACCCTCATTACATCCCCTGAAATACACAGAACACATTTCCTGACAGACATTCATAAACATATCACTGGTAATCAGAGAGTATTTTTGACATTTTGTAAAAGTGCTTTCAATTTGTCATTATTGTGCAGTGTGCAGACAAAGAAAAAAGACTTTGCCTGATGCATCAGAAACAACAACCGATCCACTGCAGTTGTCCCTCAGGCTGACTTTGGTTTGCGTGTAAAACACCGTAAAGCAGTCTACCCAAAGTTTAAGAGTTAACTTGTAAGCTCATGCTGAATCTGTGCCCTCTTGGCCTTGAATCAAGTGCTTTTCTGTGTAGACAAAGAAACTGTCAAGAGCTAAGGAAAAAGGATTTAACAGAGAAGCTTATTCACAGATAAAAAGACTAAAAAGAGATTTGGGCACTGCTAAAGAGGCAAGAATAAGACTTCTCCTGGGTGCAGCGATTGAGCCACTGGAAGAGAAGAGTGCGAGTCAAAAAAGGAGCTGGATTGTGGTCTGACTAGAATACCAAGTATTAGGTAATAATACCTGGCTAAATGGCAGAGCTGGCACTAATCAGCGCTCTAATCCAGCAGGGAGGACAAAAAGGCCATGTGTGACAATGATTGCAGGACCACTTTCAAAACACACACAAACAGTACACACTTACACACACACACACACACAGCATGGGTACATGTGCGTGGACATGCTGCCAAAAGTGTCTACACATACTCTGCTGGCTGGATATAAACAGTGTCGCACAAAAAGAAGCACTCAGTAACCACCAGGAGGAGAGCAGCGTAATTTGTGTGATTACTGAGTGGTCTCAAATTGTGAGTTCCAGCTGCTGCCCCAACTGATTTAAGAAGCAGCCATGTCGCTTTTTAAAGCCCAGAGAAGAGAGATAACAATGCAGAATATTACCTTTAAATTCCACCAAAACTGTTTTCTTTTTGATTGGTGTTAAGCTTTTCTTTGCAAAGGATGGGCAGAATTGTGTAGCAACAAGAATCGGGCACTTTGTTTTTCCCATCTGCAATCAAGTGTCTACCTCTAAAACACTTTCCCTGTTTATTTCCTCTATTTACTTGCTTTTGAGCTCATCTGCAGCCAAACAAAACGCTGGTGGGTGGTGTCATAGACAAATTAAGTCATTACCGCTAATGCACCGCGGCGATATGGAGAAGATAGAAGCAGCACCACAACACGGGCTGCAAGCTCAATTTAGAGGGAAAAGGGCTCCATTTTTTAATGAATAAAACAAATAACTCCATGTATTGATGGTGCTTTTTCTTATCTGCTGCTGAGCAGGAGGGCCGGAATGGGGAGAAACCCCACCAGTGCAAACATTAGGGTTCTGCAGAGTTAGACAAATTAGACATCTACTGTGGGGCTCTATGCAACTTGCTAACAAGGACAGCAAAACGGCTGGTTAACTGTTGCTACTCTTGCATTTCAATATTAACTCCTATTTCAGGCCACAGCTAAACAGGTCGCCCAACAGCCACCTGTAACTGTGTAATGAAAAAAATTATCCTTTGACAGCTTTAACAATAACTTAATGTGTCATATTCAAACAGGAGGACAGGGATGTTGAATCACCTCACAATATGATTTAGATACAATATAACACTTCATATCTTTGGCCTAGAAACTTTCCAAAATTTGCATCAACATTTCTGACCTCTTTTTTCTTTTTTTTATTAAAAACCCTGAGCCCTATCTCAGCCTACTGAAAGGTTATTTTACACCAATTTTCCTCTTTGTTGAGATATCCATATTCCTCTGTAAAGACTTCATGGAATATCTCTCTGAATCCAGTCTCAGACACAATAATTCCACACTGCAGCTCACTGTCGTGGTTCCTCACGATTATTGTGTCTCCACTCACACCGCAAGCAGAGCCAGAGAGACTGCACTGATCGCTTCATGTTAGAAGAGATGTAATAAAACATCTTTGATGCTACAAAACAGCATCAAGATGAGCAAAAAAACAACTTTAAATACATTTTAAACTTACCATGAGTCATGCTCAAGTCCACAGAAAAAAGAATAAAGAGGAAAGTATTGAAAGGGAGAGGGGAGGAAAGATGACAGACAGACAGAGGGGGAGATGAAGATAGCAAGTCATAGCCAGAGAGAGAGAGAGATAGAGAGATAGAAGCTATTACTGTTTTTTTAATGCTCTTTCCCCCTGTTTTTCTTCCTTTCACTGTGCTGTGGAACTTTGCTATGAGATGGCAATTGCTGCAGTGATTGTCCTCCATGGGAGAGCAGAAAAATCCAATTTCATCGATATACAAGGCGAAAAGAAAGATAGAAAAAAGAAGAAGACAAATCTCTTCTGAAAAATGAAATAGAGGCATACAGGGGGAAAAAAGAACATCCCTCAAAAAAAGAAAAAGAAGCGATATAGAGAGACAGACAGACGGCGTGGGAGGGCTTAGAAGAGCTGTGGTTAAAAAAAAGAAAGAAAAAAAAACATGGACAAGTTGATTGTTAAATATGAGATTGTTTTACAGCCGGGCAGGTATTGAGTGAAAATGTAATAAATATATAGATATTGTTTTCAGGGGCTATTTGGTAGCTGTGGCCAGAATGAGCGGCGGCAGCAGAGGCAGCAGTCTGAGCTGCCCGGGAGCCTGGTGATGGCCTGTCACTGGAAGCCCCTCTGATGAATGGCCATGTTGGATTGAAACAGACGTGTAATATATATCAGACTTATATTCTCTCTCGCTTGCTCTCCCCTCTGTCTAACATGTGTGGAAGATGCTGAGGGAATCCTGAGGTGAAGGGAAGCAGATGGGTTGAGGGTGAAGCAAAGTTAATGTATTTAAATGTTTGTTTTTAATGTATTTTGTCTGCGCGTCCCTTGGATTGCTGTACTTTATCTTTGGAATGCCAAATCTGTACTAAGCTATAATTAAAACATTTTTTTTTTCCCCATCCTTTTTGGGCTACTTTTTGAAACTATGCTCTAAAAGTTCATTTTGCCAGGCTACAGTTAGCAAAAGGAAAACAGGAAGAAAATAGAGAATCCTAACAGGGCTCTGTGGCCTGAACAAGAAAAAGGAGCGTGATTAACACAGTCCAAACAAACTGCACCCCCTATGGAGTCCCAAGCCGCTTGCTGCACAATTAGACAACATTCAGTATGCCCACCACTGCTCCTCAGTTACACACAGGATTGCAGGCCATCACACTAAACGCTCATATGATTCCCACTTCTGTTGTGTTTTGCCTCCATAGGCCATAAGTCCTGATAGTATTTACAAATAAAAGTGGCTACCTGTGCATCAATCAATAAATAAATCAGTTTTATGCAACACATCCAACTTCTGTTTATTTTACTTATCTGTAATGTAATGACCCTTAGATATGGCCATTGACATTTTTACATATTTTTAATATTGTCTTTTTTATTTTCTTATCCTACATCACTCACAAATGTCAAGTTTTCATAACTTAGACGACACCTCAAAAGTAGAATATCTGTAATTCAAATTTGTCTCCAACTCTTCTGTTTTTATTCCATCTTGTACTTTCTTGCACTGAATGTCTAGTTTTTCTTTTTCCATCTTCAATAGAGGATCTCGTTCCTTGCCTGTCCATCTCTCTCTCTCTCTCTCTCAGTCTGCTGTCTCTCTCTGAGGTGTGAAGGTGATTTGTTGACACTTTGATCTAAGGAATATTGACCAGAGGCCAACATGGTTGATGGATGGCCAGTGCATGAAGTCGATAATGGCTGTGTTAGTTGGGAGTCATCACTTCTACTATCAGCAGTCGAATTGGCTGTACAGAAACACTGTCCAAGATGTAATAATACAAGTTGAGCTGAGGACTAGAGTGAAGCTCAACAATAAAACAGGATCTGTTTGGTTTATGTGCAATGCAACAGCCTGCCAACATCTCATTTTATTTCTACGTCTTGGGATTTTTGGAAACGCTTGACCAAATTTCCGGTTCTAAAAGTGGTTGTCTTCTTTTCTAATGACCCATATCAGCCAATGGCATCTTTTCCTCTACCCTACCAAAACTGTATAGACCAGTGCACTTCCAATTACTGGCAGACGTCTACTACCACTCAATACCCACTGGCTTGGCTTAACAATTCATCTTCAATGAGGGAAAGAAAACAAATGAAATCTTTGGAGAAATGTCTTGTGTGCAACATGAACTAAGAAGTGCACAGGATATATATTCTACAACTATTTCACTGAAACTGGATTCTTTAAAAGTGTTCTTCTCTTTAATCTGCCAAGAAACAAGATTAGGAACAGCAACAATAAAGACGGCTATATTTAAAGTGATCTGCATTTTAATCATGTGTTCGCATGCATGAGTTAGCATACTCAAGATTTGTGGGGGGGTTTTTTTTTACCAGGAAAATGCTTTTAAGCCAATGGTTTGAAGACAAAATCATGATTGAATCCTTGTGAGATCAAGGACAAAAATAAGAATAAGAATGCTTTCATATATTAAATGAAAATCTGGAGTCACAATGGGCAAACTTTCCCGAACTTTAGACTTTAAACACTCTTATAAAAGTAGAGACTCTTTCCCATATGATGGCATCATTTTAAGCACATTAAATAGGACTCTGTATCCTTCCTAAGACACATGTATAAATTGAGGAGCGAGAAGGTGTCCTTTTTTTTTTTTAAACACACTTTAAATGGGACATTTGACCCTTCTTCACCCCCTTGTAGGCATCTCTCACTGGGACCAGCATGGAGCTGCCAATTGAAGCCGGCTAAGCGTGGCAGCTGACCCTTGTCCTCCTCCATAGGACGCAGGTTTGACAAGGAACATCAGGGTAGTGTCATTTTCAGGGACACAAGGACACACCCAGGGATGAAGGAGATGTAACCTTTTATCCTTCAGGCGGAGGAATTACAGAAAGAAAAAACGTGATATCCAGAGAGCAAAAGAGCGGCAGAGAGACAATTACGGAGAGGCAGAGAACAAGAAAGAGAGCGGTGTATATCACACTGGGGAAAGCACGCAGAGTTTAAGTTGAAGGACGATAACAGAAACAGTGGGGCAGAGGAATAAAGAAAAAGAAGAAATGTGACTATACTTTGGCTGAGCCCAGTGGTGACCGAGCCCTCTGTGGAGGCTGTCTCAATTGTGCGCTCGTTTGTGGGTAAACCGTGAAATGTGTTTCTGTGTGCACTGCTGTAAGTGCATTATACATTAACAGAGGTACGTTATGGAAGCTTTTCCCCAGGCAAAAACTTGTGCTGCAGTGTGTGATGTATGTTTGTGGAAATAACAATGATGTAACTCGCTTGGTGACTGTTTAATGCAGCATTTAGTTTTTACTTTGTCTTCTTTTGTGTAATGGATATTTTCTGTTCTCTACCCATCGGGATATTTCTTGTTAGTCGAGCTTTTTATTTTTGGTGTTGTTTTTCTTCACTATTCTATGGTACGTTTGTAGTTATGTGTAGAAGAAAAGTCTTGTTTTCTCTGGAGTGCTTTGCTTGCTCAACATAAAAAAAGAAGCTATTGTATTGAAATATTTGAAGATGAATCAGATATCATCACTTTCAGTTTCTTTTTAAATGCTGAAGATGTGTTGTACATTAATGTAACCTAGCATGTCCATATATGGGCATATTTCCCACAGGTAAACGGGAGAAAACTGTCTTACCCTCTCTTCCAGCCGGGCCACCTGCTCTCTGTAGAAAACATCCTGCTTCTTAAGGTCCGCTTCTCTGGCTTCCAGCTGCTTGGCCTAAACACACAAACATTAAGAACATTAAGAAAAAAAGACACACTTTGACTTATAGCCCGTACAGAAACTTTGACTTTTACATGTATGGGCATATGTGCACATTTCACTGCATACAAGAAAATACAACTTTGTGTCCAAGTGTGTGAGACTGATGATGGTGTAGCTGTACTGCATGTGTTTCTTTGTCCTGTTGTGTTCAATCTTCAGCGTAACCACTATCAGGCCAAGAGGATAACATCAGTTCTCAGTGAGTAGAAGCAGTATGGTCTGGCGTATATATTTACACAGCCTACCAATCTGCACTGTCCTCCTCTCTACTTTGACCTTCACTAAATGTACGGCAGAGTCTCTGGGTGATGTACAGAAGAGATAAGACCTGGATGTATCCGCTCTTAAGAAAAGGGGAAAAAGCACCCCCTCACACTCGAATAGAGGGGCTAATGGCTTAAATCAAATGGAAGTAAAACTTGTACTAATCACGAGGAAAATGTTACTCTCTTTACAGACCGAACAACAGAGTTTATAGGAAGACTTAATAGTTTCTATTTTATTCTTAATAGTTTGATACATTTTTTAACACTATGGGTTTTTTAATGTCTTTGGATGAGTTGGAACTCATTTGGATAAAGGAATGGTGTTCCAAACAATACATAATGATAATAATAATTTCGGTTCATCCTCACTTTTAAGACCAAAATAAATGTCCCCGCTTTTTAAGTCTCAGAAAGGCGCTGAAATCATCTTGGTTTTTTTTAATATTTTGAGCAAGGCAGTTGTGAAAACAGGATATCAAAATATGGATACGTTGAATATCTGCTGAAGATAAATATTCAAATGTCTAAGAAGCAGAAAAAGAGAAGAGAAAGCCTTATGAACTTAGAAACAGAACTGTACAGACTAGGAGAAGGTACAGACCTCAAGACTCACCTTGCGTCCCATCTCCTGAACAATGTAAGCATTGAAAGAAAACAGAAGGAAAAGAAAGAGTTCAAAGAGGCACTAATTCATCCATAAAGTTCTTTACAGTGACATTTAGGAAAGGTTTAGTATTCAGAGGCTTAGGGTGACTGGATTTCACACTGCTCTGCTTGGATTCTCACACTTCATCCTCAAAAGTCTCCTCTCTCCCTGGCATATACAGACACAAAACATGTATGGTATATATCCACTTTTGTATGCACATGCACCGTGACATACATTAAACCAGCATACTGCAGAGGACTCTCGTATGGAAAGCAGCCCTGCAAAGAAGCCGTGAAACCTTGAAGCCTTCACGCTTTGAGTGCTATAGGAAGAAAACACGCCGCATGGAGAAGAAAAATTGCATTACCCCATCCAATCTCTACTACACCGATAACCATCTGTGTTTGGCTACTCAATGCACTGGAGGCGGAGCGGTGTTGCTCCATGCATTGTGATGAGGAGCGGCGACGAGTGTCACTGAGGGGGGGCTGTCCACGCGTTGAGTGGGGGAAGTTTCAAAGTCAAGGGGATGCTCAAAGCTTTCCCGCTATGTGAAAGACGCGCGGGCAGGCACCTGCACACACACATTATGTCCTCTCCAGATCCAGATAGGGAGAAAAAAAATCGCTTTATCACACTCAGGAAAGCAACACTGCGAACAAGTTGCTCCTGTCTTACCTGTCCTCAGCACAACCTAGCATTAGCAAGCCTCGTTGGTGCATCAGACAATCGTCTCCATTGTGTGTCCCTACAAGTCTGTAGTGCAATTATGCAGCAAGGGTTGTACAGAAGCTAAAGCTATCTGGACCTGAAGTGCACATTCTGTAAATACATCCCATAAGTCCTTAAAATGTGTTATTGGTTCAAAGCCACCAATCATGGCTTGTATGACAGATTAACCAATTTTTGTGGGACGAGATTAAATTGGCCAAGGTGCCAAAAAACTGTCGTCCACCAACAGCTCAATTTAAGACAAAGAAGATGATGGGATGGAGGGGAAACACAGAAGATATTTGACGTTATGTTGTGAGGTGGCGACTTAAGACTTTGCAGGAGACAGACAAAAACATTGCACACACACGCAAAAAAGGCGCAAACAAGTGCTTATACGCTGTTGTGAAAAACACACATCAGCCTCAAATACACACACCAGCCGGAGCAGCTGTACCCACAGAGAGCGGCGCCAGGAGATAAATGCATACTGAAGGCGAGACTAAAGGGGTCATTAAAAGAGGGGAGAAATGTGTACCAAGGGGATTTGATTTTTTTGCTCACTTTTGTGTTTAATATGCGTCTTTTCTTTGCCGTGAGTTTGTTCAATTTCTATGCGAGCAGGTTGGCCAGGCTCTTGACTGCAGACACACACACACACACACACACACACACACACACACACAAACACACTATTTTAGGATTACTTCCGACCGATTAACCCCATTCAGCAGACTTTAGAGATAATCTAATCATACTAAAGGCCAAACAATGGGACAGACTTCACCACTGCCCACACACCTTTTGTTCGCCTAATGAAGAGGCGGTCTTGGTTAAAAGGAGGAGGTGGTGGTGGTGGTGGTGGAGGAGCTGGAGAGCTGGGGTAAGGGTGGTGGGGGAAGGAAGAGGAAGCGAAGGGCAGAAATTGACAAGGAAAAGAACTTGAGAGTGAAATGAACAGAGAGATAAGACACAAAGAGGAAGAGGACAATCGAAGGTGATTTATCATTGGTGGTGTCAAGAATGGAGAAGTGGCTGTTGGATGGCACATGGAGCCCGGGCCGAGAGTGTCTCTCTAACTTCAGAAAGAAGTCTAAGGGAAAAAGACTATTACCAAGCAAAGAGAGGAAGAGAGGAGTGAAGCAGAAGAATCAGGAGACCAAGAAGCTCTCACAAATGTCACAGCCTTGAAATTAAGACAGGAAAATCATTTGAAGTAAATTAGTAGATTCATTTCAAGGGAGTAGTTGACTTGAATTATATTAATTTGATTTCCCCCTTTAGATTGGATAAATTCATGAAAATAGATTAGATCAATCATGAAAAATCAGTTTAATCAGGAAATCCAGTTTTGGTTTCTATCTGGATACAACCTCCTTAATTGTGGTCAGAGGTCAGATCCTGTTCTTTAACCGGATGTCCAGGGTTTGTTTATCATAACTTCAACTATTTTTCAGCTATTATTTATTTGTTTTAAGAGGTCTGAGGTTAAAAGAAAGTAAAGAAGAAAGAGGATGTTTGTATTTATATATTAACTTCCTGTATTTTACAGAGCTAGTTGCATACAGAGAAATTAGTGTGCATGTATGTAGTCTCATTTAGAGCACTGGTTTTCCTAAATTGTGAACTTAAAAGGCTTGCATCCAGATCAAGGTTATCCAATTCAATGTTACTTTTATAAAGTGGCAAAAACTAAGATGGATCACCTAATCGTTGACATCAAAAGACTGGATTTCTTTGTTCATTCTGATAAGGATTCGTTTTATGGAATTTGACCCTCATTTTAAAAGCGATTTCAAAACTTTGCAAGTCCACATGATGTAATTTAGTCTCACCAAGTCTAATTTTACTGTGCAGCCAACCTCGACATAAAAGAACAAAACACAGTCAAAATACTAAACACTCAAGTAAAACTGTCCCACTGGGCGCAGGCCGACTCCACATGGTGCTATTTGCAGCCCAGGAAACCACATTAACAATAGCAAACTTTTACATCACCCACCATGTCCATCTTTCCCCTGGCCTCATATTAAGTACAGTAACACAATGGCTTAGGGTGACAGGCAAGTAAGAGTGAGACCGTGGTGGTCAGATTAAACTGAGCGTTTAAGCAGGGTGAACGCCTCTGCGAATATCAATTAGCCAGCAGCTGAATAATTAAGGGCCGCCATGTTTTTTAATTAGCCGACTGCCGCAGTTTGAGCTGGGAGCGAGGGCGGAGGAGAAGAGGCGGGGAGGAGGAGGCAAGAGGGATGAAAACAGGTGGATTTTGCTGTGTCAGGTCCCCCACCCACCTCCTGTGCTCTCACTGATTTGCTCCCATGCACTCTGTTTTCTTTCACACCCTGCTTATTTGTTCAAAGTGTTTCTCCTTGTGCTTTCTTTTCTATTATATAATTTTAAAGGGACTTAAATAAAAATAAGTCCTTCCTGCAACATAAGGCAACTCCTTAGGCTAGTATGAACTTTGTGTGTCTCTAATCTGAATGTTAAACGAGTGTCCTATCGAATAAAACACAGAAACTCCCATCATTCATCATTTCAACGAATGGCTAAAAACATCTGAACAATAATAGAATATCCTCTTTGTTTATGTGTTTTCCAACAACCCATTGCTACACGTTTTACATGTCTGTTTGAGAAGTCCAACCAAAGTCATTTTCTTTCTAAAATGTTGTCGTTTGAAAATCTCTTAAAGTCCTGAAAGGCTTGAAATAACTATTATAACTGGATGATGTTGCAGTATAAAAATTAGGTCTGAAAGAAACTGACAATGGAAACAAGAAATAGCATTTTTTTTCTTTTATATCCCATTCATCAATTTGTTACGACCTAGAAATACATTAAGTACAATCTCCTCCTGGTTGAGGACCTTTGACTTAAATTAGGGGATCAAACGATAACACATCTCTTCATGAAAGCTTTACAATAGTTGCCAACAGGACACAAAAGGCTGAGGCACCAATGTATTCAAGAAAATTAGAGATAATTTACCATAGCTATGCTTAAGAAGAAAAATATCTGATAATGTCTATTAGCAATTCAGTACATATTACATTTCTCATTTCACACTTCAATGCTTGAGACCTCTTTGTTGTACCAATGAGGTGACAAATTGTTACTATGTTTGCCTACTACATGCTTATAAATCATGCTTGATGAAAACAATCTCCCGTGATGACATGATCGATAGAGCACAAATCAAATCCCGTCACATTAACTAACAGAGCCTCATCCATAACCTCTGTGTCTTTTGTCTTTCCCTGCCACCATCAGCTCAGGCCTGATTCAACCCCTGTCACAAGTAGCATCATAATCAATGCTCCATCACACCATCCAAGTGAAATCTGCAGCACGGTGGGTCAGAGCTGCTCACCAGGACCCATCTATCACAGAGCTGCACGACAGGGCCCTGTGATAAACTAATACTGAAGCCGCGGGCCTCGGTTCTTCTGTGCTCCGACAGGCACGGAAGGGGGTCAAAGAGCAGCACGATGTGACCGTGGCTCTGTTGTTAATTGGCATGGTGGAGGTGTAGGTGGCATGTGGGAGGTTCGAGATGGATGGAGGTAAGGGAGGGGAAGTTCATGGGGAAGGGGAGGAAAAAAGATATGTCCGTGTTTGGATGGAATATGGGTGACAAGATTGTTTTGCGGAGAGATGGGTTTTTTGACAGTTGCTGGGATGACATATAAAGCTTGGTGATAGGAATGTTTTAAAAGACTGATATGACAAAAAAAACCACACACATACAGATTGAAATATATTCAAAGCTCCCACTCATACAAAAGGGTTTCAGACACACATCCGTTACACAAATCTTTCCCATCCTTTAACTGCCTCTTAAACCACTGCAACCTTATCTTTAAAAGCTATCACTGGCAGATCAAATCTAAGTGATGGTGTGTAAAATGATATCACCTAACACAGACCTTACAGGCAGTATTAAACATTACCCTTATAGTCACTAATAAAACACAAGTCCTGGTAGCAGTAGCTGTAAAACTCCATTGGAAACCATTCACTTTGCCTGCTTAATTAGCATCATGGGGTTTTACTGAGCGGCAATAACACACCAGGTTCACGGCTTAAGTCTCCATGGGGGGGTGGAAGGGTTATGGACAAGAGAATCGTGTCAGAAATAGTGTGGTCAGTTAATGGGCCTAACCTTGACTGATCAAACTGAAGGACAAACACGACCCACACATGCTGACAGCTGCAGAAAAAAAATACTTTTTTGTGCTACAAGATTTGTGTCAATTGGACATTATTAAAAGTGCAGTATTTTAATAAAAACAAAATCCTTTGCTGTACCTCACTAAATGCCCTTTGATTTGCAGAAGCCATCCCTACTATTTTTTAACATCAATATGACGTTTAAAGAATTTTCTCCTTTGGTTCTATACATTTTAAAAGGGGAGAATGACGACAAACAAAATTGTTACCAAGTAAAAACTTGAACTGTGATTCATTTCCTTTTTATTTAAGTGCCAATTCCGAACTATGATGGACATAAAAACTTTAAAGTTTTTAGTCTCTGATGGTAGGACCATAAAAGAAAAGAAATAAACCCAATGAAATCCGTCAATTTGACTTTGATGTATACAGCATAGAGCCTGACTTACTGTGAGTGAGTTTGACTTGCAACAGAAGCTGCTGACTGATCTTGAATCAGTTGCATAAGTCTCTAGACCACAAGGATGCATGGACATATACCTGACAGCAAGGCCGCCCTGTCACAACGTAATACTGCAGCATCCTGGGATCCTCTTCACTCAGATTTATGTCACTGGAGCTGGGGTCAGTCATAATAAAGTCACAAGACGCAAGGGTACCATTAATCACAGAGAATAAGCTGGCAGAGGCTACGAAGCTCTGATTGAAGCAATTAGCCTCTGACCATTATCCTGTGTGGATTAGCTTTTTTTTCTGTACAGTGCATGGTTTTATTCTCTTGCCTTTTAGGTATGTAGTAATAACAGTGACACCTCCCTATGCTGTGGTAAGAGGAATCCAATTGTCAATGCCAGCAAGAACATGAGAATGCAAATGCTACCTACCAATTGTCAGCTGGCGTACAATTTAAAGACATACGATTATGGCTTATCATCAAGTTTACAAAGAATAGGTTACTTTTCAATCAATTTAACTTGATGGATTTTACACATTAAATGTCATTCTTTGCCTGTAAAAGCACACATATCCAGACATTGCTTAAGATGCAGCATTCAAAACTTTACCAATTTGACTTTTTCAGTAGTTTGACAAGCAAAAGACTGAAGGATGGTCATCTGTCCTGCAGACAAAATTGCTCTCCCTCAGGGATCTCTTAGCACAGTGAGTAATGATGTGTTGACCTGGAGGGTCGGAGGGCGGACCTGTGCAGGACAGGGTCCAAAGGCCAAGAGGTGTAGGTGGAGCTTGTGGGTGTCTCAATGTTTGTGCGTGTATCTTAACAACTGGCTGTTTAAGGGCACATTAAAATGAAGTGTCCTGGTGGAGTGTAAGACTTATTGACTGTGAACAGAGGTCAACAGAGGGCTTGATCTGAACCAGCTGTCCTTAATGATGCTGAGACAAGCGATGTCAACCCACTCACACGTTTACATCTTTCTTGATATTCTGTCAAATTGATAAGAGTTTTGACAAAATAATGAAAATGCATTTTTCCGTGAGGATATGGTAATCAAGCACTTTCAAAAGATACAAGATTATGGTGATCAGGACCTTGAAGAACAAAGATTTGAGAGTGCATTGAAGTTAAAAGAGATGCCAAGAACGTGCTGTTTGGAGGCGACCTTCGGGAGAACATGGAAATCAAGTACTGTGCTTCCTTTGAGATGTTCTCTGGAAAAACAAAGGAAAGCACGTACAGAAGACATCCTCCAGTAAAAACAAATGGTACTAGTGATTCCACAAAGGTTGAAGTCTTGGTAGGAACATGAAAAATTACTTGTCGTTCGACTTCCAGACACTTCAAGCCCCTCAGCCTTTGTTGGAGACACCTCTTCTACCACTCCACTGCCAGCTCCTTTGCTGAGGGACAGCAACAACATCTGCTGGCTCAGGGATTGATTAATTGGCTGATCAGGCGCCCGCGGTGTAAACTGATTGATTGATCATCTTGCGGTGGGAGCTGCCTTTATCTAGAGCCCTGGGGAGCAAAGCTCTGGAGGTCCCCAGTCATCTGTCATGTCCAACACAAGGGGGAAGATGAGGGAGAGATGAAGAGCTGTGGGTTCATTACCGAGACATGGGGGGCATGTACGGAGGAAGTCTCAGCCAAGATGAGAACAGGGGGCATGCCGAGAGAACAATGGGAACATGGGGACAAAGGGGCTGAGGATAGAAAGAAGGGAGACGATCCTCTAGTGCTTGTAGAGGATCCTGTAGAGAGAGGAAAGCCAGGAGATAACTATTCTCTACTTAAGAAAAGAAAATCCATGTCTGTTTGTTTTGGAAAGAAAACCTCCACCCATCTATAACTCCCGACCACATCACTGTTATGCAAACAGGGAGTAATGAGGAACAGTAATAAATAATAGGCAGATAGAAAGTGTGGAGAATGCTTGTATGCATTTAGTCAGGACACATAGACCAGTGGCTGAAATGTCCTTTTCTTGACAGCAGAGGACACAACGAATGACCCAGGAGTGAAGAGAGGCATATTGTCTTTGGACAACAGATGTCCATAGGGAGCAAAGCGAATGAGGGGCAAAAAGAGGTAGAACAACCTATAATGGAACACGAAAAGCAGGCAGAAGGAAAGACAATAGTGGAAGACATGCAGGGAGAAAAAAAGGGCAGCCCGAGGATGTGTTGCTGACCTTGTACCTTTTGGAAAAGTCAAGCTGCATGCATTTGACTTGTTGTGTCTGCAGGACGTGAATCCTTACCTGGATCCATGTTTCTCGGACCATTTTGTCTGACTGAATCTGTGTGATTACAGAGCTTGGTCTACTGTATATCCCTGTGCATCTGTGCACATGCTGCGTATTAATAAATATTCATTCCACCCAGCAGCAGGTGGTCCTCCCTGGCCCAATGAAGCTTAAAGGGGGGGGCAGAGTCCAACTTGAGCCTCTGTCCATCAAGAACATGACAGCTGACTCAGGGTCACCTCTAATACACTAACCCCTGTTACTGAATGCCTTTTAACCTCTCTTTGATGCCTTACTTACCCCACAGTTATCTGTTCTGCCAAGGTACCCTAAAAGCCATGCAATTTCAACATTGTTTGCTTCTGTTATTAATGTGTCACCTTTCCTCTTGCATTATGTATTTTGGTTTAAATGTTATACCCTTTGACACACGTAGTTTTTAGTGCTGGTTTGGATTGGTTTGTTTCCCAATTGCAGTCTGTAACACTGTTTGAAAACTGCTTTGTGAATCAATATCTCCTTCTTCTTCTTCTTCTTCCCATGCAGCTTTAGTTATTCCACTGCCTTTCATCCTCTTTCCACTCTCACTCTGCTTCTCAATCTCACCCACACATTTTTGCTGCCCATGTCCTTTTTGACACCACTGTCATCTTCATTTCCTCCAAATGTTTAAGTTCCTTCCATCGTTCAGTCAAAATCTCTACCTCCAGCACCATTAGCTGAACCGACAGTTCACTTCCACAGAACCTCATTAATACCACTCTCCTGTCAGACCAGAGAGGAAGAACACAGAGAAAAAGCAAGGAATGGGATGGTATCAAAAGAAAATACCTGTCATGTTACACATAATATATCTACAGCACGAGCCAAACACATACAATGCTTAATTCAAGATGCTCAACGTACGTCAATGTCTTGACCATAAAGTCTCAGCTAAGACACATGAAAAATGACAGAAAGTTGACCATTTTCCAATACAAATAGAGCTTAGAACTCATCCAAAAACACAATAATAAGTCAAATTGGAAAATCTGCATCCATACAATTAAAGACCACAGTAAAATTTGGAATTAATTGTTGCTGTTACGATTTCTGAGGTAGTTATAAAGATAAGAAGGAAAGATCAAACTTTAAAGACTTTTTTGAATCTTTCCAGCATTGTGCAAAAATCTCAAATTTACTTCTTGGCAGTATTGGTAATTATTTTACACAAGCAAAAAACATCCTGAGCTTGGCATAGTGAAGCAACATTCAAAGCACGGAAAAACAATTATAGTCAGTCTTCCAAAAATGTTTAGAACAAATGAGGATGAATACATACATAAATACAGACGCCGCCTATTGAGCTGAGTCAGTAAATTGACAGCACAAGAACTCTTGTCCAAGGGAAGCTTTCCTGACACCAGTATCCATCCATCAATCGAAACTCTGCTGTATCCCAGCCCTGCTGCTGGCTGCTCGTAGTGCCAATTAGCTGACAGGGTGAGGGCCTGGCGCAGTGTGCCAGCCACGGGCCCTGCCAATTAGAGCCTGACCTCCAGTCTAACCCTAATACTGGCACGGTGTGTGGGCACCCCACCCTGGGCAGAGGTGAGGTACAGCCGCTGATATGTAAAGGACGGTTGAGTGAACTTCATCCAAGAAGTGAGAGTCGAAAGGGTATTAGAGAGGGAGGGGGGAGAAAGAGTGGAAATATGGACACATGTTTGTACAGTAGACAGTCAGTGGGAAACAATCAAAAAAGCAGCCATGCAGAAAAAAAAATATCTGCTCATCTAATTTGGCATTCTACGGTACAAAAACATTTAATTATGCTCTGTGTCGGCAAACAGGCAAGTATTCTCACAACGACAAAGCTTCCAGCTCACAGACTGAACTTTTAGAAATCCTGTAGGCTGAACGCTTTGCACTTCCAAAAGGCAACTTTTAGAAACTGAGGCAATGAAACAAGGAAATAACTCATTGAAATGTTGTCAGAGTTCAATGAATACTTATTGTGGATTCTTAGAGTGTTTAGTTTGGATGGTCCCATCGGTACTTAATGATATATACACAGTGACTGACTCATTTTCCCTCCAGACCTATTAGTGTCAGCTTTGTAGATCTGTGATTGTAGCTCCCTCTCTGGGCCAGTCAATAAAATCCTGAGATAACTTGAGCGCAGTGTTGCCATTATTTTTTTTAACAGGTCTAAGTCCAAATCTATTCAATTTTGTCTTAGAAAATATATATTAAGATTTTGTTCTGTGGCATTGGATAATTGCCAAAAAAGTATCATGAAATTGTACAGGAAAACAGACATGCAAGAAACAATCTAAAACACTACTAATATACGTAAAAGGATGTTTTTGTTTGGAAGTTTTCATAAATATTCTGAAGTAGAAAGGAGAATTCATAGATGTAATGATTAAAGGTTTGTAGTATCAAGCCTACAATGTAGCTCAAGCATCATGTCCGTGTATCTAGACATTTTAGGATGTGACTGCTGTACTGCTCATGCTCAAATTGCAATTGTTATGGTAAAACGATAAATCAGTCAGCCTTAAGTCAAATATATTATACAATTTGTCCTTGGCTAGCTAAGCAAATCCTCCATGTAAATTCACAGAGAAACACTACTTCCCTTTATCTCAAACAAAGGCAAAAAATACCTTTTCTCTCCGCAATCTTCCACATGATCTGTGATGTGGAGAGAAAGAACAAGTTGAAAGAAAAATAAATCTTTTTTTTCTTTCTCACCATTTTTTTAACACCACCAACAGGCACCGATTCAAAACCCAGCAAGTCTCCTTTAATACCTGGGAAATTAAATTGTCGCCCTATTATCAGCCAGGTCCAGTCGGCTGTATCTAAAATGCACCAGAAGCCACTACTGAAGTGCACATGGTTTTCCAAATAGGCAAGGCATTTGCTTGGACTGCAGTTTTTTAAGGATCGGAGGAGAGAGAGGGGTACGGGGTGGGGACAGAGAAGAGGGCGCCTGTTGCATTAAAAACGTTAAGCTTTACCCAAAGTCATTTTCAAGCCAGCCAAGCATCAAATGGAACACAGTTTTAGGAAAGACTAGGTACTGATTTTTCTCCAGGAGCTTTGACAGGAAGGACATGGTGTATGTACGCATGAGTGTGTGTGTGTGTGCAGCGAGTAAACAAACATTCTGGCTGGGCTGTATCATCCCTTGCTGTAAAATCAGAGGTGGGGAAAAAATCATGGAAAATCACATTAGCCCCTGGTTTACAGTATTTGTGTGTGTTTGAGCGGTTTTGCGTGTATAAGGGAGCTAGAGATGGAAACAGAAAGAGCGACAAACGCATTATAGTCAAGCATAATTGGTGGAACATGGCTCTTGAGTGAACAGATTATCTCCATAACTTAAAATATTATTTTACAGTCACATTTAGATATGCTAAAACTTATAAGCTAGCCTCTATTGCCCTCCAGCCGGCTGGAAGGGTTATTGGACACACACTCAAAAAACCCTGGCCTTAAGATTCTGCATTTAAATTACAATATCGGCTATAGAGATTGGCTTCAAGTCTAATGATCATTGCGATTTCAACTGAAAATATGCATTAAATTCAGTGTACTATTATGATGTTATCAAGCACATGTAAAACTATATTACAGCTGGGAGCGGCCATATCACAACATCCATACCTGACCACACAGATTAAGACAAACTCAGCCACCTTTTACTCCTTTCAAAATCTAGAATAATCATGTATTCTAAATTGGTGTGTACCATCGCTGACAGTATGGTGTGTTATAAGTCCAACAGTACATAATTCCAACTTTAAATTCTTTAACGCACATACAGTAACAAGGGACCGGTCCATAATACTCAAAAACCTTCCTTACATTGCCACGTTACACCAATAATGAATGATGCTGTACAGTTTTTCTACTCCTATGATATGTAAGCTAACTCACACCTTGCTTTAAAAAGTCATTAAACATCTTACTAAAATGTGTTTTATGAAAAGGTTGGGTGTATTGATGTCTTCTTGTGGTGTCTCTTTTTAGTGTGGCTGCTTTAACTAATTGGTTGTGTGTATGATTTATGAATTATGGCCTATACATTTCAAAATAGAAAAGTCTCCAGCTGTGTCCCCTGCAGCTCCTATTTTTAAGATCACTTTATTTTGTTCTGGGGCAAGTATTTTGTTCTGGGGCAAGTCCACTTTGGTGGTAGCCTTAGGTCCCAGAGCCTACATTTACCTTTTTTGTTTTATTCTGAGTGTTTCAGGCGAGTTCCCAACTGTAGACAAACCTTTTGCCGCCAGGTAGACCCCACCCAGGCCACGGTTTGGAGCTCAGAAAGATTGATGATTCCGAGTTTGATTGAAAAGTCTGCCTCAGGGGTTAGAGCCTGGGTGTCTGGGTGAAACGCTGTGGCCTGGTGATTGATTGGCCACTGGGCCAGTTTGGATCCTCAGGGAGCAGAGTCGTCGAAAATCAAAAGAGGGGACGGTGGAAAAGTCAGATTTCATTAAAACACAGATGTGTGGACTGACAGATGGATGTAGACTGTGAATGAGAGGGTAACATGACCCATTCATGTCATGCACTAGTATATCTCTCTGTCAAAGCTCATTATTTGTCACCACATAAAGACAAGATTTTATCTATATCGAGCTCATTCATTTACTCGTCTTTTCTGCTTTCCTGAGACAAGAATCACATATTCCTTATCGATTTGGCTGCGAAATGAAGCACTAATTGACCTGTTATCTAACGATGGGTTTATTTGTGTTTAATGGGTCTACTAAGTAACCCCCTGATGAGGCCATCTTAACCAAATACAAGCATCACCAAACATTAGTTTTACACCAAACCTCCTACTCAGTCAATCCATCAAACTCCTGTAGCATTCATACGCAATGTTCATATGACCAGAGTATGCAGTCTCTTTATTATGCTGCCAAGTATGTAGAAGAGGAAACAATGGCGTTGATAAGTGAGTGTAGAAACACTTTTCTTTCAGGTGTGAATTTGACAGGACCTTGATATTGCCGGCTATTGTGATCTGAGAAATTAAACTTTACGCTTGCAAAATAATCATGAAAGAGGGAAATTACAAATGACATGAAAAAACAACTTTGACAAAAAACAAAGATTATCAAAGACTGATTTAGAAATTTAAGAAGTCAATCAGTCAAACCGTAATTACGAAACTAGTCGTCAATTCTTTGAGTATCTGATCAAAGAAAACAAATAGGTGAAACACCATGCAAAAAAAATCCAAATGCACTCTTTTGCTTCTAAGTAATCTAACCCCATTTGTGTATGCCGGTGTTCCCCTTTCTTTACTGTGGTTCCCCTGAGTGGCAGAACATGTGTGAGGGCTGACACTGAACATGTTCCCCTCAGACAACAGAACCCCAGGAACCCAACAACAATGACAAAGACAACACACAGCCCTGTCTACACTGCTGTGAAGTTTCAATTACTGCTAGACTTGGTAGCTGGCTGCTGCCAGTCAGTCTGACAGGGAGGAAGAGTGACTTGTGGTAGAAAAGCATGAAGGGAAAAGCTCGCCCAGCAGGGTGGTAGGAACCATCTAGAGCCCCAGCATCACTTGATATACTATAGAAAAACCTACTGTGGTGCTATTAATAACAAGTTTAAATGCCAACAAAGGATTGCTTCAGGAATAGAAGAATAAAAATAGCTTGCTCTAACATACTTGGAGCTACATTTAGAGGGTGGTAATATGTTGGTATGGTTATCACTCATAAGAACATACAGTAGCAGCGATAGTCATTCCATTGTGTATGAAAAAGACTAAAGGCTGGCAGGTATCAGTTTGATGACATTTATAGACATAGATAAATCAGGACCATTTCATATGACCAGTAGAAGACGATCTGATCTTTTTTTTTTTACAAAACTTACAATGCAGAAGTTATTGCTTAGAGTACAGGGAGAGGACGTCATGGTTGATAAGGAAGCCATCGTAGAAATTTAAATTGAAATAATAGTTACACATATTCTTTACATTTTTAAAGATATATTTTTTAAGAAAGCAACAGTCTGACTAACTTTGAATAGTCATTAAGGAGCCTAACTGGTTCACAATTCATTCAAAAAAGTAATTTCTTGTCAAAATAGCTAGAAGTTCAGCAATGGTATCAGTATTCATTGAAATGTTACACTAAAAAGCAGTATTGGAGTAGATTCCTATACATCGGTCTGGGTTTAAAAAGGACAGGTAAAAACACACTTAGTTGACAAAATGAACCTTCAAATTCTTATTACTTTATAATCTATGACACTACTGTTAGAATGTGTTCCTATTCAATTTGTAGAAATTAAAAGGCAGCACGTTTTATTTTTAGATATATGCTAAGACGGTGAACCAGGACAAAAGTAGAATCCAAATCTCGAAGCTAAATCTAGATCAATGAAATCTAAACAATACCTGACCCTAGTCAAACCCTATGTCTCGGGACAATTCTCCAGAATAGGTGTCACTGTAATTGGTGCAGCGCCGGTTGCTGGGGTTATGGTCATTATAGGCGAGCGTGGGGAGGCATAACTGCTCCTAGCGTTGCTCTCTTTGTGTGTGAAGTAGGGGAGCGAGCGAACGTACGGGGTCCTGCTGCTCACCGTGACCTGTATCTTAATGAGTCGGACAAATCAATACCAAGCTCAACAAAGAACACAAGAACTGCAGCTGCCATAGACAAATGTTTTCTTAGGGTGGCAATGAACATGAGAGGAAGGTTAAGGTCAATTCTGATTCAATTATAACAATTTAAAGCGCAATAAAGTCACAGATACAACAATACTTGAATTCTATCAAATATTTGATCTTCCACTATTAATGTATTTATGTGCTTTCAGTTAAGAACTAAAGCTATAGCATTACTTTTGTTTGAAGACTTGTTGTTTCACACAGAATCCAAGTATCAGGGCATCAATGTCTCCTGTTTGAGGCAATCTGGAACCATTGGTAATATAACATCCTTAGTTGTTTTGTGCCTTTCTTCTGTCTTTATAAAACTATCAAAATAAAAACAATTCTCCAGAGTTTGACAGACGGATTGACTGACGACTGATGAAGTGTTTACCAGTGTGGGCGACACTCTTTTTGTTTTGTTTTTTCACTTTACAAAATATTGGAAAGAGACAGTATCATTTGACTTGACACTAAAACTACCAGTGGGCTCAGAGAAATCCTGACGTTTCCAAAATACTTTCACTCTCATCAGTGGAAAAAAAAAAAAAAAACTGCCATATCGTATTCATCACTCACAGGAAGGCTATGTCAGCCAACACTAGATTGATAAGCCGTGAAACAAAATGTTATGCTCTTGAAACAAAGGCAAAGCTACTCTGAAGATGTCGAGATAATTTTTTTAATTGTATTAACTTTATTTTCTAATTATCACTATTCTAACAATGGTTACAGCGATATAGCATATATTTATCTGTGAATTGAGATTTAGCTAAAAATCCTAACGCTGTGTGAAATCAAAAATGAAAAGGAACGCTAATAGCATTTAGCTGCTCAAGGATATAGCAGAGCAGCCTATAGGATAATGCATGAGGTGTTAACAGGTTTACTGGGGATAAGGACTGAACAAATCACCTTTGAAAGCTCCCTCTGCAACTAGATTATGTGCTTAGTCAGTACAGCACACCACAATCTCTCTCTGAAGCTCTTTCCCGATCAACTTATTGACTTTGCCTAGCTATCAGGACCTATTTCCCAACCGATTACTGATGCTTATGTACTTTAGGATGATGTAAATGTAATTTCTAGGGGAAACTACACAGAGATAGGCAGTTAGAAACATGTTCGAAGATTAACAAAAAGCACATAATACAGGTTAATAAACTTTGTGAATAAAAAGAATGAAAACGTCTCACACAACGATGCAGCAAGAAGGTCAGGCAAGAGAGACAACAACACAGGCATACACAAAATACCTTAAAAACATGTTTTATGTATCATCAAAGTCGTGTTTTATCAGTGTGCGAAGCGGACAATCCCAGAGTTTGACAAACACATAGAAAATAAATGACAATGGGTGGGAGACGCCTCGGGCGAGAGGCTGCCATTTGAAAAAAGGAAAAGTCTATTTCAAGTTGAAAAGAACAGTGACTGTGTGGAAGCGTCCGATTTGACAATTACATGAGTGCTGCGAACGGCACTGCGCCTTCACTGATAACCCGTCGGATTCTATTAAAACTCCGGCCCTCCAAAATAATGTTCAGACTCAGGAATTTATCACACACACACACACACACACACACACACACATTTCAAAAAGCCTGTGACAATGAGTCTTTTGCTGCAGTATGTGTCCTTTAAGGAAGTTCAGACAAACTGGAAGAGGCGAAGAAACCATCAACCAGATTTGGGCAAAAAAATAGAAGTAAGAGACAAAGACTGAAACACTATATGACATCGTGCATGCTCATACTGAATGCACAATCACTGCAATGCAGCTATTTGTTGGTTTAATGGCTCCTAATGGCCCTAGGTTAGCCTTGGGGCCACAAGCAAGCTTTATAGCATATCGACGAGAAAGTTCCTTGAGCATAGGGAGGTAGTACTTAAAAAGTATGGAGACAATGACATTAGAAAGCTTCTGTAACAGTTGTGAGATCCACAACCCATGATCCTGCTCTTATATCACAGGTACAAAACAGGTGTTATATTCTTGCCCTTCCTCCTATCGCCTCGCCTCATTTGTCATGTCTCCCTCCTTTCAAAAATAGCAGAAATTAAATTACAGAAATCCTACAACTGAAACGGTTTCTTCACAGATGCTGAAGGGAAAAAGCACATCCCATCATGAGTCACCCCTGTCTAGCTATCTCTCTTTTTGTCTTTCAATTGGATCGCCGTTCCAAATGAGGGATCCCTTGTACACTTGTCCTGCGGGCGTGGAATCACGTCCCTTTTCTCCCTCTCCCCTTTCAACAGAAAAATGATTCATTTTTCTATTACAGCGATGAGCGTGTGAAATGAGCTATATAATCAATAGCATAGGTTAGTAAACAGTGGGCACACTCCGGGGAAAATGTGTTTTCTTTTTTGAAACAATGCACTGCCTCTGTGTTTGCGTGTGGTAAAGAATGCTCGTCTGACAATGTTTACAAGGGCAATTAAGAGGAAGTGAAGACACAGAGTTCTTAAAAATGAAGGTGGCTTATATAACAAAGCAGGATGAACAGGCAGAGAAAATAAAATATTGAGCTGCAAGATGTGGCTACAGCAAAGAGGGGTTTATTTATTTGCCTTTTGATTTGATAAAATTCCTACGTGTGAGTGTGAGGTTAATGTCAACACGCACAGGACATACCTAGAAATTACGGTTTAAAGTTACACTCACACACCTGACATTTAACACTGCCTAAGGCATGACCTGTTGAGTGGAGCGAATATGTTCATTTCTGTGTGCTGATCATGAATTTGCAAACATAAAATTGGACCCGTCTCTATATAAAAATTGCTCTCACCAGTGAGTCTGTGCTTGTAAGGTTGTACAGTTCCAATGTTTGGAGCCCCTGACTTGAAATACTAAAAAGTTTCATGTGATATCAAATGTTAGCATTTCATTAAGCAAAACCTGAGTGCAAATAAACATTCATAACTGAACGCGTTGGCAGCTCACATTTGTCAATCAAAATTCAGCCCCATTCATTGTGTACTGCAACCGTCTGACTCACTGCTCAAAGCATCCTGGGATACCTAGCCACGCTAACAGAGCTACCAGCGCCACTTTTTAATATCCACAAAAAGGAAAATGTGGACACACTGTTTGGAAAATATAAATTCCACACGATTGACCAGCTGAGCTGTGCAGAGCGACTCTAGACGAACTGTTTAGCTTTCAGTGGGCAGGCAGAGTGAGGCAGACATCGCTCAGGGTGTAAGCAAATCTGCTTGAATCTGGATGTGTATGGCACACACGAGCATGAATGAGCAAAGAGTGGAGAGAAGGAGAGGGAAAGAGATCAGACCAATAGATCAGATATGAGTAGATAGATAGATCAGATAGATAAATGGATAGATGTAGTATACAGATAGATTACAGGCGGCATGTAGTTAGGCAACTAATTGCTAAAGAAGATGCAGTGAGGGGCTGGCTGAGACTCTCGAGGAAGTTTAAGAGGAGCAGATAGTTTTGTTGCACTTGATTGGGTGGGATATGCATGTATATATTATTATTGGTTTAAAATGAATTACATTATACATCTCAGAGTTAATCCCGCCCACTTAACATCCAATGTGAGAAGGACAACATTTCTAAAATGATTAAGAAGTCATATCTAAAACTTAAAGAAAGTTGGTGTTAAGTATAAGATCATAAATAACAGTTAAAAAAGTTTTGGGGATTGGGGTGACCAGGGGCTGACACTGTGGTGAAGGACAGCCAAATAAATAGAAATATGTACAGACATTTTTGTCTAAATAAATGAGGAGGTTAGGCTCACAAACAATGCCATCCATTTAGGGTAATCTGGGGAAAGACTTACAAAGAGTTGAGCGCGGAATTTCTCGTCCTCAGTGGCGATCCTCTCCCTGAGCACAGCCTGCTGCAGGCTCTCCTGGGCCACGGCTCTCTCCACTGACAGGATCCTGGACACTTCATCCTGAACCTGGGACTGTGCTTCAGTCTGAGCCTGCGCTGCTGACCGGGCCTTCTCTGAATCCAGCCTGTGGAGTATTAACATTTCACATGATTAATAAAATGTACACTTTTTTTCTCTTTTTTTTAAAACTTTTTTTAAATCTATGATGTGCTAAAGAAACTACACAAACGGATGTTACATTAGAAAATAAAACGACTTCATGGCATCCCTTCAGCTAACTCTATAACGCATACCTGGCTACTCAAATTTCCAATGCACAGAGATGCATTATCCAAGTATGGTGCACTTCCAACTGCACCGCAATCCATTTGTGATGCCTTAAGATGTCTATATCGTATTAAGTACTATAAAATAGATTTTTTGCGGATTCTTAATTTCAATCCAACCCTAAGCTACATTGAAAACTTTGAAACATCTTAAAGCATCTGCTGCTTAATATAGTAAAACATAATCCATATCAAGCACAGATAGTAAATTGACTCATATATATCTTCATTTTCAGAGCATTAATCATTATATTTTATGAATTATTTAAGTAACTTTGGTGTTTAAAACCTCAACCCTCTGCCTTCAAATGCTACACTGCATGCTGCAGTCCTAAAAGTGTCTCCCCGAAGAATTAAAAGGTCACAAATGTGATTACAGTGCTAATGAAGCATATATAGGCCAATACACCCGTTTATTGATTTTCAACCTTAATGTCAGAGTAATCCATACACATGTCCTTGCTATTCGGCAGTGAACAAAAAGTGGGCAACATCGAGGAGTCCAACGTACTAAACAGTGGAAGAAAAGTTTGTAGTTGAACTCTGACAAAGTAACTAAAATTCATTTCAAGAAGAGAAATTTGACTGTAAATATATAACAGGCACAACCATCTCCTCAAAACAATAGACATCAATGTAAAGAAGCAGTGATATAGACGGAGGCAGAACGCTCTCAGCAGACACCAGACCAACATTTGAACCCTGTCACTGGGTTCTTGTTGTTGCCTAGCAACACACTCCCTACTACTCTGCGACAGTGTGCTTGATTGGAGAAGAGGAGGAACGTCCCTGAAACCCTGAAAGTCTCTCTGCAAGGAATCAAACAGTGGTGGCGAGGTAAAATAAACAGAGAACAGGGAGAGCGAGTGCCTGAGTGAAATATGACAGACTGAATAAAGACGGAGAGGATCTTAATAAAGTTCTGCCAGAGAAAGATCCAAAGACAGCTCTGACAGACAGCCGGGATGAGAAGGAGGCAGACTGAGCTGAGAGTGATGGTGAATGTTGACTGTTTTGTGACCTATTCCACTGATAAGAAAGTAGTTCAGTACAAAATTCCTTCACAGTGAAAATATCAGCTTTTATTGTCATCGTCTACTTTTACTGGAACAGTGAAGATAGTGGAAGCACTAGTAAACCAAAGCAGATGTTTCTGAACGGTGAATTACCTGTACAGCATGAACATTGTTTCTGATTCACGCATTAATGTATAAGGCTGTTCGGATAAAGATACCAGTATCAGCAGCTGTGGAAAAGACACCAACTGTCAGTACAGAGGTCCATAAATCCTTTATTTAACTTTTTAGATACAGTCTAAATTATTCGGTTAATCCGTTGTTATGATTCTCTTACAATATATATCAACTATTGCACCATCATTTTATAGTCATATTATCGATATGGTCTGCAACGAATGACAAATTGTATGATGAGTTACATTGTGATTCCCAACCCTAGTTTAATTAGCATTCGACAACATTAGCATCCCAAATCCATAGAAATTACCTAACCTACAGTAGAACCTTTAAAAAACAATAGAGTTGAACCAATAATGCTAACAGTATCAGTACCAGCCTCAGATACTGCCTTAGTGGTGTTACTGCGGGCAGTAGATCCAGGTATCGACATGTTCACCACAATAAACACAATCGCAGAAGTCAAAATTGAACGCAATGAAACGGAAAAGTTATTTTATGTAAATCAGCAAAGCTTTCTCACTTGTACGTTTTACCCCTCAAATGGAGGCCTGGGTTTATTGACCAAGTTTTAACAACGTTTAGATGCATGTTTACGAAGCTCAAGCTTAATATAAGCTACCCACAGACTGTCACCAATATAGCGGTACATTTTTTTCATATTGGGCAGGGCTAATTGTTACAGAATGTTTTTATTTATATATACACCGGTATATAAAAGCACCCACTGATATGCCAATGTGAATGGTTTTTTTTTTTTCTATTCTATTTTAAAATCATAATAGATCTGTACATTCACCTGTGAAAATTCAAAAATGAAGGCATTGAGGAATCATGATGCACAGACTCATCTAACTGATCACCGTCCCGTGCCTCTGGCTTTGAACAGACAACAGGTAAGCTTTAATAAAAATGTGCCTGACGTCTTAAAGCTGCCATTTTGCCCTGCAACGCCACTAAATGTCAGAGAGCAGCTGAGACAGAAAGACGGCGAAACAGAGGGAGAGAGGAAGATGCGCGAGTAAGCGGCAGCGGCATGACATGTTTGGCCCTGAGGAAGTGAAGCAAAGAGGGAGCGAGGCAGAGAGTGGGAACAAGAGATGGAGGGAGACGGAGAGAGACCAGCCATGTCCAGTCTCACAGTCCACTGGGCTGCGCACGTCAGCACACTCCATCCATCATCTGGCTCTGACTCTCACACACAAGAGACACACAGGGAGCCTCCTAATGGCCTTTTACATTCACCATTTCCCTACGACACACACCCGCCTGCACTGCTAATGCACCTAGCTGCCTTTACTCAAGAAAATCTGTTGTCTTTTACTAATATGGCAAACAACTATTTTGCCCAAACATGTTTTAAGTTTAATCTGCACATAGATTATTATAATGGAGTAAGTAATTAAAAGTGAAATGTAAAGATGCCAATGTTTCCTTCATTCTAGGCTTTACCGATGAACCTCGTATGACAAAACTTGTGTTGTCCACCTAAACTGAAGTCTGGCGTACTATATAAATCGTTTTGTCACTGGTGGGACTTTCCTGTTTAAGCTATGCCAAATTGCTGAAATTTTTCTAACTGTGACTTGAATTGGTTTCTCTGCTAGCATCATAGTTTTTTTTTTTCTATCCTCAAGTAATAAATTACCAAAAATTCATCACCGGGATTGGCTAAGAAGAATTGTTTTCAAGAGAAAAAAAGTTGGTCAATCTGTTATTTTTCTAAAGGCTTATATATTCCAGTATAAGGCAATGTTGAATGAATTTCCACTTAGTATCAAAGTGTATCCTAACCTCTGATGAAAGGAAATCCAGAATTCTCTTTAAAAGAGGTCCTTTTGTTTTAGGTAGTGAAGACAAATTGATCAAGGTTACCTAATAATGTAAAAAGCTTTCTAAAAAGGTATACTGTATATATCCACTTACTGATGTCTTCTTTGGGCAGTTTCCAATTAAGAAAGTGAAAAAAAAGCTATATTTTGTTGTCCTTGAAAAACTTGGAGAAAAAAAAATTAAATTATAAGACAATCTCACCAAATACCAAGTGTAATATTGACCCAAAGCTACATTCTGAAAAAGTAAATGGACAGCCTTGCAAAAAAGTCCTTCTTCTCACTTCCTCACAAGTGCTAACCCAAGCAAAGACTGCTATCACTAGCTGGGGATGCTATCTGTCTGCTTCACCACTATTGCTTTCCAGTCATTATTGCCCTGTCCCTGGGATATTGGACGCATTTTTCATTCGGCTCTGAAAGATTGGCACCGGGAAGGAGAGGGAATCTTCGAGGAAGAGAATGGTCGAGTCAGACCAGGAAAGGAAAAAAAAAGACACCACCTATGTATGTGGAAAGAGACAAAAAAAAGGGAAGTCTTCTAAAGATAAATGGCTGATGTTTGGTCAGTGCTGGATAGAAAACGAGGACATTCTTGCCAAATGTAAACATGGTCCCAAATGATATGAAGTCAGTGCTTTTAACAGCCAGTTGACTCCATTATCACCACCACAGAACTATTTAAATGTCTTTACCCGAGCAAAAATATCAAAACATAGGAATATAAAAATGCATGTCGTCTGTCTCGTCTCCTTTTACCTGCTGTCTCTCTCCTCAGCTCTTCACCTCATAATGTTTCCTGTTGTCTTGCTGTCATCATCATAAGATGTTTCTCAATACAGTGTGCCTGGCAGGATGGATTCTGACAGACCTGCATAACAGTGCCGACTGAAACAAAGGCATTTAAAGGGCCCGATGCAATATTGATGTTAGGAATAATGCCGCTGAATGCTGCCTATGAATATTTTATGGAGCTATGCACTCTCCCTGACACACAGGCACTCTCACACACACACACACACACACACACACACACCTCACACACCTGTCTGTGGCTGTTATGAAACACTGGGACTGGGATAAAATTAAGTGTGTGGGGAAACAAAGGACAGTGTCATGAGGTCTTTAATTTAGAAAAGCCCCTTCTCTGCAGAAGAAACAAAAAAAGATGTATACTACCGTTTGACTTTGATCACAAATATGAGTGTGAAAAGGGTTAAGTTCTAAGGCTGGAAATCATTGTCACTTAGCGCTCAGCCTAAAGTCATTTAATAGACTAAGAGACAGAGCACATAGTCTCTATAGTCAGTCAGAGTAATAAATTTAGAGCCCTGATGATGATTATTTTGAACAGCTGTCAGGGTGCCTTGCAGCATTTAAACACGAGGATTATGCTAATTAAGTTAGTAGAAAACTTAAAAGACTATTTTGAATATTTGACAAACCATAGACAGTAGATTTCTTAGGAGATTGGACAATGGTGACGCAGCACAAGTTAGATACAGGGAGAAGAGTCAGGATGGTGTTAAGAGTTCTCTCCCTCCGTCCCTCTTGCTCTCTCGTCCCTTTCGCCGAGTCGTTCTGCTCTGATGCTTCACAGAGAAGCGGTAGAGGCAAATCTGCTCCCTGCAGCCGCTCCTCGCTACAAATGAGTTTAGGCTGCACCCAAATGAACTCCTCACAGAGCCTTTACTTCACTAGTACCCAAGCAAAACATGCAAAGCCAGATCTCTGGGGTTATGGTCCAGCCTTAAAGCCAATCAGAAGAAGTGCTGCCTAATCTAAACTACTCTTTTCTTCAAAATTACACTAGGGTGCAATATTGCACTGAATAGAATTAAGTAATTACAATATGTGTGCAAATAATTAGATTTTACACAAAGGCAAACTGAACATGTTCGTCTGCCTCAGGGATGTCTGATGTCATTTAGTAAGACGTCATTTTTATGCTTTTGTTGCAATGACAAACAACATGCATTATTTAGCAGTAAGTGCTTGGCAAAGAAGAAAGAAGCAAACATACGGGTGAATTTCAACAAACTGCAGGTGCAATTGTTTGAGTTGGACATGACCTTGAGATTTTGGAACCATGTATCTCATGTGTGTACATGTTTGTGTGTTCTCTCCCACTGACCTGGGGGTTCACACATTATTCCATTTCCCTGTGTTCAAGCTGTGCAGCACTTTCACTGCAGGGTTCTGTAACTAGTGAGCCACTGTGCAGGCTTGTTAGCTGAGCTTTGACACACACACACAATTGTACCTTTTACAACATTGTCTTTTTTTTTTTTTTTTTTTTTTTATTAAATTGTCTTCCACCACAGCGAAGGCCCCAATCATAGCGCCTCCTCTGCCTTCCTCAACCAAAAACTCTGTAATTGCTGCCTACACTGTGAGAAGGTGAAATACCAATGCAATTTAATAATACTTTGACAGCACAGAAGAAGAAGAAAAAAAATGACTGTGGTCCTCTCATCTATATCAATTAAAAGAAAGAAGAAGTCACCTTATCTGCAATTACATCTAATGAATAGAAAAGTTCAACAGTGGAGGAAAAAGAAGTGGATGACATTTTCAGTTCTGAAGGACGGTGGTGTTGAAGATTGAAAGGAAAGTTTTACATTTTTCATATTCAACATTTTTCAACTCACATGACACACAAGAATGAGCATATGCCCAAGCTAAATATTTGTAATTTTATGTATAAAAATATACATTTATATACTCAACACTTCATGTTTATTCCATTGTAAATCACTCACATTTCTATCATTATACTTTCAGTTGTTTTGGTGGAAAGTTGAATGTGATAAATCGCAAGTAGTATAAATTAAACTTTCACAAACATGCTGGGCCAGAAAGAAACAAGCTCTGTACTGTCAGATTGATTGCGAACATTTGGTCACAGGTGGTTGTGATGTAGAAGTGATATGATGTTTATATGAACCAACCAATGTGCTAAATATTGTGAATCCCAAAAGAAAATGTGGTGGTGAAAATCTTCTGTTCTGCACAAAAATGGAAAAACAAAAAAAAGCCACGACACAAAAAGTATGTTTAAGTCAGCAGAATAAGCTTCTACTAATCTTATCAACATAGATTTCAAATATACAATAATAAGGAAGCTCTATACTCAATGTAGAAGTAAGCAACAACCTGATATTGCATGGCTTAGAATTTGATCAGATGCTAGCCACACAACCTGAACATACTGCTTATGTCAGCTATTGTCAATCAAATTAAACGTATATTTAATTTAAGTACCGGTAAACATTTTAGTGATTTATATTTCATTACATTGTATTTTCATTTTCCACGACTTGATTGATTCTAGAAAATGAAACACTGAGCAGCACCTTTGAAGCCCCTCTTGAATGAATGCACCCTGATAAACTCTATTATTAGGAATGGAAAAAGGACAAACACAGACTCATAATACACACTCACAACTACAGAAATGGAGTAGAATGAAAATAAATGGTGCCAAACGATCAGAAGAAAAAAACAAACCTCACAAAAGACCACATCAAAAGTGAAATGAATATGAATCTACATACTGACATACACACACAAGTGGCTAACTGATGATTGCTTATTTACCATTTCATGTTCAGTTAAGTCTTCTTAAGTGAAAACACAGACTGCGCCAAGCTCAAACATAAAATCGAGGGCTTAAAAGCTGCTATGATTTCAATTATTTGCAAGGAGGGCATTATTTTGAAGCACTTACTTCTCTGAGCAGACATCAATAAGTGAACTGCAGGAAGTAGTTACATAAAAAAAAAAAAAAAAAACAGCAAAGGGAAAAGAAAATCAATAGAAAAAAGATTTCTGAAAACCACTCGTTCATTTCTCTTTTCATGAAGGGACTCAAAAGCAAGGCTGAAGGCTTGGCTAATGCTAAGTCCTCCTGGATATGGAAAGGTTGTTTTTTGTTCTCCTGCATACAGTAGAAGCGCGTGTTTAATGGTTAATCAGAGATGTTCATTCTCCAGGGTCTGATGTAGATCATCCAGGCCTATTAAAGAGGTGGGGCAACATGATTATTGGACATTATGGCCGATGCACCTGCTTCTTTAGGGTAAAAAAAAAAGGAAAGAAAGAATGGGAGAGGAGGAGGAATGTACTCCTTACATGAAGTGTGCGTTTCTTCATCAGGCAGGGCTAATGTATCACCAACTCAACACCCAGGAAATTACCTCAGGATAGGGCCCTCCACTCTCAGGCATGATTAATTGATCCGGAGAGAACAAGAGGAGCAGAGACAGAGGGAGGAAAAAGTGCTGATGTGCTTCGGAAGAGGGGTAGATTGGAAACACAACGGGGATCGGAAAGACTGGTGCTGACCTTTTTGACTATTAATGAAAGTGGGAAATGGTAACATCTGGAAATGTCTCAGGTTTCTAATGTAATCCTGGTATTGGAATTGACACTATTGCAGGGTACCTAATTCAATATTTCACTATCCAACGTCAGGTTGTAAAAATATCCAATACTTCTCGATATTTTCAGACACCACATGTTTTAAAACAATAGAATCGATAGTATGAAAGAGTACCAGTGCTTTCAAGAAAGACTTCAGATCTACAGTCACACCTTTAACCAAAAGCTGCCACAGAAAGGAGACAGCACTTCCCAAATGACACAAATAGACGTTGCCAACATTTTCGCGCAATTTGCAAGTGTGCAGGAGTTGTGCCTGCAGTTTATGATAATTTAAAACAAGGAATAACTGAATATTGGGTGCCAAGGACTTCTCTTTTTGTTGCCATGGTATCAAAAAAAGGTATTTATATTGTTTGATTTTTAGCAAAGCTCAAAATCTGGGAGCGTGACAATGCTGATCCAAAGAAGAAAAGATGTGGAAAGTCTAAACGTTTCTGAAGATTATACAAAAAAAATACTATCATTTAGCACAAAAACATTGTGTGTGTGTGTGTGTGTGTGTGTGTGTGTGTGTGTGTGTGTGTGTGTGTGTCTCTGTTTGAGTCTAACCAGGCTTGCAGCTCTTGCTCTGCCTTGGCTCTGTCCTGCTCCAAGCCCTCATGCAGCTCAGCAGTGATCTTCTTCCTGAGGGCCTCTTCATCAACTGGGGAGAAGAGAAACGAGAGAGGTGTTTTTTTTTTTCCTTTCTTTTTTTTTTTTAAAGTAAACAGCTATTGTTCGCTGACAGGCATATTGTGTTTGTTTGGCCACTGAATAGAGTCCTATTGTATAAAGAGGTTAGAGCGAGAAAAAGGTAGGTGGGTGTTTTTCAAACAAGTGTCGGAAAATCTGCATTAATCAGAAAATGTGTTGTTCAAAATTAACATATAAAATATAATGATTAAGTGTGAGGTCCAGATTGGTCTGGCTGGGTTGTTACCAAAGCTGCAACTATTAGTTGACAAATGGGTAGAATGACTGACAATTCATTGGCAGTCATTATTTGTTATTCTTAAATCAAAAATGCTAATTGTTCCTCAGTATCAGCCAGTCATGCATGCAGTTTTCCCTTTTTATTTCAGTGTAAAAGTTGAATTATGTATAAATGGATTTTGGACAAATGGTCAAGCACAATCATTTTAAAGCAATTTGATGACATCACTTTGAGATAAAGGAAATTGACATGTTTCACTTGTATCTATCTTGTATCAAATAAAAAGTTGTTTGACTCTTGCAGCAAAATTGAATTTGAAAATTTGAAAAAACGAAAGCTTTGTATTCCGAGTGTTTGTGACTAAAAATGTCTGTCTTCAGTTTCTGAAAAGTAGTGTGTGTGCATGCCACAAGATAAAGTATTAACACATTAGAAAAATCCTATATTGTTTTTTCTCACACACACACAAAATGTACAGCACACACATCCTCCTTTCTGAAATCCCAGCAATGCGCCACCCTATCTACATATATTCATGTCAGGGGACATCATACACATACGATTCCATGTCCCCACCGCTCTATCTTGGCAGGTAATTAAGCATGAAAGTAAAGATGCCAGCTTGCGACCCGACAAAAACGTGCTCTGAAGGTAAAAGTGTCATGCCGTGTGCTGCAACACTGCAGTGTGTGTGTGGTGCGTGTCTGCGTGTGTCAAGATTACTCTCCCACTGCATTTGTTAGATGGGATAATCCCTTTTGTCAGAGTCTATTATTACCTGGTAACGTGGAGTAAGTGGACATGCACGCAAAACCTGAAGTCCAGCTAAATCTGATTGGCATTAAGAAGTATAGTCTTTCCTTTGATCTTATTGTTAAACCTTTATTTTAACATGCTTTAGCAGCAAAGTTACAGTCCCTACTTTGTAATTTGACTCTTGGAAGTACTCTGTTGTCTGCTCTACAAAGTAAAGAGGATGAATAAGCAGGTCAAGGTTAAAGTAACTTTGGTATAACCTGTTTCTTCTGACATGCAGTCAAAAGAAGTCACTAGTAGACAACTTTCCACTACATACTGTTCAATCATTATAGACCAAGACTGCCGTTTCACTGTCCAATTCATGAGAAAATCATTTTCATCTCGTCTGACAGCACCATTGCCTGAAGCACCATTGATCTAACTGTAGAGGAGTGTCTAATTACAGCTTTTAAACTGTTAGACAACCTGTGCAACTGAAATCCTAACTCCTAACTGCCCTCTTGTTCAGTAGCAAGAGGAAATGCTATGGACAAATTGAAGCCAGCATAGCAAAAGCATTGCACAGATAATAAAGCCTGATATTTAATTAAAATGTTATTTAAAAACCAGACCAGTGCATCACGGGCACCAATGGCTGAGTTTCTCACACAAGGGCAAAATAAGTGATATTTAATTTGGTCATCATTGCCAACACTCTTGACAAAACGGGTCTTTGCAAGCATTTAAATCCGTTCACAGCATCAAGGCTGTACTAAATCACAAGCTAATGCTGATTGTGACGACAAGAAGCGATTACATTAGGAATACATGACTTTCATGGACACCAAACCCAAGAGGTACTAAATCAGAGTTCAAGCCCTATCAGTATGAACTCTCTTAAGATTTACACGTCACAATCAAATGTCCTTCAAATATTCAGACTTATTGAAAACGCACACCCGTAGGCAACGCACAGTGGAAAGTAAAATTATATAAAAGTCCTTTAAGTTCAGGCAAACCTCAGCAACTCCTCTGCTATCGCCAGATCCTCTTCAGCCCTGCAGAGAGGCTTCAGATATCTAGCAAGCCCGCAAGGTCAACCGGAGAACAGGTTCTGATATGATAAACACTGTCTGGGGTCCTTGAGCAAGTTCTGGTTAGGGTCAGAGACAATTCCAGATCGACAGCGCCCGTGTCAATCCTGAGTAGGACATGTAAATGTTAAAAAGATTAAAAACTCATCATCTTTTTTAGACGTGTCCCTCTCCTTTCCGTCTCCACCAATCACTGAACCCAGTGGAAAAAAACCCATTGAGAACGAGGAGAGGCAGTGAAGCACGGGCTATTGGCAGTGGAGATAATAGATGAAGGCAAATTGCGTTTCTCATCAGAAGTTTCATTAACCCCAGGACCCGCATGGAGGGCATAATCTGTAACATTACTACTTCCTCACGTTTCTAGCTAGCGCTTAGTTGAGTCACAGCACACCTTTCACAAGGTTCAAAATAAGAACGAAAGAAAAAAAAAAAGCCCAAAGAGCAAGCTTCCAGCCCCGGCATGCAGGTGCCAATTCGGTTTCTCTTTTATGCACATGCTTTCCTGTTAATTCAATCTCATGTTATGAAAAGGGAACTAACGTATCATTTTTACATTTTACCAAGATGACAAGAAAAGTCTGCTTAAAAAAAAAAAAAAAAGGAGAGTGATATATTTCACAAGTTTCTCACACAGTCACTCACATCCCTCCTATTGTTTCCTTTGTCTCCACTGCTCTCCCATTCTCTCTGCTGCACCTGGGAGACATCTTAAAACAGGCTATTAGTCCAGCGCAGTGTGTGGGCTCTGACATATGAATATTTATAGCACATTGGAGAAGGTGTAGGAGGTTCAACCTTGACTACGGCGTAATCAGCACACATACTGACTCAGGCCATGATTTAGAGACAGCTGACCTGCAGAGAGCCTCACTCGATACCTAACTCTCGTGGATACACATAATCAATGTCCGCCTCATTACGGCCGTACCCTTTCAGGATTGGGCTGAACTTTGCAACTTTTTTAACAAGATTCACAATCACATTCATCATGCTTTGTATTTGTATTTTGTCACTTAAAAAGAGCGCACTTGATAAATATTCCAAGTGGAATTTGTGTACATATACATATGAGCTCTGAGGTGACCTTGCAGACAAACACCTGATGTAAATGTCAACCAACATTATTGTTGTGTGATACTGTACAATAAGGGCCAAAGCCTGAGGGAGTCAGTCCTCTACAAAACTGTAAACCATCAATATGGGTTGTATGCATTCAGGAAACATGAATGCACTTGAAACATATGTTTGAATATTGTGGATTCAAGAAAACAAAACATTTTGTTTTGTAGTTAAATGTTAAGAACTTGTTTTTTTTCTGTTATAGGAACATTTTAATTCCATTTTGGGACAGTACAAAGTGTAGCATTTAGCATTGGATGTTACATGAACTGTGATAAATACAAATGCAAATCCCACTGTGCTGATGGCATATAACCCTTTTAGGGTAGTATGCTCCTTAAAAAAATAGTTTTTCAAAAGTTGAAAAGAGCATATATTGTGCTGTTAATATTATCACATTATATTGAATCGTAACCACTGTATCATGACATGTACTGACTCACTCCATTCTTGACAACACACAGCACTTGTACCTAACAAGCGATGTTTACACATACAGTCACTAATACTGCAGCAGTCAAAACAGTCATTTCTTTAAACTTTTCCCCCTTGTTCTGGTAGACCGTTGCCTCTGCCAAACTTTGAGTTGCTACACTTAAAGTAGAGGTGGGAAAAGAATGGCTTTATGTAAAAATCGAGATTCTTATCTCCTAACATTTAAAAAAAATTCATAACTTCGTAACTAACCCTAACCCCACAAAAAAACGAAATTCAGCCAGTCTCACAGATGACTGGAGTAGATCCTGAAGTATGTATACTAATTCAAAAATAGATTTTGAATCATGAAACCAGAATCGTTTATGAATCGAAAATAGATTCAGAATCAAATCATGTCCCCAAGAATCAAATTTGAATCGAATGAGACACCCAAACTAAACGAGTCAAGTATGAAAATAAAAACACAAAGCACTAATGACGACATCATGTCCTCCAACAGTGAGTGAGGAGCTAACATCCATAACTGATCACAAACACTGTGTCATGCTTTGAAAGCAGCCCCTCATGATTATTACATTAAATACTTCAATCCAAAACCTGATACAGAATTAGATGAGATATGGTTTAAGTTATCTTTGAATCTGAAAAACTAACTGGCATGAACAATGAAGAAATAAACTCAACATGGGGAAAAATGAATCTGTGTTGTAAAACTGGCCGAGATGTGACTTTGTGAGGAATGTGAATGAATAAATGATTTTAATCATTCAATTGTCTTCCTAATGTGCTCAAACTAAAAGGCAATTGGCTCGCGCAAAATGCAATGTCATATCACAGAAGCCCTATGGCCAAATAAAAAAAGGAGCACACTCACACAGACTGGCCACCTCGGTCCCTTAATGAGGCCCGGTGGTTTGTTGTGCGAAACTGCGGAGGTGTCGTTTTAATCACTGGAGTCAGTGTGGCGTGGCCTAAGTTGGCCCTTTTTTAATTACCTTACTGATTGAGCACAGTCAAGGATGGGGGAGCCTGCCCACTCTCTTGGTGCCAGCCTCTGTGGAACCAGGCCCCCCCCCCCCCCCCATCCCATCCCACGCCCTGTTCTGTGCGTTGTAATGAATAAGTAACATTCAGATGTCCTCTGCTGAATATGTCAAGATGTCAAGATACAAGGGATGTGCACCCACACATTAAGAACAATAAGGCTAAAAACTTACTGATGGGGAGGGAAAGGTGGAAAGTTTGTAAGTGTTTCTGACTCTACCATAAACTCTGATAACTAAAACCATGTAACTCAACCCTAAAATATCAACTTTATTATCCATAGCAAAGAAGCTACTGCACAATTATTTTTCATATGACTAAAAATAAACGAATAACCCCAGTACTAACAAAAAATAATTTACTTAAAAATGACTTTGTACTTCTTAAAGTCTTTATATGCGATTTTTCACACTTAAATATAATAGAAATCAAGTATATCCTCTAAAAATAACTCTGTGAGTAATGACTGTCTACAATGGGTGTAACACCCAAGTCCCGCTGTCTGTGATGCTTTCCGAGTTTTCCGAGTCCCATCATCTGTTTGTTTACATCGCCAGGACGGCCGGCTGACTCCTCCCCTCGCGTATAAAAGTTGTTTAATTGAGGGACTAGAGAAAAGAAGAATAACATACTGTACTCACTGCTTAACTGAATGTCACGTAAGCGTTTCTAGATCACGGTCATTTTGGGTAAATTTACATGCAGTGTGAAGAGCATAATAAAGATCGCCAGCATTAGCATGCGAACACAACAACACAGCTGGTTGTGTGACTGAACAAAAGAATAGCACTGCACAGTCAGACCTTAAAACAAAGAGGACACTCCAGAGGTTTTTATAAAAATGTAAGTTCAGCCTAAACCTCTCCTGACCACAGGAAGGAGAAGGGTTATTTTGACAGCAAGAGTGACAAGGCATAATGGAGGGCCACTAATTACAGCAATAATTCATTAACACTGACTGTAACAAGAAAGAATTAATCTTTTCATTAAAAGTACGAGAATGGCAATGAATCATAATATGACTAAGGCTACAGCTGGGCCCGTTTTTAAAATGAAGACTAATTACAAACTGTAAGAAAAGTTGGAGACAAAAAGCTTAAGGTGGCTCAAAGAAAACACCCACATAATGAAAACATCATTAAAATTCAATAAAGCTGGACTTAAAATAAATCCTCGGACAGTTCATTCCCTCATAACCTTTGGCTGTTAATTAACCAGGATGCTAAAGAGGCGGCACACACGTTTCAGAATCAAATGAGAGAAAAATGATTTGTTTCTTTGTTTTTTAAAAGAAGAATCCCTCCTGTGGCGTATGCACATATTTTTTAAGCTTGAAAATGTGATGGACAAACATTTTTTTTTAAGCTTTAAGTCAAGAAGTATTAGGAATATTGTCCCCCAACTACTCCATCAGCCATTCTCCAACAAAGTAGGAACCTTTCATGCTTGTCCTTACTTTATCGCAATTCATTTGCTGTTGAAAGTGTAGTATGTATTATGATTTTTAGCATACTGAAATAAAACTCACCTGCTGGTGCAGGAGGTGGTGGAGGAGGAGGAGGAGGAGGCAAACTCGACTCAGGGACTACCACTGGCTCTGGGACAGGAGCAGGGGTTGCTGGTACCACTGGGGGCTGAGGAGGAGGTGCAACTGGTTCACAAGGAGCAGTAAACTCAGGCAGGGAAGGGGCAGCAAATAGCTCAGCAGACTGTGGGGACAAAGCGTCACCTGGAGGATGCAAAAGTGGCGGCAGGATGGTAGCAGGCTCAAAAACAGCAGGGGCGGATAGGGGTTCTGATTCGGGCAGGGGGTGAGTAATGATGGGTTCAATGAGCAAGGGAGGAGGAACTGGCACAGGTTCGGCTACAGACAAAGGAGCAATGGATTCATTAACATGAGCAGGAGCAATGGCTTCAATTACCGAAGGTGGCAAAGCAACCGACTGAGTTATGGGAGGAGGTGGAGATGGTTCAATTACAAGGGGAGGAGGAGCAAGCAGAGCAATTTCTTCCACCACAGCGGGAGCATGACAGGGAGGAGGAGCAGGAGGGACAGATGTAGGCAAAATTACCGGCTCTGCAACAGCAGGAGCAAGAGGAGGAGGAGGTGCTGCCACAGGCTCAAAAGCAGGAGCAGCAACAGTATTAGCAGCAGCTGGTGGTGCAATGGTCGGTGCTGCTACCTGTTCTGTGGGAGGTTGAGGTTGAGGAGGAGGTGGTGGTGGTGGTGGTGGAGATGGTGCTGCAACAGCCTCTGTGGCTGATTGAGCTGGTGGAGGAGATGGAGGAGCAACAAGTTCTATCAGAGGAGGAGGAGGTAAAGAGGTGATCGGGTCAAACGGGGGAGGCACTGGCAAGAGAAGAGGAGAGGGAGTGAAGGTAGGCGCCTTGGAAGGTGGTGGAGCGGGAGCATGGTTTGGATTGGGAGGAGCAACAGGTTCCCTCATGCGGTTGATGACATTCTCAGAAAGCTGCAAAGGAAAAAAGGAGTGGAAAAAAGTTTCAGTTGGACAACAAAATAAAAACACGTTACTTTAACATCCAATAGTTCTGAATAAACAGATCTACAGTCAAGTCAAACTTAAAGCTGCTGTGAACAAAAGAGAGAGAACCACTGATAAAGAAGCACAAAACAGAGAAACGTGGCATTATTATTGGATTGTTTCACAGTGTTTTGTTCTAAATACTTAGAAACATTGCCACGGCTGCAGACGAACATGCAGGATGGAGCAGGTTTCTGATTGTATGCTGTGGCTCTTCATCTAGGTGCTGTGTCTCTGCACTGCCCTCCTTCAGACCCGCAGCCATGCCTCGAGACTGTTCTAATTCAAAAGGTGGGCAAACACCAACATTTAGCCTTCGTCATTTAAGCATCTCATACAGATGCACAACTTACATTAGCGTCTGTTGCTGAGGGAGCCCCACATCACTGCACAATGATTGACACACAGGACTGTCCAAAACAAAGCAAAATAACAAAATCCAAACACATGCAGCAGACTTCTTTCGGTTAAAGCAAATGTCAAATGAGTTACTGTGTTTGTTGACTTTTCTGCTAAAGCACTGTGTACAGGCCGGTTATTAAAAACGTTTTTTTTTATTTTAGGAAGATAACAATGATGGGTATTTTTGCAAAAACTGCTCCTATGGTGAAACATGCACTTGGTTTAATTGCAGAAGACAAAGCTTGGTCTTTCAATCTCATTATGCAACCCCTAAAAACACTGGTATAAACAGGATTACAACTCATGGAAAGTCAACATTAGCCTTTGCCTGGTTTGCACACGCACAAATGAATAAAAATAGACAGAGTCATGCTAAGTAAAGCCTTATCTGATCCAGTAAAGCCTCTCTATCTACATTTAACATCAGCTGACAGTTGCATACGTTAGGAAACACTTGTGACAGGTCCCTACGAAATACACCAAAAATGATTGTCACTTCATTTATCGTTTTCACAAAGGGAAAGGTAATAAAATAAACATCTGCGACAGGCCAGAGTTACTTTCATTCATTCAATGACAGCAGAGCACGAGGGTAGTGACGTCATCGTCAACATACCTGCAAGGACATTCAGAACTGTTTTCATCTTTAAATCTCATTGTCACTGCAATAGTTACTAACTACATCCGAAAACGGTGTGTCTTTACACAGTGCAATAATCTAACCTCTTTTAAAAGGTTTAAATTAAACTCGGGTTGCTTGCAAGTCAGCGAGCACTCACACTAACTAAAAAAGAATTGCACAGCTTATATTTATCATAGAATTTGAAAAAAAAATATCCCTTTGAGAAAGTCAAGAAACACCTTTTAATTCAACTCCGAACAGGTTGGTGTACTTTCACTCACCCGTATGCCCTTCACCACCGTTATGTTCTCGTTTTCGTCTGACTCAAATGACACTCTTCGGGTACTGTTATTCGCTCCCATTGTCAGGCTGCAGGTTTTTGCCTACATGTAATATTTCTTTAATGACAATATCTTTTAATTAGTTTGCGTATGCGCCAGGTACAACTGGCAAGGGCCCACAACACCACTGCTTCTGCACACCCGCACTTCCTTAGCATGACGTGTGTGAGCGTCGTCGGTTTTGATTGGACGAAAGTGTCTTTGGGGGTTTAGTATCAGCGGTTGTGATTGGATATGTTGAAGTAGAAGCCTGGGAGTGCGGCATTGTATGGCAAGCCGTAATAACATTTAACAGCTATCCATTTTTTTTTTTTACTCTAAATTAACTTCCAGAATCTCATGCAGAACTTGCAGATCATGAAATTGCAGCTGGAAATTTGACCATTTGTCGGCTGCATTTCAAGGAGCTTTCAGCCACTGTCAAGCCGTAATAACATTTAACAGCTAGATTGGATATATAAAATAGAACTCTGAAATTCATTATCGGCAGGCTTTTCCTATCCACAATTGTAATCTTAAAACAATCCATATTTTCTCTAAATTAACTTCCAGAATCTCATGCAGCCTTGCAGATCATGAAATTGCAGCTGGAAATTTGATATACCTCAAGGAGAGATGATATGAGGAATGACAGTTCACAAGAATCATCCTCTGAACTTGATATACACACAATCATCTACTACAGTTTTCTATTGTGCTCTCATCCACAAATTTTTTGTGTTTTCTTTATAATTGCAATTCCATGCACAAATAAATCAATACAAATATTTTTAAGAATTTAAAAAGAAACTCTGAAGATATTTGCAATATAAGACTACACACCTGAAAGGCTGAGAGTACATTTAAACATCATTGATGAGGAAAAGAAAGGAAAGGATGGACAGACAGCGAGAGAGAGATTTTAGATCTGACCTTCGATCTACCAGAATGTCCTTACTTTATTTGAACATAAAAGCAGGGTTGATTTCAAACAACCAGTAAAGCACTCTCAGTAATAAAAGCCTAACAATTTTCATTTTTCAATGCGGCAGACAGAAAACCTCAATCAGAACCAGACTTTAGTTGAACAGCCATCTGTCCCGACTGTGTTGGGCTTGGAAAGAGGTGTAGAGGGAGATGCATAAAGAAACAGATGGATACAGAGAGAAAGCAACAACACCAAAAACAATGAATACATTCAATTTATACCTACAATGTCAGTCAGTCTTGTCTGAGTTAAGAAGCAAAAATAATTCAGGTCCTAATGTCCTTGAGGCATCATGCTTGTTTACATAACTAGTTAGTGTCAACCAGCCTCATTGATATACAATTGAGTATCATCTGCAAAGTAATACAAAATGTATGCAATTTTTCCTCATGATATTACCTAGAGGATGCCTATATAAGGTGAAAAGAATATTTCCGATCACAGAACCTTGTGGAACTGCATGACAAACAATGACTCTTAGTATATTTTGGGCCACTGGACGGATTCTCCTGGAAAGACCATTTGTCAGCTGCATTTCAAGGAGCTTTCAGCCATTGTCACAATACAATGTTACAATGTTACAATTCACTTAGCAGATGCTTTTTAAAAAAAATTTTCATCCAAAGCAACGTACATACACCGCCACCAAAGCAGCGTGAGCAATGTCAGGTTAAGTGTCTTGCCCAAGCACACATCGGACATGTTGCTCAGATGGGGATGAAACCCTCGACCTTCTGGTTGAGAGGCGACAACTCTACCAAATGAGCCACAGCCGCCCTATACATATTTATATATACATATTTACACATACATATTCATTGTGCTCATGCATCACTTCCACTTTGTCTGCCTGATCGAAATTTGCATTATCACTGATCAGGATCTTGAATATCTTGCATGTACCATTTTAAACATTGGAAGAATCAGTCAAGTATAATAAGGCACATAAGAAGATCATTCATATTCATTTTTGTTCTTTGATCACACTAAGTCTATATTTCTTTGCTCTTTTTTGGGAATATCTCATACTTTGCTTGAATCCAATGATGTTTGAGTTGATTCAACAATGGGCTTACATTAATCATTAACTCTTATTTTCTTAATCTGCACAATTAAGTGTGTAATGTGACCACATTTTAAATATAAATATATAAATATAAGTTTTTAATCAAAAGTGTATCGTTGTGTTTGCCTTAATGCAGGTGAGTAATACATTTGAAATGTAAGACATATTCTGAAGATAATCTTGCAAAAATCAGGATAATAGATGCAATGTTTAGGTGTTCCTCTTTACCAAGGACACAAGACAATACTTATCTTCTTGTTACTCACCAAGGGATGAATTTGTTTCCAAGAGGCATCATTGAAGAGGTGAAAGTACTTTATTTAACCAACCCTCTTATCGCTCCTTATTTCCTCTAATTATACTTTTTAAAGCTATTGTCTTTAACCTAGAAGTTAATAAGCACTCCAAATTAGATTAACGAAGATTTTTAAGGCCGAGGACATTCATTATTTATTGATCACAAGAACCATATAAGGGAAAGGACCTGCTTAATTGAAGCGTTGCTATTATTGATCTTCTATTATACTTATATTTGCTGTTTATTCAACAGACATATTTTTTAATTATGTGCTATGCTGGAATAAGTAGAGCTTTTTTTTGAGCTACAAAAGTTGCCTCTTACACTATTCTTTACTGAACATAAGATGAAGGACACAGAGGGATTGTGAAGCAACATTTGCATTTAAATCCTTACATTAAAGATCATATAGACGTACTACAAAGACCCTATTGTTCTTGTATTTAATCCACACACAGGTCAGCCTGTCAAAGCAATCAGTTAGCGTCCAAACACACAACAAGCTGCACACAACAAGCTGGAAGAAATAACCTTGGCCCTGAGTTATTGAAGAAAAGAAACCCTGTAGATTAGTTGGACTGATGGGACTTGGCCTGCAGGGAGAGGTGATAAGAACTTCAAAATTAAACTTGGAAGAGAAGCTTGGCACCTTCCAAAGAAAAACAGTGACTCCTGGATGACACAGCGATTGTTTCTTTTTTTTGTCAGGAAGGGACACAAAGATCACCCACAATGTTATCTCGTCAGTCCACCGGTGCATCAATCAAGGCCCAGGCTGTTGGGAATCGACCCCTTTTGACTCAGAATCAATGCCCTCTCCTATTCTCATCGGTACAGCAGAGATTGTCAGAGATACAGAGCAGGAGAGCCCTGCCAAATCCAGCACTTTATGTTGTAAATGGGAGAGGCTATTAACTCACTGACACACAGTCTTTTTCTTTTTTTTTCTCGCTCGACCTTTCCTTTATCAGTCTCAAGAGGACTGGATTGAAAATGTTACGATGAAGTAGTTATTTCTATCGTGATATTGGCATTGTAAATGACTTAAAACATCAATCTACTGCAAGTATCATTTCCCTGCACTCTAACGAGAATCTGTACTATTGTGCAAAAAACGAAATCTGTCATCAATTAGGACTGAGACCAATTTAGAATATATAAGAACTAATCTTAAAATAGATTTGTTTTTCTTATGAATGGCTTTTTTGTCTTTGACAAAATATTTTAAATGTAATGAAAAATAAATAAATAATGTAATGTAGGCTATATTTTATGAGTCAGAGAGAAAATCTAGCTGGACTGTCAAAATCAGGAAAACTGGGTGAAATTCAAACAGAGGAAACCCTCCAACAATGTTTTTTATCTATTTTAATTTGTATTATATATTTTCATATATGCCTATTTTTTATAATTAACCATTTTGATTTAATTTCATTAGAATCTTCTCATTTCTCACCCTTGCTTAGTGAGAAATATCAGAAATCTATACCTCTCTTGAAGCATCCACTTTACAAATAAAACCTACAACTCCCAGAATGCCTCGGTGTATCCTCGCGCTTCTGTCTTCCTGTTTGGGTGCCGCAGCTGGAAAAATGGCAGCTGACACAGGGAGATACAGGAGTGCAGTAAGCAAAAACAAAGACCCTTCCGGACTTCTTATCTCCGTCATAAGGTGAGCTTTCTCATGTGCTTTACGTTAAGTTAACGCGCTGGTTGGACGTCAGGTAGAGCCTGAGGTGTGCTTACACTGTCGGAAAGACACGGAATGGCAGCTAGCTTTCGTGCTAAAGCTACATGTTAGCAACATCCTTCCTGTGTTGCTGAATTTATTACACGTTACATGTTCGCCATTACTGTTAACTAAATACAACCTATTGCATTTTTCCGATCACAACATGTAGCCCTCTAAGTGCTGCAACTGCTCCATAGCAACAAGAAAATGTTTAACTTATATGAAGGGAATAAAACATGATTCTCCTGCTGAGTGTATGAGTTTTTATATTTGAAAACACCTCTACTTTATCTGTTGTAGATGTTATATAATGTAATAAATATACACGTTCATATTAATATGCTGCATAATGTATTGTTAGTGTTGTTGCCATACAAATTATTATTATTATTGTCACTCACAGACCCACTCACTGTTTCTACTGTAAACTGCCTGTGACCTCAGTTATCCACTCCAAAATTGATGCTCAACTGAGACTCATGAGGTGAACTTCACCTTGTTGACCTTATTGTAAACTGTCTATTCTCTCCTCTTGGTTGAAGGACTCTGTCCAGCAGCGATGACGTTGAAGACAGGGAGACAGAGAAGGGTCGTCTTGAAGAGGCCTTTGAGACATGTGACAGGGATCTCGATCAGCTGATTGTTCAGCATTATGCCGAACTCACCACGGCCATCCGCACCTACCAGAGCATTACTGAGCGCATCACCAGCTCCCGCAACAAGATCAAACAGGTAGGAAGAAGGGGGCTTGTTCGACGTTTTTTTTTTGCATACTAGACAAATGACTTTGTATGGGTGTGTAAGCCACGTCGAGAATTCATGCTGAATTTTAAAGCATTAAGTCTGAGCCGTGTCATTAAAAACAAATCACTTTTTTTCATTCCTATTAATTTGTCTCTTCATATATTTTAAAAGGGTTTTCATCTCCCTGTTTAGGCTTTTATTATTTCCCAAGTGTGAAAATCAGACTTAATTAGAACATAGCCTGTCTGCCTGAAAAGAAACTCTCTGTAAAGCAATCGAGAGTTGTATTCTGAATCCCGCTCTGGGTATAATTCTCTCCTTAACACCTCCCAAAATGTATGAAATGGGAACATTGGCCCCTTCATGAGTAATTGGATAGGGATCTGGCAACGTTACCTGCTGAGGTCTGCTGATGCAAACCTCCTAACCCGCTCTTTCCTTGCAGGTGAAAGAGAACCTCCTGTCTTGCAAGATGCTGCTCCACTGCAAAAGGGACGAGCTGAGGAAGCTGTGGATCGAGGGCATCGAGCACAAGCACGTCCTCCAGCTGTTAGACGAAATCGAAAGCATCAAGCAGGTGCCTCAGCGGCTGGAGGCCTATATGGCAAGCAAGCACTACCTCCATGCTACAGATATGCTGGTGAGTAGACGTATTGCGGGGGGGGGGGGGGGGGGGGGGGGCAGTTTTTGTGGAGAATCAGACATAAGGTAAAAGCAAAAAAAAACAAAGATCGCAGTCTTCCAGATAGTTTTTCATGCGTTTCAAAAAGGATGTGTGGAGATGTTAAGAAATGGTTTTGCAGTCGCCTGTGGACAAATGTAAGTGCATACGGCAATAGTGAGGCAGCATGGCTTTGTTGAGCCCCTTGCTGTGCACAGTAGGAATACATAAAGCCCAGTGTCCATGAAGTGTTGCTGCTAAGGTTGATTTCCAGGCACCTGTCATCCCTTTTTAAAGAATCCTTTTCTAGCCTTGAACAGCCCAGTGGATGCGGCTCTTTTACTTCAAGCGAACACCTTCTGAGTGCAGAGAGGGTGCTGCAGGTGTGTACGTATGGCTGTGCTCTTGTTCTTTTGATGTGCGCTTGCAACACGCTCCACAGGGGAGCAGGAGGAGGACGGCATTGAGGACTAAACGACCCAACTCTCTGATGTCTCTGTTCCTTTCCTTCCCTTTTCCCTCTCTCCATTCCTCCGTCACTCCCACACATCTTCCTTCAGACTTTGGCAATAATTAGTTTGCTAGAACGGAGTTATCTGAGGAGGAGGAGGAGGAGGAGGAGGAGGGGGAAACGGATGATGGTACACCCAAAGGACCATGAAAAATCCTCTTTGTGGGCGAGCAGAGAAGTGGAGCCTCAATGAAGCGTGGTGTAGCCTGTTTTGACAGGTTCTGGAGAGTTCAAAGTCAATTGGATGTTAATTCTCTGCCTTTTAAACTTCGAATGCTTTAAAAAAAATAAAAAAAAATCAGAATGGTGCTTTTTGGTTTGCGTGAAATAAGCAAACTTAAAGGTAATTTCATTCCAGATCAAAATGCTCGTGGATGCACTGATTCTACCTTTTGCCTCGGTGACACATTAACTTAGAGCTCATGAATAAAAAAATAGGCCTCTAAAGCAGTGTGATTCAATGTTAAGGTGATTAAATCACAGTCTTTCTTTAAACAAGTAACTAACACAACACAAGCATATATATGGAGGGTTAAGTGACACTTGAAATCACAAACTTAAGTTGCTCTTAAAATTTGCTCCCCCCCTTAAAATATATCATGCAAACCACGTTTTGCATCGGGATTTTTTAGAAACAAATATGTTTTTCAGACAGAATGTCATAATCCTTTACTTCTCTGAGAGTCCCTGATGTGTTTATTCCCATCATGCTGTCACTCATTAGCGCACTCAGCTGTCAGATTAATGTCTCCCTGGTTTTCCAATTTTCCCTCTGTTGCTTTCTCTCTCTTTTTTCACACGTCATTTCTGTCTTTAAAAAAAAAAAAAAAAAAGGAAATCTATTTTGTGGTTACAAAAGCATCTTTGTTTTACTTTTGCCATGAAGCCTGGCAAAAGCAGATTACATGTACTAACTAACTTCTCAGCCTCTCCCCATCTCCGTCTCCTGTTTTGCATTTGTCCATGTGTTTGTTTATATGAGTCACGTCTCTACGGGTTGACAATTAGAATTCAGACTGTGCTCTCTGTTTGCTATTGAATGGCAGCCTTACACCCAATGGGACAGGTTACATCGAGACTGTCTTTGGTTCCAGGTCCTCCTTTCTGCTCCCCTTGTTTTATTCTCTTCTGCTCATGTTTACCTTCTTTCCTGCTTTTCTTTCTTTCTTTCTGTAGTATCATGAAACCCAGATGCAGGCATACAATGGAAGACACTCCCTTTAGAGCAAAGAGCTTAGTGATTATCTGTCTGTTTTACACTTACACACTCTTCTCTTCTCTTCTCCTCCTCGTCCTCCTCCTCCTCTTCTATACCCTGGTATATTCACCAGAGGCTTTATATCCCTCATCTACCTGACAGTCTAGCCCCACCTAATGATATTAACCAACCGTCCTCTGTCATCCCAGCCCAGCGGTAATGAGATATCCCCCCACCTTAACCCCCCCCCCCCCCACACACACACACACACACACACACAGACACATAAACGATTTACAGTGACACAAACACACACATGATCATAAACAGTCACATATGTGAACAACACACACACACACACACACACACACACACACACACAGAGGACATGCTGAGCCTCACAGGCATGCAGAGTTATTCTATTAAGCCAAAGGGAGCTGATCATGCAGCGCATTAGCTCATCTTGTCACTAATGCGGCTCTCATTTGCATCAACACACACTTGACCCATGCCTCCCTGCCCAGTGAGTACCCCCCCCCCCCCCCCCTCCCTGCTACACATTCCTTCCTGGCCTACTCGAGCCATACAAATATTTTACAGAGTGCTATCATCAGGCCATTAGTGCCCTTGACGTACACATAAATGCTCACAAATGCAGGCAGTCCGCTTTCATTTAATGGCATGAGAATGTATAAATTGCATGCATGCTTATTCTACTATTACTGCTCCTGCTAATAAAACAGAGAGAGGTGGGGAGAAGGGAGGGAGAATGGATGACCAGGGGGTTAAGAAAGAGTTTGACCCAGGAGCATAAGGAGATGTTAGATAAGCTTTTGGAGGGGAAATGTGCTCTTGAAATGTTGTCCATGACACTATGTCTAATGTTACATGTCATGTTCTTCAGTTGATGGGAGATGACTGTTTATGTGAAAGCATGGAGTCAGACTTTGCCCTTCCTAATCTCTATTACGAGATAAATGTGGATAATCGATCTGCAAGTGAGAGACTAGAATTTCGGTGGTCCAGGCATTCTGATTTCCTCTTTTAGATTGAGTTGTATTGACCCATCATGATTGAGCGGGCTTTGGCTACATGCAGGAAAACAGTCCATGTGGACAGCTAAAAAGGCAGTGTATTGTCTTAAACACAATACAGGAAACCCTCAGGAATCACAGTTGAGCTTAAGACCCCTTCAAACAAACATTTGGAAATAAGTGCAATAACACCCCTAGGCTAAATTATTGTTTAAATTGAACAAATTTTGCTTTTTTTGGAGTTGGACTTCGACAAAAAAGGAAAAATCGTGCATAAGTAGAACGAATTACAGAATCTTAAATAACAAGGTAATGACGGGAATGAGTTTCACTTTGACTAATCACCTTTTATTCATGTTTTTTTTCTGAGCCAGTTATCATGCCACCCCTAACCACACCTCTCTACTTTATGTATGTTTTCTGTTGTTTCTTCTCTCAATTCTCCTCTAAAAGCAAACATTAAAAACAAATATAAAACAAAAACACAAATGAACCATTTTTTTTTTTTTTTGTCATATGCAGGTGTCAGCAGTAGACTCCCTGGAAGGCCCTCTGCTGCAGGTGGAGGGTCTTGGAGATCTGCGCCTGGAGCTCCACAGCAGGAAGCTCAACATTCACCTTGTGCTCATCGATGAGCTGCACCGTCACCTCTACATCAAGTCCACCAGTCGACTGGGACACAAGAACAAGGACAAAAATGCTGCTCGCCTTCCAGGGTAAGAGGTGGTTTAATACCTTTATCATGTCACGAATTTACCTATTCAAGTCCACTTTTTGTGTCATGAGAACATAAGAACATTTTAAAATGGTACTTCAATGCCATCGGGGGTTGCTTGGCAATTTGCCGGCTGTGTAAGAAGAAATGAATTAGTGTTTTATTATTGTTTCTGTTCTTGTACACACGAGACTACATTATTTTGCACATTACCACAGCCTATCAAAAAATTACAGTGTGCATTTATGTTTTCTTTTAATTTTATTTCTATAAAAATAGTCATGAGCTTCAGCAACGCTGTAGTTATTCTTTTATGATTCCGCACGACAACCATGAACTACTCCCATTTGGTTTCTGACACTAATGCACTTTGTAAAAGGATGAAGAGAGACACAGGCAGTGAGGTGGATCAAAGTCATAGATTGTTATAAAATGTGTCTTTTTGTCCAGTTTATGTGGTCAGAGGCATCAAATTGTTTGCTTATTATAAAGTTACAGATATGCAGCCTTCAGGGGGCTTTATTCTTTGCAAAGTTTGTTCTGTAAAAAATGTTTGTTCATTAGAAGTTATTCCATTGCTGAGACAACTTGCCAGTTATTTATTGCGAGGAAAGGGGAAATCCAGCCAATTACTGACAAAAACAATTAGAGCTTGTAGAAATTTTTGCTCACTTTCTTTATCTTTTTACTTTTTGGATGAGTTATTGAAGTTCCAAAGAAACTGAGAAATAAGCATCCCGCATAACTTATTAAGAAAGGTAAATATCACTTGTTTACTCATCCTATAGGACACTTGGAGATATACACAGAAAGTTGTGATATGTGCTACAAGCTCAAGTCCATTCCTGTGAGATATCCAGCTTTCATTGTTAAGTGTGCCAAGGAGATAAATAAATCAACCGCCAATTTCTTTCAGCAAATGACAGAATTGAACATCCACACTTTGTTTGTGACATCAGTTAGGCTTTGTATGATACTGTACAGCAGATTTTGCAGCCATTGGAAGACAATCTCAGCCATGCCTCCGTGACCAAAGGACTGGTTTCTTAGTTTCATGATGTTTCTGTATTACTTATTAGAGATAATGCGACACAATAGCTGCACACACATTGTTGATGCTGTTGTATTGCATGGAAAGCATTCAGTTTAAGTGTTGTTTTCACTTCTACACGTGTGTGTGTGTGTGTGTGTGTGTGTGTGTGTTCATGTGGGGTGCAGTAATTATGGTGGCGGTGGGTTGCTGAGACACAGTGATTTATTACACAGGGTCAGACGGTGACAGGTCCTGGCCTTTCTGTATTGGGTCGCCTCTAACAACAAGCCAGCCTCCATACACCCGACTCACTTAGCAGGCACACTGTGTTTATACCGCCCAAGTTAAAGGACCTGGATTGTGTCCACCTCAGGCTCAAGGCTTTGATAAATGGCTCATTGGAAAGCAGCGACAATCCCACCCAGAGATGCAAGGCGTTTCACTATAAAAGTTGATTGTTTTTGTTAGAATGAGGCAGGTTAGTGGCTGCCTTTCTGTAAAAGCATACTAAACTTGTATTTGTGTACAAGAAGGGATCATTGCAAACTTTTGGAGTTGATGTAGGCCTGTTCTTCTCACCTATCCTGTTTTTCATTTAAGTGAAAACAATATATTTGATAACATGACTCGTTTCATTTTGATAATCACCATCTCTGTATACTCTTTTTTTTTTTAATTTTTATTTTTTTTATAGCTCCACAGGCAAAGATGCATCTCCAATGCCTGTGTTGGATGTCAGCAGTCTGTCCACCCCACGCAAGCTTTTGGATTCATCACAGTTCAGCACACCTGGATCCAGCAGTGGTACAGTCCTCTGTCATATAGAAAAAAAAAAAAAGAAAAGGTCATACAAAGGGAAAATATAGGAGGTAGCGTGCTTAAAATAAGTCAAATGAAGTGGGAGTTATATGGTCTGCTCTCCATTTGATATTGCATACATAATAAATACTATACAGATAAACATGCCAAAAGAGCAATGCTGTCTATCCCTTTGGATAACAAAGTGTGTGGATTTCAATTTGCAATTTTGTTTTCAATGTGCTAATATTCTTAGTCATAATGAAGCCATTAGCATCACTCTGAAATACATTCATTTGCATGTCATTATAGTTATGTACTGCCAACCATGCACGTGTGCACAAACAACACACAGACAGTGTTGCTGAACGCCTGCAGAAACTAGATCTAAACTCTTTCCAAAACGGCTAAAGACATCGCTGATGCTTTTTTGCACACACCCACGTTTCTTTTTCTTGGGGCTAATGTCATAACATCGACGACTTAGATCATAATATACATTTCTGTTCGGGAGCGCTATAATCATCTTGTCTCCCATCACATCATCAGTCACCCAGCGTCTCTGTCACCACAGCAGGAGGGCAGCATTCATTATACTCAAACTGGTAACCAGCGTGTTAACAGGGGCTGATAATGCACACTGCTGTTTTCAGGATTGTATGAATTCTCCCTCGGATGTTGGGGCGTAGAGTCAAAGCTGCATTCCTTCCAGGCAGAGCACAGCGGAACGCAAACAAGAAGATAATGAAAAAAGTTAATCCTGCAATAACGTGGTGTTCCCTCTGTGCTTCAGAGTTTTTATATAAAGCCTGGCACTTCTTTTTTTGCCCACCCACTATTGGCATTCTGACTGAGCGAATCACCATTTCTTTTTGGCTCTGTAGATAACAGAATCTATTCACCATACTTTTGCCACCTAGTGTTCTTTCACAAATTAGTTTTTTTTCTGCAGCCATCTAACTAGACAGTGACAGATTTATGATATTAGCGGAGAGAGCTTTGACCGTCATCGATGTTATATGTCTTTTATTTCATCCTTTAATTCCCTTGCCTGAGTCTGATAACGTAACACATAGCACCTCAAACAAAAATATACAAACGACATCTTGGATATTATGATTATCTGTTCTATTCATCCACCCTTTTGGCAAAAATTAAAAGCTTAACCACAGTTTCCTCGATGTTATGCAAAGAGAACACTTGTAATTAGCTTCCTCCAGGCAGTAAGTGCTTATACGCCGTCATGCTAACAACAACTGTGGTCACGACACAGCAGCCGGCTTCCATCAACGGCTTGGCTTGCCATTTTGTCTAATGGCATTAGTGCACCTCATTTGTAGTTAGTAATTGTCATAATTATTACACAAACTACAGTTGGAATGGGGGAAAAGAGGAAATACACCCAAAGTCCATTAACTTGCCATAAACATTAACTCTCTTAACGCGCTTTGCTGGGGAATTGGGAGGCCCCATCTAATGGAAATTAGAGCATCATTCGATGCTGCCACTCTCAATTTAACTGCTAATGTGGCTAAATCAGATGGAGAGAACACAAAGGGGGGGGGGGGGGTGGTGGTTTGGGGGGGGGTATAACAGGATTGGTGCAGGTGTCAGCTTTAACATGAGACAGATTATATTCTATTAAGACATAAGGGCTATTGTTTTATTTGGTTTGTGTAGTTAAAATGATAGTTTTGTCATATATTTTTGATCTCCAGAGTTCTTAAATGTTTCAAAGTTTGACTTTTATGACTTTTAACACTATCATGTCATTAGAGCACAATGGCTTCAAATGCACATCCTTCAGATAAACAACAGTTTGTTTACACATGTTGGTTTCAATTGTCTATTTCAGAAATAATCAGATTAATTTTCCTGTATATATTTAGTAAGTACCTTCCCAATATGCTTGTTTTTGTTGATTTGAACACGCTGTGTATACCTTTTTTAGTGCGTGAGCTGCAGCAGGATGTGCGGGAGTTTAACCAATCAGAACTCCCTGAGGTGGACCCAGAGGAGAACAGCGCTGAGTTCATGGGCATCCTCATCAAGGTACATACACTACACACATGCACTTGTGTTCATTTTCATTTTTAACATTAATTTCCACTTTTGTGCTTTGTGCTGTTATATCAGTACTTCTGTTTTCTTGCATCAAAGATATAAATTTGTCTTTTGTCTCCAGGCTTTGGCCAAGTTGAAGAAAATCCCTGAGACCATCAAAGCTATAATGGAGCGGCTGGAACCTGAGCTGAAACAGATTGTCAAGAGGTCAACCACTCAGATAGCAGACCACGCTTACCAGAGGGGAGAGAACCTGGCCCAGGAGAGCCAGCCAAGGTACAGTAAGAAACAGGGATTGACAGAGTGAGGGAGAGAGGGAGTGGAGAACACTGTCCTTAAGAGTGAGGGTTAGTACCATTAGTATCAATAAAAAAAACAAAAATTAGACAAGTGGGTATTCATAATAAGAAGTAAATTAAAAGGCAAATACAGATAGATGTCATAAAGAGGAAAATGTAAGTAGCTCTTTGGAAAGATGAAAGCCTTTTTATGTAAGTATTTCTTAATAAGAAGTATTAGCAATGTAAAAAAAAAAAAAAGATCAGTGTGAATAGTGCAGCTGCTGCTGTTACAACTGAAACGAGACCTTAAAAAAGCTGTCACCTCTCAATATTATTTCAATGCAAAAATGTTATTGTAGCCGTCGGCATGCTTATTCTTTTGAAGTTGTAGTATTCCCACTAGAATCCTTTTCCCAGTGGACTATAGTCTTTGGAAAGGTTTAGAATTCAATCGTCCCTCCCCTCTCTGAAGATCTTTGCGAGGTACAAATACTGCTGTTTATAAATAATAACAAACTTCGAGTAGTTGTCTGTCGTTTTTCGGTGTTAACATGCAGGCTATTTAGGAATTCTTAGAGTTTGACAGTAAAGGCAGCACACAACATGTTTTGAATGCGGTCCCAGAGTGTTCATCGTCAGACAGCCAACCAGGTATGAAACACAGGAAGGCTCGAGCTGGAGTCACGTCTGCTTCAGACCATGAAAACAGAGGCTCTGCTGCTTTAAACCCAGACGAGTCATGGTTAAACACACACACACACACACACACACACACACACACACACACACACACACACACACACCCATAAACAAAGTCACACCTGCATTTTAAAAGCAGTCACATCCAGCTCCTGCAGACATCCGATGCTCCTGCACAGTGAGCAGACTTTTGGAGAGGGGGTGGGGTGGGGTGGTGGGGGGTGTGTGTGTGTGTGTGTGTGTGTGTGTGTGTGTGTGGAAACACAGGTCTCAGTCCACTGATCCTGAACCATTTAAGAGGAACGTCTTGTTTTCTGTCAGGGATGTTCTCTCCAGCCTCGTCTGCCTTCCTTCTCTCCCGGTGCCTGCTGCTGAATCTCATCTGACCTCAAAGTAATAGGCCAGCGTGCAGCTCATTCTAAGCTCGACTCCTGCAGATTGTTTTAAGTTCGCCTCAGCGTGCGGATACGTGCGAGCGCTTAGTGCTGCGTTTGTGTCACACTTTTAGAGATTTGTGTGTGCTTTGTATTTGGATGCATACACACCTATGCTCACTTCAATTTAAAGTCGAGGCTTGTTGCTATGGCAACTTCGACCAATGTTCCACTTCTAAGGAACAATGGTGTTGCATATTGCACACTATATTTTATTGCACCGCAGACTAGCAGGCAGCACTTAAACACTTTGCAGCATAAAAGACGGTGTATGGTTACGTTCTGAGGTTTAGGTTCTAATTCATTTCTGCTGTGATCAACCACGTTGGAAGTACATTCTTTTTTCACTCCTCTCACTAGGTTTTACTTTCAGCTCCCGCTGCATGCAGGAGAGTTTTTCCTCTCCCCCCTGATCTGTGTGTGGCTCGGTTTGATTTACATCAAGACTGACTTCTTGAACTCACATTCCCCTTTTTCATTTTGTATCACGAAAATGGAGCTTAATTCCTTTTTGCTTTGTTTATGCTATGCTCAGAATCTAATGCGAATCCCCTTTAGAAAAAAAGAGCTGATCTGAAGCAAAGAAATGCTCGAGCGATCGAAGAAACATTAGAATAAAAGGCTTCGTGTTTTATATCCAATTTATAACAAAGAGGCACATTGATCACAAGCTTGAGTGCTTGTCTCTTGTGCTTTTTTTTCTGCCTTTCCAGTCGAGCGGTCAAAACTTCTGAGGGACAAATTTGTGAGAATGTCTACTCTATGCCCATTTGTGTATTATACAAGTATGACCAGAGACTTTGGATACTTCAAAAGGGTTCTTTTAAACACGTAATTTCATTTTCTTGCAACCAATCTTTTCATAATGTAATTCAGACTCTAAAATAGACCTCCCCAAATGAAACACACATACACACACACATTTTCTCACTGTCAGTTAATCAGGGACTGGATGTCCATGTGTGTGCATCCAACTCTTCTTCAGACATGTGCAGGTTAGCTTCGATCCTGAGGGGAAATGGGAAGTGAGGCCGCAAAGAACAGACATTATAAGGTCTGTTCTCTCTTTAGATGGCCTCCACTGGGAGATAATGAGGAGTGTGTGTGTGTGTGTGTGTATATAAGGGGCTGAGAGGCAGGTTTGGTCGGAGTGGTGACAAGGTCAGAGCCATACATTCTGTCTATCTCTCAATGCATGCATACGTGATCCGGCAGAGTTTGTCCACTCCTCAAACCTGTTATTCACCATGTATCTTTTCATTCTTGTCTGTCCTTAATGTTTATGCATGAGATAGAAGATCCCTCCACTACGTTGGCATTTCACAGATCCTCTTTTCAAACATGCCCCATTCACCAGGTTATTCTTCATAATGATTTGTGCCTGCTTTCGTCTCCATTAATAACATTTACTTGCTGCTACTGCCAGTGCAGCGACAGCACGCCAACCAAAATGCCCCCCTAGTGAAACATTCATCTTGGTTCTACATTATCCTTATACCTTCCCTGGAAACCTTGGCCACTTCCCAAAAACTTTCAGCGAGCCTTCTTTTCTTGCAGCATTCAAATTCGGAGCAATTTATTTTGACTTAGCATCAATGAGGAATGGACTGGGTTGCCTATGGAGTGTACTTGCAAGAAGATGGTGTGTTTAAGAAAGTCCCAGATAACCCGAACTTTCTAGTTGACATGACTTCAACATTTGGCTGCATGTAAGGGAAGGAACAGAAGGCAGAACTTAGGATACATACTTTATAAACATCTTTATCGGTACATCAAAATGATACTTAAAAGTCTGATGTGAGACAGGGTGACTCGCATTATATTAGCTGGAATATGTCCACTAAAACATCGGGCGCTCACTCGCTGGCATGGGTGCACTGGGTACTTATTGAGACTTAGATAATGTAACATGTGTTCCCTCTTTACTTTGAAAGCTTTGTCCTTGTGCAGAAAGGAGGAAGAGCAAAGTCTGCATGAAAGCATTAGCGTAGACGAGGCAACTGTGAGTTTCCGATCCAGAGCGTTGCACTCAGGTCAAGTGGAAGGTCTGTTTGTTTTGGCTTCGCTTTCTTCTTCAGCCTGAGCCATTTAGAACTAATGACAGTAGCTGTTCATTTGAGCTCAGGTTGGACAGTTCACAAGCTTTTCTACGGTCAGCCCAGGTGCTGGGTTATTAGTGCTGTTGATGTGAATGGAAAGAGGGCCCTCGACTCTATCTACTGGTACGGTGAAACACTCTCGATAATGACTTCAGTGTTGATTTTCTTTTCTTCAGTTTGACTTTAGTTTGACGCACATTATATATATTTTTTTATATTTTTGCAATTCAACGTACTTTACTTTGATCATATCGGTTAAAAAGAATCATTTATCATTAAGTTTGACAAATCTATGCACACATACACACTTCTTGTGACATTGTAGTTATAACAAAATCCAAGGCAGCAAAGCTAACAATCTCTGAAATATCTCAGTAAACTTAAAAAAAAAAAAAGTAAATCATGTCAGAAAAAGGAACATCTGCATCATACAATAAAGCATTTTGTTATTAAAGGCAACAGGAAATTTGGTTGTGATGCAAACCTGCAGAAGCACAGAGAGCCATCTCTTATTGTGGGGAATCTTTGGGAGGCTTTTTACTGTGAAACAAAGAAAACTGTGTTAGGTGTCAAATAACGCTCCATAATTTATTTTTTTCCGTACCTTTTGTGATATTAAAAAAGAAGCTGAATTCCATGGTGGCTCCCTTGATCTTTTATAAACAAAACCCAAGGCCAAGTGCTTCACTGTAGGAACAAAGTGTGTTTCTTAACCAGAGAGCAGAACCTATAGTCAATAATGTGCTGCCAGTGCATCTCCTGCATTAGATTGTGATGAACAACACCATGATGAAATCAAACAAAATAGGCGTTAAGCTGTTTCCTTTTATTCCAAAAAATACATTTATTCTTTTGAATTATGTTTATTTTCATTAAGTTTAATTTCTCCTATCTATTTCCCTCCCACTCTCATGCTCTCCATCCCTCTTCTGTCTCCTTCCTCTCCCTCCTTTTCTGCTCCCTCTGGCTCCCTCTACAGGCTGCTGGAGCTGCTTGAGCTTTTGTTTGACAAGTTCAAGGCAGTGGCCCAGGCTCACAGTGTGGTGTTGGCTCACCTGCAGCAGATCGCCGTGCAGTGCCCGGGCGGCGCCCACGAGGAGGGCATCAAACTCTACGAGCAGGCCGACGTCTCTGCCAAGATCCAGACTGTGCTGCAGGTGAGTCTGAGAAGCAATTACTGTACCCAGACCATTTATGTTAATGCTCAGTATAGTTTGAATTACTAAGAAGTTTGTATCAGAAAACAAAAAAAGAAAAAAACTTGAATCATGATAAGATGTTAAGATTATAGTGAAAAAAGACGGTCATAATGTGTGGAGAAATAAAAAGGAACATTTAGGGTCGCTGGTTTAAGCTTTAGTTAGTAGAGAAGGTGCCCCATGTACAGAGCCTACAGTCCTCTTCACACGGTGTGGTGCATGTCTTCCCACACTCTCTCTCCCCACATTTCCTGTCTCTCTACATATTTCCTGTACAATAAAGGCCAAAAAGCTAAAAAAAATAAAATAAAGGGAAACTTTTTGCCGTATTTTGAGTCCACTACATTATAATACAAGATGCATCCCTCTCTGAATAAAGACTTCTACAGTCTACAAATCATACTATGATGTATGTTATCATTGTGACTTTGTATTTACTGTTCCTTCATGGAACAGGTTTTTATCAAAGAGCCTTTTAAAAAGATGCTCTCCTTGAGACCTTGCTGTTATTTGTTCTGTCTTCCCTTGATGCCATACTCCTAGGCTTTTCCTTTTTTTTTTTTTTTCATCCGCTGCCATGGAGATTGTTCGTCCTTGATATTTTTTCCACCCGGCACTTCCTTTCAAAACACTGATTTAATTCCCTATCTTTACGGTAAATTAATCTGAAAAAAAAAAAAAAAAAACCTGGCCACAATGTTATATACAACTTCCAGGCTGTCAGCAAGAAGACATGGGGAGCTTGATTGCTTGGATTAATGTTAGGTTCTTTTTAATTGCTGTGTATTTATGCCGGGTTCTTACTCCCTGCTCCCGTTTGATTGGCTAAGGGTGTGAGCAGCTGTCGAGGTGACCTATGGTGAATCTCGGAGGGGAAATCAGTGGGAGTTGCTTTTCTAAAAGTGATTAGTGTGTCCCTGTGAGTCCCAATGAAATAGCATTTTTCCCTGTTGATGGTCGGTGGGTGCTGAATCATTTTTATTAAAATCTCTCATGTGTTTAAACCGCCTTTAAACCTGAATTTGCTCCCCTGGATTAGCTACTTTTTGTTCTTGATATATTCTTGTTTTTCTAGAAATACTGTTGATTTAAATATATTTGATAACTCGATATCTTTTGTAAGGGATGCAAATTGTCTCTGGTCATAACAAGAATGCTGTAATGTATAAGAAGACCGGTAACCAACGCGCTCTTTTTGGTCCTTTTACTGCACAAACAAGTGTTTTTGCTGATCATCAAAGCACCAAATTGAATAAATATTTTTCTGTTGTTCAATTGAACGCCCATACATTTCTCACCTACTCTTCATGGCTTCTTTGTGTATTTCTCAGCTGGCATGCATAGCTGTTTGAATAGAGGAGCGTTTCGATGTGTCTCTGAGGTTGTGGTTGTGTATAGGCATGCACTGTAATAGCTCTGCTGTACCAGTGCAGTTATAGCAGGCATTAAGCCATTCCCCTGTATGCGATCGCTGCCAACACCCAGTTGCCAGGGGCTGCGCTCTCTCCCCTGTCTCTGCGATGTGAGATAATGTAATCTCTTGATTAGAATACTCATTACGTGAAATGAGGTTTTCTTATTCACTCACTCGTGTTATTATTTCCTGACCGATTGTATCAATGTGAAGGCCCCTCGTCCATTGCGCCCTACCGCTCGCCGTTTCTCTCATCTCTTGCTTGCTCGCTTCTCGTCTCTCTCAATCTCTATTTCTCTCTCTGCATCTTATTTCTGCAGCATTATTCCCCCTGTCTCTGTATTACAGACTCTCCGCTTCCCAATACCTTGTGCATGCCCTTCTTGCCCGTTGTAATTTCCTTTTTAATCTCATTATCTCACTTGCTTTTTCTCTCACAACTCCCACACTCACTTTCGCCCCCTTCGTTTAGCCCACTCTGTCCAACAGAGTTGCATATCAGAAATGAGAGATATTAAATTCCTACTGCTCCCACAGTGGCTCTGTTAAGTTTTATTGGCTCCTGAGTCAGTTCTTATCTCATGTCTTGTGATCCTTAAAAGGGCAGGTAGAGGCACAGCATTTGTCTAATTTTGTTCTAGGTCCTTGTTGCATGTCGGATGTCCTGTGGGGTTCGTTTTCTAGACATTCAAAAGCAATCATTTGAGTGCAGGTTTGGACAGAAGAATAATTAACATTAGTCTAAATTATTCTCATACCCAAACCAGTGCCCCAATGCCTGCGATACAGCTTAAAATCTGGTATTTGTTTTCAAGTGTGCTGTTTGATGCACCAATCAGATATCACTGTGTTGCACCCTTAGCCTACACAGCAGCAATAATACATGTTACAGCTGTCATTTGCAGCTCCTGTGTCAGAGTGCCAGTAGGTAAATCATCTATAGCCTCAAGCCAGTGGTTTCCTAAACCCTTTCTGACGGCAGATGAAAATATTTTCAGCCCACCACCCCCCTCCCCCCCCCCCACTCCACACCATACACATCAACAGATATTGGCATACATAAGACTCACTGTCAGTAACGTAAACAGTGTCTGCAAAAAGTAAACAACTAACAAGACACTTTTAATGGGGAAGAAATCAAAAGTGTTACTGTAACTCAAACATCCATTTTCAGCCTTACAATTAAAGAAGTCCTCACACAAAATTTGCCGTGCAATTCACAGTGCATTGTTTTTGTTAAGCTGTGCTGCCCCCCCCTTCCCCCTCGTCATAACTTCAGGCACTCCGTAGGGGTCCCGCACCCCACTTTGGGCATCACTGACGTAAGCAAACAACAACAACAGTGAGATGGTAGCTTAGAGTGGAACATTAAGGGGATTCTTTATTGGCAAATGCTCAACTCTAGGTGCCTAGTTTTAGTTTCTCTTCCCCCCCCCCTTCACACTTGAATCATTTGAATCCCTGACTGTCTTGCACTTCTTACATATTGCAGTTCACATCTTTGACATGCACAGAAACCTCTTGGTAGGTGTTATTTTTTTCCCCACTTTTGAGAGGTGGAGAAACCGCATTGACCTTTTCCACATGACATACCAGCAGACAGATGCGAGAGCCGACAGAAACACAGGGTGTGCACCCAGTTCTAAGGCCTCTGCGGAGATGCGCCGTTCATCAATACGTGACTAGGGCTCTGCGGGCTTCGAGTGGGGAGCAGGTAAACAAGCTTTTGAAAGTCAAGATTCATGTAATGGTTCTAATCCCTGCTCAGAAATGCTGCAGACGAAGCTGCTCGGTGCTAATTTCAGTGTGGCAGTATCGATTCAAAGCATAGAAAACTGGGTGCTAGGAGGAGTGTTTTATCTGCCACTTGACAGTGTTTCATCTCTTCTTCTGTAGATTCTGTGTGTTATGATTATTCACACCATTATTGAATTTACATTTCTAAGTGTACACAATTGCTGCCTTTGCTACTCTGTCTTTTTTTTTACGATTGCCTTTTTCCCGCTTTCCATCAGAGACCGTCGTGTTCTTCAAAGTAGTTTGAGTTATCAAAGACATCGTGGTGACTGGAATTTATGTGTTTCCATAAATATTAAATATGCTCCTCTTGCCTTTTCAGAAATAAACAGTAAAGTAGTAGCAGCAGCCTTTGGAGGCTGCCAAGTTTAATTGGTGTTCCCTGAGTCAAATTTAGTCAAAACAACATCATGTGCCAAAATTTAAGTGTCCTTTAAATAATTAATAAGGTGGCAATTAGAGCGTGTTTTCAGGTAATTTGAAACCTAAATAAAGAAATCTCACTACATAAACCCAAATGTGTTCTTCCTTAAGATACAACTAAGTGTTATTCAATGTATATTTGGCACAAAGAGTGTCTCTTTTTGCTGTCTTCCATCACCCTTTGACCTTGTCGTACCTCAGTTTTTAGCCGTGCAAGTTTGTTAATTAGCTCGCCATTTGCGCATTCTGCAGGGATTTATGGCTGGGTGACTGCGTGCCATGTCCGTTGTCTGCTGCGAGCGTGTGACCGGAGTGCAAATCACACTTTTAATGAGTCTCTCAGCAGACTTTGTGCCTGCATTCAAAAAATATGGAAAGATGCTGACTATCTGGCTTCTGAAAGGACTGATTTTTAGATCATAGAAACACCACCAGAGAGCGTTTGAATATTAACGTTTTGTACTGTAGGAAGAGATAAGAAAGCCGGGTTTTTTTTAAAGTGTGCTCTGAATAAAAAGGAGAATATTAAAAGCAAACCTCGATAAATTTGACTTGCAGGTACCTGTCCCTGCTTGACAATACCCTTTGTGACACCACAACAGTTAAGTCCTCTCTCTTTTCTGTGCTCTCGTATTCTTCGGCTTTTGGGAAATCTTTAAACACATTGCTTCCATCTGTTTCTGAAGGAAAGTTTTTAAGTGTTTTCCTTTTTTTTAAAAAGTATTTCTGAGCACATTCACCTCCTCATTCTTTTTTTTGATTCAAAATGATGCTTTAACTGAACATTTTTCATGAATGAATCATTTACTTGCGTCAGAGTAACCAAGACAAAGAAAAGGTGTTATGGTAGTGCCAGAAATATATAAATATAAAAGTGGCTTCAATCCATCGTGCCTTCTCTCGGCTCATCAGCAGCATGAAAACGAGGGGAATTGAACTGCCAGGGAGCCGTGAGAAGACAATGATCTCTTTTAATTAGATATGAAGCTCAGACATCGCTACGTTGTTCTTGCCCAACGTTTTAATCAACGTGTCACATTTATTCTGGCCTTTCAAAGCCCTGTCATATTTACATATCGCTGAAGCGCACTGAAGTCTCCCATCTTCAGTGTCCCACCCCCTCCTCCCACCCTTATTCAATACACCAAAATCACTAGAGGGGGCAGGACTTTGTCAACTGCTGACGTATGATTTAAGCAATATCACACGAGTGGAGTGATGTTGTACTGGATATCAGCACTGCTGTGATTTTGCTTAAATCATGATGTGATTCGCTCAGCCTTGTTTCCGACCACCCACTCGACCTCTGGTGTGATGAGGTTGAGTGGTTGACCCACTCGACCACTCAACCCACTCGACCTTGACAGTTATACAAGCAGAAAAAAGTGGTAAAAAGTAATCAGCAACAGATTATTCAGCTTAATACGTTCCACAATTTAACTGAAACTAGACTGTTGCTTAGCAACCCAAACATTCTACTTCAGTCTTGATTGTTGTGTGATTCTGAGGTATCAGATTGTCTGATAATGAAAAACAGTGTCAGCTGTAAATGTCAATTAAAAGTATTTAGAACTCTTGGCTTAGGACGAGTGATGCGAATAGTCACATTGATGTTGTACTCTGTATTGTCACTCAAGGAATGCCTCTGGTCCAATCAGATTGCTTTGTAGGAACTAACTGAACTAACTTCATGACTTGTTGAAAAATGTAATGACTCTGCAGAGTCTGAATATCCTTTAGTATTTTCCTTAAACAAAAAAACAACTAATAAATGACTAAAGCCTTATAATCAAATCATTCAAAACAGTGTGAGTCACTTCAACAGTTTAAAATCCAACAATGTACTGCTCTCACAGGTTTTAGGGGCTGGTTTGGTGTCGAATGATTTTCTTTAACTTGATATACTGTTTAATCAATTAAATTCAGTAGTTAAAGAACATTTGCTTCAGTCTACTTTCAGCAATGATCGTCTGACACCATAATATATCCAATAATGTTGAATAGTTATATTATAAGTACCGTAGTCTTCACTTTGGTACATTTAATCTGCAGTTTTATATAAAACATCCAGTAATGCCCTGGCATAGTCTGATTTCCTTTGTATCTTCTTATTATCTTTTAGCCCACATTATTATTCTAATTACTTAATTTCCCAAAAATCCTCAGTTCATCTCATTGTTATTTTGTTTTTTTATTTATGGTATTGCTTTCCCCAATCTACTGCTTTCATCTCTTTTAAAAATTTTTTTTAAATGTGCTATACAAATAAAAGTTATAATTATATTATAATTTCCCAATTGAATAGAAACACAAATGAAAATACGGATTCTAAAAGGATAGTTTCCATAGAAACACCACTCCACACTACAAAGTTCTGTTTTCTATACTGTGGTGTTTCTTCTTTGTCTAAATACATACAAATGTTTTCACATCGAAACTAAAATGTTAAGGACACAGCAAGGACACACAGATATAAAATGGGTTTCAGTGAACACGCAGGCACATTTTCCTTTCCTCCCGTGGACAAGATAGCCTTCAAAAGATTGACTAGATGCACTACACTCCAGGTGGGAACCCCCACTGGTTGGTGGTGGTTCAGTGCTGCGGGAGAAGCTGTGGCTGAAGCTCTGTCAGAACTCGTGAAGGTTATTGAAGTTTCTGGAGCAAAATCAATACAGGGTGTGTAAAGAACACTTTCTTTGGCGGCCAAGGACACTCTGGACTTAAACTTCAAGCTAGCAGTGAGGGATATCAGTCGATATGTTTTGTGACAAGACACCAGCCAAGAGATTTAGCAGGAAAACAGCCAATTTCAATAAAGCCTGAAGAAAGTGACAAATTGTGGAGCGATTGTTCTCCCACCTGCTTTGAAGTGACTCAATAAGAGGGAGAGGTTGGAAATGAAGTGATATTTATTTCTTTTATTTTGGCTGATTGACTGCAGAGTTCATGCAGCGACAAGTGCTCACCTGCAAGGCTTTGAGGGATGCTGTCTTAATTGAACTGATTTGTTGGGTGTTAGGGCCCTAATGGACAGGATGGAGGATGAGGATACACTTTCTCCAGGCACAAAGAGGTTGCATCAGGACATTCAGTTTTTGTAGAAGCAGATGGGAGTGCTGGTAATGAATTACAAAGGCAGACTGTGATGGAGCTTTTCTTCTTTCATATTAAAAGAACTTAGCACTCAGTCTCGTGGGCTGATTTAAGTTGGGACGAGACCCAAGCCACTCAGGTGCAGAGCATGATTGTGTGGTTGATGGAATTACATTTGATTATTCATTGTGGAAATCATTTTCTTTGTCAGGGCAGCTCTTGAGGGAGATGTGAGTTTTGAATGTTCACCCAATAGCACAAAAAGTCTCAAAACATGCACGCAAATTCAAGTTTAGGCGAACTCAAGAAGTTTGTGTTCATATCTGGTGTGAAGAGCTGCTTCCTCTGTGTGCCATATCCACGTCAACCATTTCTTCTGTGGTTTTACAGATTCACCCCTGAACATAGATTTTAAGTTAATAATGGGAAATACATTTCTCCCTATCCTGCTTTCCAACAGCTCCTCGACACCTTTTAGTCGAGGTCACTTATCGAACATTAACTACAACAAAAAACTGACTTTGCTGCTTTGGAAGCTCAAGGGGACAGTACATTTCTTTGAACCATCTTGTACTGTACTTTAAGACATGCCATGGCATAGCATCATATCGCATCATATCCCAACATATTGTATATTATATCCTATCTTACTGAATATGTATTAATGCAGCCCTGTCTTTTCTTTGAAACAGTTCTTCTGTCCCTTTGCCATGTCTTGTTCTTTTCTCTGAAAATGGCTTTGACTTATTCCTGCTTTTTTTGATGTCCTTATTTCTGCAGCCTAGTCTTTGACAGGTGACACTGACAGGAATACGATCTAAGCCTCTTTGTTGCTGGAATAATACATATTTTTATGAGATTTCATGCTTGGCCTAAAGTAAGGGGAATGAAGAAGGAAGAAAAAATAAGATGTTTTTTTCAGTGTATGTAGCATACTTCCAGGTTATATGAATAGATGTAGGTGGTTGCCCAGGCCAATCATTTGCAGATTTCCTCAGGCTATATTCTCAGGCTGTGGGTTAAACAAAGCAAATATCAAGGGTCATATTTTTCAGACATATTGATTTTTTACAAGAGGAAAGGTCTTATTACAAATTTGTGTCGAAATACAAAAGTACTCAAAACACCGCTCAGTATGTTGTATTTAACTGGAACATTTGGAGTAGTTTTTTCTAATAGTGCAGCATGTCGTTGATCTTTAGCCATCGGAAATTGTGGTAGGTATCATCCTTGAGCTCATAGAGATAAATGTGCATTTCATTTTTATGCATTATGTCTGCTATAATCGCAACACTCAATGCAATAAATATGTTGTCTTATTTGTATTTAGCAGAACATACAGTAGATGCCATCAGTCAGCTGACTGAGTAGTTAACTTGTAGAGAGAACTTAAGTAGTTGACTCATTGCTGTGCTTATTTGAACACCAAGAGATAATACAATTTACGACATAATGGCTTAATTAGAAAAGATGTTGTTGTGACTAATTTTTTAATTAGGATTCTCAATTTGTCATTTATAAAAAGAAATTCAAGAGAGCACATTTTTCACCAAAGAGTTTTTTTAAAGTTGACTTCTGTTATTCTTCATAATGAGTTTGCACGGATATTTTTTTTTTTTTTAGTCTGTCATCTCATCATCTTTCTAAAGATTAATCCTCGGCTCTGCTGCTAGTTCAGTTTTGCAATGGAATCGTGTGATGTGGGCACATTTTGGATGTTAGACTGATGTTTAAGAAAAGTGTTCTTCTGCAAGTTGTTAATTGCTGACGTAAGATTTGTGAGGCCTTCTACCATAGGCTTATGCCCTCCCCCCCAAAAAAACAATAGGAGATCCTTATTTAATTAAGAGGTAAAGACAGCAACCCTTCTTTTTTCAAAGTCTCCTTGACGGTCTAAAATCAGCAGCAACTGGTTGTTTAACTCACTTCCATTTCCATTGCCTTTCCTTTCTCCCTTCAGCATACTGTTCAGTGTTTATCCTCCACCTATAATCCTTTGCTCTTTCTCTACTGCACATCTCTTCCTCTCTTTAGCTCTCCCTTCAACCTTCTCTCTCCCTCTGGTTTACGTTCAGCCTCTCATCCCCCTCTTCCTCTATCTTCCTCTCTGTCCTAGCAGTCCAGTTAATTGCCTCCAAAGTTCACTCTGTCTCTGGGCTAATGCAATTTAAGTAGGGTCGGAGCCCCTTCATCAGCCCAGTGCTGGCATTTCATTAAGTCCACTTGGGCGTTTGCTTGCAAGCAAGTGGAGGTTTCGCTCCATCAGCTCATCATTAGTAATTAATATACTGATAGGATTAGCTGCAGCATGGGGCTAGTGGCAAGTGGAGCCCCTGGTGTTGCCAGTTGGAGAGGGCGTGTGCGATATGGCCTCCAGCACTGCCTGTGATGTGGGAGAGTAATTGTTTAACAGTAATAGCACGTGTGGGGTTTGCATGCACATGTTTAACTTTAATAATAACTTGAACATTTGATACCTAGGACAATGACAGAAGACTCTCTTCAATTAGAGTCGGGACTATTTTTAGTTTAAATACTGAAAAATGTTTTGTCCTAATAAGAGTTTGGGTCTGAATTTTAATCCAAGGCATTGAAACCTCTGCCAATATATATTTTTTGTAACACCAAATATTTTGTATATGTCCTTTGGAATAACAAATATTATTATTGTGAAATTACATCAATGCTTTTCTAAATAGCTTCACATATAATTTCCATTGGAATCACATGAAAGTTTGTGGAAAGTGATAATTAGCGAGTGTCAGCATGCTGATGCCCTAATCTAACATTGTAAACATTGAACCTGCTAAACACCAGCACGTTAGCTTTCTGGACTTAACACTGTTATCCTGCTGATGATAGCATTTGGCAAAAGGTACAGCTTCACAGAGATGCTAGCATGGCTTAAAAATGTTCAAGTTGTTATTGTGGTGACGTCAGAAGTTTTGTGTGTGTTGAATCTTATTTGTATGGAGTGCGCAGCCATTTAAAGGCTCTTCTTTTGTAGGTACATTTCTTGGCTTTTTATGCCTTTATGTGGAGATACAGTAGGACAATCACAATGGATAGAGTCAGAAGTCGGAGAGAGGGAGTGGGGGATGACATGTGGGAAATGAGCAACAGGTTGGATTTGAACCAAGGTCATCCTGTTTGAGGACTATAGCCTCTGTACATGGGACGCGTGCACTTAAACCACTAGGCTACCGGCGCCCCTTTAAGGCTCTTCTTTATGCATCAGTATAATTCAGTTTTTATAACAAAAAGTTCCAAATGCTACCTTATTAGCCACAGTGTGTTCATGGATATACGTGCATGCTGCTGCACTTAGATCCATGCTAGCATGTGAAGGCTTTCCCATGCATGACGGGGGTTGCTCTCTGCGGTGTTAATTACATCGTTATGGTCACGATGGAGCTCCATCTGCTTGGCCATTACTCCTGTCCCATTCTGGGCTGACCCGCACTGTGCCTCAGAATTAGACACATCACGGGCTAAATGGCCCTGCTAAATTATGAAGCTATTAGATATGGGAGGCTATTTTAGAACATATGTATTCACACAGAGAGAGGAATGAAGAAGGAGAAGATGAACTGAGGTAGACAGAGCAACAGAGGAAAAAATAGAAATGTGAAAAATGAGAGATGAAGCACCAGGAGATTTTGAAAAATGAGAGCCAATGAAAGCTACAGAGGGACCGGTGCAGATAGAATGATAGAGGAGAGGAAGTTAACTTTCTCCGTCTGGCCGGAGTTTCAGTCTGCTTGTCCTCGGCTATTGTTAGAAGTTGATAAGATTTTTATGAAGCTTGATAAGACGTTGATGGATTTAGCCATAGATCATGCGGACAGATCAGGGGAAAGGATTGCACACATTTTTACGGCAGTCATCAAAGGCACCCAGTCATATCAGAAGCTATTTTTTGATCTCAAGGGTTGGATTGTCTTTCGTTGAACAGTATAGGAGTTGATCTGAAATCGTAGAATGTGAGAAATGCCCAGATGTGTACTAAATCCCACAATCCATTGCGCCATCGACATTCAAATAAAAGAAACCAAACTGATATTAATTTGATATGTTACCAAATAATATAAAGATGGACTATGAAGCTGTATTAGAAATGAGTGGATGTATATTGTTGAATTCTGTTTATTGGCTGACAAGCTTGATGCTAGCTTATCCAACGAAGCTCGGACCGGAAACACATCACTTGACCCGTAGTTTAGCATTTTGCTAACAGCATGCTGGCGGTCTGGTTAAGTATGCAGATCGCATTGTTTGAGTGTGTAGTGCAGTATGTTAAGTGTAAGTGGTTTCAGACACAGCCAGTGTTTTGCCAGGATTTCTGCCCTCTCATAAAGTCATACTGCATACATTTACTGAACGAGGCATCTTAGTTACAATTTTACACTAAATGTGAAGTCAAAACAAAAAATAAACTTTTTCTTCTGACATTGCAACAGAATGAAAGCGCCTATCACCAATTAAACCAACGTGCAAAAACTCGCTGAGTCTTTGCAATTCCACACTGGCTTTAGCTTTGTTTTGAGGTGAGCTCTATGGCAAACCAGCATAGTCAGTCAGACAGTCAAAAATGTATGTTAATATGGCTGTTTTTCTTTTTACCTTTAAACGAGGAGCAGATCTGCCGTACAGAGGATTTATAGATGGAAGGGGCACTTCTGAATAAGTGGATGAAGTGAAGAGAGCAGATTGGCCGAGCTTTCAGGATATGATTTTGAGTGGGAGCTTTGAAGTCATTAATAAGCTTTACTACTTCACTACTCATTACCTACTTAATATTAACAGGGAGAATATGAATGTGAAAGAATTAAGAGTAGCATTTAAGCTGATTCTTCTTTTACTTGGCTAAGATTGTGCTTTAAAAAAAAATCTCATTATGTGTTCGTGATCCTTTTACTAATCTTGATGTGATATTCCACAAGTCCTTCTACAACTCACTGTCTCAGTTCATCTTTTTATTTCATGGATTTCCTTTTTTTGTATTATTACTTGAGCTTTTAACAGAGGGCCCTGTGTGTTGTTTAGGTTCTGCTGATGGAGTATCTGGATGTGAAGAACAGCCGCAGTGCCACGGAGCCATCGGCTCAGCTCTCCTATGCCAGCACCGGCAGTGAGTTTGCAGCCTTTTTCTCAAAGAAGAAACCACAGCGTGCCAAGCAGTCGCTCTTCAAGTAAGGATCTAGTCACAGTTTAACACTAAATAAATGAAAAATAAAACCACGTTCCTTTTCACACATTCACAAAACTCCTGAAAGTTTCACAAACAGTTTGGGGTTGGCTGCAAAATTTGAAGCGTGTGTACGTTCTTTTCAACTTGTTCATTTTGTAATTTCTCAAAATACACGTAGTATTAATATAAAGGCATGAACTGTCATTATAACATCGGACCCCCCCCGGAAGATTTAAGGGGAGGCTGTTTTAGCATTGCAAGTGTGAACAGGGCTTAAGATAGGATAACATTTTAAAGTCCTTGAAATAATAAAAATATATTTTTATACTATGATGTATCATCTCTTAAGTGTTAATCTGCTCTGTTTAACGTCTCAAACTCGATGTTTTCCAGCGCTCACTTATGAAACCTTTCGTCTGTTTGGTAGGTTTGAATCATCTTCCCATGCCATCAGCATGAGTGCATACCTGAGGGAGCAGAGGCGAGAGCTGTACAGCAAGAGTGGAGAACTACAAGGTGAGGAAGGGGGAGGGGGGTTCTAATGAACTGAGAAATAGGGAGGACAGGAAAAGATTGTGGGTAGAGACGGTTCCTTAACAGCTGGATTGGAGAAGTGAAGAAGATGGGAGGGAATGAAAGGGAACAGTGCAGAAGGTGTGAAAATTATTGACTTAACGGTGAGAAAAGGGGAAAATATAACCGAGTGAAGAGAGCAAAGTTGACAGAGGTTGCCGTTTGTGGGAGAGGAAAGCGCAGCAAGTACACACAGAGGGAAGGTCGAGGTCAGGGCGTAGGATGAGAGAGAGAGAGAGAGAGAGGGGGAGTGGTTAAAAAAGAGACCCAACAGAAAAAAAGAAACAAAAACGTAGATATGAAGAGATGGCCAACAGATGCAGCTATAGAGTGATGGAGGGGATTCTGGGAGACAGAGAGAGAGATCAAGAGCGTGAGGGAGCAGAATAACAAAAGGTGCCGTGGTGAGAGGATGGGCACATTGCAGGTCGAGAAGTTACACTCAGGAAAAGAAAGGAGTGCGGTGAGGGAATCAGGGATGGAGCAAGAGATTGATGAGAGGCAGAGAGCAGGGTGACTTTGCAAGATCCGCCTACAGGGAGAGGCCTTGAAAACCTCTCACTCTCTCTCTCTCTCACACACACACACACACACAAACACACACACACACACACATGCAAGAAAGCACAGTGAGTGAGCTGCACAGCTAGACCCTGGAGAGTCTGAGCTGCTCCTACTTCTCCTTCTCTGTGTGTCTCTCTCTCTCTCACTCTCCGGCTTTGTGTTTCTCTTCTTTGACCTTGAGGTTTCAATCAGCGGTGCCTGACAGCGCTGTTTGTCTGCTACTATTCCTTATTTTCACCCCGAGCTCCTCATTGACTCTATTTGGATAAAATGTAGCAGATGGTGAAGGACAACAACAGCAGTGCCTCAATACTTTACAGAATTGTCTTTGGATTAAATCTTCATAATTACATTTGACTTTTTAGGCAAATACTATTTAAATAATGAAGTTTTAATACGGTATTTCTAGTTCTGTCATTTAATAAAAAGCAACTTGACTCAAAACTTTACACATTTTACCAAACAAAAGCCAGTCATGCAGTATGAAGTGTATGAAAGTATGCAGAATGTACTGCTCCAGCTCCCCGGGCCACAACAAGAGCAGCATTGATTAACTGAGGATAAAGGAAAACCCCAAATGGTCTTCAAATAACAGCTCACTTTTTTTTTTTTTCTTCCATCTGTCGGCGCCTCTGAAAGAAAAGGGGGAAATATATATATATATATATATTTTTTTTGACTTGCTGAATGCCTCGGAGCGTTTATAAGAAGATGAGATTTCTCTGGGCTTTCATTTCACCTGTCACAATGCGTCGCACCGGCCACAAGCCTCGGCCGGGGCCTGAATGGCTGCAAAAGAGATTGAAAGAGTAAGAAATCATTTAGAAAGTGAAATAAGTCGGCTGCGATGAAGGGAGAGGGGGAGGGGGGGGAAGACGGATGGAGGGAAGGAGGGAAGCCGAGGAGGGTTAAAAGTCATTGTTTTCATCAGGGTCCAGCGACGAAGCCATTTAGAGATTTCTGAGGGAAGAAATTAGAAAAGTGCGTATCAACACAGTGTGGCAGGGGACTTTTTTCAGCCCTCTCTTCAAATTAAACTCACTGTTGGGAGAGGGAAAGAGTTCAAAACGAGAGATGAGTTGATGAGTTCCTCTGGCTGCAGGATTACTCAACACTTAAAGCTTAGTCATGTGTGTCTCTTAGTCTCTCCACTTGGAGTTTCCTGAACTCTTTTTTTCCCCCCCCAAAACTCTGCTTCAAGTCAATAACGTTATTAACTCAGACGCTCACCAACACAGCCACGGAAATAAGACTTTGATTGTTCCTTCTAAATCCAGCCCTCCACCGTTTACTGAGGAAGAAAAAATGGTCATGCACTAAAAAATCTGAACAGTGCTTTTTTTTTTTTTTTTCTCCCCAAAATCCTTTGCTGAATTTGCTGCAATTTTGTACTTTTTTACATGACACATACATGTATATAAAGCATGCTAACAGAGAGGTTGCTTTGTGTAGAATGTTCACTGATCTTTAAATAATAATCATAGCAGCTGTGTGTATAGAACGTGATTTTATATCCTTTTCTCAGTCTTGTATCTCTAATGGCTTTGAAATTAATCTGTAATATCTGTAATTTATGTCTCTGGAGTGATGTAAGGAGCCGCCATATATCATTAAACGCATGCACACAGCTTCATAGGCGCATATCCACAAGCCTCACGTACACATGCAGACACTCGGGGGGGGGGGGGGCTTAATTGCTCACTCTCCGCAGAAACACGTCTCGTACGCTTCAATTAATCCAATGCTTCATCTTAAGACTTTATTACGGCTCCATATGTAGCCACAGCTGGATGATGTGTTCAGAGTGTATGTAGTGAGATTGCCATGTACTGTGTGTAGTTTTCACATACATGCAGCAGATCCTCAGCTGTCAATGTGTTTGTATCCTCCACAAACCACTACTCAAGAATCAAAGAACCTCCCCAAGATTCAATCACGCTCCCTATGAATAAATTATGAAAGTAACAGTTTTCCAGCTATAGTGTGTGTTAGCCTATGTTCAGATTCCTCCGCTGTTTTCCCACAACCCTCGCCTTGTGCTTTTTTACATTTTTTTATTATTGCCTCTTTCATGTGTGTGTGTATACTCGGGAGTACCCCAGTGGTCATCCGAGAGGTGAATGTTTCTCAGCAGTCTTGCACCACACAGAGTCAATAATGCATTTACAGCCCTTTTTTTTAAAATTTTGATTTCTCTTTGTGTCACGGCTGTTCGTTGTGTTTTCCGAGATATTGCCTGGCCTCGGGGCACATTTGAAGTTACCAGCCCCCCCCCCCCCCAAACACGTGACAGCCGTACACAAAGCCAGTCTACACTATCTCCACATGTGTGCCCTGGATATAAACAAACATACCCACTTCAGACTTTCCCCCCCTTTGTTTTTCCTGAAGGCATGCACTTCCATTCCCACCTCTGACTCCCCTCCCCTCCTGAGATGTTTTCATAATCAACTCCATTCCAAATCTATTCCACACATTCCCTGCTCTCCTTTTGATATTCAAATAGACTTGTTTACATGGTGCCCAGCAAACAAAAAAAAAACAAACAAAAAAAACAAACAGTCTGGCTGAGTCCCATACGGCAGGAATCTAGTTACAAACAGCTTTCTTTTCTCCTGGCCCTCCCCTTTATATCTCCATCTCGGTATGAGGTGGGGGAAAAGAAAAAGCAGTGCTGCATTAGAGGCTTCTTGTTTATGTACAATAGCGTCATGCACCCATGAGAGGATGAGGAAAAGGGGGATAGGGGATAGGGGATGGGGGGTGGGGGGGTGACGACTGCTGAGGTTCAACCAGAAGTGGTGTTCCTTGTCAAGCTGATTTGTAAACTCCCCCCCGCCCAGTGGAGAGGGGCAAAAAAGAGGTGCAAATGGAAAAAATGTCTAGTGGGAGACGAGAGAGGAGGTGATGGTAGGTGGGATATCAAGGGGTGGGGCTAACAGGTGTGTGTGTGTGTGTGTGTGTGTGTGTGTGTGTGTGTGTGTGTGTGTGTGTGTGTGTGTGTGTGTGTGTGTGTGTGTGTGTGTGTGTGTGTGTGTGTGTGTGTGTGTGTGTGTGTGTGTGTGTGTGTGTGTGTGTGTGTGTGTGTGTGTGTGTGTGTGTGTGTGTGTGTGTGTGTGTGTGTGTGTGTGTGTGTGTGTGTGTGTGTGTGTGTGTGTGTGTGTGTGTGTGGGGTAAAGTAGCAGACACAGCATGTTCCTGCCAAGTGATGTGTGATGTTGCATACTCTGGGAACTTGATTACAGGCAGTGGGATGTGTTATTTTTAAGGGAAAGTCTATTTTTAAACAAAAGGTGGACATTGGAAAAAGGGGATGGAGTCATCAGAAATTCAAAAGCCCAGTTTAAGTTACCAGTTCAAGGTGGGATATCTATGCCCCTGTAACGTCTCTCCTTTAGTGTAACTGTAAACGTGTGTGAAAGTGAAGCTTTATCTGCTTGTTTACACGTAATGCGTCTGATGCCTCAGCAACGGCCAATACAAATCTCACACTGGGAAACCAATATTACCCCGTTGAAAAATCAATATAAAAGTAAAAAGTCATATTTTCCAGCTATTGACTTCTTTGCAGCCTTGCTCAGTATTCCTAAATTATTCATTTTGAAACGAGGACATTGTCAAAGTCTAAACTTATTCTTTTTTTAATGTAAAATCCTTCACCTGCCTATTCAGTTACTCTTATTTCCAACCATTCATACTCATGATTGCTTGTAGGAATTCAAGGATGGCGGTTGCTCACTCATTATTATGGAGTTATCAATACTTGACTTTAGCTGACCTTGCAATTATGATTTATCATATTCATAAACGCAGTCTTAGATGGATCTGCACTCGGTCGGTCAAAGTGTCAATAATTATTAAAGGATTATGTCCCTGGAATGTCAAAGACATCTGCTTTGCTGTGATTGATGTCTCTTGATTTGATTCCTGTTCTCCACTGCATGCTTTATTTCCTGAACACTGATGCTTTATTGAGATTTGATGTTAATGCCTTTCTATCTTTACCAGGGTGGAATTTTTCTCTCTATTCGCTACTTGGATAGTTTCAATAGATTTTATTTGTGAAGTAACTCGTGCAAGAAAAGCAAGTAGTTATAGATTCATATGGACCCACATGTGTAACTGGCAGCGTAATCATTTCAATAAATCCAATATTTAAATGTCATGAGTCTCAAAGAAAGACTATACAGTCCACCACTTATTTCCCCTGCGTGCTAAGTTCTTAGCTATGAATAAGAAGAGGCACCTCTTACTTGACTTTGGAGTTTGGTTTCTCTTTTAAATGAGATTCGTTGTTAACACCTCAGGCTACCCCAAACGCTACATTACATCTTGTGTGCTGCGAAACAAGAAAATAAATCCCTAATTACCATAAATCTTATGTCTCTCTTCCAAAACTTATCTACATATTTTGCTTCTCCACTTGCCAAAAAATTAGATTAAACTGTCATGAAATACATTAAGGAAGTAATATGTATAACGTCTGAAATATTATTAGTCACAGAGTTATGGAAATGATGTTAGCTTCAAACAACTTAAAGAAACCTTTCTTAGAAATTTTAAGACATTATTTCTTCTTGTGTAGCAAAAGGAAAACCATCAACTTTTTATGCAGAGCATAAAATAAAATCACCACTTCTGTATAGTGGTCCTTCAAAGTGCCAGTATTTCCTGTCGAAGATTTCCAACCAGGCTGAGTGATGTACATGTCACATCTTGACTGATGAGGGCTTTTCTTATGCACCATATGTGGGCGACACAAAGTATGCGTCTTATGTCATGTTTGACATGTACATGCTTTAACTGCATGACACGTTGTAACCATGTCTATATTCAAGTTATACTCACTGCAGGAATGTCAGTAGTAAATGACATGATTCCCTTCTTCCCCAGGTGCCTCTACCTTTATGAATGGCCCTCTTCGAGCAGCGACATAGCTGTATTTGTAGATAAAACACGAGGTACCCCTGTTACCAGACAGGCCATTACTGTGAAAAGCCTGTATCTGTGTTCAGCATGAAAGCAAATATGGAGCAGCTCTGCATATTCAGTGAAAACAGGCACACACGCGCACACACGCACACACACACACACACACACACACACACACACACACACACACACACACACATACACACTAAACTGCAGATGTCCTGCTGTAGCTCTCAGTACTTATTTTGTAAGTGTTAGCTTGGGCTCATCATGTTCAATTTGCTCGTACATAGATTTCAGCAAGGTTGATTGGTTAAAACATTAGAGATGTGATTCCCATCCTCTCCTGTTACACAACGTCTACACACACAAACACACACACACACACACACACACACACACACACACACGCACGCAAATGTAGTGTTATATTCTCATCTGCAGTGGGACCAGTGATTGAATTACAGTAGCTCTGGAGCTGAATTAGAGGGGAGCATGGAGACAGTGTGGAAAACGTTCTGTGACTTGTAATAATAACATCAGCTCCTGACTGTACTGTTGTTCACCAAGTCTCCTGTTAGGCAACTAAAGGATTGAAGAAAACGCTTACAGTAATTTAAAGACTCATATTACAGTTACTAGAATCTGACACATGTATCTTAGCCATGTGTTCTTCAATCAAATCTTAATGATAAGAAATACCATGACACATTCCAATAGTTCCTCTTGCACAAAAAACAAAATCTAAAATGTGATGATGATAAACCATGGACCTTTATACAAATGTTGAGTAACTGATGTTTATATTTATAGAAAAGGAACAGTGACTATGCAGAGAATGGTGTTAAATGTGTACCATCAAAGTTATTTCAAAACCTTCTGAAATACCCCTCAAAACAGATTCTTCCAAGTTTGTGTCTCAATCCATTTGAAACTCTTTATGTGCAGTCCCAAATCAATCCCAAAAGAATAGGCCTACTTACACTTGTTATTCCCAAAAGACCATTGCACAAACTATCCAGTAAATGTGTTTTCAGGATTTAGCTAATAAGCGCAAATCTAATTCTGACAACTCCAGAAGAAACAAAGCCTCGTGTCCCGCCCAAAGATCTTTGACGACCCCCTTCCCAGTTGGGAACCGATGGTTTAATGTAAACTCACCAAGACCAACTGAGAGAAAACATAAACCAAAAGTTAGAGATGAAGACCAACAAAGGTTCGGCTAAGATAAAAAAAAAAAAAATAGATGTATAAAGACTTGAAATGACAAAGGGATGCAGGGGACAGCAGAGGGAGAATGGAACAAGGTTGTAATAGTTTACACAGCGCAGACATTTAATCAGAGAGAGATAGCTCGGTGTATCCTCCCAACCTGAGGCTAATTTTAATCAGCATTGGTCTTGTCATTATTGGCGGCTTTGACTGTCACCCCTGTGTTTACTTTTAATCTCCGGCCTGCTGATTGAAGAAGATGGAGGGATGAACAAATGGAAAAAGGAGGGAGGGAAGAAATGACGGAGGGGAAGGGCATGTGGGACTTGAGGCTGAAGAGACCTTGGCACCTGTGCACAATCTTAGTCGCCAACACAGATACACACACGCATCTTGAGTGTATAAAAAGGTTCCTCCAGTAAAGAAGAAGGTGTGTGCAGTGTTTTGTCTGGTTCCCTGCTGAGTCCAATCAAAGATGTGATGACTCGTGGTTTTCTGGACGATTAGTTCTTTCAGCCTTTACACACACACACACACGCATGTACTCAATCACTCATGAGTAAATCTTTTTGTTGTGGTTGACAGCTTGAAGAGACCATGGCAGCATGTGTTCAAACCCTTGGTGATTGAAGCGAGCAGAGCGGTGCTGGTTTATTCCAAAATATAAAAAAAAGCACACTTGGCATACCTGAATGCTATTACAGCAAAATAAGGAAGCAATGGGTGTTTTGAGAAAATATGGTCTGCTGTGGTCGTTAGTCTTAGTCTTTTTTTGTGTAACATTAGTATTGTTACCAACAAAAGAGCTGGTGTTCCTGCCATTCATTCTACTCAACAGTTTTTAATGTGTTATTCTTTCCCAGAATGCATTCCTCAGAGCTAGAAAGTAGTAGAAAAACATGTTCGCCAGTCAAAGTGTCAAAGTGAAATCGTTTTTTTTGCATCCTCAAAATCATTTTTTCAGTCGTACAAGGATTATCCTCTGAACTTTGGTTTTCAGTTGGTTAACAGTTTCAGTTTGCAATGTGGGAAGCTTCCCATAGACACATGCATTACTTTTAAGGTGAGTGAGTATATCTGAGTTACAGGTTTGCATGTTAAATGGGATGAAAGCCATGTTAGCTGCACTGCTTTACAATTGGTCGCCCCGGCGCTAGACAATGAGTTGGTTCCTGACTGAAACAAATAAAAAAAAAAAAAAACGATCTGGTAGATTATCAGGAAATCTGTATTTACATAGAATATATTCAAGGTCTGTAGAAGTAAAACTATTCTACTGACTTTCCCTCTGGCACTATCAGGTGGTCAAAATGTCTTCATGATGTCAGTCAATGCATTTGCATTCGGCTCAAATAAACACTGCATCCAAAAACCGCCTGGTAGAACAGTAAGCATGACCGTTGACTTCTAACCTCGAGTCTTAAATATTACACAAACTTTTGGAAGTCTGCACGATGCTTATTGGGCCACACGTTACTACACTATTTGTTCTTTAAGTTAAAAAGACTAAAAACATACATGTCAGCCGTCCAAAAAATATCTGTCACATTGGTTGACGCTCACCCATGTTTTAGAAAAGAAAACCATTCTGCACAATAAATATTCATTTTGTTACTAAAGAGTATTGTTGTCATACCAGCATGAACAGATGTGCATTCATTAAACTGGAGACCACCGAGACACATAGTGTGACGCCTTTAATTATTAATCCAACTCAATTTACACCTGAATTTATTTATACTATCATTTATTTATACCGTTTATTCTCGACTGAGGGGAAGATTTGATCTCCTGCTTTGGGGAGCAGCAGATACCATCCCGTCAAATTAGTTTTAATAATAGAAGGCTCTCATTAAGAACCAATCAGACATGAAGACAGTCTGAGCAGGATGGGGCTGCCCAGATTGACCAGAGAGTCATAAATAATTGACATGGAAATGGTTCCTAAAGGATCAGCAGGTTTGGACTCGGTGGAAATGTAGACAATATCCAATCTTATTCTTTCAAAACTATACATGGACACTAATGCACACATAGAATATTACCTGAACTGATCAATCTTAAACTAATTTCCATAACATAACAGTTACAGAATGAAGCCATTGAGTATGAAAATTGGATTATTCTATAAGCGGCTTTCTATTGCACTTTAGCTTGAAATGTGCAGCGCTGGCTAGCAGCACAGATTAGGGGCCTCAATCAAAGGAAGAACGCTGTCTGATTGCTCTTCGTTTTAGAGCAACAATTACTGCACAGCCATGAAAAGGTGCACATAATGCAGAATTTGAAATTGTTATGTTTGAACTTGAAACATCAAAGATAGTGTTTTTGTGTTATGATGGTCAAATTCCGCTTGCGATGTCTTTCCTGGAATTGTTTTCACCTCTATGTGACCGTATTGTGTGTGTGTGTGTGTGTGTGTGTGTGTGTGTGTGTGTGTGTGTGTGTGTGTGTGTGTGTGTGTGTGTGTGTGTGTGTGTGTGTGTGTGTGTGTGTGTGTGTGTGTGTGTGTGTGTGTGTGTGTGTGTGTGTGTGTGTGTGTGTGTGTGTGTGTGTGTGTGTGTGTGTGTGTGTGTGTGTGTGTGTGTGTGTGTGTGTGTGTGTGTGTGTGTGTGTGTGTGTGTGTGTGTAGGGACATGATTGTGAGTCAATTACACCAATCACCCTTCTGCCAGTCCTAATCAGAATCCAGCCACAGCGATCACAGGTGTCTTTGATCCTCTTGAGATGACACAAACCCGACTCGGCACACTGGCTTTAAAGAGAGATTAAAAAGTGTGATCATAAGGTTTCTGTAATATTGTCTTTAAATAAAATGAATGAAAATAGATTAAACACATTTAGGAATTATATAGCTGGCCTAATAGATATCTGAAAGGTCAGTTATTCATCATGTGAAGTACAATACATTATGACACTAGTTGTTAGACGTTTATATTCTATAAAGGACGATTGATTATGGTAAAAGTAGCATTCTTATTATTATAACAATGTGACCTTGGTAATAGTATGTTATCATTGGTCCTGTAGTATTCATCTCAGTTTGACTCAACCTAACACAGCTAGTTACACCTGGTATCAAAAAATGACAATGTTGCACTTTTTTTATGAAGACAAAATAATAGTAGTTACACTTGAGCAGAAGCACTTCAAAAAGCAGCAGTTTGAAAGTGTCACTCAAATAAAAAAAAAGGTTAAAAATTACTGTTCGCAAAAGCAAAATAGATACTTTGTAAATATTTGCACATTGAACCCAGATATCATTCAAATATTTGGCAGTAAACTTCATTATGACAAAATTTTGCGTTTGCTGCTGTGCCTTTTTTTTGTCCATAAAAGGCACAGAAATTCAAATTGTGGACACGAAGCAGATTCCAACCACTTGTAAATTAGGGATTATGACTGTTCGGTTCCCCCGTCTGTCTGGATTTTCCTCATCTCGCCCTCTCTGACACACTCGCAGATGCATACAGAAACACTCCGGTCCCAGGGGGACGTCGGAGTGTGTTAAAGAAGGCATCACACGTTTATTCTCTTCCTGCCTAAATCTGGGCAGGGCCGGAATTCATCACAGGATCAAAACCCGTTTCTCATCAAACCCAGGAAAGTGTAGCTAATGCAATTTCACTAAGTCACTGCCTGACTTGATTACATGTGGGCTGGAGGGGGCGCATGCTAAGGCACCACGGGGGGCTGGACGGTTGTCACTCTGAGTGTGTGTGAGCATATGTTAGCTATGATTTTTGAGGTCGATCCATATATTTTAGGCTCTCTGTGCTTTTAAACCAATCAAAATGTGTATTTTAAAAATCATTTCACCCATAAATCTGCACCTGTTTGTTTGCACCTCCTTTACCCGTCGATATTTTTTTATGGATATAACTTGTATATAGTCTGTTTAGGTGTGTTCTGTTGCAGCTGCCCTCGGGGGGGATTTCAGGCAGATTTGGCCACATTAGAATGTGTCGCGTCTTCCTCTCCAGCTTTCCGTTTGCCGTCCCACTGAGCACCACACCTCCACACACACACACACTCCTCCCGCTAATCCTGGATCAGACCACACACCAAGGGACACCCATCCAAACAAGTCTAACGAATACTCAGGCACACACACACACACACACAAACAAAATGGCTCTGTTAAACATTATGTGGAGGAGAGTTCTGGCAGCAGTTTGGTGACATCCTGACCTGATACCGGAGCCCCCCTGTCACGTCTAGACACCTCTGAAGAGCACCATGCATATTAATGCAGGCCTATTTAATATTCATCTGTGCTTTGCCTTGTTGGCAGCCGGTCCCAGACCCCATGGATCAATGAGGTCTGTTCCTCGCTCCTTTGTCTGACACGGATGCAGATGTTTCGAGCATGAAATTAAATTGGTCACTGTCATCAGGAATCCGTACGCGGTAGTCAATTGGTGTGAGCGTGGGTTGCTGGTTCCTGGAGCAGACAGGTATGGCTAATGTTCTGTGAGACTGTGACATTAAAGTTATTCAGGGGAAAATGAGTGGTTGCAAGTTGATGACGTGGATACAGAAGTTTCAACCGCGTTGGTGATGAGTGGGAAAAAATAGAGATTGCGCGGGAGGGGGATTATAGCTGGCAGCTTTGTTTAGGAGCCTGCAATTGAGACTTAATTGAATTGGCACTAAAGGATGGATGAATGGATGGAGAGATTCAGAAAAAGAGAGTGATTTGCACCTCCTCTCTTGTCTCCACGTGGCAACATGAATGTGGGTAGGCGTATTTCATGGCAACAGATCAGAATCAGAAAACCCCCTTGATTTGAAAGTTTCAAGGGGGAATGAAAGCTTCCCTTGTCATTTTAATGAAAATACTCTGGATGTTGTCTCCAGTTCTTTTCAAACGAAACATGTTCCATTAGAAAATGTATTATGGCGCGGGAAGCAGGGAACAATGGGGTTGATATGCATTTGAATGCAAGGCAAGACAGGCCGTGCAGGTAACGCGGAACGGGCTCTTCGCACTGTGTCGAAGTCTTTTTGTGTTATATCACACGGGCTTTGCAAGGCCGCATTGGACATGGAAATGGAAAAAAAAAAAAGAAGAAAACAGAGCGAGGCTTTGTGCCAGACTCCAATCTCACCATTTCAGAACGCGCATATACAAACACACTTTTTTTTTTTCTTTTGGAAATCTTATCAAAGCTTGGATCATAGTCTTGTTTGAATTCCATCCCTCTCTTCCACTTAACCTCTGCTGTACACTTGACTCCACATCAAGCATTTTTTAAACTGACCAGAATGTAACAGTAAAGTGTTCATGGTATGAAGTCCCTAAATCTTGGAGCCAATTCATCTCGAGGGTTTTTCACATATTAAGCTCTACTGTGACGGTATCAGCCTCCTATTATTTTATATATGGATGGTTATTTATTTTATTGCGTTTCTTCTGCCCTCATTCATGTATTGCTGAGTTTCATGGGACTTAATCATAAACCTAATTGAAGAAATTCAAATGGATAACATTTTTTTCCACTGCATACAGGCAGTAATCTCACCACCTCCCTACCGTTCCTCTCCTATCCCCCTCTCCTCTAACCTATTTGCTTGTGAGCACTGCATAAACATATACATATGCATTCATGCGTAGTGTTCATTCCAAACCTTTGTACACCGCCACTAGTAACGTAGGCAGACAGTCCTTTTTGCTTTCCCGTTTGCTGTATTGACAACGAGCCGCAATTTCTTCTCCATCAATTATATCGATTACTTCAGGATGAGTGGAGGTAATGAGCTTTGGTGTTCTCTCTCTCTCCCCCATGATATCCCCCTGCCCCCGTCTGCAGCCACCCCCCCGCCCCTCGCTATCCTTTCTGAGCATGTAACATGGCAATGATTTTCTGATTAACCCTGTTAGCTGTGGGGTTCACCCATGCAGTGATGCAGGGACTGGAAGGTGTGTTGGAGCTTGCTGGATGCATTTAGATTTGTGATGGAGAGCCGGGCTGATTGAATGATGTGCTTATTAGGGCTGAAGCTGCACTTCTTTACTGGTTAAATATTCAAATATTGTATGATAGTTATGAGTTATTTTGAATAAAAAATAGATTTTAGGTTTAAACGTTATGGTACATGCACCCAGGGTGATCAGTTTTAGGGTCACTTAAAGAGCAGTCCTCTAGGGGTTGGTTCCAATTTGGGGTCTCGTTAAAGGACACAGCATGATTGACGATTTAGTTTTGAATCTGGGTGGACCTCATCATTTTTAAATGTCATCCTATGTATGAGTCTTGGTCAAAACAAGTTTTGTCTTCTTTTTTTTTTTCTAGGTGGTGCTGACGACAACCTGATTGAAGGCGGAGAAATGAAGTTTGTGTGCAAACCTGGAGCGCGGAACATCACTGTGATCTTCCAGCCTCTTCTCAGGTATGGCACTGAACAAAAAAAAAAAAAAAAAACCCTCATTGACTGTATAACAGAAATGGGCAGAGGCACTGTGACAGCAGGCTGGATACAAATCCCTACATCTCTGTCCTAGTTGACAGGCGTTAGTAGTAGAGTCTGGTCGATCACATGTCTCCCTGCCTTAAAGCATACACCACTTTGTCATTGCTGTGCTGAACAAGACTTGGAATTAGAGCCATTGAAACCACAAATGAATCCTGAAAATGTTTACTGATGAACCAAATCAACAAGGACGTATTGCATTTTCAAATCCAGTTTAATACAATAAGACTTGTTTTTGCAACCAGAGCTACTGTCCCCTGCTGGCAATGAGAAACAATGCACATTTACAGCACTTATGCATTTGCTTCACTTTTGAAACCAAGAAGCTTTGGCCACTGTTTTTACACAGTCTATGACTAAATGTTTATTCAGTGAAGTTTCAAGATGTGTTTGTAGTTTACTGAGAATGTGATCCGCAACACAAAAGATCCAGAGGTCTATAGCTGCTCATTTATAATGGGCTGCTGCCTACTGTGTATGGGCAAGTGCTGAAGTAGTGTTTTAGTGTAATGACTGTGGACGGAGTCACAATGAACGAGCTGAGTCACAATGAAAGCTCAATTAAATGATAAGCAAATCATAATTTCAAATAAGCCCTCACTATAAAATTGGACCGTATTTGACTGTTAATTTAGCAATCTGACCGCTAAAGATTTGGTTATCTTAAAGTTTTATGCGGTTATACTGCGAGGACAAACTGCTTTTAAGGGCATGTTAAACACCAGGATGTTCTACTAAACAGCATTTCTGATGCCCACCATGAGGCCTTCTAATAGCATCAAAATAAAATAAAGCTCCTGAATGACAGAAAGTGTTTGTGTTTGCTGGCACAGTCTTGGTAGGATACCATTAACTTTACCAGATGCATTTGTGAAAGGACGACTGGTGTCATACTGGTCAGTCAGAGAGCGATGGCCAAACCACTTAAGACATATGAAGGCTAGGACATGACTCAATACCAGTAAAATGTGAACTAATTACATTACATGGACTCTTAGTGACCATCTATCGATTTCAACCTTTTCAGTGTTTAGCAGGATATCGTAAATCAAACATGATGTACAGTTAAACACTACTCCTTCAGCTCAAAATGTTTGGTTGATACAATCAATGAATTGGGAATCAACTGCCACCCTTGCTTTTTTTCCCCATAAAATGTGAATATTGTGAAGGCTTGTCTTTGTGTTGGGAACGTTCTGTACGTCTGGTAGTTTTCTATACAGCACTGTGGTCCCAGGCGAGTTGTTTCAATCTAATAGTGAAGCAGTTTAATCGAATTGGCCTCCATACAGTGATGCATTACCTTCTGGGATCCATTAAACCGAGATGTTTCCGACTTGCACTCCATGGTGGTTGGCATACTATGTCGAATTTTAACATTATGATGCATATTAAAATTCAAAGAGGCAGGACAAGTGTGCATTTTTGGCACAAAAAAAACAGTTTTAAGGTGGCATGTTTAGACTATAAAATCATGAAAACCTGCCTACCTCTAGCTTCACACATGCCATCTGGGTAGTAACAGTATTACGAGGGAGCTAACTGGATTTGCTGTTCGGCTCCACAGAGTTCTTATTCTAATCCAAGATTCAGGGATTTAAGATAAAATTATTAAATGCCAAAACCGAATGAGAAAAGCTGACGTTACTTTACATTTACTCCCACGTCTCATGCCAAGTTTATGGCATGACTGTTAAACACTGGACTCACTAAACTGTATTGAATCCCAAGGAATCAGTCAGGTCACTTAGTTAAGCTCGATTGCACTTCATCTATCATATCCATTCTGCTCTTCATCACAGACCCACTTACCTAAACTGTGTTGTCAGTTGTCATGTTACCTTGTGTTTGATTGACTGATGCTCTTTGAAAGCAGATTACTGGTCTCAAAGAGAGGAGGGGCTGCCTGTACTCTATATGTGTGTGTGTTGTATGTGCATGCCACGCACACACACACACACACACACACAAACGCACGCACGCACGCACACATGCTGACTTTTAACCCACTGTTCACTGTGGCTCCAACCAAGCTTTTGTCTGAACAAATGACCAAAAATAAAACGGTGACTAGCTTTCTGCCAGCCTCTCCCATGTTGTCTGTAATGGTTCATATCAATCATGCCAAACCACCTAGCACACAGGGCTCCCTCCCTCTCTCTCTCTTCCTGCCCTCCTTAGACTTCCAGTGCCAATAGGGCGCTGTTTTCTTGCAGATGGTTTTCTAATGGCAAAGCTCTGGCACACCGCTGATGGATCGCTACACCCCCTGCAGCCAGCCATGCAACTCATGGCAGCTTTAATGACAAAGGCCATATGGGGTTGCAGCGCAGGAAAATCAGTGGCGTATGAGACAACAGGGTGTAAATGTTGTTGATTATGATGTTTTTTTTTTCATAATTTTTCACTTACTCTGCTTTTATCCAATCTTTGTTTATGTCTTGTTTCAAAAGTAACACTGCAGCTGCAGATTCCACCATCTGAAATGAATCATGGTTTTGTTTAACATCACATCCCATTAGTCTGTACTTGTGTTTTTTGAGTAAAATATTGTATTGAACTTGAGATTCAGGATGAGCACAATCTGTCTTTATATTAGCCCCATTAGTAGAGTATCTAGCCAACTTTGAGCCTCAGTTTAACTCAGTTTTTTTCAACTTCCATTAACTGAGAGCTCTTTTTATAGGGATAGATGGAAGCAGATGCTGTGTAGCTCACCTGCACCAAATAGATTAATTGAAATTCTTCAAAAACCCGGGTATAGATCAATCAGATCAAGAGCTTAAATAAATGTTTCCACATACGTCTATCACCTCATCATTACTTTAATGTACAGAACTGTCTCCTATATGTGTGTTTTACCATTCCATGTTACGTCATAATTAATAATCTAATCCTGTTCAAGGTGATCTTGCATCTGATTGCCTTATTATTGGAAGCATATACATGTATATGTAATGCGCAATTAGGCCAAGTGACTAAAAGAGAGCCAGACTAAGTTGAATCTTCTTCGTGATATAGTGGCTTTATCATTAAAGATTGAAAACACTTCTCATGTAAAATGGTTCTGTACGTGTCCAGTAAGCTCTCATATTTAGTTTAAAGCTGCTCTGAGGCATGTTTTATTCACAGTGCACTCCCGAGAGTTTCTATTGGGAATACCCTGGACATATAGGGTGCCACTGCCATTCAGCTGTTGGACTACTCCAAGGTTACGGCTTGTTAGCTTCTCTGCTTTGGACAGGATGTGTTGAACCATCCAAGAGTGAGCGGAATAACATACCCTCGTCTCTGATCCAGAATATGCTTGGAGTGATTCTATATCCCACCTGGTCTTGGAATGCCTCAGGCTCCCCCAGGAAGAGCTGGAGGAAGTGACTTGGGAAGAGGACATCTGGGCTACCTCAGTTAGCCTGCTGCCACTGCAACCTAGCCGTGGATAAATGCCAGTAATTATGAAATATGATGAAAAGGGGGATTACTTTGTGACACCAGGAATTTAAATTCATTTTGACAAGACTAAAGACAGCTGAAACATGCCGTCAAGTGTGCATTGTTGTTGATTTATTTGGTTACATATTTGCTAGCTGGTTTTATATAACCATTTGACTGACTATACATAACCCATTTTGGATAAGTGTCATGTCTGGTTTAGGCTTAGCAGTCTCCAAGCTTGTACTAATTTCATGAATTAGATTGGTTCTTCCCTTACAGCTATCACACCCAAATGTATTAGAGCATATATGGTCTATCTTTAAAGACACATAAACACAATGTTTGGTTGGCATAGGGGAGTTATGATGCATGTAGCAGCCTATTTAGTTTGACTTGTTGGGTCTCCTGTTGACATTTAGGTGATATTTACACCCTTTGCTCTGGAAGATGTTGACATTTTGAACAGCGACAACAGACCTCTAATCTCCCCCTGTTCACCAACCAAAGGATGACCAAGCCAAGTAAAGTCTGTGATACTTTGATGTTCTATGTCTGTGCAAAACAAAATGTGTTTTTGTACGAAGCCTCAGGTCTGACAGAGTTTCTGTGTTGCCATATCTTGGTTAATTAGTAAGTAAAGTGTTATCAGACCCAGTAGGAATATGGACAGTTTTCTTCATATTAGGGATTTTAAGAAAAAACACATTTCCTTTCTAACTGACTTCATGTTGCTTTTTATCGGATGACTTCAATTCAATTTTGACCTTTTGGACTTTTATTTTAACTTGTGGGTTTGATTGTATGGGTGTTTTAGTCATTTTTTTAAATGATTTACTGTGTCTTGCGCAGGATTGATCCGAAACCCTTTATATGTTTTTCGTTTGTGAGCCAAGACATAAAGAAAGCTTAGAAATACCCCACTGCTCTTCACATACTGTCACACTGGTGACATTGAACATTTTATAATCGATTCAGTACGCAGCTCTTTGTGTCAAGTCCAGTATAACTCATCAGAAGTACTCATGATAATGGAAGATAACTAAATTCATACAAGTCCATAGTCGAGTGAAAAATACAGAACGAGAAAAGAGTCAGAAGGTTGGAGGCTGACAGAGCGAGCGCTGGAGGGAAGCAGAAAGTGAAGGACAATGGAACGAGAAATGAAAAAGAACGAGGAGCAGACAGAAAGCTAGATGACAGGAATCAGGACAGAAGGGCTCTGCCTCCCACCACCATAGCCTGTGGTGAAAAATGAAGCACACCATGATTCTGCACTAATTTCACTCCCTCATTAACTCCCCTCCTGAGCAGCGCACACAGACCAAGACACATATCAAGAGCAAGAGTTAAAGGTGAAATGGAAAAGTTTTCAAAAAAGAGTTTTTTTTGGTTCAAGATTTACCCAAGACTTACGCTGATGAATTCCAAAACACAACATCAAAAGAAAAGGTCTTTTTAGAAGTCCAGTAATTTCTATATTTTTTGGAAAACTGAAGTGTTATGATCATAAGAAACTTAAAAAATTATTGCATGTGGCACATATCCCTAGCAAATGACTTTTGATAAGTTTGAACAGATGCAGATCAAATACATAACTTTTAACCTGAGTGTTTTTGTGTTTGAAGTGCTGTGAGATCATCTCCCTCTGGCTTTCTCAACCATCCATCCTTCCAACAACAAAGTGTCAGATACTTTAGTTAATAACACACATCGACCCCCTTTTTTTTCAGAGGTTTAATCATCCTAAAGATGGTTGTTAGTTTAGTATTAAGGAAATAAAATCAACAGGTTGAGGTACAAGGTAAGAATGAGTGTGGATTAATGATGGCTAAGATGGTTACAGCTATTGCTTGTATTTGTTTGCTTATAGAAAACAAAATAAAATGCCAACTTAAAAATTTGATATATACCTTTATATCATGTGCCCCATGTACAGAGGCCGACCACGATGGACTCCAACACAGGGCATATTTCCACATGTCATTCCCCCACTCTCTAATCCCAAATGTCATACTCTGTCCACTGTCCTCTACAACAAAGCATTTAAACTAAGGTGACCATTTGCAAGTAGGGGTGGGAATCCCAGGGTTAACTCATGACATGATATGACACCTAATACGTGATTCTCCTGTAGTAGATCAATCGAAAGGAAATGGTATGCTACATTTTGACATCCGAATAATTGAAGAATAAAAAATGACCCTAATAAAGGCTAAGTGTTGGATGAATGTATGAATTCACTGCAACTTGGTGTTGGTTTCACCACTTGTCTTGCGTTCACATTGAAATCATTTACATTATAAGTCAGCCACCATGAGGAGTCATGTAGTAGTGACAGTGTGAATCTAATTGGCAGGTAAATTGGCACAATCCACATTTAATGTAAGTGTGTCATACAGTGTGGATCTCTATTGGGGTCTCTACTTTTTCTCGGTTTTGCTGGTCTTGACTGGACTTCCACTTGCTATTAAAATATGGAAAACTTAGCGATGGTTTTATTATCTTTCGGTATGGTTATTCTCTCTGGTTATGGGCATGGTGCTCATGAGTAATTGAGTGCAGTGTGTGCCACCAGAATAAGTGAAATGGCTAGAAGATCACATTATTTGTACAGCCAGAGAAGCAGATAGTGATAATGTCTGCCTGGTAATCTGCATGTTTCCCCATGTTTTATTGTTTTACTAATGATGAGCCAAGAAAACAAGTTTGAGTATTGCTTTTTCTGTCCAAGTAGTGCTGCAGTAGTCATTTGCAATAGGCTCCCAACTTCTACATGGAAACTGGCAGTCATTACTCAGGTATTTATGATGCATGTAAGTCCTGCAATTACACATTTTTTATGATGTTGATCCAGACGGCACTTTATTAGGCAGCACAAACGGCCCCAATTCCAGTATGAGACGAGAATCTAAAGCGCGGTATCAAATATCTTTTCAATTACATCTGAGCAAGAAGATTGTTTGATCAAAAGTCAGTGTTAAGAAGTCATTGTGACAAGACTTGTGTTTGGAGCTTGCCATCTGAGTTACCCGGTGTCTGGCCTATTTCAAACATGTGAATTCCCACTGCAGCAGAGCTGGAAATGGCAAAAATAATTTGTGGTTGAACCCTCACCTTCATTCAATCAGGCAGCCGCTTCATAATTGCTGGTAGAGAATACAGTTTTCTTTGATCAATAACATCTGTAGTCCACCTTAAAAGAGGTGTCTGCACATTAAAATTCAGCATGGACGCCTTGTCTTAAGTCTTCCTCACACATACAAGCACATACCGCTTTGCTCTGCCAGCCCTTGCTCTCTTTTCTAATCTTTTCTCACTCGTTCAGCAGGATTTTTCCTCAGTAAATATCCCCCCCCACCCACCTCTCGCTCTCTCTCTCGCTCTACTGCCCGCTCACGCCCATTTAAAAACTGGGAACATAGTTGGGAATCAAGTGTAGGAAGGATTTTCCACTGGAAAGGTCAAAGAAAGAGAGCGAGATAAAGAAGGCAGAATAAAGAAAACAACAACAGAGAGGAGAGAGCAGATGGGAGGCAATAATGGAGAAACACAAAGGAAATGATGATAAAAGAAACAAACAGACAGGTGGGATGAGAATGGAGCGAGATAAGTCAGAAGAAGAAAGAAAGAAAGAAGCAGAGGAATAAAACAGGCTTTGAGATTGCATTGCTTGGTGGCATGTTAGCTTGCTTTGAACTCAAGTTGTTTACGTTCACATGCATATACTTCATTTATCTTTTTCATGCTGCACATGGGGAGCAAATCAAAGGAGGCCATGTGGAGAAACTACCTTATACTAGTGTGTAAAAATAACATGGAACAGGGAACTCTGAATCCAATGTCCGTAAGATGATTTCTATCAACTTTAAATTGGAAGATTTTCTTCCAAATGTTTTCATGCTTTTTACATTGGATCCTAAAATTCTGTAATTTAGGTCCACATTGTTCCTTATGTTAAACTTTAAATAACTTTAAATATATAAGTTGCCTCCAATGAAACTTTTGTACATTTTGTGCACTCTTAATTCTGTGTCGCCCGGCCTAATACTTCATAACATAACAATACACTGAGTACAGCAAACACAAGTGACACTGGGGAGGCACCAAGGGTATCATTTTGAAATGTCAGCCATTGACCAAGCTGCCTGATTTAACAAGTTGTGGTTACCAGAACACTCTGTCTGTCTATGGATCTGTTAGGTGCTCCTACCTGTCGCAGGCTGTAGGGTGACCCAATAGTCATAATTTTACCTCTCCAATCCCATCCCACAACACACACACACACACACACACACACACACACACACACACACACACAATACTACTGGCTTTTATTGTTTTCAAAAAGTGCAACTTCAGCCACTTTCTAGTGCGGCGCAGAGTTTTCAATCTCCTTATGTTTTACAAGCACACACATGCTCAGAGACCGACATACACACCGTGGGCACGACTCTCTCTCTCTCTCTCACACACCAGATATTGTGCAGGAGATCGCTTCCATGATTGCGGGGGTCTTTTCTCTGCCGATAGAAGGTGGATAAACTCTTTGATTGTGTTTATCCATCCCATAATGGAATCAGACCCGGTTCCCAGGGCAACCCGTCCAACAGACCCATGTGAAGCAGGCAGTCGTCAGTAAGGGCTTAAGGGGGTCTAGTTTGTCTGAACGCTCAGCAGTAGACTTCTTATGAAGTCGGCTTTGAAGGTCCCTGTGGTTTTAGGTCCATGTGAGGGGAAAAACAGTGGATAGTGGGAATTGTTGCCTGGTCAGATTAGAGACAAGTGCTGGTACACAAAGACAAACATTTTTATGTACCTTAGCTACACACTCAGCCCAACACACATGATAAGGTCTTTGAAGCTTGTACGGATGACCAAGTCATAATCACACAGATGCTCACACAGTGATGCTGTCCCCAGTGATGTCATCCCCCGTGTGGCTAATTGTGTGCGGTTGGCTGCTTCTGAAAGAGATTAGAATGTATTATTGGGACTTTTGAAGGTTTGTATGTTGCTTGGCGTATTTAATTCAATGTTGAATTGGAAGTCGCTGTTTTAAATTTTTAATTAGGCCTACTTGGTTCCTCGGACCTGTTGCTGTGAAAGGAGAGAAGTGGGAAAGCAGAATGCGCTTAATGCTTATTGAATAAATACCAGAGCGAGCTGTTGCCAAGAGGAGAATTACTGAACCACAATGAAGAGATGTTTGCACCATGTGTTGCTTTTTGCCACATCCCTCGCTCTTCTGTTTGTCCCAATTGTCCCCCCTGAAAGCCTTTTAAAAATTATACAATTTTACAGGATTCTTGTTTTGCGTACTCTGTCTTCTCTTGTCCTTGTGAGAGCAGTTTCAAGGTAAAGGCGTAGCGCCGGAACTGGGTAATTTACCAATATGCTCTTGTTCCTGTCCCAAACATTTCCTTCTGCTTTCTCCTTTGAATTCAGCCTGATTTTCCCGTCTTTCCTTTCTTCCATCCTTCTATCCCTTGGCAACATGAGATGCCACTCTGCGTTACTGTCACATGAGCGAGCGCCAGCCCCCACATCACAGCAGCCTTTGATTGGCCAGGCCTTTCCAGGTCGGTGAGTCGCTGCCTGATAATAACCTTGTTTGATTGCTGGAGCAGAGATGTAATTGATTGATCTGCTCACCCCGTCTGGGGCTCGGCTTCTGAAGTAGCCAGTACAGATATGGGTGTGTGTGTGTGTGTGTGTGTGCTGGTTGAGTGAGGAGAGGAGCTAAAGATAAGCATACGTGTACACACAAACTGCAACTTAGACATGCTACGATGCAATCTCATACACACTCTCACTGTAAGGTATAGTATGCACAGAGTGTTGTGGGTTTTTTTTTTTTTTTAAAACTCTTCCCCGCACATCTGCCCTTCGCACCTCTCCAAACAACCTCCACCAACCAATCAACAACTCTATAAACCTCATTAAAATTCTCCAACTCCCTCTGAAAGGATTGTTTGTGATCTCCTAATTGGTGGTTACATAAGTAAGTCCATCTTTCTGGATAGTTAATTAAACTCAAAGATAGATGGTCTCCACTCAATGCAGCATCTAATTCACTAGTTACTAAACAGACTCCAGGTATTTGAAATTGGAAGTCAAATGTCCTTTTTGTGTGTACTCAAAAAAGACAAAGTTTACGGGCTGATTAAAGTTATGATTTGTGCTGTTGTGTTGCTTTATGTAGCCTCTGACTAATTTGCTTGGTTCCATTTATTATTTAGCTGTCAACATAATTGCCAAATTGGACTCTTGTGGGAGTGTGAATAAAACCAGCCAGTTGTTGGACAAAGAGTTTATTTGCTGCTCTTGTTTTCGATTTGTACACTCCGGGTAATTTGGACTCTAGCTCTGCTCATCCTCCTGTTGTTTTTTTTTAGGACCTTCTTGGTGAAGGTTTTTTTTATTTATTTTCCCCAATAACTGGCTCAGTAAAGAGGATTTCTTCCAAATAGGGTTTGTTGTAAGTAATTGTAACCAAATATGTCTCTACTTTGCCCAAATTGAATCATCCAGACCTAAGCTGTGAGAGGAAGAGGACTGCAAATTCATTTTTCCAAAAGATGGATACTTCTCCATGTTTCATCCTTCCTCCTATCGTCCTATCACTGATGGTTTGAGCCCCAACCCGTCATGCTGGAGTCATGGTGTGCCCAGTGAGTGTGCAACCAGTGGAAAAGTCAAACTGGCAGCCTCTGATTGAGTCTGCATATCGAGTCCCTCCTCCCCTTCACCCTCTATCTACTCTATTCTGCTTTCTTTGGGGGAGTTGCGTGGAGGCAAAGGTAATGGATTTAAATACTGATTGATGTGGTTTTCAGTCCTTTCTCCTTCAAGTCTATCCACACCTGCAAAAGAACACAATCTCTTTGCGCATTACCCAAACTGCTCTTCGGTTTTTCCTGCAAAATAAGTCAAGCATGGGCAGCCAAGGGACTTAAACACTTTTGCAATAAAGTGTAAAAACAATGAATCAGCAAGCTTTCCTCCTGGGCTGATGAGCAGTGTGAGTGTTCTCTTCTCTTAAACTGTTTGGCTAAATTCATTACACCAGCCCGAAATAGAGCTCACTTGCACAACAGTGACGACTGCGAGGGAATTTCAAGCAGAGGACAGATCCGACTGTGTGAGGGGAATGAACAACAGAAAGGAAAAAGATGAAAATCCATTATGTTTGATGTTAGTGTCTCGCCCTGGTGGAAAAATCCTGTGAAATGACATTAGGGGCGTCTTGTAATGTGATTTCTGCTATGTGTGAATATGAGATTTCTAATGGATTTGAGCACATTAGAGCAGTCTTTATCTGTAGTATTTATTCCCCTCTGGTTTCAAATGCAATTTACTAAGTACAACGTTTCACTCAGGTTGGACTCACTGGCTTTCTGGTTAGAAGGGATGTGGGGGAGGATTATATCATTGTTCTTTATGGTGGGGGGGGGGGGGGGGGCGCTACATGGAGATATCATGATAAATATTCCAGGCACAACATTTGTGACAAATTAGTATCCTATAGGAGCCAGATATTATGCCTATAATATATGCAAATGTATGCATTATAAAGAGTAAGGATCTGTTTATGTGCAATGTAGTTATAGAGGAAATGCAACATAATTATCACAGCACTCTGAGCGATGAGAACCACCCACTGATAGGTGTCAGTAAAGAAAGCAGTAAATAAAGTATCACACATGTCCGACATGTAATAAGTTAAGCCAATGCTGAAGAAGAATTATGTTCATTCTTCAACATTGTTGATGGCTAATTCCATGGTACTAATTGAAACAAAAAAACGACGCTGTGTTAAAATAGAAGGTGCAGCATAGACAACACATGGCAGGGTTGATTTTCAAGAAAAGCAGAGAGGGTCGAGTACCGTTTTCAAAACTTATTAAAGCACCTGTGAGGATTTTTTATTTATTATAAGTTATGAAACAGTATTAGATTAATACCGATGCTTATATCAGCTACAATATCACACGAGACCACAAGCATGAAGATAAGATCATTTCTTTATATTTATTGAAATGCCTGAAACTGCAGAAGCTGGGGTAGGTGTCAAAGCAGTGATTAACAGCATGCTGCAGAAACAGACTTATTTACATATTGCATGGCATGATTCTTGATAAGTGATACATTTGACTATTAAAAGAAACTAGGTGATAATTTTGATTTAAAAAAAAAAAAAAAAACACTATTTACACATGAAGGCCTACAGGACTAAATCAGAAAACAGATACAGGGACCAGTTTGTCCACAGAGGTCGCTAAAGTTTTGATTCCTTTGAAGCTGAACATAGAATATTAGTAATGCCCATGTCAAGCCTGTTATGAGGAAATCAAACACACACACACACATACACACACACACACACACACACATGGATGACTTACTAAAGTTAAGTCAGTTGGTTTTATTCGCTCGATCGTAGAAACAAGAATACTCGTTTCGTAGCTCTTTCGATGGTTTACTAGGAGATTCAGAAAAATGAGCAGAAAATTTTGGTGCAATACTTTGATACTCTTGACAGATTTTCATTTTCATAGCAATCCGCCACCGTCTCAACCTGCTTACATTACAACACAAGACAAGAGTCATGTTCGTGTTCAAGTTTCCTGACACCCTAATATGAGTGTGTGACTGATTAAGGTCACAGCAGCCCCTGATTAGCACGCAACATTTACGTGTTCCTGCCAGCATTTCCGTAAATTGTCCCAAATCAGCCGACGTGGCGCACTCGGAGCTCTCCACAGGCTTAATGAGCTAGATTAAGATGGAAGTCATTTAACCCCTGCCTGCAACCCACTCAAACACACACACATTGGCGACACTAGGCATATGTACCCATCACAACCAAACAAGCACACACACACGCGCACACACGTACACAATCTAACAACCTAACCTCCACCCTGTGTTGCAGTAGATAGGAGATGGAGCCAGGCCATTATGCAAATGTCAGGTGTCAAGTGTAAATGAGATCGGAGGGATGGGAAACAGAAGTATTGAATATCACATTGGCTCCCTTGGCAACTGCACAGAGGTAATGAGAGCATTCCAGGATGGAGGCTGGCAGCAGCCTTTGTTACTTTGAAAGATAGCCGAATGAAGAAGCAAGGATAGAATTAGTTAAGATTAAGTCCATCGAGTTGAGGAGGTACGAGATGGACTGCAGAGCATTACCACCTGTTTTATTCACACTCACAGTATTCAGACATAGAGCACAAATAATGTCCTTTTTTTGTTTTCCTGCCTGATCCTTAAATTTGCTTTATTATTGTCGATAGGAAAATGGAGAGAGAAATAAAAGTACCTATTTAAAGGTTACTATCAAATCTTCACATTCTGAATCATTCACATTTTGAAAAAATATGAAAATAACTAAAACAAGATATAAAAAAAAATTGGGCTTCTTGGTGATATGAAACACATCGGAAAAGTCTGAATTCATCGCATTTAATAATACGAATATATTACAAGATATGCTTTCTCACTCAGTATATGTACACTTTACCCATTTGGACGGAGCCCGAGTATAATGGTCGTGATCTTACACCATTTTGTTACAGTCCTACTGGAAAGCTTGATGTAGTTTCATTTCATACCAAAGCTGTCGTGTGACTCTAAAAACACTATGCCTGTAGATTGTAATTATTCTTATCATTGATTAATCCATAGTTTAATTTAGCATGGTTTCATTTACAATCTGCAACAACAATATGGACAACTCACCCGAATGATCTCTTGAATAACATCATTAAATAAGAAGATTGTTGGTACACATTTGTTGCTCTAATTGAAACCATAGTTACTGTCATCCAATGGAAAGAGCCTTTAATATTCACTTGCATTTTATCAGTGAGTTGTTTTTCAAAACTGCATTGTCTTTTTTTTTTGTCTAAAGTCTATAAATTAACTTTTAGAGATGAAATATCCTTGCCCTAGAATAAACATTCATTCATTGTTGGCCATTTTTCAACTTCTGTCCAGCTGTTGTGAAGCACTTGTTACATCCATCTCTCTCTCTGTCTCTTCTTTTTTTCCCCACTCTTTTATCTCTTAGTCTCTGTCCTTCTGTGTGTAGCTGTAGGCTGTGTCCTGATTATTACGTCTCCTCCTCATTCATAATCCTCGTTTCTTGTCTCTCCATCTCGTCTTGTTCCTTTGACTATCCTCTTTATTCCTCTGCCCCTCTCTTCTCGCTCTCTCTCCGGGCAATTTGCTGCCGGCCTCGGCCACTGTGTGAGAAAAACAGAAAATTACATATTCCCATAATTACTAAATGACAGACTACAACTATTAGTATAATAATTTATGTATGTCTGACAAAAAGTAATTGTTGAAAAATATCTTTAATGGGAGTTCAGCTCTCTAATTTTTCTTCTCAAAGCAACAGAGCGAGGAAGAGAGCGGCCTAAAAGCACAAATCATTTCTAAAAACATCACTTTTTGTGATCTATAAACGACAGCAGCTGCTCTAGGAACTACAAAAGATAAAAGTTGTCTTCTCTCCCTCCTTGTGCTGCCTGTATAAGCCGGTATTCCGTAAACTGACCTTAAATAAACCTACATTTGGCAAACAGACACTACAGACCTCCCACGTATGCTGCAGACTGCAGGCAATACAATATATATTTCAAGTGAACTGATTGAGATGACATACATGTAAAAATGCAGATTAACACCGACATACATGCTGAAGAGCCCTGGAGGGTATAGTAGGGATTTCAGCCTCCCATGTGTCATGTTACAATCACTACAGTAGACGCACAGAGTCCCTGTTCTGTATGTAAAAGCGACACATGCAAATCAGCCGTGACAAAATGGTATTTAAATATTTTATGCTAACAAAGTGGCAGTCGGGGGGCGATGACTGTATTTGGTTAAATTGCAGACATGTGAAGTACACACTCAGAGATACTTCAGTGTGTATTAATATCCCAAATACTTGTGGTGTCTGGATTGGTTTGCTGTGGCTCTGTTTGTTTCAGTTTCTTTTCATGTCAGAACTCAGATATATTATAGAGCCACTGTAAAGCACTGATGCAACATTTCTTTGGAGATAATAAAAAACAACAATTAGACTGTAGACAAATGTCCATGTTAGAAACTGTACTAATAACCCAAACAGTGGCCAAGTGTGTCATAACAATCCTGAGTCAGCGTTTTAGGTACCCAGTAGATGCTATGAGAGGTGTACGATGGTTACCCCTTTTTAACAATGTTTTCATATCAGTAAAAATCAGTGATGTTGAGAAACTCCTTGTTAAGAAACATAGTGGATGAAAGTGTCTTAAAATGCCACCTTAGGGCTTTCAAAGAGGAGAATACAAACACTTCAAACCTCATGCTATCTTTAATAGGGTCATAAACCTGTGCTGGCAAAGAGAAGATGGCCTAAACAAACTTAAAACAAATTTGCAGGGGGGCCATGGAACCATCTTACCATACTCCTGTTGATGGCCAATCACATTGTTTTTTGGGGGCATGTTAAACCTGCTACATATGCGATGACTGTGAAGAATGAAAGGAAGATTACTTGAGTTACAAAACGGTCTTCACACCTCTCCACAGTTCACACACCATCTTCCATGCATACAGTGCATTTGCTTGCATTTCCACCAGTAATTAGACCCATCCAGAAGAGCAAATCGGGAAAGCCTCACACAACAAACTTTAGCCTTTCACTGTTTTTCATTTCAACATTTAGATTCTGAGACAAAGTTTGATTTCTCACTCCCCGATCAGCAAGCTAACAGTCTGTTATCAGATTGTTCCAACATAGTAAGCTCAATCCCCTGATATTAAACAAAGTCCAATCCAACTTGGGTAAAAAAAAAAAAAAAGAAAGGTTTAAGTTACTTGCTTTCAATCTATACTTTGAATAGATAACTATGTAATTATTGTCTGCGTTAACACATATTAAGGATCATTCTGTGCCAATATTTTGAGGCTTATATCAGTTATAGTCACTTATCTTGTCAATTTATTCAAACTGACTATGATCTGATGTGAGCCTTAGAGGATCCCAGAAATGATTCCTTCCAGGAATTTGTTTGGATCTGTGACCCCGCTCCCTCACCTTCCTTCTCTCCCTCTCCCCTCCTCACTTTTGGGTCATCCTGACACCTGAACCATTTTCCCGGACACATTCTCTACAAACCCATTTGGCCATGTACATGAAAACACACTGCTCGCCTGTCCCATACACACCTGTCACTTTCTAAAGTGAAACACGACTAAAAAAAAAAGTTAAAGGTCAGTGGCATCTCAAGGTTGCCTCTCTCCCTTGGGAGCCCTTTGAAGTGGACACACACACACACAGACACACACACACACACTCTCATGCAGAAACCAAGGAATGACACGACAACAAGCAGGCTCGGACAGGATCAATGAATAATTTAACCCCTAACATCATATTGCCCCTGGCAGTAATGTATACAGAAAAGCCTGCACATGAGATGCGTGTGTCTGCTTTCATTTTTTATGTATATGCGAAGAAGTGGCTATTTCAGCTTTCTAATGTGATGTGTGGGAGTATTATCAGAGCTGTAGGCATGACAGACACACAGCCGCGCATTCCACTTCCTGGAATTGCAATTTTTTTTTTTTTTTTTTTTTTTGTTGGCCGTCTCCAATATGAGACCTGTCACCTCGCTCCCTCCAGGCCAATGCAAACCATGATTGAGGCGTTTTCCGTGAGGTGTCACTATCAAAGGGTGCACGCTTGTGAGGGGTTTTGTGTTTCTGTCTTCCTGCCTGAGCGTGGTAATAGGCTGGTTTTCATGCCGATGAAGACTTTTACACAATTTCAATCACTCTTCCCACCTTTTTTCCCTCTCCTTCCTCAGTCCTCTTCCTGTCACATTTCCCTCTTTTTTTTTCTTTTTTTTTTACTCCTCCCTCTATCCTTTTCTTACCTCTCTCCTTTCCACCCGTCCTCCCTGTCAACACTGGCATAGCTTGGGGAGCCCTTCAGAGTATTACAGACCTCTCACCACTAGCTCTCTTATGGCACTTTCTCTTTTTTAAATTCAATCAGGCGTCAATGGAGCCCCCAGAACCATTTCACTTGACTACCTGGACGCCACAGGATGGAAAGCCTTACGCTAACATAAGGGTCTAAATGGAATGGAAAAAGAGAGAGAGGGAGAAGGAGAAGAGGGGTGTAGGAAAGGTTTGTCAAGAAGGGGACAGGGGTGTTTTGAAACGGTGCCATGGAGAGATAACGGAGTGGTAAAAATGGAGAGTGGTCGGGGGGGAATTAAGGGGGGAAAAGGGGGAGAGAGAAGCGTTACAGGGGATAAGAGACCAGAGATGACAGCAGAGCGGGAGAAAAAACGGAGAGAAATGGAGGACAGGAGATGGAGAGGGAGAGATAAGGGCATACAGTAAGGGGAAGGAGGTGATAAATGGATGGGGTTTTTAAATCAGTGTAACCTTTAGACATCCATGATGCTATACAGTGCAAGCTCAGCTGGTGTGCGTTAGCTTAGAGCTAGAAGGAAAACACAATATGCAGCACACGCATGCATGAAAGCAAAGATTCAACTTGCTTTTGGTCTGAAATGTTGATATAGAGCCCAAGGAATGTTACATGTTGACCTGCAGCCATCGCATCGTTGAGAAATATCGAAGCCATTTTCTCACTACAATCCTTTTGACCTCGCCTCCCTTCTCCGGGGCAACTTTCCATTCACTCTCCGCTTTGGGCCAAAATAGACTCCTCACAGCCATCTTCTATTCCTTCTATTCTAGTCTTTGTGGGGTTTTTTTTTGTGTGTGTGTGTGTGTGTGCAGGTTAAGTGTTTTTCTCAGTAGTTTTCAGGCGGATTGTAAAGCACCTTCACACTTCTGTCTCGCTGAGTCATTCACTGAATTGTCCTTTGGTGGCTCAAAAAGAGAGTGTATCATTATCACCATCGACTCTGATTAAAAGAACTGAGAGTGTTTGTGTGGGTGTGTCTGTGTCTGTGTGTACAGAGGTTAGAAAAAGATCACTTTCCTGCAGCTCTTTCTCTCATAATGCTTCTCTTTTCCCAAAAAGTTAGCCATTGTTACATGACTTTTTCCAAAGATGAAACGAAGCAACAGTGACCCAGAAAAACCTTAGCTTAGCACGTGGCATATATATTTCCATTCTCTCGGGCTCTGTTGAATCATAGTATATAGTAGAGAGTACCTTTAATCAGGTCTAAAGCCTCCTTCTCCTTCTTTATGTCTTGTGCCAAAGTCTTTCAGCTTTGGAAGTTATATGTGACTCATGGAAAGTTAAGTTTTCTCACAGGGTCACCTTGTTACACATCTAGGTGCCAGGAGAGAAATTGTATGTTAAGCTTCTCAAAAAAATATCCCTCTTTGACTTATTTACTAAACTGCCAAAGTGTAGGCTACAACAGTGGTTCCCAACCTTTTTCCAACACATGACAGATAGCCTTTTTAAACTCTCAGCTTTTACTAAACATCACACACTGCTTGGCTGCAGCAGAGCCGGCTGACACTGTTTAGAGCCAAAACATATGTGCAGTGTTTGTGCCTGTCACGGACATATGGCAGGTACATGTAAACACTGGTGTCTTGTTTAATATGTGCATGGAGAAGTGCTTTCACTTTGACGGAGAGCTTACTTTGATCGGGGAGAGTGAAGCAGGTGTGTTGTCTCGACGCAGAGATTTGTGCTTTTTGTGTACATCAGAACTTTTGCACATTTACTGCGGCTAACAAGGAAGGAGTTTGGGATACGACGGTTTTATCAGCCTGCTGAATTGGAAAGAAAATGCAGACGGGCTGACAGTGGCGAGGCAGAAACTTCAATCGGTTGCCACTGGGATTGGTGCTGTCCTGTTCACCTTGTTTCACTTCACAAGAAATCGATTTTTTTTCCAGTTTGATGTGAGTTTTATAAAAGCTTAGTCGTCTGAGATAAAGGAGGCTCCGCGGTTCGCTGTTGCCGAGTCAGCACTTTTAAATAGAGTCAATAGTCTTTGACTATCTTTTGGCAGAAGAAATTCAATTGAATCTTTATGTTTTTCTCTTTTCCTACAATATATTTTAGCACCACGAAATAAAACTTTATAACAAATCCATACTCTATATCAACACGTAAAGTAATTATATTGATCAAAAAACAGAAAACATTGCAGTCTTTACAACTTGGAGTATCAAAATGTAATAACCGCTGAATATAAACAGTCTTTAAAGAAAAAAGGAAAACTCTACATTCATGGAGGCTGCATGTCCACAGAAATGAGTTGTTCACTTGATCATCTTCTTGGTCCTAAACATAATTAAAGGCCTTTATATATTCTCAAACACCTTCTGTTTAACTGAGTTATTTCCAAGTCAGAATTTTGTGTCAAATAATCGTGTTCTTGCGTTTTGCCACAACAAACTCTCTGTGCATTGTTCCATAGATAAGTGTTGGTCCTTGTATTCTACTTTGTCAGCTTTTGTTTTGTACTTCCTACTCCAGCTTCCTTTTATTAAAGCACTCCCCTTCCTCCTGTTCTGTAAATGTCACCTGTGGGAGGCCACTTAATGCTCCGCTTATTAATCAGACTTGTTTTATAAGCAGGAGATGAACACTTAAATACTTAAGCATTGTGCGGGGTACAATCACAGCAGATACAGTATTTGTCTGCACCTGCCTAACTGACTGGAGAATAGTGTGTGTGTGTGTGTGTGTGTGTGCACGCTTGTGTGGCTCAGCTCAATTGGTGCCCCACATACACACACACACACACACACTCCATGAGACCAGCCGTAAACAGTTCCTTCACCTGCCTCTCTGTCTGCATTGATTGACGTTGTACATTGAGCACAAAAGTAGCAATTTAGACCCGCTAGCCTCCCATTGTGACATTGAGGCATCTTTGCCCCTGTGTGCTCTTAATGGCTCAGTGAAGCATGTTGAGCCTCCCACAGCTCCTCTCCATTCACAGGGTCATAAAAGATATAAACACCAAAAAATTGCACCAGTTAGCTGCAATTAAAAGTGAAAAGAGAAACCGTGCTCTATGTTCCTCAAGGGAAGGTTAACACTTAAAACATGAGATTGACTGGAAACGCTGCAAAAAATGGCTGGCTTTTGTTCAAATTTTGAAGCTTCGGGTTTTATAATATTGTGACTATTAAAGCAACATTATGTGGGGGATTCTGTTTGTTGTCCACCGAAGTCTCTAAAAGCAACTGCGCTGTCATAAAAAAAAAAAGTATAGTGACAGTGCGACTTGCAGCCTACTGTTTTTGCCGAGCTCTTGCCGAAAGCATTTCCTGTGAGAGAACCGTGCGATGCTGCCAAAGTTACATAGTGCTGAGGGGGGCAAAAAGTACACTCTGTGGAAATAGGATAGACACCATTCTCCCTGTTAAAGGTAATTTAACGGGGAAAAGTAATATCATATTGTCGCTTAAAGGGCTTTGAGGCACTTTCTTTCTGTAAAACAAATACAGCCCAACGTATGGACTTGAAAATGTAGACTTAACAAAATGTAACAACTTATAAAGACTTTATTAGAAGACATTTTTTTTCTCTTTTTGATGCTGCAAATCCCTTTTTTTCCATGAAGCAGATATTCCTCGCCCCTTGCAGACTCATAATGAAGTCTGACTCCGTCTTTATTCCACAAAAGTTTTACTATTTACCATTCAGCTGACAGCGGAGACAGCCCATTATATAAAAATTCATACTTCAGTGACAAAACCTTCAGAAATAAAAAGATGTGGTCCAGTGGAAATTGAAAGGCGTCATGAATGGGAATGAACCGGCAGTGGACAGGTTTGCACCCCTGCTGCTGTGATTTCCTTGCCGTGGGCGTCGTGCGGGGAAAGTGTGTGTCTTTGAAACCAGGTTTTGTGGAGGGTTTGTGCCGTGCCAGATATACCCACCGCAAAAAAAGAGTGAACGTAAGCATTAAAAACAGGTTCAAGACAATCATATAACTGCAGATAATGACTCTTCTGTATGCTTTTATCATTTACCAGACAAGCTAACCTAAAAACGATGAATTATTTCACCGCCATAAGTGATTCTTTACTTTACTTCTGGACTTAAATCTGAAATGCTTTAAATCCTTGCGGAGAATTCCTGCTAGAAATGCCAAGCTCACGGCTCTATCTGACATTCAGGATCATACAATAGAAGCAGCGTCTGTATTCACACACCTCTACTCCATATCTGCACTGTATCAACTGAATATAGCTCAACTACATTACTCTCAGAGAAAAGACTAATGAGAGAGAGAGCGAGAGAGAGAGAGTCCTGGCTAGAATTAGAGAGAGATAAAGAGATGGAGAATGGAGAGCATCGCTGCAGGAAGATGGAGGAGAAGGCTAGTAGCGGCGGCGAGGTGGTAATTTGTCTTTGAGGCTCGCTGGTGTTGGCGTCGGCAGCGTCAGCTAAACAAGGCCATCTCATTTCCTGTTGTCTGCAGGAAGCAGCTGTCTGCTAGCGCTACTCCTTCTGCTGCTACTCAGAGCCCCTGGTCATCAATCTCCCCTGTTTTAATTGGTCTGCACCATACTGCGACAGACAAAAGCGCACACACACGCACACATGCACACACACACACACACACTCCCAAGACAAACACTGACAGAAGTAGGTGCCGAGACATAAATGTGCATATGCACAATACATGTGTGGATAACCACACAAACACTTGCTCAGGGTGAACGTACTGTATGTTACACAGATTCAGATTTGCACCCGCTTATCTCTGTATCATTGATAGCCACTGTTGAACGTCACACATTTTCAGAATTAAACAAGGCGAACATTAGAGAACATACTAAGAGTCTGTTTTATCAGCTCCCACATGTTGACGTTTTAAGACCTAGTTGATTCAAAAACATTATTTGTCATGTTTAAAGCCAGAAATAGATAATTATTTGAAAATCTTCAGAGGTTTGTGTTGAGATCATGGTGAAACATATTACTAATGGATTGTTTTGTAGTGACAGTCTGTTCTGTTTCTGATCTTATGTAGCAGAGAGTCTATAGAGAGTAACTGAAGGATGGACTGATGTTTTATATTCTAATAACATTGCTCTCCCAAGAAAAGGTTCTGATTATGAAGCTCATTTATACCTGCTGCTGTAAGCATGTGGACACACACACACACACACACACACACACACACACACACAGGACACACACAGAGACATAATTTACATAATGCATCCCTGCACCTTCCCATCACACTCCTCGTTTTACCTCTTTTGTTCTCTTAAACAAACACACTCATTCTCCCCTCTGCCCACCCTATGCTTTGCACGCACACACACACTCTCTCTCTCTCACAAACACACACACACACACACACACACACTCCCACACATGTGCACACACAGTCTGAAAGCCTTCAGCGTGTGTGCTGCAACATCAGGGGCAAGGCCAGGGTAGAAACAGCAGGGAGTCTGGCAGAGGCGTAGGCGGTGTGTGTGGGAAGACCATATGCATTTCAGCTGGCACTGATGAAAACACACTGGTACGCTTAATCACACACAGTATTGTCACAACAAATGGAAAGAAGAGGAAGGAAAACAATATATTCACACACATCTCTTTCTTTGTGTCATACTCAGACACACAAATCTTGTGCTAGTTTTAGACCAACTGGAATCTTCATTTTTCATTTTTCCTCAAAACCAATCGTGAATTAAAAAAAGAAAAAAAGAGACCAATGTCAACCTGTTGTGCTGCTGAGATGTGGAAGAAAGCTGACATAGTGCCATCTAGTGGTCATTGTGAGAATAGCTGTAGTTAGGAACATTTACCTGTATGTACATTATATATATTTTTAAGAAACATATTTTTGTTTTAAAGGTGCTTTGGATCCAGCAAAAGCCATACAGAATATGATTGCTCCCCATCAGTCTCTTTTGATTGTGTGTTTAATTCACAGCTGAGCATTCTGAAACCTCTTGAGTACGTCTTCACATTCTCGACTGCGACTTCATTAATTTCACATCGCTGCAGAAATGAGTAAGTAGTGTGCATTGGAGTGTGTAATATTCCCCCAGAATCAATATTGAATGAGCAGTTGGGGTAACAATTAAAAGCTGCCATTCTTGCATTTACTGTCTGATCCATTGGAATGAAAGCTAATGTTGGTTGCACAATAAAACCCATAAAGTGTTGCCATCCATTAAAATCCTTTTATGACTTTGAGATCTTCCCCGAAGAGACTGGGTAGTGCTGTGAGTAAGAGTAATTGCATATAGATAAGTGCTTTTAAATGTTGGCAGATGTGGTGTATTGATGTATTGGCATGTGGCTGTACATTTTTATGGCAGCCAATGAGTGTGTTCTTATGTTGTGCACACACACACACACACACACACACACACACACACACACACACACACACACACACGCACACACACGCACACACACGCACGCCTGCTCAGTTTGCAGGGGCTCAGTGTGTCCTGTCCTTGATGGTGTGACACGTCTTTCCAGAACAAGCCCTCCTCTCTGGGCGGGCCAAATCAGAATTCACCATAGCTGATGGGTCCGTGCCTAAGGGGAATTCTGGGAGATTTAAAAAGTGCTGACTCTCCAATCGATCTTAGCGCACTCTTATTCTGCTGTCTTTCTTTGAATCTTTTGTCTCTATCCCGTTGCTCTTTCAGCATCATTACGCCGCGGCTGCAGATGGAGATTGATGATGGGATCCCAGCCCTTCCCATTTAAAGAAGCATTTGTTACCTTTAGGTTTAGTTTCCGGTAGGGAATTTCTTTTATTAATTATCTTAAAAATATCAAACATTTATTTTCTCTGAATGATCGTACGGTTATTAGAAAGCACTATCAGCTGAATCCCTTTTTAAAATAAAAATATCATGTCATCCAGGAATGCCATTTGCCATTCATGCATACATACACATACATGCGTGCATACATGCAGAGCATATGTTTCATAATGACACATAATTACATGCTGTCATAAGCAATCATCAGGGGATGCTGCTAAGAAGCTGGGTTTGGAATGCCACTGGTGCAGCCATGTTGGATCTAGAGGTGACAGCACAGGGTAGTGATGGCAAACTCACTCTGAATTTGAGTAAAAAGTCAGCGTGCCTGTGTTTTTTTATTTGAGTGTGCTTGAAGCAGTATTTGGCAGCGTTTTGTAATGACTTCGAGGAGCATGTGAGCCTTGTAGTGGGTGGGTGCAAATGTGAAGGTGAGGCCAGTCTGTAGTCCTCTATGGACAAAATGTATTGGTCTTTATTTAATATGCATACATACATACAGTATACTTATTCTTGCATCCTTTAGATAGAGTTGGGCAGTTAAAAGATATGTTCCTCTACTCAGGGGCCTAGAGAGGAGCATTACTCTAATAATTGTTGTGAACCTCCATCACAAACTCACTCTACATTTCCTTTTTTTTGATTCTAACTCTCTTTTTTTGTAATTGAAGCCTTTGATCTGGACCTCTTTTCTGCATTCATGTCTTTTTGTGACTATCTGCCGCTGTGCTTATAGGCCAGTTGGAAAAGGAGTATGTGAGAGTGCAGATAAGCAGATTATTTTACGCTTGTTAAGATTTCACACACACGGGGTGCGAGTCGTGTTGCCGCGGCCCCGTGGCTCTTCCGCTGCAGCTCCTTTGGCTGACACGTTCGCTGCATACGGCTGCGATATGGTCGACTTGTGTATTTTTGTCATCACCTGGCAATGAAACTGACATTGCTTACATCACATGGGGTCCTGTTGTAGCAACCTCACAAGCATGAAGACACAACACCTAAATTCTTAGTTTTGTAAGAATAGAAAGCATCTTTAGAAGTGAAGGCTATCTAAAGAAGCATGCATTCCATTTATGGTTTTGTTCACATCTTATGGTATTCTTGATGAGGGAGTAAGGCCTTTACCTGTACAACTGCACCGGCACATTTATTCTAGGAACAAAAGCAGTGCTTGAAGGATGTAACCTGCTTTTACAATGTTCATTCAAATATGCCTGCTTTGACTTTTGGATGCAGAGAGACTTCAGGCTTGTTAAAAAAAGACAAAGATTTTCTTTCCCCAGCTATGTTATAATGGGAGCTGCACCCAGATACACCACTTCTGATTTATATCACAGTAGCTCAGGGTTAACTGTTGGAATGATGTCAATGCAGCCCAATGTAAAGTCAAGCTCTATTGTAGCCTTGAGACATAAAAATGAAGTTATAGCTGTCATTCTTCAGTGTCGGGGTTCGGGCTAACCCTGCATGTTTTTGTGTAGGAGGTTTGGCTCAGAGAACGAGACTTGTATTGCCTGAAAGGCCTCTTCTGAGTTTGTGATTCATTTGCGATTGAGTCAAGTTGATTGCTTTTGAATGGCTGTACAGTGTGTGTAAGCTTGTTTGGTGTCATTTTTTATCACCGCCATCATCTTCTCCAGAAGCTGTTACTCTCTGAGCAGTATGTCATGCCATCGGCAACATTTGGAAGATTGTGGTTGTAATGATAATGAGCTGGCAGAGATTTTTTGTCAAGATCCATTTGGAAATCTTTAAGCTCTTCTCTGTTTTGCCCCGCGTTATTATTCCATTTGCATTTAAATCCAGCTTTTACGACTCCATATCCAAAATGATTCTTCTAAATTCTCTTACTAAACACTCTTTTTAATGTGTGTTGTCTTTCTAATGGTGCCTACACTTCTAAAATGTAAATTTACTGACATGTCTGGGTTCACGTTGTGGCCCCCGATGGTGCTTTTAGCCCAGTTACCTTGGCTAAACTTCCTTGTAACACCCATGGGCTCCGTATACTTGTGAAGGGGTCTTCAGCTTGCCTCCAGATGGCCCCTCTGGATAGACAAAGCCGTTTTACTGCCTCATTGCTGCTACATTACTCAAACGTTATCACCCCTGCCTGCAAAAATCCATCTGTGCTCTCACACAAACTTGAAGATCCATCATCCTGACACGAGTATTGAAACAATGACAATAATGACAGCACGAGATGGATCCCTGAACAACACGACACATTCAAACTGGCAACTTTTGTCAAAGGATCGATTTTTGAAAATGAAGTTGTCAGCACGAATTGTATTTTTTTTTTTTTTAAAAGATGAAGTGTTTAAGTTGTTCTCTCTACATATTTAAACAGAAGCGGTATGTCTGGCCTCCTTTGTTTTGCCAGCTTGACAGCTTTAATGAGGCCACAGAAGAGTTTCTCCTGCTTAACTTTCTGTCGGGGTAGAGTTTTAGTGGGAATCAATGAAGGATTTAGAATAGGTTGAGGTACCTAGCTCACTTGCTCTGAGACACTCACACATACTCACAAACACTTGCCTCAGCTCTTGCTGACTAATTGGGGCAGATGCTGAGTAGTTTTATCTTAAGAGCTGGTGCTATTCTTGGGTGTTTATACCCATTTCTTGATATGTGTGAATATGCTAGTTAAGTTTATAGAAACAGTCTTCAACTTCAATTGAGTCTCAGCATCGACTACATAAAGATGGATGACACCTTTCCGTCTTATCCTTTTGTAAAAAAAAAAAAAAAAAAAAAAAATCCCCCCCGTGACTGGGGCTGACATATTGGCGTTTGCAGCCAGAGTCCGTGCAGTAGGGATTGGCTGAAGAAGTCGCAGTATTGGCGTCCTGCCCTTCCACTAACCAAACCAAACCTGCAGAGATTCCTCAGGATGGTACAGTCCATAGCAGAACAGAACCTTCTGACTTTTTAAGCAGTTATGGGGGACCGTTTTAACTTCACTTTTGGGGAGGTAACAATTCGTCCATCTTTTTATACATTACAGTCTATGATCCATAGTTCCTGCAGGCTTACTTGGTTGTCTGCAATGCTGCAGCCTCCCAATGGCCCTGACACCAACTTTTGATTAGCAGACACACTGTTTCCAAACAATGGAGTCGTCCTTCTGCTTTGTACAATTAGCTTTGTCCAGCCAAACTACATTTTCGGGTAAACCCTGTAGCTTGACCTCTGTGTTATATTCTCTTATAGATCTCAGCTTTTCTTCATTTTCTCAAATAAAAAAAATTGTGTTCATCCACTTTTTCTCTCGCGTTCTCATTTTTAAGTTTAGGTCACATATCACAAGACTCGCAGGTCAAAGAATTATTTTGCAAGCAGTTTGATTTATTTGTGCATTTATATGTGCTGAACGCTTGAGGAGTTGCTCGCTCTTGCATGGTTCGCCCTGTGGTGTGTGTGTAAGACAAGGCCAGTGACCGGTGATTCTCTGACAAACGAGGTGTGTGTGTGCCTCAGCCAACCCATACATTACTGTCTGACCCAAAGTGACCAGCCAGACACCAGTTTACTGGGGAAATTAAGGAGCATGGATACTGCAGAGGTGATCCTTTTATATCATTTTGTACCAATGGAATTACATTTTTCACAGGTCTTGGTGGACACTTTTACCACTGTTTTCTGGCAAAGTCTTGCACTCATGGTACAAACTGCTCCACTGCAGCACTTTCAGGTTAACTATCTTGCTCAAAGGCACCTTGAGAGTCATACAAAACTTCCTAAAATCAGTTCCCTCAGCAGATTTTAACCTCGCAGACTGTCAATGTTGGACCCATTCATGCAAGATTACGGTGTTGCTGTTCACAGGCCTGTGTCTCATTGCTCCTGTGATCATGTTTCAAACATTTTGGTGGTGAATTAAGCCTCCATTAACAGGTGGTGTTGGTGTATGCTAGCTGTTTAAATGTTTGATCCTCTTGACTCTGCTTCTGTTCAGGTTTATTCAGGAGATAGAGATGAACATGGGGCCAGGCCAGGCCAAGCAGTGCCAGCTCCGAGCCTTCCTGACCTACTACATCAATGACCTCTTCCTCAACCAGGTCAGTAAAATGACACAATACTGCTCTTTTATACTATCTAAATGAATGGGATACTATCCCGACAGAAATGCTTTTGTGGAACATTGATTTATTTAAAGAAAATACATTTTTAAAGCAAAACAGACTCACAAAAATACGATTTCTTTGTTGTTGGTTAATGAAAATCACTGTCTGTTCTTATTAAACAATAGTTGGAAACATTCGTTCGATATTGAATTGAAAGAAAAGGTCAAGCCTGCGCAATTGTGGGACAGTCCATTGGCCTAAATGTTCTACTGTTCTACTTCAAGAATTCCTACATATGATCAGACTAAGAAAGCATGATGGCAGAGTTCTGGGACCACTGTACTTCTTAATCTTCTCAATATAAAATAATTTCTGTTCATAACACACTGCTTTCAAATGTCCAAACTTATAATCCCCATAGGTGACCAGGGACACATATTAGTTATTTTGTATTGGTATGTAAAATACCTGAAAATACAGATGATGTCTGCTTAAAACAGAACTTCACTTTTACTACTTAAGAAAAAGGTTAACCCTTAGATGTACAATTATGCTTGAAATTCTGCCTAATGCAGCGGTATCTCCCTCAGGCTTTAACAAGAAACATTTGAGTTTAAATTAATGTATCACATTATGTAAAAGCAATTTACATGCAGATGTACTGCACAGTTTCTTAGTTCTTCATTGTTCAAGCTTCATCCCATGTAATTTACATTTTGTCTTTGAACTCTCAGGTGCGAACAGAGATTAACAAGGAAATCCAGGTGGTGAGCAAGGCAGCAGACCCCTTGAAGATCCTTGCCAGTGCTGATACCATGAAAGTCCTGGGAGTTCAGAGACCCCTGCTGCAGGTGAGCAACATGTTATATCTCAGAACTCATATTAGGTGAAAGAATAACAATGAAACACAAATCAGTGCACAACAAAAATGACTTAGAGAGTCTTACAAAATGTGTCACAAATGCATGCAATATGTATTTGTGTTGCAAATCCACATGTAGAATCTGGAGACACTTAAATGAAACACACTGTTTGTTTGCCACCGTTTTCCCTTTGTAACTCTGTTCAATAGAGGAGGGCTCTCTTGAGATCACTTGCCTTGCAGGTCTCTGTGATCACAGTTAGTTCAGGGGCAGAAACACACATATACTCACTGCCCGCCAAATTCTTTTACGCTCTCAGTTCCACAGTTGGATCATTATACCCACCCTTCCACCTATCTCTCAGGATCATAATTGCGGATGTAAAAGGGCTTGATCTTTGAAGAATATCTTACATCAAACATCTTTTTTTTTTTTTTTTTTTTTACGGGGTCGTTTTTCTAAAGAAAGCAGGTCTGCGGTTATGATGTCTATCTATACACAGAACATCACATGGATCTCTCTCATATCATGACCGTGACACTACATGATCACAAAGGTTGACAAAGAATAAAGCTTTGCCTTACTGTGTTTGCCTGTTTAAGACATGGCTGTTGGTTTGTAGTGCAAGTGTTAAAAGTATTATTTGTCGTGCCTCTACGTGAGAGTCATTACATCCATACGTCTCTGAGAACTCCAACAAGCCTTCGCCTGGCATTCAGTGCTCTTACCCTCTTCACTTCTTTGTTTAGGTAAAGTAAATAAAAGTCTTCTAATGACTTAATTTAAATTCATTTTCATGACAGTAAGTGGCAAAAAAAAAAGTAATAAAAATGTGTATTAACCCTAAACCGAAATATTCTCCTCTAAGGTACTCAGTTGGAAAATAATGCAAATAATTATTTGAACCAGTCAGAAGAAATAGTGACAATGCAGCTATTCGGCTGTTTACTCACAGCACAGTGTCATCATTGGGCAAAGGACTGATGGTCTTTTACGGCTGCTTGAGTTTTGTTTGCGTTGTTTATAATTAATTTTGGACACTAGCTGACTTGATCCAACTACAGATCCATCATTTAGCTTTGCATTGATATATTTGAGTTAAAATAAGGGCATTTTAGCTGATGTTGCATGTACATGCTTACTACAGTACAAACAGTGATATGGATAGTGTTGTATCTCAACAGTTAGTAACTGATTGAAATGGCAACGCTTCTACTTCCTCCTCTGTTTCTGACTCGGTCGGTTCACACGTATAAGGCTGCACTGGACTGATTGACACACGCTTAGCAGCTCAGCGTCCCGACACTCTTGAAAAATGATCTAAACAGTATCATTAGCTGTTTATTTATCTAGGTTTTCTCAAAGTGTTGAACATTTATTTTCAGTCAGATTTTTGTGGATGCTTAATGACACTTTCAACTTTGATACATTTTATGCATTTTGATTATTTCAAGCCAAATTTCTGGCGGGCTTTAACAAAAGATTAACTCATATTGACTGCCTCATTGACTGCACCGCATTTAACCACAGGCTCGTTTTGCTAATTTTGGCAGCCTTTCTTCTTTCAAAACGTGCTCTTGGCAGGTTGAAGATTACAGCGGTGCCAAAGTCAAGATCCAGACACTTGGCAAGACTTTCTTATGTCTCAGCTGTCAGATATTGTGGATGTTTGGTGGAGTATGGCTCTCTGTCTCTTCAATATTGTAAAAATGTTTCTCACGCACACATATTTTTCTTTGACAGGTCTGTGTGTGATGTCTGTGTGAGTGCGTTTTGTCCATGCAGTTGTCAAAGAAGGCAGTGTCCCAGAGAGGTAGTTTGTGTGTGTGTGTGTCTGTGTGTGTGTTTGTGTGTGTCTGTGTGTGTGTGTGTGTGTGTGTCGCAAACCTTGGATTTGTCAGCGTGTGTGTGTGTTTCTGTCAGAGGCTTCCTGTCTGTTCGCCTGGTTCTCTCACAGGGTGGGAACAGCGGTGGCAGATCATTACAGAGAGAGAGACCGTGGGCGTTTGGAGTTCAGCTGGGTTTGTTTACGGCGCGGGCCCCTCCTTAACGAGGAGTGCAGCATCTTGCTAATTATGCTGCTGTGGCTAATGAGCCTTTTCTGCTGATAGTGGGGAGTGCAATAAAACACTCCTTTTGTTTGGGCTTTTTTTTTTTTGCCTTTTTTTTTTAATTGGGCTTAATAAAAGAGGCTCTCGCTCTTCTTCTCCTGCCATTCACACTCTCGGGTCAGAGTGGCATTTGTTTGAGTTTTTTTTTTTTTTGTTACCTTTTCGCGCGTGTGTCTGAATTCATGCCAGTCAGTTTTGCTACCTGTGTGTGGTTGTCATTTTCGCCTCCAATTTAGGGGCCTTCACACTGTTTTCTTTGAAAGCACTGTTCCTGTGTCACTTTCATTAGATATTCCTCTTGCGCGGTGTGTCGTTTTTATTCTTTAAATCTTCTTGAGAGCTTTTCATAGAGGTTTCAACACCTTGGTTTAACCAGGAAACATAATCTAAAGTACTGGTTTTCATTCAGAAGTTCCTGGCTGGACAGTTGGTGAATACAACAATTTGATCACTGCAATGGCTAATTAAAGATTATAGTGACAGTCCTATTTAACGGTTGAGATTTCCCAATAAAAGCGCAGATGTGGAGGTGTGCGTCCCCGCGCGCTTGTGTGTCTGTGTGTCTGCATATCTATGCACGAGTGCGAGCATGTCTGTGCGCACACATGTGCTCCCTTTAAGTGCCATGACACTCGCCGTGCCAGGTGTGTGTTATCAGAGAGAGACACACACCGCTGGCACTGCTTGACGAGAGAGAGAGAGAGAGAGAGAGAGAGAGAGCTCAATATTGCTACAGCACATTAAACACGCCGTCTCACACACCTTGGCTGCAGCAGCCACATACGGGACACCGTAGGGGAGCACATTTTATAGCCGCATCTGCTCTCCGCAGCCACTGAAGCACGCGTTAATGTGTGCTGGAGTTCAGACCGGAGGAAGACATTAGCGTTAAGCATGTGTGTGTTTTTTTTTTTTTTTTTGTACGTTCCGGAAAAGGAGCAGAAGAAGAAGAAGGAGCTAAGCAGAAGTGTAATCGCACACATGCACCCGCACATGTATGACTGCAAAAATAAGCTCTAGTTTTGTTGCAGCTTTTAGATAAACATTTATCAACATGAAATTCATATTATTTTGAAAACCTTTGCCATACCATATGCGATAGGGCTATTTTTGCTGCCCTTTTGCAGCAGGACGGGAATATTTATGGCTGAATTTCCATAGCATTAACATTTGGAGTAGACTCTCTTTATTAATACATCACATGTTATATGAATTCTTTGACCCTTTGTCACTAATATCTCACCACTGGAAATGGACAAAGTGACTTTGGGAAACACTGCACAGTAGTCTAGGCGCCTTTAACATCCCATAATAAGCAATACACATGCAGCCAGGGCTTTTAGGTTAATAAGTAATATTGATATGGGCAGTGATTTGGCTATCACAAGGCAGCAGCAGTGTTGAATACAGCACTCTTATATATATCATGTATATATATTACATAATAATGATGTGATTATGAGCCTGACACTGACTATATATTGTCCACTAGGAGCAGGAGATAAGGACAGTATATAGTTCAGAGGGAAAGGTTAATGTCCGTTCATGCGTCTGTGTGATAGCAGAGCTTGGGCTGATATGTCTCTAGACTAGAGACTAGAGTGGCGTTCAAAAAAAAAAAAAAAAAAAAAAGGAGGAAGGGCAGCATACAAAGCTACAAATCATTCTCTTCTTCATGTTTCCATTTTTGTATTTGATATCTGGCTTTCGTTCTTGGTCAAATGATGTCTTTGTGCACTCTACCTATCATCTATTGAGTCCATTGTTATTCCCATTTTATTCTAGATCTTTCCCCCTACTTCTATTTAATGAACTCCTACCACAGAAAACATACATGCTGTTAGCTCTAGCAGCGTGATGCTATCTGTCCAGCTTTGGGGCTGCCACTGATTGATTCATTTAATTAGAGTTAGATCGAGGGAGAACGGCTGAGAGGGGGAGAGAGAGGGATGGGGAGTAGAATGGAAGAAGAAAGTATAGGAAAGGGGGATGTATGGTCACTCTGTTGGATAGCTCAGGAGATTGGCTCCATTAATCTTAGTACACCCCCCCCCCCCCCCCGTCCTCTTCCTCTTATGTCCCCTTTACACGCTCACTTGGTGACACACTAACATACAAGCAAACACACAAGGCGCACACGCAGCCTCAGACAATTGTTTGTATTCTGCTTGCAAAATCATGATTTAATTAATCGCCTCTTTCCAGCTAACTTTCTTTGTCTGCAGACTCCAAACAATAGCTGATAACTAGTCCTTTTGTACCTGCATATGTACGTGTGTGCGCGTTTGTGCTTATATTGTCCCTGTATTTGTGAGTCACACACACACACGTCCTTTGCACACACAAGTTGCCTTGGAGCCAAATAAAGACTGATTTCATCCCCTCGCTGTCAGATGCTTCGTGTACTGCAGATATATTCAGCTGCCAGTGGCCTGCTAATGATGTTGACCTTTTAAATTTTCATATTCACATGTTGCTTTGTGAGAGAGGAAACAGGCAGACACACGTTAATTGCGCGCGCACACACACACACACACACACACACACACACACACACACACACACACACACACACACACACACACACACACACACACACACACACACGCACACACATATGCACATTCACTTCCAGAAACTGTGATGACTCTGACCTTTTTATTTGTGATGATGTGTATAGGCAATGTTTATCTGTAAGGGGGCTGATCGCCTCCTGTTGATTAGCCCAACACACCTACGTACGTGCATACACCCTCACACGTACACACACACACACACACACACACACACACACACACACACACACACACACACACACACACACACACACTGTAGATTAGAGCCTCTCTTTATTAAGGAGCCTCTCTGCAACCTGCTCCCATCAACAACGGCAGCAATCACAACACAATACACCTGTTAGCTGCAAAAGCCGTACCCCCTGATTGGGACATAATTTGAAGTAGGAGGAAGGGAGAAAGAAAGAAAGAGGGTATTAGGGTGGGGTTGTATGCACAAATGCACTTACACCCCCACAGAGAGAGACACACAACACAATCACAACTAGAAAGAACATCCAAAAGCTCCTCTGAGGTTTAAAGGAAATGTTAAGGAAACTGCAAAACAGCCATTTTCATTTGGCCCAAACAGGCCTGTCCTCAGTTAAGTACATAATCTAATTGTTTTAACGTTTAGTCCAAATATTTTTTTTGAACCCTCAACTTCTCTTTTGGTCAGAAAATGGATTGGGCCTAAGTAAAAGTCCAAAAGTTTTATAGCTATTAACAGTTATCAAAGAATAAGGCACCTCAATTAGAAGCGACATGTTTACATGGCACACTCATTATTTGAGTTAGCATCATCCTGACTCTTTTTCCAAAGCAAACTGTTTAAGAGACTGATGATTTCTTGACTTACATTTTGTCATTTATTTGGACAGTAGGTCCTGTCTCACATTCTTTTGAAGTGTTTGAATGTTAATTATTGTTATTATATATCACACACTGCAGTCTGATTTAAAAAAACAAAACAAAAAAAAAACATCAAACGTCACATTTTTCATTCTAATTTAACTCAAATCCTGATTATTTCTGAGCTGGGTTTTTTTTTTTTTGTTGCTCAACTTCTGTTCTGTTTCTTTTCTCACCGCTCAAGGTGTAACACTCACCACCTCCCACCTTCTCCTGGTTATCTCACACAGAACACATACACTCCTGAGGCTGGCGTCCGGCTGCCCAGGGCCTCCAACCTGCCTTGAAAATGTACCTTCCTCACAAAAGAGACACAGCTTTGCTTTGTTCATGCTGTTTATATATTTGTATCAACATAATAGATGTATGTTTAACACAATATGCATGTCTTTTATTTGTGCGGCACACCAACTACAGCCGAAGGTGGAACAGGTTCGCACCATGCAGTGGTGGAACTGACAGAGTCTCTGTGTGTGTTACAAGACATAATCTTTACCTTTTTAGATGAGTGAGTTAGAAAGAGAGAGTTAGAGAGAGAGAGTTGAAATGTCAGCTCCACCACAAACATGCCCTTTGGTTCCAAGGAGAGAAGGTTTTGGCTGTGGGCGCCTGATAAAAGTTACAGCAGGAATATTTCAGAAACAAGTTAGTGCTCTGAATTTGCAAATGACAATCTTTGTGTGGCTCTGAGCAAACACACACACACACACACACACACACACACACACACACACACACACACACACACACACACACAGTGTTGTGTGTTAGCAGGTGTGCCTGCATAATATGTCTGTGTGTGAGTGACAATACAATGGCTCCATATGGGCCTAATGGGGCACAAAGCAGAAGATACACCCAACACAGAATTCAGATACATTGTCATTTCACTTTCATATACAGACTTTTATTCACACACTGAAACCAGGTAAGGCCTGACCAATAATCATGTGTTATTAATTTACACAAAGAGAATAAAAGATGATAAATAGTGGTATGAACTGGGCCTTATGTTTACCAAAAGGCAATAAAACAAAGCTGGTTATAAAACCCCCATGGAGTGATTAGTGAAATAGACTTTGTGGATGATGTGGGACAAATGGCAGATCTGAACTCCTGGGTGATTCATAAGATTAGCATATGCAGAAGCTTCACATCTCACTCTGCTTTTGTTTTTTTTTTGTTTTTTTTTCTGTGTGGGTGTGAAGAGGGTGGGTATAATGTGAAAGCCCATCTGTAATCAGCCAAGTGTGATATTGCTCCTCATCTCTCAATTAGAAACCCTTACTATGCCTGCATTAAGCTTTGCATTAAAAGCCATGATGGTGGAGGTGAAAGAGAAGATGTGTTCCCATAATGACTCAATTTAATCCAGCCAGAAGCTATGTTTACATCTATTTATCTCATAGTAACGTTTCCTACGTCGAACATCAAAGCTAAACCTATTATTTGCTTCCACATTATCTCACTTCTATTAGTCCAAAATGGTTCTTTTCAATGATAGCCAGCTACAATGACATCTTGGATTTAATTCGACCAGAAAATAAGTAAAAAATAGCGGGCTTGTTCCGCAAATAAATATGTGTAATATAAAATCTACCACTGCTCATCAATGGGATGATGACTTGCACTTGATTAAAGGTGACAGCGGTGCAGTGCATACAAATACGCTAGTGCCAGCTCTATTTTGGATAAATTCATAAAAATGTTAAAAATTCATTTCCAATATAACTGCTATGAAATGGATTTTTCTAGGTGGTGTGACAATAACCCTTTCCATTGTTGATCGGCACAGTAGAACGGGGCAAATATACTCAGAAGGCTGTTTTCTTAAAAGAACAACTATAAATGTTGAACATCATTTTCCTCCGTCATCTAATCATAGAGCAAACAGGCTGAAGCTTTGCTGCGATGCTCTGCTACGTGTTCTGCTAACAGTGCTGGGAGTATTTATACGTAGTTGGGGGGGCCCCCTGCTGGACACAATACATAATATTCCATTTCTGAGAGTTGCTTTCTGCATCATTTGTTCATTACAAAAACATTGTTTATATTGTCATGTGTCAGAAAAATCATCTATACAGATTATGTCAAAATGGATTAGCAAAGGATAAGATTCACCAATGTCCAATATGGCTGCTAATGTGGTACATTTTTTCAGATGAAATGACTATGAACTGTTTCTATCTCAATTGTTTTCAGTAGGATGACTCAAGTTCCTCAGACGCAAAAACATTTCAAATGTTATACTTCATTTACAATATCATCCAGTTATGAAGCAGCAACCTTCTGCTTAATATAGACCTTCATCTACGTTTACTGCCAACAGCGCTGAAAGTATTATAAAGCAGTTGCAGCGCCCTCTGCTGGACAAGCTGCCAGAAACCACAGTTCCTTAATCTACTTGGCTACTTAGATATCAAAAACCATTTCTGCAGACACCAATCCATCTAGGATTCTCCCCAGACCATCGGCCAACCAGTTTCTTTGGTCAGGCTTTTTAAATAAATATTGGATCATCCATCTTGTAAGATTACTGAATGAAATCCCATGAGGGTAAGGAGACATGTTTTTTGTTTTTTGTGTGTGAAATTATACACACTTTAACACACAAGAATAAAAACCCCACACACACATACAAAGAAGCATGTGTTGAGGTTGAGCAGTCAAAAGCATGAAGGCCATCCGGTGTGTGTCAGGGGAGAGTTGGAAGTGTGGCTTTACCCTGACGTTGATGAATGATCTGTCAAGACGATGTCCCACTCATGTCCAGCTCCCCCTTTTTTACCCAGTAGAGGGACAGCCTGTGAATGCACTGTGTGTGTGTGTGTGTGGGTGGAAAGTGGGGTTATCTTTGCATGTGTTCTGGTTTGCCTGGGTGTGTAAACGCACTGCTGAGTGTGTTTTATTTTGGCTACCCTCGGTCACACACGTGAATGGCAATGGCGTTACAAGCATTACACGAGTCAGCAGTTCGGGGTCACGCTGTGAGTGAAATGGCAAAGAGCAGGGGTTAAACACTCTGACCCTCGCACAACCTTCAGGGGGACCCCGTTTTTGAAATGGGGGGGGGGGGGGAATCTATGATCCGTCTCTGATTGAAACCTGAGGCCCCTCGAGTCCCGGCTCAGCTTCAACAGCACACAGAAACACTCGCAGCACGCACTGAAATAGCGCGAGTGGGCTTTAGTCAATAAAGATCATTTTCATTTTGTTTTCTCTTTATTCCCCTGGATGATTTAGCATCTCGCTAGCAAAGAGGAGTTAAGCTATTACGTCTTTCCACTTTGGACTGCGTTAATGCCTCTCTCGGTGTTGTGCTTTTTACTCACTCAACCAAAGAAAATAACTACTTTTAGCACCAGCTCTGGGTGGTTTCCGCAGTGATGACCGTACATTAACAGCTTCTTTTTTTTTTTTGTCTCCCACTGAGGCGCCTCTCTTGAGTGCTAGCACTGCCTTGTCGCTATCATTAAAGCGCTATGGCTGCGGCCTAACATCTCGCTCTAACGGCAGCAGTTTACCCCTGCAAGCACTGAGATCCATTTGTGCAATCAGACTCAGTTTCAAGAGTAATGCAACACTATTGGAGCAAAATTCCAAGAGAAATATGGGCGTTTTTCACATGATGGCGCCGTATGTTGACCTTTTTAAGCTCGAAACATTAGAAAGACAGGCACAGAGTGAGAATAACGTAGACAGAGAGCCTCCAAAGTGGAGGAATCCTATATAATGGTCAAGTAAGATAGAGGAGATGTAGCACCACTCTCGCTCACTCTCTCTCTCTCTCTTTCTCAGCCCTCCCTTTCTCAATCTGTCCCTTGATTACTTTTTAATGATTTCTGCTGCCTGAGACAAATGGCTGTGTTAAATGAGCAGAATTAGACAAGGGAGCCGAGCGCAAGAGCATTTGTTAGAGCAGGAGTAATGGATCGGGCATCCATTGTTTACTCTTCTCTGCTCATTGGCCCAGCCCTCTATCGAGCTCCATGTACTCCAAGCTGAGGCAGCAGGAGCAGAGGGCCACTGTTATACTTCTGAATTTACGCCATCTCTGCAAAAAAAAAAAAAATATGGATAGAGGCAGCTGCAGTATTATTTCTATGGTCCTAAATTCTTCTTGTTTTACTTTTAACAAGTTCAGTTGCACAGTACTGCCACCGTGTCAAGAACAGGAATATATACAACAAAATACATTTTGAAGTGTCAAATGTCAAATCTTTTTTTTAAGTGACAACAATAGTAGCCTAGAGAACATATTGTTCAAATTTTGCTTTTTTTTGTAAACTTTTGGAATTTCTGAAGATTCAAATGTACGGTCAAATTTCCAGTACATGCTCACATTAAAAAAAACTAATCGTGCAACTTTTGCTGCGTAAAAAAAAATTAGCCATCGCAAAACACAGAAGGTTAACATTGAAACGGCATTTCTAATTTTCATTTTTTTGTGAATGAAGTGGTTCGTAACACCACCAGCCTACACGAGGATGTGTTGGTAGCTGCTGCCAGATCTTATTGCTTTTCTTCCCACACTGGCAGCCTGTCAGGGAGTCAGGCATGGACAGTAAAGGGTGCTCCCTTGGCATACACCAGGCCTTGGTTAGCACTCCACGGGCATGGGCACTGCTATGGATCATTACTCCCCTCAGTGGAGTGTCTGCTGTTTGTATGTGTGTGAGAGAGAAAGAGAGAGAGAGAGCATGTACGTGTGTGTGCATGTGACAGAATGAGTAAGGGGGGGGAAGTGAAACACAGAAAGAACTATTAATATTAATGTCATTCTATCACATTAGGGGTCTTTCCATATTTTCTGATGATCAATTACAGTCACTACTGCCCCCTGCAGTCTTTAAAGCCACTTCGGCTGCCCACTGCCACTCTTGAATATTCTAAAAGTGTAAGAAAATGTTTTATTAACACTGAAATAATGGAGGTAGTACTTACTATAACACCACACAGATCTTAAACTCAGCTACATGTACTGTTTTTTTTTGTTTTTTTTTTAATCTTTGGAATAGGAGGGCTCTGCTTCCTGCCTGGATTTGGTAGCTGAAAGTACTAGCCACTGGATTTAACTACCTTCTACCCCCTTGTTTGCACCTCCCAGAGAGCATTTCCATTTTATTCATCTTTGACGAAGCTATTCATTTTTCCATTTCATACCTAAACAATGGCACACTGTGTAAAGTTTACATAGGGAAAGCAGTGAGATGAATATTAAGAATCTATGAATGATGAATAGAAAGAACATGTTTAAGACTCTCTGTGTATCTTTCTGTAGGATTGCTCTGCTTCACACAAATCACTGCTCTTACAGTCATGGTGATTCTCAGAGTAATCGAGTCAAGGCTATCACCAGACTAATAGCTAGTTATCACTATTATTGGAAGATGTAGCTCAGATTGCTGAAATGCCAGGAGCTGGCAAACGTGACCATACTGACTTGTAATCTCATTTAACAGCTCTTGAATTGCTCAGAGGTGTGCGTTTTGAAAAGTTTGCTCTCTGTGTGCGAGTGTGTCTGAGGATATGAAGCTGCTCTGCAGTTCCCGGGCCAGCTATTAGTCACGCAGGAGTGGCTAATCTGTAATGGCTGCTGTCACAGCCCCTGCCGCCGCTCCTGGTGATGGGTGCACTGTGACAAATGCACACACACTCTTAACTTTCAGCCGGAGAACGCACACATCACAGAAATTCAAAAAATACACACGCACACACTCAGAAATATGTGCACTCACTCTGATTCACTTACACACAAAGAATCATCCATTCCGGCAATACAGTGTTACAGCTTCTGACAGGCTCTGCAGCTCCAGTCATCAGTCCAGCCGCAGGTGACAGATAAGTGAAGTGAAGTCAGAGCCTTCCCGTTACATTTGCACTACAGCAGACTGGATCTGACCAGGCACTCGCACAAAAAAAACGTGTCCACCTTTATGTTTCTGTGTCTCTTACATTTTTTGTCATTAAAGTTAGAATTTCTATTTTTAATAACTGTCCTCTTGCTCCTGTCTCCAGAGCACAGTGGTCGTGGAAAAGTCCATCCAGGATCTGATGAGCCTGATGCAAGACCTGAGTGCCTACTCCAATCAGTTCCTTGAGATGGTCTGTGACAAGCTGAAGGAGTACAAGGAAATCTGCAATACAGCTTACAGGTAGGCAATAAGAGAAGCTGCTCACATGCAATATAGGCCCAGAATCCCTTTATCTTTATCTACTTTTGCACACACTTGAAGTTTTTACAACCAATCAAAAAACAATAAAATCCTGTAGACATCTTAGTTTTCATATTCAAATGTAGTCATATTTAATCAGGTTTCAATGCACATAATCACACTCACATTTATGCTGTGAAAAGTTATCCATCTGGGCTCCCCTGGGATGGTGTAACACCTGGCCAGGTGAAGGGGAGGATAGAGAATGTAGAGGGATAAGGGAGGGAGTGATGAACGGGCCAGGAGATGCAGGAAAGGACTGACAGACTGCTGGGAGTCCATCTGGACTCTGTCACAGGTCAGCCTCAGTCTCAACGGGGCCTCTGAGTGATAAAGACAAGCCCAACAGAGGCTGCCAAAGTCTATGTGTGTTTGTATTTCAGTGTGTGCTCAGTTTTGTTTTTTTTTCTTCCTATGTGCAATCAAACATGAACATGTCTCAGTGTGTGTGTGGTATGGATGTGAAACCCTGGAGTGCTCGTGTCTCCTGTAAAAGGTGTTAGTATGATATTAATTGCAGCGCCAAGTAGTTTATCGAGCCCAGACACATGCACACAAACAAATACATGCTGGCTGTCTGCCCTGAATTCTCTCCTCAACCAAACAGGCTGCTGTAGTACTGTTTTATACAGTACTGTATGTCAGTACAGATGCATGTGAATAATGCGCTCATCTACCTCAACTCAAGTCAACTTTCATGTATAAGCATGTAGCCGGAAACACTTCCCATGCAAACGTTTAAGCCACATAGACTGAAATGAAGAAGATAGATAGATGGAATTCTGCAAGACCAAAAAAGGGTCGACAGTGTTCAAAATCAATGGTAAAAAGACATCTTTAAACGTGCAGGATTAAATTCAATCTATTGCAAAAAACAGCTCAAAGGCAGTGGTCCTGTCGTTGAACATTTTCAAATTAAATATCCTTTGGATAAATTTCCATAAAATGTTGGTACAGGTATTATTGGTCTGTAGTAAGTTTTTTTTTTTTAAGCAACTTTTGTGACTCGCTGTTTTTTTTTTTTTTGTAGTGCACCAAGACAGTCGAAATTTCCATCGACTAAATTCCTGAAAAGATGCCTCTGAATTAAATCCCTTTAATAGTAGTAACGCTTGAATGCTACATTAGCATATAATGATCACATTTATGCATGCTAACATGCTAGGATCTGAACTTTGTTTCCTGTCTTAATGTACTGTGTTATTCTTGTTCAAGTTAAGGATAGCAAAGGACACATTTACTGTATGTGTGTTTTATAAGATGCCTGAGCTGTGTGTACTCCGTTTGTGTGTTTGTGTTTCTTTAGGGGAATAGTCCAGTGTGAGGAGAAGCTCACCATCAGCGCTTCCTGGTCCAAAGACGAGGACATCAGCCGTCTGCTCCAGTCGCTCCCTAACTGGGCGAACATGGCCCAACCCAGACAGACCCGACAGAAGAGAGAGGACGAGGAGGACTTTACTCGGTACATGCAGTGATCCACACATACTACATAAAAACAAGTTCATATTGACACATATTTGTCTGGCGAAAAAAAAGCAAGGTAAAGCCTCCTTCACAGTGTTCACATACAAACAAGCACAAGTAGACAGACACAACCACACTTGAGCAATCACGCCAGTAATCCCTCCCGCCCGCCTCCGCTCCTTTATTCACATATTATTGAACTTGTTGACTAAGATGCAGCCATGAAATAAGTCATGATTGCTCTTTTAAACACTCTCTATCTGTAGGAAACGAGGGACGAACAAAATGGGAAAATATAAGGAGAGCAGGCGGAGAGCGGGGGGAGGGGGAGGGGGGGTCAGTCTTATCGAAATTGCCTTTGAACGTGCGCACTCTTCAGGGAACAGTGGAGCTCATCGGAGCGGAATAGTAAAGTAAATAAATAAATTGGTTATGAGGCCAAAGAAAGTCAATCTGTTGTGTGCTCGCTCCCTGCCTCTCCGATTTCTGAGTCACACATGCACACACATGCAGTCACACACTGTGAGATCTCAAAGATAGCAAGAGGGAGAGCATAAGGCTGTTTGATATGACAGCCGTAGAAGTTTTCATCATTATGAAAGGGGGGGATTAGCTTCTGCACGACTGGCAACCCGGTGCTTCCATAAAGCCTCATTAATAAGCTTACATGAGCGTATTTGACTGTTTGTGAATATGTGCCTGCTGTTTGTTTTTTTTTACAGAATCTTGATTTTATGAGCATCCTAGTGACTCTGGAGGCCGGTCCACATGCAGTGTCTTTGCAGCACTGTGGCGATGAGATTTCGTTATCCCACTTCTTTTTCTCTCTCTATATATTTCTTACCAGGCACCAGAGTCCATTTTTTTTTCTTTCCTTGAAAGTTCAAAGTGCCTGTAAATAAAGTGAAAAAATAGTTTTGATCTCAAAGTCCTTATATTTACACCCTGTAAATCTCTGCCTTCTGTTAGTTTCTCAGTTATAAATGTCCTCCATCATGTGCTGTTTCTCCCTCCCACAGATTGTTTAGCAACTACAAACACCATCTTTTCACAGCAGTTTGACCACAAAGCGTCTTAACTTTTCCTCCTCCCATATCTCTGTCCGTCTGATTTATACATCCAGTTATCTTCGCGTTCCTACTTCGGCCGTGTGCTGTTTCTTTCACATGATTTGGACATGTGTGCGTCAGTGCCTTTCTTCAGTTTCACATCATTTTGCACATAAGCCTTGGATTATTACTAAATTTGATCCCACTTCAATTGAACACTTGAAGAGGGCTGTGAATAAATAAACTCCTCCAATTCAGCCAGCACTCTTATTACTTTGTAGCTTTTGAACATTTTAGCAGTTATATAAGCCGCTCACATTCTCTGCAGATCAGACATTAAAAAACAATCAGTGCAACTTGTAATTTCTTTCTAGATAACTTAATACTGCAGTCTGATTATAGGGTTCTTAAAGAGTCTTGCCTCTTAGTCAGTGGACATATTTTTGCAAACACTTCTAACAGCAGTCATTTGTGTTAAAGGCGGTTTGCTTGTTGGTCCAATTAAAGAAAAGTATTTGCCGATAACAAACTCTTGCATCACTTTCTCTCTTTATGATACAGGGCTGCTTTTGCTAAGGAGTCAGAGGTGCTGACTGGGAATTTAGGAGACAAGTTAATCCCTCAGAACGAGATCCTGCGCGACGTCAGCGACCTGAAGGCTCTGGCGAATCTTCACGAGAGCATGGAGTGGCTCGCTGGGCGCCTCAAGACGTTCTTTGCCAACCTGCCTCAGGCCTCCAGTAAGTAGGGGAAACATGATTTTGTATTGGAGGTTTTGGAATGATTTTTGGGGGGTTCTTTTGAGCTCAGCATTCAGTACAAGTCATTAAGTTTTATCTTATGTTAGATGTCAGTTAGATGTACAGTATGCTGGTGTTTAACCAGCTCTTTTCACTTGTTCACAACCGGGGTTTTTTTCTGTTGATGCAGTTGAACAAGACAAAAGCTTGGTGACATTTCCTGACACAAACACTGACACACGCATCAAATGTTGCACTTGGATCGTTGCGTTCATCCAAAAATAAATAGACTATCCTTAACGTCAGTTTTTTTGTTTATTTGTCTACTCTGGCAGAGACAAATACGCTTTCAAAGACGCAACTATTAAAGAAAATTGTATGTTTTTGTGTTAAATGTGTCAGCTCACAGGACATGTAAAAAAAAAAAAGCTGAGGGTGGTTATTGTTAAAGCTTCAACTTTGGAAGCACTTTTTGGATAAGCCTCTGCGACACCATGAATCCTCCTCTGACTGGTTTATTACACTTTACAGCAGCATTACATGATGAACATTATTCCAGCAGATGTTGCAGCTACTCTCTCAGGTCATTAAACAGTTATTGATCAGAGTCCACTCCGGATTACAAACATTTTGTGGTTGCTTTATGGAGGGTCACAGGTAGAGGTGTGTGAAGTTTTCTCATCCTTAGCTGCAGTTCCCTTGTAGCAATACTTCCCTACCTGTGCCTCATTAAGTTCTTGTTTAAGTGTGTTATCAAGCACTCATTACCTTCTCTGCTGGAGTTGTCAAAAAGCACTTTACACACACACACGTACACACGCATTATACGCAGCCTTTGTGAGTGTGTGTGCACAGATGCCTCATAAACATCCCTCAGAAGCATTTCCTTCCCTCCCCTTCCACGTTTGTATCATTAATTACTGATCAAAATGAGGTGTGTATGTGTCTATCAAACACACAGTCATAGGGCTAGTTAATCACTTGATCATTACTCTAATGTTTTAATCCACATTATCACTTCTCCAACATGTTTAATCTCATTAAGTTTCCAGGATCTTGTAATGTTCTCCTTGAAGTTCATATCTTTTTAATAACATCGTATGGTAGCGATCAAGGAGCCATTAAACTCCCATTAATGACTCTTATAGTAGGGTCAGCTTCATTTTGTACTTTGTAAGCTTTCCATCGATTTCGTTTCATGGATAACGATGTCAGCCTTTTTTCTTCAATATTAAACATGTCCGTAAATGTTATCAACTGGATATATCTGGAGTTGTAGGAGGTATATTATCTGTCATGACAAAATTATGCTCTTGAAGATTCAGTCTCCTTGGAAAAAGCTCAAATGTCAGAGTGTTGTTAATTTAACAAGCTGTGCTCACTGGGCTCCAAGACAAATTAACCAAAGGGGACAGTAAAGCATATCTTTTTGCATGGCTTTGTATAATATTGTGTCGTATCGCATATTGCTCCATTTAGATATTTTGCTTCCTTTTTGTTTTTGTAATTAGTCAGCTTTTCCCAGCACTGGATTCCGCTTCAACACATTCAAATCTGCAGTAAACAGCCAACTTGATTATCGAAACAGATGCAGATGTTTTCCACGCAGCTCCTTCTGTAGTCATTTGTTTTACAGTACTCGGGAGAAAGTTTCCCCTGTTCACTGCGGTGTTCAGAATAAAGTGCTGGCAAATGAAGCACCTTTCTCCTAAAGGGATAACGAGAACAGTTATCACTTCTTGTCACTACTCTCTCCAGCTTCAATCCTCTGATTGCTCATTGAACTTGCACTATTTTGCGGTTCCATATCACCACTTTTCTTTAGACATAAAGTAATTAAATGAGACTTTTTCAGATATTCTCATTTGGACTTGACTTTGTCACTATCTCTTTTTTAAAACTTTCCTTTTCCCCCTCGTGCTCTGACGCTGGCTTTCTTCGTTTATTTGCAGATAAGAATTCAATAAAAGCACAGGAAGAGACGTGACATAATTATCATTAATTCTGTCGGGTGGCACTAATGGGAAGGATAGGGCAGTCACTTATCATGCCGGGACAGCCTCCGTATTGTTCATTATTTAGTGTTTGCTGAGCTGATGACGGACTACGTGTGTGTTGGTGTGAGTGTTAGTGCGCGGGCATGCGCGTGTGTACATAAGCATGTACGTGTAATATGGGACAAGGGTACGGCAGGGGAAAAGGACCCCACCTTATCTCATCCCCCTCCCTCCCGCCTCACGTCTATGCCTCTCTAAATTGGATTTTATATTACAGAAGCAGTCAGGTATGAACAACTCATTTTACTCTCACTCTTTTTTTTTTTGTGCTTTTTCTTTCAGTCCTCTTTCTTACTTCATTCTTCTTTAGTATTTTTTATCTGTCTTGGTAGTTCATTCCTCCTTTTTTTCTTTTTTTTTCTTCCCTCTGCATCTTTGAACATTATTCTCTTTTCTTCAAATGGCACGGCTCTGGAAGATTCTCTCGGTGTCTTGCAGATCTCTGCGGTGGACGTTTTTTTGCTTTAGTCACCTTCATGTGTGATTGAATCCTGCTTGGCGTGTAGATACACACATTGCTATGTATAAACATGAACATGCATATTTGACCCTTCAAACTCCTCAAGGTGCTGAATCCTAATTCCAATTTGGTGTTTGTGCACATGCAGTTTTTTGTGCTTTATCCTCAGCGTGTGTCTGATAGGCATGTGTGGCACTGCGTTTGTGTGTGCAGATAGACCACTGATGGTGATTGGCCGTGAAGGTGGCTGCAGAAAGGGTCTTATCGCCCATCTGGTTGCAGCACTGGACTTGCAATCCACTTTGACAATATTTACCCGACAACACACACACACACACACACACACACACACACACACACACACACACACACACACACACACACGGGCGCCTGAGGAGCACTGACAGCGTGACAGACGTTTTATTTTGTTTGTCGACTGCTGTGTGTGAGTTTGTCACTTTTAATAATATTTACCAGTGTGTCCTGCAGCCTTGTTAGAACTTTGCGCAGTGACAACTGACTTTGAAGCCAGAGATCATGTGTATCACATTTTTCTTCTGCAGACGTTTTGCTGCTTATATGGCTTCATATTCTTGCTCATGTGGAAAGCCTAACCATCGCTGTTCACAGAAACAGGCCTTCTATCCATGCTGCAGGGTTTCTGGACAACAGCTATTCACTCTCCTCTTGCGGGAATACGTTCCTTCTCCGTTCAGCTGTTGCTCCGTGCATGTGAGGGGGGGGTGGCGGGGGGGTTTTATGGACAAGACTTTTGTTTTTAAACCTTGACTGGTTCCCTTTAGCAATGATTGTTTTCTCCATTTAACAAGGCAACTTGCCTAAGCAAACATTTGTATTCACTGCACAGGCTTGGGAGACTGGTTGCCATGGGAGATTGTGTTTCACTTTTGCAGCAGTTGAAATATTGTCTTTTGTTTCTTGCATGTGGGTTTCATGTCTGCTAAATTGCGATCATGTTCTGATTTTCTCTCATAATGCAGCATTAAGCAATTTGGTCCCCTTAGATAACATTACGATCTCATCCACAATTTTTTTTTTTTTTCTGCCCCCCCCCCCCATCTCTTCTTCTTCTCTGGACAGAAGTTCAGATCCCTGTCTGCAGATGTTCATTCTCTACCAGGGGCAGCAAAATAATTAATAACTGCTCTCTTGCACAGTCAGTCATCTATGAATCATTCATCCCTACACTGCTGCAGGATACTGTCCCGTGCTTATCTTTATCCAGTTTCTCTTCATCTGTCTTTTAAAGGGTAGGACATGTTGTACTTTTTAAACAAAGATCCTGATTTGAGTCAAAACATGTTTTGCATTTGTGTTTGTGAAGCCCACAGACAATGCCAAAACTCGTTTTCTTGTTCTGCGGAGCATTGTTTGCTCCAGTAATGTCAGACGGGTCAAAAAGGAGAAACATTGGGTTCGTATTTATTTGAAGTGTTCACATGATGTGCATGTGCGGGCTTTATGAGAATAAGCATGTGGATTCCATCAGTGATCTTCTCCCTTAATGTCTGCCACCCTCTTCTTTCACAGATGGCAAGCAACAGACGTTTCTCTTAGATGGGATTCGAAAATAATTGGATAAGCTCAACACACACACACACACACACACATATATATATATATATGTGCATGCCTATACATGAGTGCAGAAAAGATACACGACAAGCACATGCATATCCTCAGATTTAATCAGCAGAGAGAGAAAGAAAAAAGAAAGCAAGAAAGTTGTCAGTCAGGACCAATGAGTCGTCTCCTTTCACCCGTCTGTCCCAGACTCTAATGGCGCGCCCCATGCTGCGATACCTCCCCCGCATCATCAAAGAAGGAATCCATGTGTGTCTGTATTTTTTTTTTTTTTTTTTGTGGTTATGTGTTTCATGGACACCCCCTGGAGAGACCTCCAGTAGAGTGTGCCACAGCGAGCCCCCTATTTATAATGCACATACGAGGAAACAGAAGCCGTCAAGTCACTTTCACACACTCACCTATTTTCACACAGACACACAAACTCGCAATCAGTGAGATAACGCTCCTACAGGCTGCATAACCACAGAATAGTATGAGACACGCTGCACAACAACTTCGGTTTAATCGTTCTTAGAAGTTTTTCCAAAACAAGACATCTTCCCCCTTGGCCGATGTCGATTAGACATGTGTGAATATAGCAACTGGACTCGAGCCAAGATAGCCTAGACGAGGTGGCCTTGACCCCTTATGACATAATGGCTAATAATCATGTCAGCTATGGAGAAAATTAAAGGGATTTTTACTTCCAGATCCAAACAGACGAGCCCTATTAAAACAAAACAATGTTTTATTTTTTTTACATTATCTGAATTGGAACTAAGGAATCGAGCTACAGGTGTCAAAGCACCCTTATGTTTCTATAATAATGCACTGCTAGCTGCATAAAGCACATGCTAATGTTGCTAACATTCCTTCCCTGCAAAATAACAACAATATTGTAATCTAATCAACTTTAAGGTTCCTCAGCCTAATTGGAAAAATCCCTTGTTATTGTGGCATTTAGTTTGAATGGCGGTATTGTGTATCAGTCCTGCGTTCTGTGTCTACTAATGAACAGATAAGGTGACCAGGATGAATAAACAGCATCCTCTAAACACAATCAAATGAAGTCAATTAATGTCAATATGCTCTGCTCCCTCGAGAAATCATTGTGGATTTTTTCTGTTGAGACCGATCTTGTTTGTTGTGCCTGCGGCTCATTTAGCTGGATTAATATTGATATCACCGATCTGAAGATATAATCCAAGGCATTCAAGGTTTAGTGCTGGTGGAGAGGAGGCCTAGTGTTAGAATAGTATAGATTTTGTGCAGAAGTACTGAAGACTGTTGATTGAGTTATTTTTTTAAATCCATACCAACTACAGAACACATGAGCCATGGAAATGTTAGAGTTAATGTGTTGAGTTCAGTCATGTTTAGATTGAATGAAATGAAGCCCATTTAATTCCTGATTTGCACTTTTGGAAAACAAGAGAATATTTCTGATTTGGGCCTCTTACAGATGTTCCCAGATTTTCTCTTAATATAAATGTGTAACCTCATCAGTGACCAGCCTTTTTTCTTTTTTTTTCTGAGCAACACCCCAGTAGCCAATTAAAGAGAGAAAAAGAGGAGATATGAAAATTGATGATGTCGCCGTCATGCCACAGCAAACCTCAAAAACACAAAGATACAATGCCACCAAACATACTTGCAGATTTTTTGACTATGTCTCCATCAGAGTTTCACATCCAGACTATTGAAATCTTCCGACAGCAATTAGACATTTGATTACATATTTAGACATGAATCAAAAGTGTGTTTAATCTTTATTTGTTTGATTGAAACCAAAGTTAAAGTCTTGAATTGAAGCACCTTGTTACACTAGAAACCGCCTGTACCTGCTGCAGATGACTCTGCACTGCAGTGTCCTCCCACACATTATCAAGAGGATTACCCAAGAAGACAGTTAATTAGCGAGTAAGTTAATACATGCTGCACTTCATACACATACAGTACACATCACATGCACCATCTTTATCAAGAAAACCACTCCAACCTTTATCTCCGTGCAGGTGCGTCAGACACTCGTTCCTTACGAGAAGCTGTCACACTCATGTCATGACATACAGCCGCGGTGTGTTTGCTTTGCTGATTGGATGATCATGGCACACACCTCACTTCTGTTGGTTTAAGCCAATGGTCCCTCATCTTGTCAGAGGTTAATTTAAAGTAACTGTTAGGTAAAGTTGCAGAAGCCCATATTCACCAGCACATGCTCACTGTGCAAACATGCTGTAAGTACGATGAAGCATTACAATGTGAGGAAGCAATAAAGGTCCTTTTAAATGTGGAGGACAAGCAGAGGTGTTACTTTTAAACCCAAGAAAGAAGGGTGACTGTGTTGAAGTTTAAATATTGGATTGTGATGTCTTCTTTTAGTCCCATATTGTTCTGAACTGTACCTCTTTCCAAAGATTCTTGATGTTACAGGACAGTTTTATGCCCCTGTTCAGTTTTAAAACGTCTATACTCTCTGCATTTTGAATATCCATTGGCTCTGGTTACCCACAGCTGTCAGAGTTTTTTTCTGTGTTTTCAGTCAGCTTTATTGCTCCCAATGCATTTTGAAACTTAAGAGAAAGCAGCAAAAAGCTTTTTCCATGACAAGATAACTTATGAAAACTGGAGTGCATACGTCTAGATTTCATGCCAACTTTTGTGTTGAAGCTAAATTTAGAGAAAAAAAAACTCAGAAATGAGAAGTATAAAAAGAAATTGTTACATTTGTTCCAAGTTTTTGGTTGGACTCTGCAGCAATGCTTTTATCTGGTGATGAAAACAACTACTTTAGAGTAAAATTCTTTTTTCATGTTTCAGTGGATATCAGTCAAAAGTATCAGTCTTAGAGGGAGGACACATGAACAGATTATCTTGGCCTTGGTTTACAATTGATGACACTCAGTCCTTAGCGTGTGTGCGTGTGCATGCGTGTGTGAGTGTGTGCCCACGTGCATGCATGTGTGACCTTCGGAAGGGCAAGAAGAGTAACTGGGGAGCTGGCTATGACTGCGGCACATCGATCGTGAACCCCTGCATTCTCCTGTTAAACAGTCACTCTTTGTACACACACACACACATGCGCGCACACACATGCACACACTCGCCTCATTGACCAAAAAGACTTACATATGAGTGACGGGGCCAATTTCTCTCCCTTTCCTCCCCTTGCTAATTTATGGCCATTGATCTACACCCGGCTGAATTTATATACACTCATCATGCTCCCATGCTCCCTAGCCCTCTCCTTCTCTTTTTTCCACACACACACATACACTCACGCACACACACATTGGTTTTTGTGTGGTTTACAATGCGGTGCACTGACACATGCTCCTGCTGTCTCAGCACAAGTGGCGAAAAGAAAGTACAAGTACGCGCTGAAGGACTCAGGAAGTCTGTGTGAACTAATGGTTTACTGTTGTATACACTGCAAGAGCTGGTGTCATTTTCAAGACCTGATTATGTCAACACAAAATGCATACATACCAAAGACTGTGCAATGTGTTTGAGCAGGTCACAGACTCATGAACAGGTAGCGATTTGGCAGCGTTTTTAGGCTACATCTGCTTGCCCTAGTTAAGGGATGTTCCTTTGAATCAATACTGCTGCCACTGTTGGATCAAGTTTGTGTTTGTTAATGATGTTTTTTTTGTTTGTCTTCCTGTCCATCCAGATGTTTCTCCATGCTCAGCAGACAGCCAGGTGGTCGGCGAGAGCGAGCGCAGCAGGGAACAGATTCTCCAAACCCTTAATGACCTGTCCAGGGGTTTCCAGGACATCGCAGACCGCTGCCTCCTGGTGTTGCACCTGGAAGTCCGGTATGCAAGGAAGAGGAAGTCACGTCACTTAGCAGTATTAACATAAATTTAAAAAAATAGGTGTTTTATATGATTTTGTTGCAAATGATCTTATTGAACGATTTGAGGTAGATTGTTTGGATTCATTGGACAACCATCCAAACCAACAATTTGGATCTTTGCGCACAACATTAGGAAATTCTTTATTATATATATAATATAGCATATCTTCATATGATAAAAATCAAATAGAGTAGGACTCTGTCTGTTGTAGTGGTTTGTTACTTTACATTGCATTACTGATAATTAGAGGATATTATTGTTTTTCTCTCGAAGTATAATAAATATGTATCTACTGAAAATAAAACCATAAGTCGGTAGGCTTCTGCAAGTAGTTTCAGGTCACCACACACTGTTGTTATAATTCACTTGTTTCACCTCCCCAGCTGAATGAAACACGGGTTGTTAAAGTACGACTTTAAATCATTTAAAACCCAGCTACCATGACTGTACCACACACGCCTCCAGGACATGTCATTAAATCATGCGGACAAAAATTTACCAGTGGCATAACACTTCTGCCCTTAATGCACAAGTTCAGGAATTCATACCACGTCTTGAGTATGTGTTTCGAACGTCAATACCCAACTTAATTTACCACACCATATACTTTCTCCCCCTCACAAGCACTAATAGTCCTCCATCACCCCCCCCCCCCCCCCCCCCATCCCCCTTCTTCCATCCCTCCATGTACCACCATTTCCCCGTGGACTGTTGTGTAGCTTATGCAATATTGTTTATGATTTTGGTAGAAAACCCTCCCTGAGGCTGATGTCTAGCTATATGCTACACTCCATTGACTCTCCCCATCTAGCAAATTTCCCCTGATAGTGGTACCAGCTAAATGAAGCCATGAGGAAGAGAGCGAGAGTGGAGGGTGGGAGGAAGAGATGGGAGATAGAGTTGCTAAATGCGAGAAATGATTGAATAGAGGGTTAGAAGATGGATCCATGGCTTGAAGTGTGGTTTAGTTGTTGGCTTTGCCTAAGGGGAGAAGAGGTTCACCCATATCATTTTTATACATTCTATAGTCGACCAAATCTTATCTAAACTTTTATACCTTTCTTCTCAGTGCTTTTTATAAAAACGATGATTATAAAATGATTATAAAAACGATAAAAGTATTGAAGCCTTTAGTCTAGACCAAAATGAGCCCTCAATGGAATTAAAGGACCTTGGATGAAAACGACGAGACGCACAATATTTAAGAAGGTCTTTATATTCACCTAGAATGCAATGTGACCATTATTAAAACATGTTGCCATAAACAAACTAGAATAAGATATTTGTTTAATAATAGTTGTTTCCAATTTGGGTTCAGTAATGGTAGACTGAAGTTTGTAACGAATAGTATTTGAACACATAGACCTTTTCATATATGATACTGTAAGTATCTATCCCAAATATGTGTTATTTTACCAATTTTACCAATCTGTCCAATAAGAGTGAAACCCATTTTGAGCAAGGTGTTTAGACCGCAATTACTCCACAGGAGCAGCTGGCTGGCCATGAGCACATGGGTTTCCCTCAAATAAAACTTTCTGACAGAACCCAAATCGGAAAATCCTGAAACACAGAATGTTAGGCCGATTTAACTTATAAGCTTCTGTGCCATTTATGGATTTTGTCATTGTCATTGTCACTGAGGCTGTCGTCTCGAGCGGGAGGCCCGGGTTCGCTTCCACCCGTGGCCTCTCTCCGCATGTCGTTCCCCACTCTCTCTCCCTGGTTTCCGACTCTATCCACTGTCCTATCTCTGCATCAAAGGCACATAAGCCCAAAAATAAATCTTGGAAAAAAAATAATGGTCTGTAATCTGAAGGAAACTCAGAGAATTCCTCAGTTTTTTTAAAACATCTACAACAATCCAAACCCTTTTTATTATTGGATCCACGCAGTCTACTTGCTACACAATCTTTAGAGGTCTTTCATGCCTCTTAAGAGTTGTACAGAATAGTGTATTTAGCACTGCGCTCTACAGGTCGCCCTTAACTTCACTGTCTGAATAGTACTCAGCAGTGGTGTCGAGGCAGCTTAATAAGTGGAATTGTTCAGAGTACTCTCAACATAATGATTTCTGCTTAAATTATAGGTGTGAGAGTAAGTATATGTATAAGTAAGAATACTCAGGGACACCTGGAGTCCACCTTCTAACAGAGACTAAAACAGCACATGTCTATTCTCCTTATGGTAAAAGAGCCTCACAAACATATCAACATTTTACAATAACTAGTTTGTACATTTTTTCTTTCTTTGCTTCCCTCCCTTGTCATATCCAGGGTGCATTGTTTCCATTACTTGATCCCCCTGACTAAGCAAGGAAATTATGCCATTGTGGCCAATGTGGAGAGCATGGACTACGACCCCCTGGTGGTCAAACTGAACAAGGACATCTCGGCGATAGAGGAGGCGATGGGGGCCGCCCTGCATCAGCACAAGTTCCAGTACATATTTGAAGGTCAGAATGGAGCTGTAGCTTGAGAAATGCAGACTTTCACTTTTTTTTCCCCTGCTCCTCTCTATTCTTTGTGCTGTTTTGAAAATCTTTTTTCCCTCTTCTTCTTCTTCTTCTTCTTACTAGGTCTGGGTCATCTCATCTCCTGTATCCTCATCAACGGGGCCCAGTACTTCAAGAGAATCAGCGAGTCCGGCATCAAGAAGATGTGCAGGAACATCTTTGTCCTCCAGCAGAACCTCACCAACATCACCATGTCCAGGGAGGCCGACTTAGACTTCGCCAGGTAAAAAAAACAAAAACATACTCTGATTGAATTTTTGTTTCCACAGGGTTAGCCACAGTTCAGTTCACCCTGAGCAGTTTTTTTGGGTAACTGAACTGAACCAGGAACTCGCCTTCCAACAGAATGGGTCTGTAAAAAAAAAATAAAGCACACAACCTTGGGGCTGGAGAAGCTGATTGATTATATTTTGCAGATAGTCGGTCACTCTTAATTGTTCAGCCATTCTCCTCTTTGAAATGCTTGTTATTTCCCCCTGATTTTCACTGTTCTCGTGGTGATGAAGCCTCTCATAATAGATCAGTCTAATTTTTACCTAATCAGCATAATATTCTAAATTATACCTAAATATACAATCAAATGAAGTGTATTAAGACGGTACTTTTTACCTCATGGTGTTTTTTAGCCTAAATGATTTGATAACGGTCCAACCAAACTACACACCTGCACAGACACACTGCACAATGTCCTCAACTTCAGACACCAACTATGTCAATGCACGCAGCAGGCAGATGGTCAAACAGATTGTCATCCACACTGTGTCGGTGTGCATGCTTGTTGGTGTTTATTTCTTATTCATGCATTGATATTTTGTGAGTCTACCTGCTGTTGCCCGGCGCAGTGCAGCCCTGACAGGCATGGGGGAAATCAGCGCTCAAATATCTTTGTGAAATCGAAAGGCAGAGGGAGGGAGCAAGAGAGGAGAAGACAAGAAAGAGATAGGTGATTCGTAGTATTCATGTGATTTTTTTTGTTATTTCTTTCAGGAGTTTGTATCCTTGACAGGAGAGAGTGTGCGTGAGGGAAGGCGATGGAAAAGATAGGGGAAAGAAGGGAGAGCTTAGGGTGAGGAAAATTGAAAAACGAAGTAAAAAGGAAGTTACAGAAAAGATGTCTTTCAGTGGGGAAGGCAAAGAATTGGCTATGAGAAGAGAGCGAGGGTATAAAGTGGTTTCAACGGAGTAAAAGACAGGAACATGGAAAGGTAGATAGAAAGAGATGGAAATGCTAATGAAACGTTGAGAGGAGAAAACAGCTTCATTTTTAACACCTCATTTTCATTGGCTAATTGGAATCCTTCTACAGTATGTCCTGAGTTTTCTCTTTTCCCTGTATTCATTTTACAATATGACATGTTAAGAGGTGGGACACTTGCCCTGTTGGACAAAAAGTTGTAAAGCCTTTAACTTTTGCCATGAAATGTTTCCTATATGAGCTGAACATTTTTTTTAGTATACAAATCTGCTGATTTAAGAACTACACTGACTGATCTCCTTTTCTTTTATTTATCGTCCTGGCAGCATCAACTTTCTATTGTAACACACCTTGACCGACCTTCTCTATCTCAATATTTGTTATAAGTGTTTACCCATGTCTACAGTGTTAGCATGTTGTGCTGTCGGGTTAATTAGCTTCTTTTCACGGCTCCTGGATTCATTATGAGTGTGTCATGGGTTTAAATGAATGGGCGTCCATGTGCTGCAGTCTGTGTTAGGACATTTGTATTATGCCGCTACTGCAAGCCAAGTTTCTGTCCAGGAAAACAAACAAAGAAGTAAACTGAAATGACCCGAACTGTACTGGATGTAGAGGACCATTGATTAGCATGTTATTTCTACCCTCTGTCTGCTTTGATTATGGAGAAAAGCCAGTGATGGCTCCTCTGTCTTTCCTCCGGTTCTCCCACTTGCTCTTATAACGAGGCGTGGGTCCTTGTGGAGGTGTTGATTGGGAATTGTGGAGCGCATTGTTTACAAATTCATGGTTTTCTGGATTGGATAGCCTCTGGCTTGATGACACACCATCTCCTGCAAACACACATACACAACCTCCACACACACACACACCGGAACTTGGACAGAAGCAGATCAGACTTTTGAAATCAACATTTTATGTGTAGGGCATAAATATTTGTACAAATGATAAAATGAAACTGGCTTGCATACATAAAGAAAGCATTCTGAAATTAGAACATTAATCAGGATTGGGACAAAGTATTAATACAGAAATACTTATGACTTATTTGATATTACTATTGAATCAATGGTGCCAAATTAACATATGGCATTCTAAACAGATTTCCCTGCCAAGTGGTCTCACCCTTTACTACTCCTTATGGTTCTTATGACATCAATGAATGAATCAATGTGTGTTCTTCAACTAATCAGGTATAAGAATGTTTGATTAAACAATTGTCTTGATGGGATGGGGGGAAGGGATACTGTTCTTCTTAGTTAACCTTTTGAATGTTCTATGTCTTCTGAAAAAGCTATAAATAAAGTATTTTAAAAATAAAACAAAAAATAAAACAAAACAAAACAAAAAATTGTCTTGAAACACATCAATTATCGTAGAATCACTGTTTGGAAATTCTCGTTTTTTCACTGTCCAGGTTTCGCATATCATATTGGATCTTGTTTTATATGATCCTTTCCTTTCCTATCCTATTGTATCCTATCTTATCCTATCGTTTGTTGCTGTGTGACTTCCATCCCTAATATAGATGTTGAGAAAACAGACTTTGCCCCTATCAGCCTTTGAAAGCAGTCTGAGAAAGAGGGACTAAAAGCAGAATATTCATTAGTATTCTATTACCACCTGTAGGTAAACCACAGAGAATTGAGGAAAGGAAATGATCCCAGCAGGAAGCCCGCTTTGTAAAAAAAGCTGCAGATGCTTCCTTGTCTACCCATGTGTTTTTTATGTTCCTACGTGTGTGCATGTGGGAGTGTTTAAGAGTGTGTTTTGCCTGTTGTTCTGCTTCTCTGTGCTTGTATGGGAAAAGGAGAGTTGGAAGAGACCTGAACAAGGGCACCGTAATAACCACTGATCTGAGTTAAAACTAAGGAGAGGCCCGGTCACCAGCAGTGCAGAACTCATGAAGGCACATACAGACGCACACACTCTCACTCCCCTCTGTCTCATAGATTTGGAAGAACAATGTGCAAACACTGCCACCTTGTGGCTGAATCCATTTTTATGTACAGTATAATCCAGTATAGACCTACAGTATGTCAATTTTCAAGATTGAACAGGGTGTTAAAATGCAAATGTGTGTGTGAGCATGTGTGTATTGTATTTGTGTGTGTATGACAAGGTCCTATGGCAGTCTCGTGTCTCTCAGTCAGGAGTTTGGCAGCAATATCAGCCTGTGGGTCAAGGTCAAACACACACACCTAAACACTGACACACAAGTGGACCCACACAGACCATCTGCTCAGAAACAGTTCAGTGGCTCTGCCCTTTTCTACAGAACTGTGTGTCAGTGCAATTTCACATCTGTGTGTACTGTGTGTGTGTGTGTGTGTGTGTGTGTGTGTGTGTGTGTGTGTGTGTGTGTGTGTGTGTGTGTGTGTGTGTGTGTGTGTGTGTGTGTGTGTGTGTGTGTGTGTGTGTGTGTGTGTGTGTGTGTGTGTGTGTGTGTGTGTGTGTGTGTGTGTGTGTGTGTGTGTGTGTGTGTGTGTGTGTGTGTGTGTGTGCGCGGGTGCGCGGGTGTGTGTATTGACAGCATCCGCAACCTTGTCACTCCATTGATCTCCCCTCGTGGTCCCTCGTGTCCATCTCGCTCTGTTTCCTTTGTTTATGTTGATTTCTTGACAGATGCAGAGATGAGATAAAGGTGATTTTGTTGTCAAGGCTTTTTATCTTGAAAGGACCAGAAGGCACAATAGCTCCAAAGAAAAGAAAACAATAAAACTTTGGGGGAAAAAAACTTATTGTTGCCTGGCAACAGTCCACCCCAGCGTTTCAGGCGTGTTTTGCTTGGCAAGAGATTTAGCAACCTTAAATAAGGATTAAAAATAAATAGCTCTCACTGAGATATGAAATCTTAGCACATATTGTTTGCTGCACAGCTACACAAGATACTTAAATGCCCTAATATGTCAGTTTTTTTTTTTTGTTTTTTTTTTTTGCACTATTTTTTTGTTTTTGTTTATTATGTGTCTTAAAGTTATTTTTTTGCTTGAGCTGTTTCCTGACGCACAATAGCCATGTTTCAGTTTTTTGATTAGCTATTGACTAACTGTGTAACTCTAGATCAAGTAAGCTAAATGACTGACTGGCTTGAGACCATGACTTAAGTTTAAGACTTTTATCCAATGACTATCAAATGCGTTGAACCATCATCGCTGGTCGTAATTGGATCATTAGAAAAATACTACATTACATGATTCAAACGCAAACATAGATAGTTTTTTGGGTGGTTTTTCACAGGAAGACATGAGAAGTAGTATCCTTTTTAAAAACCTCAGGCCCCACACAACATGTTCTGCACAGAGGTAAACATAAAGAAATGTGTATGTGATTGTTCGTGTAATATCTTGGCCATTTAAGGTACGTTTGTCCAGACACCCACTCACACACACAGACATAACAAACTCAAAACACACACACACACACACACACACACATACACACACGCTCACACAAACATACAAGCGGTGGAGCTGGGAGCTGACCGGTGACCCGTGTAGGCAGGTTGCAGCGCTGTCATAACAATCAGCTAACTTGCGAGCCCCCTTAGCTCGTAGCTAGGCTAAACAGTAGTCTGACAAGCTCGCTGTTCAGATGCCCCAGAGTTCAGCCCGTTGCACCCGACTGTCTGCTGCTGGAAATGACTACAGTGTGCGGGCGTACATGTGTGAATTGTTCAAGAACCTTGTGTACTGCATAGTGTCCCGCCCCAGCCTCTGCGTTTCTCTACGAGCCTCTACAGTGTATGCGCATAAACCGTCTGTGTGTTTGTGTGTGTATGTGTGTGGAGGTGTCAGGCTGGTGTATCTGCAGAGAATGTGGTAATAAGTACAGTTGACGGCCGTGTCAGGAGGTAGTGGGAGTCAACAGATAAAACTGTTTGTATTTAGGCCTGGCTTCAGTACGCTGTCACTTCATTCGGCTTCTGTCTCCCTTCCTGTCACCTTGTGTCTCTCTCTTTATCTCTCTCTTCCTCCCCTCTCAGTCCCCCTTTCTCCAATTTTCTTTCCCTCTCGTTTCTTTTTTTTCTTTCTTTGCTGCCGAACAACCACCTGCACCGCCTCTACTGAATTGTTTTTCTCCCTTCTTCTTCCAGCCCCTCCCTTTCTCTGCTCCTTTTCTTTTTTTTTGTCCACGAGTGCATGCGCAAGATGCAGTATGATGAGACTGATCTTCGCTGATGAAGCCTGTCTATTAATACTGCCAGTGTGTGTGTTTGTGTGTGTGCATGATGACTCTGGTCTTTGCTGATGAAGCCAGTGAGAGTGTGTGTGTGTGTGTGTGTGGGTGTGTGTGTGTGTCCATGTGTGTTTGTTGTGCTTGGCGCAGCATGATGGGGCCGGTCTTTGCTGATGAAGCGTTAGTCTCAGTGTCTCTGCAGACTTTTCCTCATTACTAGAGGAGAGACAATTGCACAGCATGGGAGGGAGAGCAAGAGAGAAAAGGGGGATGGAGAGATACTGTACTACGGACCAAGATTAAAACTACATTCCAAACACTGTTTACGTGTGGAAGTGAAATAACCATGGTCGCTTCTACCTGGCATGTCTGTAAAAGTACTTCTTGTTCTTTGAACAGAAGGCTGCACTGACAACATTTTCAGACACCTTTCAACCATATTTAAGTGGAAGAGATAAAAAAAAAACTAAGTCGCCTGGTTAGAAACTCTGTGGAATGTGTAACTGCAGTATTTAGCTTTTTCTCTTTAACAGAGCACCAAAAGTATAAAAAAAAAAAAAGAGATCAAACACACTATTAAGGGAAAGAAAGCACTTTGGGGTACAGCTTTTAAAGAAGAGGAGAAGCTAGCAAGCCGTCCCACACCTGAAAATTTGGGGGGCGGGATGGGGGGGGATCTCTTTGGACCTCTGGACTGTAATAAAAGGACGACATAACAGCTCCTCAAAAGTGTAGCCAAAATGTTGTGAGCGCCCCCTACCGAGTGGCTGCAGTATAGCTCATAAACTCCACCTCCTCCATGTTAACAGATGGGACTTGTGTCCAACTAAAGTAAAATCCAAAAACATGTCAAACACATTTCTGTTGGTTTCAGCTAGTGTTCTGTGTTCTGTTTCCTCCTGCGTAACATCACCATGTACCATTTCAGCAGCTCACATTTACATATTTTCTGTTTTCAGACAACTGAACAGGCACATAATAGGACTTTTAAAAAGAAAAGCCATAAATGCTACTTGTTTACCAGACAATGCTCTTTATGATCACACAGTTGACTGTTAAGAAATAACATCCAGCTTAATGACACCACCTGTATCATTTGATCGTTTATGCTGACGTTTAAAATGAGCGATCACATCGAGGGTAAGCGGTAACAGAAGGTTTTTTAAAGTCTGAACTTTACAGCCAGGCGGCCGCGAGCCTGAGTTACAAATGAGTAGTTTTACTCGTCCATACTTTAATGTGGGGTCAGGATTTTTTAAATGTGTCCACCTTGGGGACAATTAAAAAAAAAAAAACCTGTATTAGGGTGTCAAAAAATAAAGAGTAAAGCATTGTGAAGAGTGCCTTTTTGAAATGCAGTGAGGGCATTCAGATTTAAAGTAAGTGCTAATGAGAGGAGGCGATTCTTAAGCCTTGTTGTTGTTTTCTGCAGCCTTGGTTTCTGTTACTGCAGCAACAAGTCTTGGTTCCGGCTGATGGAGAGGTCTCTCCTCCTCCTCCTCCTCCTCCATCCTCACATCATCTCCCCCATCACCAATTAATGTGTTGTTCCAAACACGCTGACGGAGGCAGCCCGTAATGGCCTTAATATTGTACACGCTGGAAATTAGGGGGGTTACAAATTGTGCTGATTCCTGTCTTTCTCTCACTCGTCTTTGTCTTCTTCATCCCTCTTTTCCACCATGTTTTCTCTCTCTTTACACTCTCAAACCATTGACATGTACATCAGTCTGTCCCACGCAGCAGCCACGCATCATAAATTAACTTAATATTCTTTGTATGCGGGGAAAGGGAGGGGGGCAGCTAATTAAAATTTAATAGAAAGCACACCATGGAGGCATAGTGATGCACAGAAACGCACGCTGATTACTAAAGCGGCGCCCTTATAGATGGGACTTCTTCTGGTGGAGGCAGGTGGATATCTGTCAAATGAGTGTGTGTGTGTTTGGGGGGGGGGGGGGGGGGGGGTGTGTGTGTGTGTGTGGTGACAGGGGGGGTATGTGTGTGCGATAAAAGAAGGAAAGACTTAAAGGTAGGCACCATCAAAACAACAGTTCACAACAATTGGTTTTCTTCAGGAGAAAAAAAAATGCAGATTTCATTAACTAGCTCTGTCTTTCTGTGGATAAAAAAAAGTGTGTGGTTGTTTGTGTGTTAACGTGTGTGTGTGTGTGTGTGTGTATGTGTCGCTGGGGGTTTCTTTCTTGAAGGCGGGGTGCCGAGAGATTTTAATCTTATTAACAGCCCTTACCCTGTTTGGCAAATGGCTTTCCAACTGCTTGGGTAATGAACTGTTTGAAAGTGTTTTCAGCACACGCTAACATACATCACTCAGACACATCGCTAGATAGACACACACACATGCACACGGTTCCACACAAACACTCCTTCCTCCCTCTCTTTCCGAGCCAGCCCCCTCCCCTTTGTACTGAACACAGGCCAGATTGCCAGCTGTCTAAGACACACACACACACACACACACACACACACATTCAGACACAAACACACTAAGAACCAGATGACAGTCTTGCACACTTTCTTTCTGTTTTGACTACAGAGGGAAACTGCTCAGTGGATTTAGCACCCCATCACCAGTTTAAAATGAGCATCAGTAGACCTGCTTTTAACAAATCCTAAGCTGTATTTTCCCTAAACACATCACTACCAAGTGAATTATAGTTGCTATTATACTGTAGTTAAGCCTTGTTTTATAGCCCTGATGAGATATTTTTTATTTCCACTCGCCTGCCGTGGCATCAACAGATGGATTCAGAAGCATTTAGCTGTTTTTACAATTCTATTAGACTTTTTAGGCTGGGGAAAATATGTCAAAGTTGAATTTTGGTGCCTGTCAAAGCGGTCATAACTTCAGTTTGATGCTTGTATATTTGTTTCGCACTGTGTTCATACTGTAACTTGCTGCCTACCAGAAAGCTTTCCTTTATATAAAAGAAAGAAGCGCCTATACTCTTAACAAGAACTTGTAGATAACTTCTACCTGAGACAGTTTTTACTGTCCATCCATCATCATTTATACACAATACTCACAGCCTGTCTCAGCTCCCACAGGGCGACAGGCAAATGAATGCATCTTCGACAGAACACCAATCTATCACAAGGCTGGCACACTCACTTTCACACTCACATTAGACTCTTAAATCAACCTCATCTGCATGGTTTTAGACCCATGCGCCACAGAGAATCATTAAACAAAATGTTGGGATGAGCTGCGTGTGTGAATGCAAACAGACAAATTTCTTTTTTTTTTTTGTGTGGCCAGCGCCCGGAAATGTTTCTGCAAGAAGTTTGGGTGAGCCAATGAGTGAACACAGCTTTTATATTAAGGACAGTTCACAATTCACAGTGAGGAAGTGTTTTTCTTCCTATGAAGCTGCTTCCTACTCTTTTCTACTTGCCTGTATGTGTTAAACACTTATTCATTGATACTGTGAAGACGTCCGAAACATCAGTTGCTTCATCGGACATCTTGGATATTATGGGCAAATCTGTTGCTGTGAGGGACATGTGTGAAAAGGCATTTCAAGAAGATTTCAGGGACAGGCTGTCCTGAAGTTATAGATGTTTTCAGGATTGCATGTAGCTAAAGGGCTTAAACTTTACATACATCTAGTGCTGACAAGTTTTGCAGTAGTTATCCTCTTGAGAGAGTAACTCTACTTCAGTGTATTGCTCAAAATCAACAGTTTCCTCCTCTGCTAATCCGTGTCCTATTAATAACCCAGGATAAACGCTTGAAATACGAACGCCTTTCATTCAAAGCTTCTTCCTTCAACAAACAAAATGTATTGTTTTTCACTGCTTAAAGTTTTTCCAATTACGTCAACCCAATGAGTTGATTTGCCTCAAGCGTGCAGGTAATTACTAGAAATGAAACGGTAATGCTTTCGAGCTGGTGTTCCGCGATGGTAGAGGTAAATGTGTGTTCAAACACTTACAGACAAACTGCAGATTCCCACGGATACAAAACAGAGACACATTTGAAGGTACTAGCATTCAGACAAAGTCGAGACAGGCACATGCGCTTCATATTTCACTGTGCGATTAATTCACGAATTGGGACCAGTCTTGGTGCTTTTCCTGCCTTTCTTCTGTCTCGCCCCCCCCCCGGTTAAGAAAATGAACCAATGTGACCCTCATCAATATTGACAAGCTTTTTTCTTGAAATGAGCTCAGGGATGGAAAAATGAACAAGACCTTGGAGAGAAATTGAGAGCAGGCTGGAGAGTGAGACAGAATGCAAATGCTTCGTTGCCTGGATGGCCAAGGGCATTTACTTGCAAGGGGAAGGCCAAAAAACAGACATTATGCACATCTATTCCTCACTCATCTCTTCAGTCATCACTCTTTTCCCCTCCATTTTTTACCTCTTCATTTCCATCTTGTTCATCGCACCCCTCCATTACTCTCTCTAGGTCTTTTCCTGCTGTTGAATCTCCACGATGACGGCACATAAAACACCTTGGAACAGAAGCTTCCCGAGTGCTCATTAACGCCTCGTTAGCATCGAAAAAAAGATCATTTGAAGAAGAGAGTGGGTCCTGGATGGGTGGAGGAGCCAAACATGCGAGATTAAAATATCTTTTCTTACCAAAGTGTCTTTTTACCGCGCCATCAGAAATCACTAAAGATTTGAACCCATTTGTCTCCATCTTCCCCAGGCATTTGAGAAAGCTTGAGCCACTTTTTCTGGATGCTTTCATAGACAAAATAACAAATTCCTCTTTCTTCCTGTGGTGTCAAACAACAAGCGGTTTGAAACAGGTGGCTCTCTCTTTTTTTTCTTCATAACCCCAAACCCTCAAAGGCTTTTCTTCAGCCTAACAAAACCAGTCCTACATTTATCTCTCTTCCCTGAAGGGCTGCCCTCACAGCAACAGCTACTACTGTTGAGTGATTGCCATCTGCCCCTGATCTTTTTTTTTTTACCTGACAAGCCTCCCATGTGGACAAAACAAAAAAGGTCAATGTTAAATATCGCACAAGTAGAAGGAAAGAGACAAGGCATACCTGAGGTTTTTACATGCTGATCTACTTCAAATGTTTAAGCGTCCAGTAGTTTCCATTGACCTCCGTTAATTGACATCATCCAACATCTATGTAATATTGACAAAAAAGAACACAGACGTGATCTACATGGGATTAACTGCACAACTCAGGCAAGTTTCAAGGCTCATCTTATTGATTTTCATAGCACACCTAAATGAATGGAAATCAATAGGTGCTTTGAACAAAAAAGACAAAAAATGCAACAAAAACAAAACACATTTTCTGTACAGCATGCCCTCAAAAATAGTAAAATAGATGCTTTGACAGAAAAGGGAAAAATGTATGAAAAAAATATTGGACACAAACTCTGAAATGGTCCTTTAAGTGATGTCCAGATAGAAGGGGAAAAAAAGACTGTTTATATTCCCTATTCTACAACCTGTCGCCTTCTCTTACCTACTTTATCTACAACTACTGTATGGAGCTGTAACATTTAGTCTATCTTAGGAGAGAGCGATTTGTCCCACAGCCAGAGGCAGAAATTGGTAAACCTATTCTAGTGTGTGCCTGCATTTTGCTGTTGACACTGCCCCTCGAACACACATACACAAAACACGTCCCCCAAGGTATTTGACCCGTTTTGCCCTCTAGCAAAAGAAAAATTGTCTGCCCTGCATCTCAGCAGTCCCCTGAGCAGCAACTGAAGTCCAGCAGTGTACATTTCATTACTAACCCTTCTACCTGAATCCATTTTAGTAGCCGGACATTGTCTACTCCTGTGAATTTGTTTTAATGAGTGTTCCATCCTGAGCTTACTTACACAAGAGGTCTACCCTTAAATATTCAGTGACAAATAAATAAAGACAGGCAATATTAACAAGCACAAACAAAGTCTCGTTTAATCTGTCAGTCTTTGGCCTTTTATGTCTGGAATTGTTTAAAATGAATCAATTCTCTCTCCCCCTTTGTGCTCCTTCTTTATCAGTGTGTACTTCATGGTCTTTTTCTAATGGCCCATTGTGGCATTAGGTCCCGCTTAAAGAGCCATTAATTCTACACACAACCCCTTCCTGTTTTGGATGTGTCAACAGTGTTTCAGTAAAATAGTCTCAGTAGTATGCAGGAGCTGAATGTTTTCCCTCCACCAGCAGCTCACCAGGGTGAGGTCCTTGAAGTCCGTTTTAAGGAAATTGGGCTTGACAGCAACATCAGTTTGTTTCGCTTTTTGTGTTTCCCCCTTTGTTGTTGTTGTTCCTTTTGATTCTGCACTGGAATTATGCAAAACAGGTTTATGAAGTGTTATTAACCTTTTTTATTTTTTTTATTTCTTCTGTTACTGTTTTTCCCTTCAGGCAGTACTACGAGATGCTGTACAACACTGCAGACGAGCTGCTGAATCTGGTGGTGGACCAGGGTGTCCGCTACACCGAGCTGGAGTACATCAACGCCCTGTCTTTGCTCCACCGCAGCCAGACAGGCGTGGGCGACCTGAGCACCCAAAACATTCGGCTGCAGAGGCTGAAGGAGATCATCTGTGAGCAGGCGGCCATCAAACAGGCCACCAAGGACAAGAAGATCACTACAGTCTAATAATAAAACAAGGCAAGGAAACCAGGAAGATGTTATTAGAACAAGAAAATAAAGGTGTATTTCCAAATAAGCGCATCTTTGATCCATTTAAAATGTTCTTCAGATCTCTCTAGTGGGAACAAATAAAGCAAAAAAAAACAAAACAGGTCATTTATGCAAAAGTAAGACATTACGAAGAAATTGGAAGAGATGTTCAAGAATTGGGTTAGAAGACACTGAAATAGTGACTTGCTAGACCTAGATTTGAATGTGTGTGATGGATGTGTCTTCTCCATTTCATCCTGCCTGATGTGATGAATCACATTGCAGTTAAGGGACATAGATGTACTTTATTCCAACTCTGGGCATGTAGATCACATAAATATGTATATAAGCCCAAGCTGCTCTGACTCACCCCTAATTGGGAAGCGAGGTGACAACTTACACAATTGCAAACTCTGCTAGTCTAGTCCCCTATCAATCCATGTCATAAAGTCACCCATAACTTTAATTTTCACTCGTTTAAAGACACACAAATGGTGCATTCAAGCGACTCCAACAACCCCTCACTCCCCACGACTCCAGCTTACAGATAAAAGACAATTGTTGTGGACACTCAACCAAACTTAGGCCCCATCTCATCTCATTTTCTTATTAAATCTAAACTGCTGCTCTCAATTACACCTCTATCTCCCCTCTCCTGGCAGCCCCATGGGCCCACTGATTCTGTCTGCAATAACAGATGCCAGATTAGACTGTCTGAATGAGGCCACATCTCCCGCCTGCTGCCAATTTGGGTTGGTCCCTAAAGATTTCCCTCACCGAGAATTGTATCATATCTATGCCCGTTAAAAATCTGTTTATCTGTCTTTTTCTCTCTTTTAGCTGCTGCTGTAAAGTTGCACAGAGAGTGCGGAAAATTGGAGGTTGTTTTATACAAATTTGACAAATATGCCTCAGTTATGATAAATATGTTTCGCTGATTTCAACCACATTCTTAGTTTTAGCTGCTATATTTCAACTCCACCCCAAAATGCTGAATGTCTTGCGCCTTTTTTTGTGTGAAGAAAATGTGTACGGGAATACATAAAATCCATCATTCTTGCTCTATAAACTAAAATGATTCAATTTGAAATCTTTATTCTGCCAACTACATGGGCTCAATTCTTTGAAAGTAAACTAAATATAACTCAAGAGACGATCACAAATCATTACCCTCCCTCTTTTTAGTTCATTAACTTGGAAGAGAAGTACTTAACAAGAGGAGGAGAGGGGGAATGGGAGCCTTGTCAATATAGCGGGCTCGCCGCTGGTCTCCCCGAAGCCCACAGAGCAATCCATCATAATGACACATCTGCTGGGATCGATGAGAAAACAACCAAGGAGCTGCTGAGGGGTTTGCCTAACACTCTGAAACGAACACTTGGTGTAAAATCTCAAATCTGCTCTTTCAGCTGTTCACTTCAAAGCTACTTGTAATGTTATACATGGGAAACTTTAATACAATGTTAACCGTCCGTTTAATGTCTCGCACCGGAACTTTAGCTTTATAATGACACTGCTAACAGAAACCCCCATGTGAAGAAAACTCAAGTATCGGACAGTACACTCCTTACAGTATATGTAAACACAACCCAATCCTGTCCATGCTTCTTATTCAAGAATGAGATATGTAAAATGTAGTTAAGATTATTTTGTTTTTACTTTGCGGCAAAACACAGAAAACCTTTTTTTTTTATTTCTTTGTTTTTCTTTTCAGTGGAACTTTATTTTCCACTCTTCCTCATTTCCAGTAATTTCCATGTTTCAAGTAAGAATGTATTTAAGTCATCAGAGGGGGGTTAGTCATGAGCAAGTTAAAACATCCTCCTTGTCTTCTGGCTGTTGAGTGCCACTTCTGAGATGTTTGTCTACTCTGAATTAAACACACATGATTTGTCAACGCATACTTATGCAATGAAATAATAAATCCTTCAAACATTTCTTTTTGTTTTGTGTATTTTGTACTGTGTTATTCCTTGTGTGGTTGCATAACAATTCTTTTTTTTTCCATCGGGAGAAAGTGCATGCAGTGACACTTCTATTGCAAATCACAGGCCAGTCTGTCACTGTTTTGATGCAATGGAGAACCTTACATGGGATCCAAAACCAACACTAGGATTTACTTCACCTGACAGGTGAGATGTGGTTTGAAGCATGAAGTGCTACATCTGAATAGTAAACACAGACAACATATCGCCTTAAAGCTCTGCTGTTGTTGGCATAATTCCATGTCTGTTTCGACTCTTTGAGGCACATTGTGTTTTTTTGTGTTTACTGTGATGGACACCTGATTTCAGAATACAATTTAGCTAAATCCCTTAAATGTGTCTTTATATTGGATTTTGGTTGCTCCTTTATTGTCTCACTCTCCAAAGGAAAGGCTTTTCGTATAGCTATACTAGAATTTGGGTCAGCTTTGCTTCCCCCCCCCTTTTCCCGTTAACACCTGTGGATACTGTCAATCAATGGATGCGACAGTTAGTTTGGGGTGAGAGTACACTACATTTCCCATAATCCGTTTCACCTCTCACTTGTCACGGCCCGGCGTTGCTTAGCGACGACTGTGTTCCCTTCTCCTGTCAAGATAACTTCGCCCTGTAGCTTGAACTCGGATATGCTGACTTATTAACACAAATTCCCCTATTTTTAATCACTCTTTGGTCGGTCTGTGGTCTCGCATTTGCAAGTTTTCACTATGAAATAATGAAACAAAACGACGAGGGAACAGTTTTTCACACCGTCGCCAAGCCGCAGCCCCCCCGGGGTTCCTCAATGACGCTGCCTCTGTTGAGGCTCCAATTTGTGAAGAAGCAAACAGCGGGATGGAGGTAAGGTGTAGCACACTCTATCTACATAAAACTGTTTAAGCTGCAATTTATTTTTAAACTAACCTTTTCGTTTAGTGTCAATGTTGTTTCATTATAGAACTTCTATGCAACAGGTAAAGCAGATAACTTTGCACCAGAGGTCTTTGGAAATAAAACAACACAGCAAGGTCAAATAGTTGATTTGTTCCTATTAAAGATATCAGCATTGAGAGCAACTAGAGCGATGTGCATGCATCTGTGGCGTGTCTGTGTGTTGCATGAATTTGCATGTGTGCTTTTGGGGACAGGAGCTGTAATCACTAGTTTCATGCTTTTAATGGCAGCAGGGATGCTTATGCTTCATTTCTGTAAATTCAACTAGTGCTGGGCTGAGCACGAAGTCGTATACTAAAATATAGAATTGTATATACTTTATTTTTTACAGAAGGATGGTGTTTTAACTGCCGAGATGGTCTCCAGCTGTGTCTCCAACCTTGGCCGCTTCAGCACTGGGCTGCAGCACTCATACCACCACCTCTCTCTGCCTGTGAGACACTTTTCCCTTCTTCTTTTTTTTTAATATATATTGTGTGGCTTTCAAGAAGATTAACTGTCTGATTTATAAAGACAAAGCAATTGCCTGACAAACAAGTTAACTTCACATAGTGTCATGTTCTCGTTATGGCACCAGTTCACTTTTCAGTCAATTTCCGAGGCAAATTTTGTTCAGCGAAGTTTGTATTTTTCTGTACTTTAGCGTCAAAATCTGAGTGACATCTCCATTTTATGCAACTACATCTATCTCCAAAAGCTGGAACTGCCGCACAACAAAATCAAAGGTGATTTTTTTGCTTGTTATAAGCATCTTTACTTCTTGTTTTTTGTTTGAGCCTGTGGCAATTTTAGTAAAGGATATAGCGAGAGGTAATCAGACACAATTATCCGCAATATCCTACTACTTCGTTTGCTGTCTCTCATAACTAATTTCTGTATCTTTTCCCAATGGCTAGATTTATCCTGTGTGAGCCACATGCCCTACCTTGTCATCCTGGATATTTCTCATAATGAAATCTCCAACTTCTTTGGATTCCAGCCACCCAAGAATCTTAAGGTAAAACAGGACATTGAGCTGACAGAACAAGACCACATTTGATTGTTGGCGTGAGCCCCAATCTCTCTTGCTATTCCCTCAAGAAATGCCCTGGATTTCCATTGCCCATCTGTAGTACTTTCAATGTGCTTACACGGCATTAACTGCCCTTGAATGACAGTGAACTTCAGCAAATTGCAAATTCTTTCATGTACTCTATGGATTAACTCAAAGTTCTTCTTCAGACTTTGACGACTTTTGGTAATAGTGTGCTTCTGTTTTTAGGAAGTCAATTTTTCCCACAACCGTCTGACAAAACTGAAAGATTTGTCAGCCTACTCATCTCTTACTAAACTGGATCTGGACTGTATCCTTACTTAAAGACATCTGCATTCATCCAGGAGCACATAAACCTACAAATACACACCTTTTATGTATTTGCCTGTCTCTCTGTAAGGTACTACATAGTACATAACAAATATTGTTCTCTCAAATAGAGTCTCTGTCTTGACTTTTATATGAAAACACATCACGTTCTATTGCAGTTTTTTTCTTCTTTATTATTCTTAACATGCCCGAAATCAGACAACTGTCTTAGTGAGATATTTGGTCTGGAGCAATGTTGCCAGCTCACCCATCTTAGCCTGGCGCACAACAAGATCTCAAGGATCAGTGGACTGGAAGCTCTGCCTCTCACACACCTTTGCTTGGTAAGTCCAGCTCTAAACAAAGTTCACTCAAGGACATCAAAACAAAAATATAATTTGTCTTTCTTTCACATTGCTTGGCTGCTTTGCTGCAGGTTGTGTATCTCCCTGGTTGCCTTTTATCGAAACCATAGACTGAGAAGATACACTATGTGCCTTAACCTCCTCCCGTTGAACAAAAGTGAAGCCCAAATAAGGGTGCTGACATCATGCGCATTTGGAGCCAGAGTCTGTAGGGATCGACTGCAAGAGCCGGTAGCTTCCAGTCATGAAAACTCGCATTTAATTTTACAGATTAAAGGTCAAAGATCCCTCAGTTCAGCACAGCTCACAGCAGAACAGATTCTTGTGTCAGTTTGTAGCAGACATTCACAGTTATCGAAGTTCAAAGACTCTTGTGTTTGTGTTCGTTAGGTTTCCTCTCAACGTTTCTCCTCTACACATCTTATTCAGTGCGCACAGTACAGTGAGAGCTGCATTCATCGACAAAGCTGTCAATTATGGCATTTTATACCTTTTTAAAGCATCAAACAACTCATTAAAAAGAAACTTCTCAGAAAAAAAGATGATTTGAACACAAATCGGCATGATAGAAAAACGAACTATTAAATACAAATCAGGTTTTAGAGAGGTTGTTTGAGGTGTATTCTGATTTTATACTTTGACCATGTCCCATCTGTTAACATAGAAGAGGCAGGGTTTATGACCTATACTGCAGCCAGTCAGAAGGGGGAGCTCTAAATCTTTTGGCTTCACTTGAGCTGAGATTTTTCCCTGTCCATTCTTAATACCTCTTAAATAATAAATTTCACCTATTTCAGTTTGTCTCACTCCCTTCTGTCTTTCTCTTTATGTCTCTGTTTTTTGGCTGCATTTTTACAATCAGTAAAACCTTGGCCCCCTGTTCGAGAATCACCATATGGTCCAACAGCAGGCTTTATCTCTCTCGCTCTCTTTCTCTGTGTGTGTGTGTGTGTGTGTGTGCACATGCGTATTCTGTCCTTTATCAATGTTTTCTCATTGTCAGCAGCCATCGGTCTGGCCGTGTCTGCCCCTGTCTGTAGCTTTGCTTTGGGACCAGCTGCTGGTGTTTGAGTGAGCCTGGACCAATTTCAGAACATGCACACACCCATGCAGACACTCACACATACCTTATCCATCCAACATCCATCTCATTCCGTCCCTGACCCCTCTTCCACACATGCTACCTCCCTAAACAGCACAGCCCTGTCAGCCAGGCTGTTTCACAGCCCATCACAGCATCGACCTGGAGCTTCAGGGTACCAGCTCAGTCACCCGCCCCTGCTGACAGCAGCCCTCTGCCAGGCAACATGCTTGGCAAGATCAGGCTGAGGTGTGGCCAGACGGATAGATAACAACAACTTTAGTCAGAGGAATTGACTAAGATGCAGGCTGGGGACCCTGACAAGAGAGGAGTACCCAGGTCTGGTTCTTTAGTTAGTTAGCGTGCTGTGCTAGTACCTCACCAGCTGTTTGGCTGTCAGTCCTCAACTGTCAGGATTAAGCAGAGAAAGGCAGAGCTGCCACTCAACCCAGCACTAAAGGGAAAAAAAGATCAGGCACCCCGCAGAGCGACCATGGCATGTCCTCAATATTTATTAGTGGGAATCATTGACTGTATGTTAAGTGGATCTGTTGGTTTAAAGCCCCCTATGTATGCATGCATATTCATGAAATCACGTACTTGTCTCTTCAAAAGTGCCCTCTATCTTGTCTGTGTCCAGAGGGGAAACCAGCTGGAGAGGATAGAAGGGTTGGAGAGTCTGAAGAGTCTGCAGGTTCTTGACCTGTCTATGAACTGTATCACCAGTCTGTCTGGCCTCCAGAATCTCCACCTGCTTGGCTCAATCAATCTGGAGAAAAATCTGGTATTGATCTGAAACAACCCTCAGGAAGAACTAGTTAACCACAGAAATCTGGCATCCTACGTGTTCATGTGTTTAAGATTATTCATGTAATTCCATTTGTGTTTCAGATTAGTGAAATCCAGGAGTGCAAACACATTCATGACCTTTTCCTCCTGAGGGAACTCAACCTGCAGGGAAACCCTGTTCAGGTAAACATACTTTGAGCTGGTCATGGTCTACTTTGATAACATTTATCAAATTTGCAGAGACAAATTCATTAAACGCTCAGGATATTGTTTGTGATTCCTCATCATTATGTTTTTGTAATACAATTCGTTTTAATTTCTTTGTGCAGGAGCAACCAGGTTATAGACTAGCAGTCGTCTTCCTCCTTCAACATCTGACTGTGCTGGACCAAATGAAAGTCACAGTGGAAGAAAAGGTAACGATTAGCATGATAATTATTACTTTTGGTATGGTGACTAGAGGACTGTTTCGATAATACCACATAGACATGTTTAAACACCACATATTGATTCATCAGTTGACTACATACAGAGCTAGAATAACCTATTTAAAATATATATATATATATTGGGCAAATTTTGTCTGCTTAAAAGAGACAGGAAATGTTTAGAGAAGAAAGGGGGGCAGACAAGCAGCAAAGGGCTGAGGTCGAATACGAACCCATGGCCGCTGCAATGAGGACCGGAGCCTCTGTACATGGGGTGCATGACATAACTGCTAGGCTATCCAGCGCCCCTAGAATTACCTAATTCTGATGAAATGTTTCCCCTGGACGTAGGATTGTGAGCACTATATGACACATAATCACCTATTTTAAATCCCAGGTGTCATCAGTAAACAAATATGACCCTCCTTTGGACGTGGTGGCAGCCAGAGACCACATGATCCACCTGGTGTATCAGCTGATGCAGCCTCAGGTGCTCTATGACAGGTTGGTGCATGTACTCTGGCTTTTTCCTTTATTTAAAGCTGAAAATAAGATAATTATCCCTTTAAATGTAAACCTAAGGAATACTAAAAGTACAATCATGCTGTACACCACTCTACAGTTCACTTTCGCTCTAAGAAGACAATACTAAATAACATTTTCACTGCAGAACATGAAATTGAGAACCAATCATGTTAAGTCATGAAAACGCCTGTGCTGTAGCTTTCCTTTAAATAACAGCATTAGCACCACAGGGTGAACATACGCTATTACAATTCCTGAATTCTATATTTGATGTAAGCGCTTGCAAAGATGAATGTAAGCATTGTGTAGGAAGTGTGCAATTCATTCTGAAGCAATCACAGATTTTGGTGATCATATTATACAAATCGTGTAAAATCAACCATCAAGACTGTTGTGTTTTATTGATCAACAGCATTTCATCTGTCAATGTACACTTGTATTATCTACCACTGAAAGATACAAATCAGGTCATGCATCAGCCTTTTATTGGACACATTAATCATCAGCAAATGAAATACTGCAGCTGCATTCAATGTTCTGTTTTCCACTGTGCGTTGTGGATCTTCTCAGCACATCCATTGCACCTTCAAGGCCTTGTTTATATTGACTGCAGTTGCTTCATGTTTCATAATAAGCCCTGTTTATGTTTGGTCTGAGATAATTTATGTAAAGTCTAAGTGTGTCAGAAACCTATTTGTGTTTGTGTGTGCGTCTCCAAACAGCACTTTGCCCAGTGCAGACTCCCCATACCCCATGCTGGTTCTGACTGGTCCTCAAGGCTGTGGGAAGAGAGAGCTTGCCCACAGACTGTGCCAGGAGTTCAGCGAATACTTCGCCTATGGGTCAGTCTCAAAGGTTTTCTGTACACATAGCACTTGTCATTTCATATGCCTAGGAAGTGTCATCTCATAAAACTTTCACAATGCTTAAAATAAATGACTACCGTAAATTCAGTCAATTCAACTTTAAATATGTATCACAAAATAGCTTAATGCTGAAATAATTTATCATATATAACTGTGTTAATACGATGTCAGACAAGTTATGGTTATTCAGAAAGTAAAACTTCCAAAATACACATGCTGTCAAAACACTATTTCAAATAACAGGACAAGTAAAAAAGTTCTTGCATCATATTCCACTTCAGTATCTTTACTTCCTACATTGGAGGTCAAAGATTTCAGATAAAAAAGTTTATCCTGCTGAACTGAATTTGGGCTTTGATTGCACTAGGAACTGTTGATTTTCATTTATGGAAAATAGAATAAATCTTTGCCTGAATACAATAAAGAATAAAATGAAATCATGTATTTTTAAGTCTATCTTCTACTTTACTCACATCCCTGTCACTCATTATGATTATTGGTTGTTGTAATCGTTTCTCTTGTCCACATTGTTTTACAAGCTGTCCCTTGTGTCATAACTGAGGGAGGAAAATTAACACTACTTTTTTCCTTGCCAAAACCATTTCTTCAGTGCAGCCAAAACCCATATGAGGCTTCAGCTGTCTGAGTTTGCCAAAGCAAGTTGTTGTAGTAGTCCTTGTCTTGGTTGTCATGTGTGGAGTTATTGCTGGGGTTTGTCCTGGTCATCCTGCCAACGGGAGTTATCACTCCGCTGCTTGTCGGGAAGGAAACTTTGGAAGGTATCCATTCAGTTTGTCAAACTCAGACTGCTGAAGCTTCATATTAGCTTTGGCTTTAATAAATGGAAAAAGGATTTCACATTGTTTCCCTTCCTTAATGTAGTCCAGGCACAAGAGGATCTCTTCATTAAGATGAGGAACAGTTTTACTGACCAATTCTTCTTCCTACATACAGTGCATGAGGTATCTGAGTATGGTTTTAGGAAATACTGGGGGCTACATTTTGCAGCAGTAAAATCTTCAGCTATAGGTAATAACATATCCCTGGCTCCTAACTGGTGGATGGTTTTAATGTCTGAAATTTTCCAGAAAGCAAGGGATTTAGTCCCAGCTCATAACTTCCCTACTGATCCATTTTAGTGGTTGTAGGGCTGAGATAATCCACATACATAGAGCTCATAAATTTAAAGGCTTTGTATGTTTGTTGAACTCTTCAGACTGACCTTTTCATTAATCTGTGTGTGTTATTTTGGTGTGTGTGTGTGTGTGTGTGTGTGTGTGTGTGTGTTTCCACAGAACCTGTCACACCACAAGGAGGCCCTACTTTGGAGAGGAGAATGGAATTGATTACCATTTTGTCAGTGAGGAAGATTTTCAGAACATGATACTCATGGTAAGTTAGCTTATTAGCATGCCTATAACTTTTTTTGGCGACGATTATATGCTGTCGCCGTCATAAGATATGCAAAGAGATTAATACTCGTTAATTAAATCTAGATACTTTTAGAGTCATCCTTAATGCAAAGATCAAATTTACCCACTGTCAGTAATGCATTGGGTAGTAGAGACAATACTCTTTATTAAGATGGATTAATTCTACTTCCAATGGCTGAGATTTCAGATAAAAGGGAATGGAGCATTTTTTTTTTGGATCAGGTGTAATGGCTATATTAATTAAAATGTATTGGATGACAACTGACAAGGAGTCGAGAGCTGGGCTTTAACGTTATCAATAATAGAATAAATAGAATAGAATTACTTTATTGATCCCAAACTGGGAAATTGTGGCGTTACAGCAGCAGGTTATCCAACACACAATGAGTAAAAAAAAAAACACAATGTTAGCAAATCTAAACATAATATAATATTAAATACAAAGTAAATAAGCACTAAAAATATCAAAACTAAGAATGTGAATATATACAACTAGGATTTAACTAAGCATTACTAGTCTTAAATAGGAAGATTAAATATGAAAGATTAAATGTACATGTGCAAGAACAGAGTCGTAAATGGTTGTAAATTAAATATGAAAGATTAAATGTAAATATGCAAAATGAACAGTATTGACTTAAGTTAAAGTGCATGAGTGTAGACATATTATAAGCAGAAGCTATACAATATAACGGTGAGTAGACAGCCAAATGAAGTGAACATGAGTACAGGGATAATTTGTAAATTTAACATGTGCAGAACAGATTACAGTATGAAGAGACAGATATTATCATGATGACAGTTCTCTGCTCGCAAGAGGTGAGCTGTTACAGAGTTCTGGCCTTCGGTAAGAAAGATTTCTTGTATCTGTCCTTGTGACAGCGGAGTTGTGTCAGTACATATCCTTTGGCCAAATACCATGAAATAGATCTTTCCATAGACAGTCAGCATGATCACTTTTTATTTGTGTTCATCAACAGCAAATTAATTCATTACAAAAGGGTTGTGCTCACATGCTTTGAATATAAGAAGACAATAATGGTATCTACAGTTTCCTAAAGTCAGAAAAATGGATGCTGAGGTCGGAGGCCTTGGACACATTTGTTTTCCATCTTGTCTCTCCTGTCAAACTGCCTGTTATGAAAGAATGGGGAGGGATGATAGATTGAGGTCCAGGTCATGTAGTGATTTATTCAGGGTGACGCTTTGATGCTAGAATTTATGCCTTTCGTCTACTCCAACAGAGGAAGGTTTACGTTACAGACGATCCCTCTTTTGTCTTGATTTTTCCATTCCTTTCCTTAAACCCTTTTTCTTCTGTTTATAGTTATTAGCCGTTTTTTTTCACCTTTTCTGATGCACTCTTCTTCTTCTCCTTCTTCTTCTTCTTCTTTACTCCCTTGTTCCTCCGATGTGATTTTCAGTAACTATGCAATCATAACCTCTCAAACCCACTTGTGGTAGCTATTCAAAATGAACCCCAATCAGCAGTCCTTGGTACTTATTATACTCCTTAGTGTGTTGTAAACATAAGGAACACCTGCTGTGCAATTTTGTCTAAATAGCTTTAATAGTAATGCCTCACAAGTATTGTGCTTGCAATTGAGTGTTTGAATGCCACCAGCAACCTATTTCACCTATTGTTCAGGGATAACACAAAGACATTCAAGGGAGATTCAATTCCCTTTAGACCTTATGAGTTCTCTCTTAATTATTATTTTGCATTTGTCTTTTTGATTATATGTAGTTGTGAAAGGCAGAGAGAAAAGAGTTGAGTCTTTTTTTTCTGCAAAAACATAACAAAATGGAGCCAAGAAATATCTTTTGTTAGCACACAATTTAATCCCATTGGCTCCAATTATGGCAGTTTACTTGACATGCCAGGAAATGATTTTAAATGTAGAAAACATCCGTAATATAGTCAACACAGGCTTCACTAAAACAATACAGAGCAAAACAACAGCTACTCAACTGAAGTAATAGAATGAATGCAGCACAACGTTTTTGTCTGATTAGAACCTTTATTATTTGACACCTAGCAAACTAACCAATGATCAAGAATTACTTTTTACAGTTAGGTCACTGAGTGATTTTGCCATGAGCCTTTTCAGGGTGGTAAATCATATTGTACCAATGAAACGGCCCCTAAGGCAGTAAACAAAAGGTCAGGGTTCATGTGTGACAGGTTACAGAGAGAGACACTTTTGTTGTACTAACCATGAGGTCAAAAGTTGAGTTCACAGGTGGGCATATACCTGAGCCTGTTAATCATGTCAGAACATGCTAGGGCTTTATTTATACGTTCAGTCGTATGTCCCCTTTTGAAGATAACTGCTGCTTGTAACTGAAGTGACATTATAACTAGGAGGCAATGAAACAACACACTAAAACGTTTTCTCATTCTTCCCCTTATAACTGAATATTCACTTTTAGGGTAAGTTTATCCAGACCATGCAGCACGGGGGTCACAGGTATGGTCTGACCAGAGACGCCGTAGAGGATGTAGCCAGAGAGGGACTCGCCTGCTGTGTGCATATGGAGCTAGAGGTGAGTGTGGAAAACATTTCTCTGGGAGAATATTAAGCAGGCCAATACCAATTGTGATTATTAAAGCTAGTTGACTGACAAAGAGTAGAGATGTGAAGCCGTCAGCAACAGGAAATGCTTTTATTTATTATGTTCAACACTCTAAACTAAATGTTACTGTCCATTAGATACAGTTTCTAAAGCACCATAAGAGTATAATGACTGTTTCGGATGACCTGAACAGATCATGTAGTATCTTAAATCCTACTCATTTGAGCTCTAGTCTAACAACCATTTTCTTAGCCCAAATAGCTTAGATATTCTTGATGTATAGCTCCTGTGAAAAGAAGCATTTTTTGCTTTCCTGGTTATTTCTGAACAACCCAGGAAATAATATTTTTTTTGTTTTTAAACCGACACATGCGGCAGCTGAAGACAATATCTGTTTTGTTTTGATTAGATTGACACTGAGGTATTGCAAACAATTTCCATCCAACCCATGGGACTGAGATTGAAGTTTCTTCCTCTGCACTAACCGTGCGTTTTATTGGAATGAAAGCCACAAAGAAATGTCTCTGTATTTCAGGATAGTCACTATCCATATCACATGTTATGGCTTCCTAAATTGCCTGTACTAGTCTGTGTGGGGGAGTGTGCTACCAGAGGATTTGAGGATAATCATTATCATCTCAAAGTCTCTGCCGCACAGTATGGATCACTTCAGAGACAATTCAAAGTTGAAACAGACAAACACACAACTCTCATTGTAACACAATTGTAAACTGTTTGTTTATTATTATAGGGGGTGTTCAGTCTGAAGAAAAGCTGCTTCGAGCCTCGATACATCCTGCTCATCCCCACCAAGGTGGAGAAATACATGGACCAGCTTAAAAGCCGTGATCTGTATACCCAAGCACAGATTGATACGGCTGTGTCACGTATAGAGCTCTATGCCAATACCAACAGGCAAAGGCCTGGATTCTTCGACAATGTTATCCCCAGTGGTAAGGCCGGGAAGCATGTAGTGTCTGAAGTGTTTGTTGTTGTGAAGTGGAATGTTTTCATTCATGTTTTTGATGGTGTACGTGTTAATTTAAGTGTTCACCACAGAGGATTATAATAGTAATCTAGTGTTGTATTGTGGCCAATCAGATCAATCCTACTATTAGTCAGTAAGTGTAATTATAAATATTCACAATTAATTTCTAACACAAATATATCATGAGCAAATAAAACACTTAAAGTGTTCCCATGGGGGACATTTTTACTTTGCACTTATTCAACTTTTAGATATGATGTTAAGATGAAAGAATGGGAAAGTGTTTGCTGTGTTCAAAGGCAGTTTGTAATCGTAGTGCCTCACTGAGTGAGAAATACCCTTCCATACCCTGTCTTAGCGCAAGTGTCATTGGTATAGCCTCAGATAGATTAACACACTTCTCTAAAATCCATACACTACACTTTCAATCCAATTACCACATGTATTAAGGGCACGTAGCCACAGAATAGCTCTGTTTATCATTCCCTCATGAAAGCCCTCAGACATGTTGGCTGTTTCCTTAATGAGATGAACATACAGGGACTGCAGAACCTCATCACTTTTATGCACTGCTAGCTAGCACATCATTACACTAAGGTCATCATACCCATATCTTTGATTCATTACTGTTTGATGGGAGACGCATTGGCTCTGTTCACAACCAGATTCTCTTTTGTTGGGGGGCTGTGTGTGTGTGTGTGTGTGTGTGTGTGTGTGTGTGTGTGTGTGTGTGTGTGTGTGTGTGTGTGTGTGTGTGTGTGTGTGTGTGTGTGTGTGTGTGTGTGTGTGTGTGTGTGTGTGTGTGTGTGTGTGTGTGTGTGTGTGTGTGTGTGTGCACTTGGATATGAGAAGATGACTGTGAAGAAGCCTTTCAGTCCCTGAAGCAGATTGTGAAGGAGTACCTGTTGCTAGAGGAGCAGGATGATGGGGAAAACAACAGAGCATCTCCTGACAACACCTCAGTGGGTGTGTATTGATTTGTTTGCTTGATCATCATGAGTAGACTCAAATTTTGTGAACACAGACAGGGTGTAAAATGCAGTACAATACGCCTTGCACACCCTGCACTCTATTTTATTGTTTAGCTTTGATTGATAGACTTAGTGGTAGGACACTACACAATAGGGGTTTCAGTCTGACCAACTAACTTCTGGGTCATTTTAACCAGTCTTCTTTATAATCTTTTATGGAGTTGCAGTACTCATTAGCTGGATTTTTTTTAGCATCTTCAATTATAAAAAAAATTGAATTTGTTTTCTACATTAGCATACTCTCTGTATTTCTATTTTAAACATGTTTTTTCAAAAATGCTGCAACCATATGATACAGTGTTACACGTATTCATATGCAGGAACTTTGTCCTCCTCTCTCAGGTCACGAACCAGAGGAAAAGCTACTTTCACCCCTGTCAAGGTCTACACCTCACTCAGCCATGGCTCTTGATCCATCACATTTGTCCTACAGGAACTATTTCACCAAGATCCAGGCAGAGCTCAGCCCACAGAAGAGCCCGGCAGTGAGTTACAGGATGTCTTGTGAATTATGTATTGTTAATGAAGCCTGTAAAAGGTATAAAATACACATGCAGACTGTAAACATTTTGGGGGAAATAATCCTAAATCTTCTAACAATGTGCTCGCTTTCCTTCTCTTCCCGCTTCCCCTCCCCCCACATCTCCTCAATCACTCTCTAAATCAATTTCCGTCTCTTGTTTCTACCTTTAATCCTGTTTACTTCTCCTTTTACTCACCTTCCCACTTCCTCCCATTTGTCCTTCTCTCTGTCTCCCTCTTTTGCAGGAGCTAGCCTCCATCGCAAGGCGAGAGCAGCTGGTGAGAGAGGCTATAGTGGGGAAGAGTCCAGGGGTCTATAGCCAGCTCTTCAAAAGGTTTTTTTAAGTAGCACACACTCCACTGCACTCCAAGGCTTGATTTCAAGTAGATCACTCTCTGATAGGCCAAATAGGTTTAATTGGTGCTTTTGTCCTAACTGCCTTTTGATGGTTTATTTTGGCTTGTTGTTGACCTTGAGGGTGAAGTGGCAGGTGCGCAAATAATTTGATTCTTAACTGTTTGTTAATAAGAAGTGCTTGTGCAGTGTCTCTCTCCTAAAACAAACCATACTCCAGTCATTATTACAACACATCTGAATGCATGCTTGAATTTGTTTATTTTATTTTTCAGCTCTGCTCAAACAGCGCAAGTACAGAATCAGGATCCTGGTACCCGTGTGAGTGAAGACAGCAGGTAAGAAAACAGACATATACACACTCACTAAAACAAAGTCTATACAGTTTCTAAATCCAGAGTAATGGCATTCTAGTCAATGATGAGATTAGATTATCCAGGAGAGGTATTTTGCTTTCATAATAATTAATGTGAGGCTGAAGATTTAGGGTTAGGAAACAACTTTTGGAGGACTAATCTCGTGGTTTAGGTTTGTTTTCAAAAATGAATATTGAATCTATAGAGCTTTTCCAACTTGTACATGCCAAGCGTGGACAGATCACACACACATGCACACGCTCCTTTGTGTGATTTTAAAGCTTTTGCTGCTATTTGACTCCCCTGTGTGTACACTTAAGCTCAATGAACAAGCTTTCTGCACAAATATATATTCAATTAGTTAGGCAGACATTGACATGTTATGTGCGTCTCTTGCACGCAACAGCACAGGCAGCTTTATCTGTCCTGTAAAAATTAGCTTCAAATTAATTTAATGACTTAAACAGAGGATGATCCTTAAGATACATGCAGAGATACTGTGCATGTTCAGTCAAGTTGAAATGGTTGCCTTTGGGTTCATGTTCTGAGAATGCAAGTGTCACCAACACTACAAGTCCTGTCAGCTCAGTGTGAGCCATAAATGCCCCCAGTGTGTAATGTTAGCATTACTCAGCCATTCAGTATTTCTACAGAGGATTCCAGACATCTGTCTTCAGTTCTCTTAAGAGGGATGTGCCTTTACTTGTGTGTGTCTATCTCATATAGTGTAACAGAAGATCCTTTTGTATCACTCTGATGAGATGGTTGCATAGTCTTTTGTGTTTTTGTTTGTGTGAAGCACTTTCAATTGCCTTGTGGGGGGGGTTCATGCGTAAATGCAGTGACCACTATCTTTACCTGTTAGTTTATTCAACAACAAAATCCAGTGTCAAATTAATGTTACTTCCTCAATACCGGTCAAATAAAAACCCATCCATATCGTCAGCTCCCATGCTCCCAGTATGATTGTAGAACTGACACATTTTCTTTCTGCAAAAGCTCCTTACTCTTTCAATTCCTTTGTTTTTCTAACCGTGATCATATGTACCTTTCACAACCTTCTTTTTTTATTCTGTACACAATGCACCTCTTACTGCATAAACCTTTTCCTGCCTTTTACCTATCTGTTTGTCTTCTCTTCCATCCTTTCTTTCTCTCCTTACATAAGCAGCTGGGACGAGTCTCGTGCTAGTTCTGCACTGTCCGTGCCCAGTTCAGCTGGGGCCTTGTCCAACCTAGTGGAGCCACTAGATATCTCTGTCCTGGGTCAAGCCTTGGAAACACCCAAAGGTCATTATAATTTATTATTATTATTATTATTATTATTATTATCATTATTTCCTTTTTTGTTATGTATAGAAAGAAAAGGAGACTTTATGTTTTATCTGCTAAAGGCCAGTATAAAAAAGACATTTTAACAAACACATTCCAATATATTCTTGTTTATTTTTCTTTTGTCATTCACGTTATATATTTTTACAATCATAACTATCTGAAGATAATCTAGCAGCCTGTATAAAGTTTAAAGAAATGTTGGTCTATGTGTTTTCATAGTTGTGATCACTTAGAAAATATGTTCAATTTTTTATAACCTTATTGCATCAGGTCAAACTACTGAAGACCTCCCTCCTGGCACAGATCAGATGGATTTGGTCGCGTCTTCGCCTTCTGACAGACGTCCTGGTTCCAATGCTTTGCCCATCCTGCCACCAATCCCTACTGGACGCAAGACCCCTGCAGCATCCAGCCCTGCTCCTTCACCCAGACCCAGCCCAAACCCAGCAGGAGGAGAGGGAAGCGTGCAGACAAAGATGGCTAGCACTGAATCTGAAATCTAAAAATATGTACAAATGGAAAGTTACTGCTTGTTGAAGAATAAATGTTATCCACATTAAGATAAAGTATGAAGTAGCCAATCAGTCAGTCTTACACTTTCTAGGTTAGATTTCACTGTCAGCTCTTGCCTTTCCTGTGATCTGTCTGTCTTGTATCAACATGTCTGGTTCCCTTTACTATATCTACCTGACAAGTGATGGCCTTAATAGTCATATACAAGGTGACTATAAGGTATAATTACAGGAAAAGCGTTTCCTCTGTGTAGAAGACTGGCATACTGGCCATAAAGTATACATTGTTGATAAAGATTATCATTTGCAGACTGATTGACGAGGATGTCTTTCAGTTATGATGAATAAAAGCGTGTTTAACAGAACTGCTCTTCTTTCTTTCTTTTTTTAACTTCTGGCTCAAAGTGTTATCGGTTTCTCTTAATGTCTGCAAAAGAATGTGCTGAACGATATGATCCATGATTATAGCATTGATTTCCTTGGCAGTGAAGTGTTATTATATTTCCTACTGTTCAGTAATCTCATCAAATAGGATTTGCCTTTGACATCTAGCAGCTGATCTGTTATGCACAGCATGGAACTCTTGTCATTGGATGATAAATACATCATTAATCTTTATCTCTTCTGATGGGATTATTCAACTGGAAATGTGCTCATATGGAAGTTGTTGACAGGTATTAAACAGTGAGCCATCACAAACAAGTTAGTGTGCTTTTGTCAGTTTGTGTGTGTGTGTGTGTGTGTGTGTGTGTGTGTGTGTGTCTGTGTGTCTGTGTGTCTGTGTGTGTGTTGCACCTGAATATTTGTGAACTTTTAACAGCATTCATTTTTGATTCAATGCAAAATTGATATTGTCATCTGTCATGGATGCACGCATTGCTTATTTAACAGTCCGTCTGCTGGTGTTTGCATGTGAATGTGCACATACAGTATGCATGTTTGGTTTCCTGAACTGGATATGTGAATGCTGGGCTCCACACACACACACACACACACACACACACACACACACACACACACACACACACACACACACACCTGGCCATCCATCACTGTCTGTCTTCCTCTCAGGCAGCAGATGTTGCAACGCTGTCATAATTCTTTGGCAGTTTGAAACCAGACAGTGTCTTGGGGGCCCCTGGGGTCTAACCTACTTGCACAGCAGTCTGGATCTCATACTATAGTTTATCAGGGACTTACATGTTGTCTTCCTGTGTATTTATTTTCCACTAGATACAGATATGTGCTTGACGATGTGTTCCAAAATCCTTTGAGATTGTACATGTGCAACCATACGTACTCTCTGATGCTATGCACTTGATACATGCCCTCTACTTGTCAAGTTATTCTTAATTTGTTGGCATCTGTCTTTGTGCCTCCCATGGATAGTTCACAAACATTTTACTGAAGAAAACAACAAACAGCTGTATTCCTCTCTCTGCTGCTTTCTATGCATCATAAACCAAGTCCATAACAAAGTTACAACATGTGTCTACAACAACACATCACACTCTGCTGAACCCGAGTCTTCCCTCACTTCAGCAGCAGCTAAAAAAATAAACATGTCACACACTTTCATCTCGACGTGACTCCACAAGACAACAACACTTTTCACCAAAGAGCGAAGCAGATCACATTTTCTGGGAGACTTCCTTGCGTCTAGGATTTATGTGTGCAGGAAGGAGTTGTTATGGGGCATATGCAGAAGCACGTAATCAATTTTCAAAAAGCTCAAGTGGCCAATGTTCTGAATAAAATGTTCACGATATTTGTGAGACTTAGGCCTTGAAAGGAAAAACACTTCTCATTATTTTTATTCCAGAGAGGATGATGTAGGAGAAAACAGAAATGTTAAGAACCATAACAAATCTGGATCTGCACTACATCAGATAGACTGTCTGATTGGATACCACCTGTAGTTCTTATACTGAACCATAAGGTCTTAAAAGAGCTATGTTGTGTGGATCAACAGAGAATGAAAAAACACTGCAAGACTCTGTGGTATAAATCCAACCAGGACATGTATATATCAGCCTCTTTTTTTTTTTGTTCAAAGTATTTTTATTGATGTTTTGACATAAAAAAATACAATTATAAGACAGAATGTTATGAACAAAATATATTCCCTTCTCCCTCTGCCCTATTCAATGACAGCCCCCAGGCCCCCACCCCCCCACCCTCACCATTGTACCACACAAATAAAAATAGAGAAATATTGGTTGAGCATTGAAGGAAGAAAATAATGTTATTAAAGGTTTGACAATATGAACAAATTGAAATTGATTGAAGTTGACAATGAACACAAATGAAATAGAATAAAAAACATAGATACAATTTATGAAGAAAGGCAAGAAAACAAATGAGAAAAGAAAACAATAAGTACATATAAATATAAATAATTCTTCATTGGGTTATCAATGTAGAGATGTAATATTGGCAGCATCAATTTTCTCTACATTTGATAGAAGGCTTCTATGTGGCATACCAGTCGCTTAGCTAGAAGAGTTACCCTAAAGCTATTATATTATTTTCATGATTTCTTAAAAGTATCCCTGGGGGGGGCAACCCAACATATCTTATGTTGGCTGCCCAGTTATAGCTTTGAGAGTTTGGGATGGATAACCCGGCATGTTTTTTCATATTTAAGGATTTTTCTTGTTCCAAATAAATCTTGATGTTTTTTCTCTTAGGACATAAGGAAAGATGTACACAGGAAATTAAGGATGCATTGAAACAGGTATAAAAACTTAGGCAAAAAAATACATTTTGATAGTGTTGACACAACCACCAAGTGATGAAAGCAGGGAGTACGAGCGTTCCAGGACTTATTTGAGATGGACTAGTAGAGGAGAGACATTACCGATGTATCTTTAAAAGTGATTCTGAGTATGGCTGAAAGACCTCCACTTGATGACCTGAGGGGCCGGGTCTGTTTGTAGTCTGTGAGCAGGTCAGAAAAGTACACAACTTGGCAAGCATCTTTCTTGTCTGTTCCTGCACCCTTTCCTTTTCTTACACCATACAGGGCCAGCAGTTGTAGCTACTTTCACTTCTTGTGTGTTTTCCTTTTAAGAGTCCTTGTGAAAAGAGGGGGAGGAAGAGGGATGGTTATGAGGCTGAGAATGGAGTTGGAAAACAGTCTGTGAAAGCACAATAATACGTTACAGGCACTGCTGTAAACTTGGTGACATGTGGTATGAGAGTGTGAGGGAGGAGTAGGGAAACACCTACTCATTTTAACCGCAATACATTCATACCCTTCTTGAAGATATTACACCATCTATATTGTCTTTATCTAAAAGGCCTGGCATTGAGAACTTGTATTATACATCAGTGATTTTTGTTCGGTTGTGCAGTTTTAGCTTTGCCAGTTTCTTGAACAGGGAGGTTTTTAAGGTAAAGGACGGTGAGAACAGACAGATCCCACGTGTGTTGGATTGTGCTGAATTTGCTGTTTTGCTTAGTAGACTTTTGTTGGAGGTAGTGTTTGTTTGAGCTGCATGGCTTAATTATAGCACTGACCTTCATGTGCTCAACCTTCAACCTTGCATTTATGTAACTTTATACCTCTATTTGATTATTTCTTTGACATTGTCACAGTGATGGAGTATGTTTTCTCATGTTTTGCACTTAAATACAAGTCGAAGTACTTTAAACCGCAGTGCTATTTCTATTCTTACTTCCATGACTACATTTCAGAGTGACATATACACATTAATGAGGAACACATTTATCTTAAACCTCTGATTACCCGGCACTTAACAACTATACATTTCCCCGAGAAAATTATATATATTTAAAGGAGAATAAATTGTAGTTAAAGTCATTTCTGCTTCAACATTTAAATGATTATTCATCAGTTATAAAAGTCAAATTATGAAATAAGTCTCAAAATATACATTATTACAACACTCAAAGAAATGTTTTTGTATCTTCTATTCTGTACAACATTTCCATTTGATCCATTGGTGATCTTCGATTATGATGCACCATATTACTTTAAAGTACATTTTTGAAAATATGCATGCGCTGTTAGGTCATAACCAACCAACCAACATACTCTTTCCTTAGGCCTTTACAAAAAGAGCTTATCTTTTCTATCCAAATAGGTTCTGTCAGTATGTCATCATCCACATTAAGCATTAATGTCGGGTAAAGGAGCTACAGATTGGAAGCTGTTTCCAATAGTAAAGACTGAGTTATTTCAACAGGAACACTCCTGGATTTATCTCTTCAACCTTTTCTCTCTCTCTGGTTTTTAGAGGCTGTACGAATAGGTCAGGATGCTGATATTCACACACACACACACAGAACACACACCTCTGCATTAACTCTGCCGCATGATGTGGCGCCACACTCCGTAACCATGGCAACGGCACTCTGCACTGCACCTCCCTGTGTATATATATATGTGTGTGTGTGTGTGTGTGTATAGCTCCTCACTGTGTCCCCTGCGGACAGATTAATTCCCTGCCAGAGTCATTCCTTGTCAACTTGCTGAAACAAAAAGTTTCTCTTTTAATTAGTTGGGTGCAGTGTCTTGCTTCATCTATCTATCTGCATTGCCTCTCTCTCACTTTCACTTTCACTGTCTCTCTCTCTCTCTCTCCCACTCTCTCTCACCCCTGCCTCACTTATTCTCTTGCTCTCTAGTGTAATTAAAGACAGTCAGTGCATATAATAGAACCATAATTGTGCGTAATTGCAATAATCAATACACAGTGCGAACTAAGCATCTGGCCATTTATCAATATACAGAGAGGAGGCAGGATTTCTCACAAAGCTAACACATACTTAACCCTCATTAATTTGCATAATTTTATGCTTAATGGTCATTCTGTGTTGTTCTTAAAGTGGCAAACTAACTTTTACTTGATCAATTGTGTTATAGCTACTGCATATTATATTCTTAGTGGTTTAAGTTGTTGTTTTGATTAAGGAGAGTGTCCTCAGTTTGGGGAAGTAGCTAAGAAGTGTTTCTGGGATGGGAAAAGAGAAGCTTTATCAGTAGGAATTGCTGCATCATGAAGGTTATGCTAAATCAGCAGAGAGATTTGGACATAATGGAATACTATAGTAAGCTAAATAAGTGCAAGTAGGAAAGTATGTTTTGTTGTTTTTCTGAGTAAAAGAAATAGTGATAATAGCATGTTCACAGCGTTTATAGCTCATTTCTGTATTTGTAAAAAACTAAAGGGGTAGTAAGCATCCGTATTTCTCCATCACATCCCACATTTGGCTTGGTTTGCACCCCTCAGGCTGTGGCTCAGATGAAGGGAGATGTCAGCAGGTGGACATGCTCAGACGTGTTCCCTCACTGGAACAATACTGCTCCCCCAGGATGGGCTGAGGTCACCTGGGAGCTGGAGAATGGCCGCCTCAGGGGCGCAGAGCTACAGCTCTTAGTGGGAAACTGAGATTGCTGGACTGTCTGTGAAAGTTTCTTGGTAAGGTTGGATTACACCGCCTGTCAATCGGGAGAAAGTGTGAATATGAGCAGCGATTTTATCTTTCCTTTCATTTTTAAAGGTTTTGACCTTTGCTTTGTTGCTAACCCTCTATAAGGTGATGACAGCAGTTTTTCATAAATCTTTTTATCCCCCCCCCCCATTTGTTCTACCCTATCATATCTCAAGCTTTCTTGCCCTGTTCCTATCCTCCTCCTACTCCATATGTTTCTCTCTTTCTGCAGATGTCTGCCGCCTCTCTACACGTTGTCTCCATCACCTTTCTATTTTCCCCTCTTTCCTCAAGACATTTTGGACAGTAGGCTACAGTAACAGCCAGAAAGGTTAGGCCAAGTCACAGACACACCATGTGTTAACAATAACCCTCTTTTCTGGTCATTTCTCCTCTTTCATGTTCTCTTTTCTCTCTGTTTGGATCTTTGTATTTCATGTTGTCATTCAGACACCATTACTTTTCAGCTATTTTTCCTGAAGCCTACTCCATTTCAGTGTCACTCCAGCCTTTCTCTGCTATCCTCATTACCCGCTCCTCCTCCTCTCTCACTGGATCTCCTGCTTTTACGGCCTCTTTTCCCAGCCTCTCATTTCCCTTAAGTTGTTGCCTTGTACGCCCACAGTCCACTTCGCATCAAATCAAGCAAATATTTTCTTTCATAGCATTTCCGAAAGGAGGAATAGCATCAGACTATGCAATAAATGCCATCCTAGTCCCCCCCCAACTGTGCCATCCATATTAAATTAGACCGAAGAGGGCATTTCAAAGGGCACATAATGGGGAAGAAGAGTCGAGAGAGACTAATAGAGCAGAGGGAAGAGAGGCAGAGGTGGATCATGAGGACATAGATCATCTGACAGTTGTGAGGAACCCCTGGTGTCCCTGCTTTGAAATCCCTCACCCATCAAATGCTCAAGCTCTAATGAATTTAGCATTGATTCCCTTCAGTGTTACTTCTTATTCGTCAGGATTTTGACGTGGAAACTTTCTGTGTTTGTGTCTGCCTTCATTTTGTTTTTGCTTCCAAAAAATTGGAACATTGTAAAGGTCATTAAATGGCAGCCCTACCTGCCGAAAATGAGAAAGAAAAAAACACACACCAGTTCATAGATAATGCGAGGAATTATGCAACCATCTTTTTTTCTGCATTGTTGAGCCCCATTTACACCTCCACATATCTGTTTCCTGTCATGTTTATAGGTGAAAAAAAAAATGCTTTCCTGAATTTTAATGCAAACACTTACTTTTGTATAATGCACATGTGGCAGCAGCTTTCACAGCAGCAATCCGCCCCTCTCAGCCATTTTCCATTCCATTGAGTTCTGCTGCAGAGCTCCAGTGACCTGCTCTCAGCAGATACACAGCCAACTTGTCTCTGCTTGTGGGTGTGTATGTGTCATCTTTCAGCCGTGGCCAACATGTAATATTGTACAACACAAGAAGACACATTCCATTGAGTTCACTTCCTGACTGATGGAGGGGTGTTACTGTATATGTATGCAGTATACACATAAAGTCCTCCAAAGTGAGCTCGTATCCTGGTTAAGGCCAGAGTCAGGAGCTGCTGAATGTATGCTAAACTGTGCAGTAACAGGATATTCTTATTATAGGTGCAACCCACAATGATGCGAGCAACAACATCAGATTAGGGACATTACTATTATAGAATAAGTCTGATGATGACGTGAACATTCTTATTGTCAACAAAAGTATGAATCTTCAAAGTATTGCTTTGTGACCAAAGCTCATTGCTCTGTTTTACTGATTAATCTGGCACGTTTTTAAAGGATTTAGTCATAAATCTTTTAGACAATAATATGTCAGAGAGATTTGGGAAATGCTCATCACTGATCCTTTTTCCTGAATTCTTTGTAAACACCAACAGTTCAAAACCCAAACACTCTTCATTTACATGTGAGCAGTAAATGAAGTAAATTTCAAAACATATCAAGTTTTCAAGTTTCAAGTTTTTTCACATTCACCGTCATGCTCCTGTAAATACAACTAGCCTACTAAATGTGTATCAATCCACAGCTGAAAATAGTCCCTTGTAATCGCACAATATAGTCCTGTTTGAGAAAGGTTTGGTTAAAACAAAAGTCCCAACAGCTGTTCAGGGATTTATTTATCCTGAGTGTGTAAAAAGGGAAATTGCATTCTTAAAAACATTTTTAAAAAGTCTACTGGTATACTAAGGTACTAAGGGGCATGGTATTCAGAGGAACACCCTTTCTTTTTCAAGGGATTTCCTGATTCTCACATGATTTTTTTTCCCATGCTTAACCTACAAAACTAAAACGATTTTTTTTTAATAATATGTTCACATATTGGTGTTACAGAAAGACTGAGATGTTTCCATGCAGTTTATCCAAACAGAGTAAACTGATCTAAAAATGACATGTTGGACTTCTTTATAATAAATCTGTTTCATTCCAGGGCTACGCCGACTATACTGCATACCTGAATGCTCTGTACTGTCCTTCACAGTCTTGCTCTGTGAGCTCACCTAAATCCAGTTCTGCTCTGCTCACTAAAGCTGGATTAGGTGAAGCTTTGCAGGAGAAAGATGAATCATAAGTCTTGCAGAAAACTCCTTGAACATGATAACCTTCATTTCTCAACTTACTGTGGTTCAAACAATTATTGCAAGATTTACAAGGGATCCGGAACATGAAGCTTACCTCTGTGTTATCCGTGCTAACTGAACTGCAACAAATCTTAATGCATATCTTCATGCTCAATTCAGGTACTCATTATTCAACAGTTTAAACGGAAAAAAATAACTTTTCTTTCATTTTGTGCCAGCTGTGTTGTACAGAGTTTGTCTGTTTTAAGTATTCCCCTCAACAAACGATCAACTCTGTCTACTCCCATACACTCTCTGAGAAGAGGTCAAGTTTAATTGGCAGAGTTTGCTTCAAATTTCAGTGCTTTTACCATACAGTATAATTTCACACAAACATCTGGATTTAAATGTCAGAAGCTTAACCTCACTGTTGTTTTTGCTTTGCAGCCAAACTTCAGGACTGCCATCAAGAGGAGTCTGTGCAGGTCTGCTGGATGTAGTGCAGCATGCAGGCAAACAGGTGACAAAGCTGATAAATAATAGGGATGACTCGATACTTGCATAAATGAGAGAAGGAAAACACAGACACACAAACACACACACACACACACCAGTGTTAATAATTTCTTGAACTACTGAAGCTTGTTGTTTCCCCCTTGAGCATATCATCATATATACACAGTTAAAATTCTCTGCAGACGCTGCTTCAACAAGTTCAGTCAAATCTTCTGTGAGTATTCAGACGAAGACGGATGTTTGAAAAAACCCGGCGTGACTCCCGTGAAACTCGACTCTTAAAAGATTCTTCCTCTGCATTGATCTGTGAAGGTGATTGCAACATTCCCACTGACACGCAGCCATGCAGATAGCAACATATGTCTCTCACCCTGTGAATTCAGAAAAGTAACTCAGCGTCATGTCTCCTCTTTTGACCTCATTCCCTGTGTTCGTCTGTCTCTGTCTCTGCGGTCGGTGAAGGGTTCAAAAGGCAAGTGTGGACAGCTGCTGCCCTTTGGCTTTCAGGGGCAGCGTAGTTCCTAAAAATCCCACATGCATCTAAATGATCTCTGCAGGTCAGGCACACACACTAAGGCTTGTCTTTAGCTATTGACAAACACAATCTCTTGGATCTGCCTGAGTGTAATCATGACATATTTTAACTCAATGGCCCTTTTATTATCCAGTCATATGTGGGGATAATTAACATCATTGCAGACTTGTGTCGAGATAATAGATAATCTATATGAACAATACAAACTTTTACACTTATTTAAATCCCTAGTGTCCAATTTGCAAACATGTAAAGCAGTTTTTGTTGTTTTCTTAACACAGCCTTAATGTTTGCTGATTCTGAGGTTATAGACTCACATTTCTACATTTATATCTCTTGTTGTGTTTTCCTGTTGAACATCAGATTTAATGCGGCCCTGTGTCCTCCTAAGCACAGTGAAGAGAACCGGTTTTGTTCATTATTTCGATATCCGTTGTCGGCTTCCCGGTGGTAATTGGACACACACTCATGACTAATTCTCTCAGCCCAGACTTCTGCTGCATCTCAATTCTCTGCTCTGGTGCTGCTTGTCCCAAACAAACCAGCCCTCATGCTGCAACCGCTGTTTCCTTCTGTTGCCATGACAGCTCGTATCTCAGTAGGAGATGGGAAGTCGCAGGGTTTAAGGAATTAATTTATCATGACAAAAAAAATTGTCTGCAAGAGTTGGGGAGAAAGCGTGTTTACACCAAAAGTGTGGATGTACATTGTGTCTGAGCACAGTGTGGCTTATCCTATCTCTGTGCATCTCTGCTGTGTGTGTGTGTGTGTGTGTGTGTGTGTGTGTGTGTGTGTGCGTTGGCATGTGTGCATGTGTTTGTATGTTTTTACTGCTAAAAGGCTTGGCACAGAGCAGACCTTTTGTAGTAGGCAGCAGTGGGCACTCTGCCCAGCTTGTATGGTTTATGGATGTGAGTCAGAGTTGCATTAGCCTCCGGCCAGAGAGAGGCTGCCCATCTTCCTGGTGTGAAACTGCAACAAACGTGCCAGCACTGACAGCAATAAACAGGAACTGATACAAAGATCAGATCGGTCTGACACTCATCTCATGCTGTCAGTCTATCAATAGTTTCATTGATGCCTCACAAAAGGAGGCAGGAGCACAAATGAAATCCAAGCGCCAGAAAACAAGCTTCAGAGGGTGATTTCACGCTACAGCAGCAGGTGACATGTTCTAATTCTGGAAGTTTAATTGTGAAATGTTCCAAAGTGCATGTGGTCAAAGTTCAGCTCAGAGTTGTTAACAAATTTCACACACACAAAAAAAACAGTCTCACATCTCCTTTCTAGCTCAAACTCGTGATATCACAGTAAAATACTCTCCGAATAAACCAAAACACAGTTTAAAGAAATCCTCAAATTCAACGCAAACCCTCATCTTTACATAACTAAAGTACCATGTGAGAAATTGTGCCTCACAACTAGCGAATACGGTGTATTATCTCATTTATATAATCTCTGTGATGGAAGCAGTGGAGCAAAAAAAAAGAAAAAGTGGGTGGAGAAATGAAGATTTCAGAAATGCATTAAATCTGTATTTCATCAAATTAGAGGTAGAAGCTCCTTGAAAAGCTGCCAGGAGGCATGAACGGTGGATGACCAAGGCTGTTCCAACAGAATATTAATAGGTTATTATGCTCACTTGTACTTCCATTGCGTACATTATGAGAGGCTTCAGACTTAACATTGCAGTTATGGAATTGATATGGCTTTTTAATAAAGGGAGCTGTTAAATAAAATAATAGGTTTTTATTTGATCTTTTTCCCTTTTGTTTTTGAAGCATGGAATTCCTATTGACTTGATTCTTTTGCCTTCTGTGTTTATTCCCAGTTTACCGACGCAGCCATCATAAAACTCTCACACTTTTTACCTCTGAAATCCCCGCGGTTTTGCTAATTCTCTGTGCTTTTGCTTGTTTTGCCTGCTTCGTTTTCTTTCTTCTTTCTCTTGACTCCCCAATGCACATGATTGTTTTCTGGTTAGCCTGCAGCATGAATTTAATCAAAGCTCACTTTTCGTGCCCGCACCTCTTTGTGACTGGGGAGGGTTTAGGCCCACTTGGAGAAGGAGTGCAATTAGCTGAGACAAGGCTTGTTAATCTTCCCCATCTGAATACCCCCAACAGGTCCACAACACCTTTTATTTCTAATCACACCTGCTGCTGAAAAAACGGTAAAGGCTTTCACCCACGATGTAATTGAGCCTGGGAAGCTATCAAGGCTGTAATGATGTGGATGTTTACAGTAGAAGGTGTCAGTGTGGTAAAGATTGGTTAAGATTATGCGCTCTTCAGATTCTAAAATGAATCAGCTTTGACATCATAGCTAAAGCTTCTTTTTCCATTCGTTGAGTACCAGGGGAAACACAGAGGAACACAGAGATATGCGCAAACTTATCTTTGACTGTTCAGTGAGATTTGTCCTGATTGATGATGCACCCTCCTGAACTTCCATAACATGTGTTGGGGGTCAGCAGCAGGGCAAAGCTCAGATGGCCCAGAAGCAAGACAAGAAAATTCTACCTTTTTCACTGCATTCGTTTACTATCTTTACTATCGCTCCCACAAATGGCTACAAGTAGTTTAAACCAACAACCTCGTGCATTTAACCTATCTGAAATGCACCACGTCATCATGCTGTGTCATTCAAACTGGACAGGTTAGAAAAAGTTAAATAAGTGTTGCACACTTGCACACAAAGAACGAAGCGTGCATGGGTTTTATGATTATTCTTTTACTTCGGTCTGAAACACAGAGACACAAACACATCAACTCAGCGTGGCTGCACACTCTCGGACATCTAGGTCGACTGAGCTACGCATGGCATCAAAGACCTGCTAATCAAAGATGATGCTTATGACTCTCTCACACACTTGTACAAATATTCTGTACACACACACACACACACAGTAAATATTAAAGAAGGCTAACTGTGGATTTCCTACTGTCACTTTTATCACTTTTGCTCACCTGAAACACAGAGACACAAACACATCAACTCAGCGTGGCTGCACACTCTCGGACATCTGGGTCGACTGAGCTACGCATGGCGTCAAAGACCCCTGTGCTGCCCAGAGCTGCCCCAAAAGTGCCTGTGTGATACTTCTTCAATTTGACCCACAAATGTACCAACTGAAATATCACGGTGCCTTTGTACAGAAATATCTAACAGTATGATTGAACAAGATAATAAAATAAAATATCAAAAACAATGAGACTGATATTAATACGGGCCCCACATAAGTGCTGAATGAAAAAATAACTTTGCAAACGCTACAATATGCACACTCCAGTAAGACTGTGAACATTTAGAAAACAACACACTGCAGGAGGAATTAATATAGTGTCTGTATGTGTGCGATGTACTTCATGGCATCTGGGAATTATTCAGACCTGAGGTTCTTCTAGCTTTGAAGTCTCATCGCAAAAGCACAATGAAAATTCTTGTGTTCTAGTTAAAGACATTTTTTGCCTTTTGCAGATGTATTTTCCGTCAAACCAGATGTTCAAAGTTATTTATTTAAATGTTTTTCAACTGATGTTTGTTCTAATAGATTGTTACCTACCTCTGCTGAAGCTTTCTATGTCTTGCGTATACGTCCATTTTCTTTGCTTATTCTGATAAAAACTACAGGATGTCTGCCACCCTTATCTGGGGTAAAGTTATCAATGCATGCTCATGAATATATATCACTATAAAGTCATTGCTTATAATTGGACTATCACAAAAAGCAAAACATAATCTCTGGTCCTACGTCTCAGGCCAAAGCCTGGAGTGGCTGTGTGATAAGTTATAGCATGTCAGGTCTGACAGCTGGCTAAACCCTATTAAACTGGTCACTACATTCCTTAGTCCGCCATTAAAGTTGACCCAATGCCCCTCAACATAGACCAAACACAGATGCACACACACCAACTGAAAAAGGCTTGTAAAACATGACAGATTTATCTTCTTTCTTTGTTTTTTCTGTCTTGAGAAGCTGTTTGGTAGTCAAACTTTTTAAATTTTATGTGTATACAAGCCTTGTATATAGAGGAATGCAGGAAATACAGGAAGTCATGCTTCAACAAATTGACCCTGGCTGTGTGTGGTATTATCCTTATTATATAATCTGGATAAATGCCGCTGCAGAAGGGTAGTGGGGGAAATGCTACAAAAGAAACCAAAAATATTTTTTTAAAGTAACAGTAGCCTAACTATTTTCTGTCTGGTCATACCTCTTGCTAAAAGCTTAATATTGGGGTATGTTTGTTGACTTTCAGTATGATTACCATTTATTTACAACATTAGCAGACAGGGGTTTAAACAATTTGCCATTTCAACACAAAATGTGAGAAAAATGTTCTGCATGTAGTAATAAGACATGCAATATCCAAGATCAGGAATGTCCTGTTGCAGAATGATGCAGAAAAACTAGTTCATGCATTTCTTACCTCCAGATTGGATTATTGTAATTCTCTTTTGTGAGGGTGCTCTGGTAAGTCTCTAAAGACTCTTCAACTAGTCCAGAACACTGCAGCTCTTGTACTGACCAGAACCAGGAAAAGGGACCACATTACTCCTGTGTTGGCTTCTCTGCACTGGCTCCCTATACAGTCTAGAATAGAATTCAAGATCCTTCTTCTCACTTACAAAGCTCTAAATGACCAGGCACCATCTTATCTTAAGGAGCTACTAGTGCAGTACTGCCCCTCGAGAACATTACGGTCCCGGAATGCAGGCCTGCTGGTGGTACCTACAGTCTCTAAGTGTACTATGGGAGGTAAAGCCTTCAGTTATCGGGCTCCTCTCCTCTGGAATCGCCTTCCAGCCGGGGTCCGGGAGGCAGACACCTTTTTGATAAATCTTATAGTGAGGGCTGGTGTAGACCAGCTCCTAGTTATGCTGCTATAGGCTTAGACTACTGGGGGAACTGGCACCTTGAGCTCCTCTCTCTCTCTCTCTCTCTCTCTCTCTCTCTCTCTCTCTCTCTCTCTCTCTCTCTCTCTCTCTCTCTGTGCATATACAGTACATCATATTACTGCATGTATCTATCTGTAAATCTCTGTCACTAACCACCTACTTTCCTGGGAGCTCTTAGGCTCCTCAAGATCGTTGGTTGACGGCCTGCCAGAACAACCTGCTTTTTGTAAAGTGTCTCGAGATAACACTTGTTTTGAGTTGACGCTATACAAATAAAAGTTAATTGATTAATTGATTGAATATACTTCAAGATCTTGACGATGCATCTAGACGGTGCTTCATTTAATTGGTCCATTGATATGAGAGCATGGCTCTTTCATCCACGGCTTCTTCTGATAGTTCAAATTTAAGCATGCTGAGTGAGTTAGTTGGCACGTGTTCCTAAAGTATTTTCTGTCAGTATTGCTTTCTGGCCGTTCTTTTGCAGTTGTTGCAATGTTTTATTGCATTTGTTCTGATTGCCATGATGATGAAAATGTGATTTATTATACAGCCCTACACTCAAGTGAGTTGTGAAGCATTTCTCTTGCTTTAGTTGTAATACCCTCCCTGGGGAACTAACCACTACTAGGTGCTGGAAAACATAGTTATATTGTAGTATCTATAGTGTTTAAATAGTACTACAAATAAAATGTCTTTAAACAGTATCCTCTTTGAAAACATATATTGAACTTCATGAGATTCTAGTATTTAAAAAGAAAAAAATATTGCAGAGTAAGACAGCCAGAGAAAGACTGAACAAGTAAAACAAATTAGCCAGTAAGTGCTCAATGCTAAATATGTTATTGGTGAAGCTTCGCAATCCTATCAGTATTATTTTTCGGGAAGGCAGACTTAAACTCTGAGTCCTTCACATTGTTTTACATAACTGCACATTCTATTACCCTGAGGTGGAAGCTTGACTGTCTGCGTCTACACCTTCATGCACCGCACACATGCACACACATGCACTGTAAAACAGTAGCAATGCATTCCAAGAAGGGTCAAGCTTATCAGTACTCCTCCGCTCTCTTTAGCTGTCTTTCACTGCTTTGTCTTTTTTCTGTCTCTCTCTCTCTCTGTGTGTCTCTCTCTCTCTCTCCCTCTGTCTATCTCTCTCTCTCGCTCTCTCTCTCTCTCGCTCTCTGAGCCAACAGGTTGCAGCAGCTTCACCCCCCCACCCCACTTCCCAAACTTTTCTGCACTTCAACAGAGCCCAAGAAAGAAAGTCTGTGCCATTCATCCACTCTTACACACATTTAGACACACCTACTCACTCTTTCACTCAGATACAGACTAACAGATACGCTCATTGACTCTTATGTGCCATTCAGTTGATAATCTCTGATTACACCCTCTGCAGGAATACTACATCAACGCAGGACTTTTTTTTTTCTTGCCGTGCTTGGATGAAAATTATTTTTGGTATCTTAGGGGAAATTCTTCCTCTGTTGACCGCCAAGAGGTCACCTGTATTGGGAATATAATGGTGATTCACTTGTGCGTAGCGGTAAGTGAGAATGTGTGGGCCCATTTTTGGGGCTATAGTCAAAACCCATTACTTTAACTGCACTTTAATGTGGTGCTTTATGGAGAAGTTTTAGAGTCTTAACTGCCCACATACCATTTGATACAGGCTAAGTGTCTGGACTTAGGCCAACTGTTTTTACACTGAGCATTTACTGCTGCTCTAGACACCACAATTTCTCATTTAATCGCATTACTTGTTGATATAAGTGCTTGTTACCTTTGTGTTCCAAATGATAAAGTACAGTAATTGCTGGAAAGCTGCCTGCACGTGGTCAGAGATCATGCACTTTTATTTCACATAGTACTTGCACAGTGCAGAAGTCCTGCATCAGTGAGTATGCATGTTTCAGCAAAAGTGGCCTGCATATGTGCAGAAGTAAGTGCAAAGATTTTGCTCAAGTTCAAAAGGAGCAAAAAAACATGATCTCATGCATTCATCTGTCATGTCAGCAGAATTCACAAACAAGTTGTCAGGTGGTGAAACTATGTAGAATTAATATGGGACTTTTTCTTCCCCATGTATAGACTTGTCTATGTTCCTAGACTGCAACTGCAGTGTGGTAAAAAGACAGTATGCAGCTTTGGAGCTATGTGCTGATCTGATTGAATCTCAGCTATGACATCCCCTATCATACATTATAGTTCTGAGGTGTATGTGTGTGACTGTGTGTGTGTGTGTGTGCGCCTTTTTTACCGTTACCGGTTCCCACCTACAGGGATAATCCATCCTGTGAAGTGGTGAGGTGGAAAATGCCATTATGTAGAAATAGCTGACGTGCAGTTCAACTTGCAGGGCATATGATGTGTGATCCAATGTGTGTGAGGAAAGAAGATATGGAACAGAGAAGGGAGTATCAGGGCCAGAGACAGTAAAGTTCATTTTGTAACGCTATTTAATCCTCGCAGGGGCAGTGATAAACTAAAGGCTTCAGACACAATATGCGCATGCAGCTTCTCCTGGGAGAGGCTGGGCAAAGTGTGTGTGATCCCAGCACAAGGTGTGAGTGACAGATACAGTCCTGCATGAGTGTTTTCTTTGATTTGGGAGCATTGCAAGAATGTTGTCTGAGTATCTGACTCTGGCTTAAGATCACAGACATTTCAGGAATGTCTTTGTTCAGGAAGGTTTTGTTAGAATGAGCTGTGATTTTGAGAATGTCCTTATGGATTTCGATGTCTTAAAGTCAGATAAGCCATGATCTGCACGATTTAATAAACCTGATATTTTTGCAATGTCAGATAGCGCAATCGCTCAAGAAATGGAGAAGAGTGATAAATCATCACATCATCAACATATTGAAGCATATATCTTATCATCACTGCAGTATTGAACAATGTAAGAGATTTATAAGATTAAGATAAGATTTACTTTTTATTGATCCCGCAAGGGGAAATTCAGTTTTTACACTCTGTTAATCATGCAACACACACAGGCTGAAATATACACACATGCACAAACAGGATTCTATGGACATGCACTAATGGAGAGATGTCAGAGTGACGGAGCCGCCCCCGGCGAGCGCTCCTGAGCTGGTGGTGGGTAGGGGGTTTGGTGCCTTGCTCAAGGGCACCTCGGCAGTGCTCAGGAAGCGATCTGGCACCTCTCCAGCTACCAGACCAACTTCCATATTTGGTACGCACCGGGACTTGAACCGGTTCCCAACCCAAGTCCCTACAGACTGAGCTACTGCCTCCCCTTATCACACATTACAGATTCTTCTCAAATTGTGAGGGCATACTTGGTTCCCATTGGACAAAAACGTTGATGACCCTTGCTTGCTTGCCATCATGCCATGTTTTTTAAATCTTGATGTAGTTTTTGAGCCATAGCTGCGATTAGCACTAATTTGCTAATTATAGTGTACTAACAGACTAAACTAGCTTTGTTGAACACAAAACATAAAAGTCATCCAGCTAAACATCACCATGTTAGCATATTCATTTTGCGCATGTGAGCGTGCTAATGTTAGCATGCACCTCCAAACATTGCAAAGCTACTTGCATGCATAGCTATGAAGTTTTAATTCCAATTCTTTTGGTGTGTGACAGTATTTCACTTTACTTCATCTTTTCAAAATCATTTGGATTAAATCAGTAACACATTTATGTCAGGCTTAAACTAAGGCTCCTCTGTTTTCTGCTTTTCTTTTTTCACTTTGCTGAAAACGGAATCAATTTTTACTGCAGGAAGATTCTGACACCTTTGGTCTGCAGTGACATGAAAGAAAAACTTTCTGTTTCATCAAATTGAAGGTATCATAAAACTCTAAGGTTCTGCTTTCCTGCTGATTTTCTGAGAATGTATGCAAACCTTTTAAGAAATCCTGCTGTAGGATGGATACAAGAGTAACTGTGTACATCTGTACTCTCTCTCTGTCGTTCATCAAAAAACCCACATTTGTCTGCTCTGCACTTCAGTAATAGGACGATACATGCAGAGACAGATCTTAGAGCTGCACAGGTATGTGAGGGGGAGAATGTAGGTTTTTGGCTGTGTTACATTAGAGTTCAAACCCTGCCAGCTCTCACTTCCATCTGCACAGGTTGTAAACTCGTCAGCCTTAAGCTATTCTGGCTTTACCAGACCAGGTGGTCAAATCAAATGCAGGAATTGTCAGGATTTCAAAATTGTTTCCCATTGATCTGATATATTATTTATATCACTATTATTTTTATTTATACTTCAAATATGTTCACATGAGGAAATATTATATGTGATGCATTCATGGATGATTGCGAACCTTTAAAGCCAAGTGAAATCTCTTCTGTTTCCAACTCATGAGTAGTTGAGTAAAGGCAAGTCTGTCTTTGATGTGACGCTTATGAATTTGCAAAAGCACATGCTCATACAGCCGCACAGAAACGTAGGCACACATGCATACCTATATGGAGTCATGGGGGGGGGGTTAAAAAGCTAATGTAAAACATAACAGCAGGAACCATTTCCCAGATCAATGTGCAGAGCGTGTTGCTCTCTGATGGGGGTTCATTTATTCCAAATAGGATAATCTTTTACTGCTGCATGATTCCTTTGCCAGCGCGTTGCTCGCTGCTTTAGGTGTTGGATTACTCTACTTAAACACTGATTATGCCTAACAAACTGATGTTGTTGAGCTCTCTATAGTGATACTCAAAACTTTTGACTGCAGGATCCTTAAGTTACATTTGAAGTGGACCATTGAGCAGCACTAATGCAGTGAAGATGCCACGATGAGTAACGACCATTGCAGTATACTTCCAAACTTGCTTTTCAATATTACCTTTCAAGAAACACTCTCAGTGGGAGATAATATGGACTGGATTGCCTTAACTCAGTCTATTATGCCAAAAGTAAAACTGTAGCCCCCCGGGGCTAAGCTCTCCCATGCTAACTTGAAGTATCCTCTATCTGTGCTGTAGAAGTAGAAGTCTGATTTCTGTATCTCAAAGATGCCGTCACTGTACAAATTCAAATCACTTAGAGATGTGCCAACCGGCTCTGCCACTTGTTGTCTTGAATTGAGGATTCTCATCAATAAAAAACTGCACTCCATTAGGCGTTTTGACTAAATGCTACTGTTTTCTTTTAATTGATGATTTTGAAATATCGCGGGAGAAAAGTTGTAGAAAGGTGGAGACTGTAATCAGACACACTTGTTGCCTGTTACTGCAGATTTGCTGGTACCATGGGCAGGGTAGTATGCGAACACATATCGGAAGCGATTAGCCATGCTGTCTTGGCCTCAGCCCTGTAAATAATCATCTTCACTGTGTGAATGTCGGAGGATGGCAGGTCCTTAGGGGGTTTGGCTAATCCTTTAGTGTAGGACAGGTGCACATGGTCTGCAGGTTAGAACAGTCCAAACATCTTCATACAAAAAGCTTCCTTCCATGCTTCCTACTTCAGTTACAGATCAGTGCAGTGCACCTCTCCTCTTCTTACTCTACTTGAACAGAAAGCTTTCTGTTAGATCCTGATTTGATTTTCATGTCCTGTCACAGAGATTGAACAGATTGATCATTTATTTTTTGACATCGTCCTAAATGCATATTCACCATGCGGAACAAAACTTGATTCAGCCTTAATCAAAACTTGGCAGCCTTTATGAAATGTCATTTTCCAATGATGAAGGGCTATATCTTCTCAGTAATGTGTGATGAATGATGAGTAACTTAATCTGACTCTCTGGAGCTCTTAATATACATTTCCATATACACTACTTTAGCTTTTCGCATGTATCAGTGTGTGTCTGCAAGCCCAGCAGTTAGTTTGTTATTTCAGGTATAATAACTTCAAAACAAACTCACATCACAGAATAGATTCCATTTATCTAGTAGATATGAAATGCCTGAATCAACAGCCAGTTATATTGTGAAAAGGTCCCTTAAAGCAAACATGACATGGACATACTTATCTGAATTACATTATTTGACATTTCATTCCTGCTATAGTTCCCACAAATCAAACGATTGTAACGTATGAGGGTGTCGGCAATCTGCACTTTTATCTTGATGAAAATTAAAGTGTGGTTATAAGTTTTGAAACATTAAGCTGTCACGGTGAGTTGTAATTTGCCTGATGTGAATGACATTTCAAAGTCATTACAAAGGCGAGGCCAAAAACCTGTGGTCAAAACCAAACAGTCTGAGGCACTGGCACGATTCTAGAAAGCTGCATTTAGAAGAAACTCTGACATGCAAGACAGCCATAATGATGTATTGAGGCAATAACTTTTGATGTTTGTGTATGTCCATAATGTTTGTACTTCTCATTAACAACTTTTAATAGTTGGGTGTATATGAGACAGTTTTAAAGCCTCTTTGAAGCTTTTATTTCCGTGCTTGAAGTGTTTACAGGGAACTCCCCTGTCTGCACTCTACTTATTTATTGTACATTCACCTTCATTATAACTATATCGATAAATCATCAAGAAAATAATTGTGTTTATTTCTCAAATGAATGAAAAATAGCTGATGTCAATATTCAGTAAAGTTGCTTACACAGAACATTTTCCATGTACATAAATATATTTAGAAACGTGACGTAAGATATGCGTGCAAAAAACTCCATGACTCTGCAAAAGCCTCCTCTGCAAATTAAAACCCACTGATTAGGTTTTGTCTTTGAGAGCCTTGAATGACTCCCCCCCCCCCCCCCCCCCTCTCTCTACTCATCTGTGTACTTTCAGATAAGTGGAAAGAAGAGTCAGAATTGATGATTGTGGAGTGGAACTCAGGAAGGGGATTCGAAGAGAGCAGAGACTGGGAGGAGGAGCAGGCGATCGAAGGAGGTAGAGGAGGAAAGGAAGAGTATGGGCTGCTCCTCTTTGTGGATCTTTCTCCTGTCCCTTTCTCTCTCCCATCCAAGGGTCACAGCACAAGCTGAAGGTAACAGCTCACTCAAATAGACACCCTTAAACACACAATATTCCCCCCCTCATGTTCCATCTCTTTATCATTTTAACCCACCACTATAGAGCCCACTATCATGCTTTTTCTTTACTTATCCAGTCTTTAATTTATTCAGAATTTCAGTCAGTGACTCATTCTCTTGTCCCTTTTTTTCCTCTTGTGTTATGTTTAACTATTCACTCTCTAAAATTGGTTGAATTCTCCCTTATGGTACCCATCCTTGCTCAATTCTGAGTCAAAACCATACAGTATGTCTGATTGGCAGCACAAACTATGACTCAGATGCTCAGGCTTCAGTGAGGGCGGGTGCTTAATGAACAAAGTCTGTTTGGAGTGCTTCATCATCAAATCTCCAGACATGGAATGGTACACGGTGAAGACACTAACCTGGCACCCTTCTCTCTCTCCACACTGCGTCTAGTCAGGGAATTCAAACATCTGCTTGCCTCCTGTACAGTACGGCACTCTGTCTGCCTGCCTGTCAAAGAGCATCTCCCTCGAAACACAACCTTACGCTCAGGTGCTATTGGATGTCACCAAAAGGTCAATCAGCCAATCAAAAGTTTGGATTTCCTCCATCTGGGATGTGGTTGGCAGAACGTGAATGTTAAAGTTGTTGGGCAGAGTTATGCAGGGATATAAATAGCCCAAGGCCATATGTGAAAGCTGCTGCAGCATCTTTATGACTGTTAAGTCTTAAGTCACGTGCTCACAAAGACTGCCTGTAATCTTTCAGGCCGGAAACACAAAAGGAGTCACATGTTGTCAGGGTTCAAATCAACTGACCAGCTGACACCTTAAAGCACCATTACTCAACATTTGTGTACGAAAATTTGTAAAGTTACAGTGTGTGCAATACAGGTTGGTCGCCACTTTGACTTTTCAAAAAAACTTCACAGCTTTATGAAGAGTATAACATTATTGAAAATCTGTTTTTTTTTTGTTATATTGTATATTATTCTACTGTGAGGTGGACACAACCCCCCCCCCCCCCCCCCCCCCAAAGTAATATCTGTATATGTAATTATTTTGTGGGCTGCTAACATCTTTAAGTTTCTAGAGCTAACATAAATCACTCGTCACCTCTGAGTTTGACTGTTATGTGTTAGTATATATGTGGCCCCTGCAGTGGTGTCCACAGACAACAATCAAACACAATATACATCTAAAAGGCCAGGTCCTTTAACCTGTCACAATCAACAGCACAAGCCTTTATTAACTGAAACATGACAGACACCCTGAGTCCTAAGATACTTGCATTGACCTAAACATTTGTGCAAACAGGGTCAAGAAACAACAACCAGGTCTCAGCCTGCTGGTTCAAAATAGGCTGTATTGTTCTCTGTGTTCTTTTGTTTGCAGCTACATAATGAAGTACATGAAATTCAAATTAGAACCAAAACATTAAGAGTGGTAGCAGACTGACTTGCTTGTTTGCAACCACTGACTGCCCCACACGAGGCGAGTATGCTGCACTTGAAACAGACCCTCGGGCAACGATTGTGTATTTGTCACACTGACTGCGAGAAATGTTTTCAATATTTGGACTCTCCAATCATTTAATATTCCTGACCCCCCCCCCACACACACACACACACACACACACACACACTTTTTGGCTTCTCTGCCAATTACCGCAGTTTTTTCTGCTTCTAACTGTAACTTTTACATTAATTTGACTTGATCAAATCTGATGGCCCCTTGATGTTCTTAGCCTCGTTCTCTCTTATGGTTTACATCTTTTCTCTTGATCTTGCTGGTTGTTGATTGCAGTAGTGCATCATTATTCCTCAGACTATGTCTTTCCTAGCAGAATTTTCTGCAGCGTTTGCTGTAGCCACTGAGCTACATCTAATGCGTAAATCAATGGTGTTCCAGCACAGAGGTGTACACAACCTTTGAGATATCAGCATAGATAACCTTCAAGAAACGCATTCCTAATCCCTCAGCATGTGCTGTCTCCTTATCCTTGGCTTGTGGCTCTCACCTGCCAGCACAGACAGACGAACTTGATAATTGATCTGGTTTTCCACCTCAGATTGTGTCTGTCTGACAGAGCTGAGCCTCCGATGCTTCCTCGCTCAGATTCTTGGCCATGTTTCATGTGATTTTACAGAAATCTGTGCAGTCGAAAACAGCCAATCGTGTATGTAAGGGTTGGCTTCCTATATGAGACTTAACTCAGGACATTGTTTGATCCTGTTTATTTTTCCTTTGTGATAAAACATAAAACAAAGCTTCAATTAAGGCAAAGATAGTGACTCAACACCAGCGGTGAGAGGCCCAAAGTGGTATTCCCGATGATATTATGTTTCCTTGGTGTGTTGCCAGATATGTATAGGTGTGTGAGGGGGGAACATAATGTCATGTCGCTGTGGGCAGGAGACATATGTCACCCCCTGTGAATCCTGGGATTGCAGCCAAAGGAAGAAGGGTGAGATAATAGGGGCGAGAAGGCTCTGTAATGAAATAGAGGATAGCAGAGTAGCTGAGTTATCACTTACAGAACAATCAGTGGTGCCTATCTCTTATTCACTAGCCTAATCAATGCTGTCGTCACTGTGGTTTACCGCATATGTAATGCCAGAATATTGACTAAGGGGACTTTTTGCACACGCAGCAGGTTTCTGTATTAAGCTAGTACAGTACTGAGGATCTATGTGGGAATATATACAGGCGTGTGTAGGAGTCAATGTATGCGTGGCTGTGCATGTCCTTTATGCATCAGTGCAGTTTTTTGTGTGTCTGGCTTTTAACTCCACTTTAAAAATGCGTCTGAATCATGCCAAACGCAGCAGATCCTTCTGTTAAATGTGATTGTTTGCTCGAGCGAGGGGACTGACCCTGATTTTTGGGTGTGTTTACCTTATTATTCTAAGCGTTCCTCATCGCTGTACTAAAGTTTTATTGCTGTAGTGCTCAGAATATTGATAGTCTCTTTGGCTCACTTGTGTCTCATTAAAAATTCATGGGGATGTGTGTAGGGCTTTGGCTGCATGACAGGAGCAAGTGAACAGAAAAAAAAGCTCAACATGATGGAACAAGAGTGCTATCTGGTGGCCAGTGCTGGAATAAAAACAAGGGCAGGAGCATCTCCATTTTTTTTCACAAACGCAATCTAGGTATTCTTGCTCATATTAATTCCCCAGGTGTTCTTCTCTCAGACTGCAGGACGACGTTGCAGGCAGACATCGTGTTTCTGGTTGATCAATCATGGAGTGTGGGCCAGACGAGCTTTTACAACGTCAAAGACTTCATCTCAGCGATCGTCTCCTCCTTCCGGGACAGTGTGATGGGAACTGAGGGGGTTCGCTTTGGAGTCACTGTGTTTGGGGATGTACCGAGGTAAAACTAAAACACAAACACAGTCATGAGAAATGAAAATGACACAGGGGAAATACCCTTTTCACTAATTGTCATGAAGGTAGACCAATTTAACCTTATTAGAGATTATTGTTAATATCCAAAAAATGTTAACAGCTTCTAAAACAAATGATGTCTTGTCCCCTTTTTTATATCACAAGGAGCGTTAAAATTAAAGTTCCTACATGATGCAGTTTTGCTTCTCCTGTAATCGTCTCCTTGCAGGATGAGAATTGCCCTGACAGACTACAGCTCCCAGGAGGAGGTGCTCAGAACCATCAGAGACCTTCCTTACGAGGGCGGATCCAGAAGGATTGGTGATGCCCTCCAGTTTCTAGTCGAAACTGTGTTCAGCCCGGCCATCAGTCGGGACCATTCCCCAAAGGTAGAACGCTTCAAACTGGGACTTATGACAACCTGCCTGCCATATTGGGATTGTCCCGGCAAGTTTCTAGCACATATGAAATAATGAGCAAAGAATAGAAAAAAGTACTTTGAATCAGTCCAACAAACTGATTTCACTTATTGTAGGTAATTTGAGGTCAAAGACACAATAAAGCAGTCGCATGATTAAGATTAACATCCTTAAACTTGTCCCACGCAGCTGTAAAACTGAAGTGCCTCAATCTTTTTAAAATGTATTACGAAGTCTGTACAAACAAGCAACTGGGAGGTAATTGGTTCAAGATTACAGCCCACACTGTTTCCAGCTGGCCACTAAAATGCATAAATTGTATATTTTGGCTGTGCGCGAAAGGAATTAAATTGTCTCTATTTGTTCTCCAAAGAAACATGGTGGAAAACACAAACAAAACAAACTGGTCTACCATTTTCTCTCCACGGTGGATCTGATTAAACGCTCTAGCTTTAGTCCAAGAATACAAAATGAGAGAATGTCTGGTAAGAAGTAACAAGCGGCAACAGATTGTGTTCAACTTTGGTTTATCTTTTGCTTAGGGAAGCAATATGAATAAGAGAGAGGTAATAAATTCCCCCTTGCTGATCCAACATGTCATTGACTGAATGGTTGTCCATGATGGGATGACAAGTAGTGTCAACCATTTCAAACACACAATAAGTCCAACTGACGGTCTTCCAATAGTGCTCAAAAATTGACACAATCTGCATAATCAAAGGGTCCTTGAAAAATTATGTATTCATTCATACTAGTCTCGGATTTTGACCCTTAACCAATATATTTTAAGTGAACTTGTCTAATTTAAAATGCTTAATAAAATATCCAGATGCCCTTCCTGCAGCTCTCAGTTTCTGTCAGCTAAATTCCCTCACAGTCCTACACTGTAGTGCAGTCTCAGTATAACGCAGCTGGTTAGCATTCCAATCATCTCTCTATCTCTGAGTGTGCGTGCGAATCATTTTGCAGCAGCAGCAGCAGCAGTGCACTTGACGTGGGAAGGCTGAGAATTGAGGATTAGGCTGATATATTGAATCGTACTGCCGGTGCACATGCTGAAAAGCAGCTACATTCTCATATTGATGCTCTCCAGCCTCCCTGATTCATTGACAGAGGGGCTGAACTTAGAATGAACTGCGTAAATTTTCCATGATGGGCAAATTAGCAGTCTCAGTTGGAGGCTAGCATCCTTAAAATCCACTTTGTTTGATTTATTAATCATGGGTTTAATTATGAGTTAAACCATGTCAAAAGACCATGGAGGTTGTTTTTTTTTTTTTTAGGATGAGACTGTTGGCAAGGAGGTTCTCTTTATCTGAACAAAATACTGTTTGGAGGGAGAATTACCTCCACAAATATGATCCATCGATTTTTATAAAAAACAAACATTATTTTTTACAGAGATTTCATTCTTTACAACATGGGTTGGTTGCAGTAAAACTACAGTATGTTTATGTAATCCATTCAAAATGGCTAATTAACGTGTTGAATGTCTATCATGTTTTCTGTGTCTCATTGTTGTTCAGATTGCTGTGCTGATCACAAACGGACGCTCGGAGGACCAGGTTGATGTTGCAGCCAGAGCTGTAGCTGACAATGGGATTTCTCTCTTTGCAGTAGGTGAGTATAAAACTTGTGAATTCCGTCAACATCCTCACTGCAGAGTCCTCTCCGATTTTTATCCCAGCTCTGCCAGCTTATCTGCAGTGTTTGCAGTTAGAAATTCATGCCCTGTTTGAATTCATTGAATTCAGTGTGGGTATTTGTGAGTGTGTAAAACTCGTGTTTCTTTCTGTGTGGGTGCCCTCATGCAGTTTTATGCTCTCTATACGTGCAAACATGACATCTACTAAATATGTATGTCAGAATAAGCAATGTCTTAATTCAGCTCCTGTACTGTATATGTTGACATTCTGATATTATGTGTGCCTCAGCAAAGCTACCTTATCCAACAGCTCAACCCCTCCCTTGTATTCACTCATACACACTGCTGTTTATCCACAAGTTTACTTACTCTTCTCTTTCTTCTACCGACAATCACAAGCACACGAGCCCACAACTTACTCCTCTCAGCTGGGAGCGGTGCAATAATTACTGCTCATTAGCCGAGGGTGTGCTAATCGCAGCCATTTTTCAATAGGCGATTCGGTGTCCCCCATTTGCACCTCTGACACGGAGGTCTGCTCCTCTCGTTTATCACTCCAGCAGAGAAGCGCCACATGCATCAAGGGCAAAACAAATATGCCTGTTGAGCCTGTGTGATATGGATAAAACACATTCATGGATTAATGAATCACACACAAGATTCTCCTTTTGTTAACTGTTTTTATTTTTACAGTTAGAAAGAAGAACTTTTCAAGCCTGCATTTGGTCTATGATAGGTGTTTTTGCTGCCCAGCTCCACACATTGATTCCTAACAAACACAGTTAATGCCATAACTTGAGGAAGGTTTCAGAAAGTGCTTGCTTTTGCCTAGAATATGCATGTGTAAGGGTTTTTACATATTTACATGACTTAAAGGAAAATCACTCAAAATGCCACAGCGCCCCCTGGTGGTTTTCAAAGGAGAGGACGTCGTGGGGAAAGCATGGGCCTCAGACACAAAAACAGACATTTAATGATAACTTTGTAGTTGGCACTCACTCGTTTTATTAGATATTGATAAAGTTAAATCCAGTCCCTGAGGTATCAAAAGTTCTTGTATAAATTCACAGTAAGTCATTAAGAGTTGGAATGGTTTTATGAACATTCATTTCGGCCAATTTTCCATTAGTAAGGACATGCTGTATGTATTTTTCCTCTTGTTTGAAACCAGGTGTTAGAGGAGCAGATGTGTCTGAGCTGAGGAGGATTGTGTCTGAGCCTCATGAGGAGCATCTGTTACTGGGCACTGACTACTCTCTGCTGGACACCATGCTTCCCAAACTATCTCGCAGAGTGTGTTTCACTGCCTCTGAACCCCCTCGTCCTGTGAAAACATCACAGCCAGGTGAGTTAATGTTGATACACACACACACACACACACACACACACACACACACACACACACACACACACACACACACACACACACACACACACACACACACACACACACACACACAGAGAAGAAAAGAAAAAGCTGCCATTAAACTGACAGCTGTTTGCATTTCTATATCGATCAATTTAATATCAAACTAGAACTTAAATGTGTAATTAGATAAAAACCCTGAACGTAATTGTGTTTGTATTATACATATTTTATACTCATTCATTTTCCTGTATCTTTTGGGAATTCTAGTTAAAGTGCGAGTGGTGGGTCCCAGAGACCTGCAGGTTAGTGAGCTAGCCCACAGTTCCCTCAGATTGACATGGACCCAGGCCACAAGTGATGTCACCGGGTATCGTGTCCTGGTCACCCCTCTCAACTCCAAGGGGCACCTCCTCCCCCTCCAGCAGAGACAGGTGAGGGTCCATAGACAATGATAGCTGCCTTGCTTGGATGTAACTGCATTAGACTGCATTATTACAAGTTTGGACTCCTTTTCGAACTGTTCACCTAAGCTTACCTTACATCTTATTCTCGCATAGACAGTTAATGAGTTTGGGAGGAGCCTTGCGATTCAGAATCTGTTTCCTGCAAATGAAGCTAAGTTCTCAGTCACCCTGAAGTTTTATAGACTCTGATAAAAAAACAAAAACATCCACTGCATATCATTTCTATATTCTTTAGAGAGCTCAAGATCATCCTAGGAATGTCAGTTTATTACAAAAGCTGTGGGTCACTTCTGGACTGAAACAATATGCAATGAGTCATCTCTCATAGCAGCCATGATGGAATTGAATCAGTGGGACCAACCTGAACAGTGACGATGACATAGATTTCCCTTTCTCTTTCCATAATACCTTTGCTTCTTTGTGTGTGTTGGTATACTGTTTTCATGAAAATACTCTACCTGTACCGTTGATATCTAAAAATAGTTACATGTCATTGCTAAGAGAGGAAAATGTTGTTTTTGCGTTCTATTATGAACCATCTAATATCGATATAATGGAGACATGGATACTAGAAAGACGTTTAGCCAAGGCATAAGGATGCTCTTTGTTCACTGAGGTACAAGCATGTATTGAAAGTGATTTTAAAAATGTGTCTATCAATGGTCTTTTCTGTACTCATGTCTCTTACTCTTTCCTGCACCCACAATCACTGTTGTCATTTTGCTCATGCCTTTGTATGAAACAGATTGATTTGAAGGCAGACGTGAGCACCACTGTGGTGACTGAGCTGAGTCCTAAAACCGAATATTCCCTCACTGTCTATGCCATCTACCCAAGCCTCATCGGAGACTCTGCAACAATCACCGCCCAGACCAGTGGGTGTCACACATCACCTGTTTTGTTGAATTTATTCATTTAGGAAAATATACAAATACTTCTAAGCATATTTAGATTTCACTTTGGCTCACTTGCCTTCTGTCTTTCAGCCCCTTTGCCTCAGGTGTCAAACTTCCGTGTTATAGAGGAGGGTCTCTTCTCTCTGCGACTGGGCTGGACGCCTCCTCTGGGGAAGCTAAACGGCTTCAAGATCTTCATTCCAAGATGTACGCAAACATTACCATACCCAGTTATGATCAGTTTGCACCAAACACCTTGCAAATTTCGGCATTCATCTGCGATTAACTTCTCATTGAAATTCCCAGAAAGATGTGAAATTAAAATGTATGGGTTAAAACAATGTGATCACTTTAAACTTAAGGCTTCAAGCATCACAGATGATCACATTTTCTTGTGAGAGTAAATTCTTGATCATTGATTCTCCTGGATTTTTGTTCTGCAGCCAACAGACCAGGATTTACCTATGAGAACGTGCTGCCTGGAGACACCTCCTCTCATGTTATTGACAGCCTTGAAGAAGATAAGAAATACATCATCAGTATTTATGCTGTTTACCCCCAGGGACCAAGTGAACCAGTTTCAGTAGTGGGCAAGACATGTAAGTTAGTTGGCTTTATCAAATTTCATATTATGCACCTTAATGGAAAATACATTCTTTCATATTTATTAACATTACAAAGTTAGTGTAAAATATGATATCTAACAAGGAAGCATATGCTAAGGTGTAGTACCAAACTATATCCACAGTGGGGTGATATAGTCCCAAAAATACCACCATTAGGTCTGTTGCATACTCTCATTTATGTTCATTTCATGCTATGCTGGAGATTTATCACGTCAAAGCTTGTTTTTTGATTAAGATGTATTTATATTAACTGGTTGTTTTTATTACAACGCTTCATATAATAATTTTGCATTTGAAAAATCTGATTAAATATCCTCACTCTTGCTCATAATGATTTTGTTGATAAATAAAATTAAAGCAAATATATATGGGTGTTTTCCTCAGTAAAGCTTATACCAGTTAAGCTCTTCCTGGTCCAAAACGCCACCACAGACACTGTCCAGGGGAGGTGGGCTTCAGTTAAGGGTGCCACAGGATACCGTCTGACATGGGCAGCCCCAGGTACTGATTTTCAATTTCAATTTTAAACAAAGACTTAGCCAAAAAAAAGTAAAACCAACATGTTTGATCTTACAGTCAGATTATACCCTATCATCCAAAAATACTTTGTGGCATCCAAATATTTCTTCACATGTTTCTTTCAGATGGCCACATAGAGAACATAAACCTTGATGACACCTTTAACTTTTACATGATCCAGGGCCTAAAACCTGCCTCTGAGTACACCATCACCATCAACCCCATCTTTGGAGACACAGAGGGGCCGGTCATCACCACCACAGTCAAGACATGTAACAAGAATGCTTGCTCAGAAGTTCAAAATACAGGAATAAGCATCAGAGACCAGATAGTAAACTCTCCCTCTCTCTCTCTCTCTCTCTCTCTCTCTCTCTCTCTCTCTGTCAGTGGAAAGCAGTGCAGTACAAACTTTGAAGGTGTCTGCTGTGAGCACAAGTGCTGCCGTCATCTCATGGAACAGTGTACCCGGATCCACAGGATACAGATTGGCCTGGGGACCAACTCCAGGTGACTGCATGGCTCTCTTTGTGGACCCCCAGTGTTCTATCTTAAAGTCAGTCCTGTCCTGTCAATGAGAAGATCTGGTTCTTATAGCGATACACACCATAACTTGAATGGTGGTGCAGTGGTTAGATTTGTTGCCTAGCAGTGAGAATGTTCCTGCTTCATATCACCGTTGGGCATGAGTCTCTGTGTGGAGCATGTTCTCCCCATGTATGCGTGGGCTCTCTCCGGGTACTCCGGCTTCTGCCCACAGTCCAAAGACATGCTCGTTAGGTTAATTGATGACTCTAAAATTGCGCGTAGGTGTGTATGTGAGTGTGGCTGGTTGTCTGTCTCTGTATATCAGCCCTTTAATTGAATGGTGAACAGTCCAGGGTGTACACCGCCTCTCAATGGCAGCTATGATCAGCTCTAGCCTGCGACCCCGAAAGGGTTGCGGTATAAAGAACTTATGGATGACTTTTGCACACTCTTGTGAAAATAAATGTCGAAACTACTTCAAAAATCAACAAACATCCTGATAATGTGCTTTTAGAGCTAGTACTGGGTACAAAGCATTTTATATGCATGTGTGTCCATGTTTTTCTGGCTTGACAAACTCACTCTGACAGAAGCCTTTGAAATTCCTCGGCTTTTACAATGAACAAGGATGTGACAGGACGCATGGTGACTCACTTTGATAAAATCCAAATGTTGTTTCCAGAGTTGGATACTCTGATGCTGTGCCAGAGTTGATATGGAATACCAAGACACTGAGGAATAATACACTGAAAGAAAGAGCGATGTGACTGTACTGTGAATATATCTATCTATATATATATATATATATATATATATTTTTTTTTTTCAGAGTTTGTTGGTCGGGACCGGCCTAGGCAGTTGGCTCTTAATAGCAGCACCATAGAGTACCACCTGAAGAATGTAGCACATGATACTGAGTATGTCCTGTCTCTGTATGTGCTGTTTGGACCTGTGGTGGGGCCTGGTATCAGTGCTACATTCAGAACGTGTAAGTACCAGTATTCAAACACCTGAAAAACCTCTTGGGTTTAGTTTTTGTTTTTAAATAACCTTTTCTTTTTCTGTTGAATCATAAATGTATGTATGTATACACATATTAAGATTAATAGTAATGAGAGAACCTTAGCAGTGTAACTTCATTACAGGCTTAAAAAAAAAATTCTACTGCCCTCTTTAGATTCAACGATGCATTACATCAGGTCTGGCAAATAGTTTTCTCTTGTTCTTTTCACACATGCATAAAAATCCTGAAAGTTCCCAGAAATTGTCGAGGTGAGCTGCATGTGTGAACACAAACGGACACATATTTCACCCCGACTTCAACTGGAATTCTTCCCGCAGGCCCCCTTGTAAAATTACAAGCGGACAGAGTGATGTTGTTCATACATTACCATAGTGTCATCATGGTGTTGGACTCGATTGCTTTGTCGTCGTTTTTCCTTTTTCCATCAGGTCTTGCCTCCTGAGAACCGAACCCTAACCCTTTCTGATGCATATTAGAGATTAAATAAAAACATGTACAATGTATAACCAAGAAAAACTAGTTTTGTGAGATGCCTCTTCCTCTCTTTTAGCTCCTTTGGGCTACGTGTCAAACTTCAAGGTGACATCTTACACCAGTAACTCCATTGATGTGGAGTGGAGTCCTATTGTTGGAGCAACTGAGTACAAACTCACTTGGAACACAGGTGATATATTAACACGTTTTTTACCCCTTCTGCTTTACCACACTATTGGGATTTAAGTATCTCACTGTTTAAGAAAACCTTGTTAAAGCCTTTATATGAAGTATGTGTCAAGAAAAGCTTTTAGAAATAATGTTACACACTGTTTGTAAAACTGTTTTGTATATCTTTGCATTTGTACTTTTTTGTGCGCAGATGACAGCAGCCCTCAGTCCAGTTACCTGGACCGCAGTGTCTTATTCCATCGCATCGGAGACTTGAACCCTCAGTCCACCTACACAATCACCATCTGTGCAGTGTACGGCAACTCAGAGGGTCCCGAAATATCCTTATCCCAGCTCACAGGTACAGAACTGAAGAGATGTCTGGAAGGTCTTCAGGACGTGCCGCAGCAACCGTGTGCTGTCTTTGCTTGACTGACATATAATGTACTTTGGACTTCTTATTTTTAACCACAGTTACTGTCATTGTCACTCCGGGTGAGCAGAGCTGCTTTCTTTTCATCACCGTCACCTTCAAAGTTAAAGCCCCTTGAGTCAAGTTTAACACACTGGCAAATGATACAGTGCATATAAAAAGTTGTGCTAGGTCATCCAGTAATTTAGGTTTCATGAGATTTTATATGGTTTACTATTTCCGTACAGCTTACGTGGTTATGTTTTGTTATTTTACAGCTGCTGACTCAGACTCAGGGCCAATCCAAGCAGTGAGGGAAGTGAAGGTTATGGACATTGGAGTTAACTCCTTCTCCCTGACCTGGAGGAAAACACCAGGGGCATCTGGGTACAAAATCTCCTGGATCCCCTTCCTAGGTAAGAGACCACAAATACCATTCATGCTTTATGCCCAATGCTCACATAAATGCATGCACCCAATTATTTAACAGATTAATTATACACGTAGACATAACTGTTAAACTGCTGAAATGTAATATTTTCTATTCTAGGCGGTGATGAGAAGTCCCAGGTAGTATCAGCTGCTTCTACCACCTTCACAATCAAGAACCTGCAGGAGAGCTCAGCTTATAAGATCCAAGTGTCCTCCATGGTGGGCAATAGGGAGGGAAGTCCAGTCCTGGTCACTGCACGCACCTGTGAGTCCTGCATGCCCCAAACAGCAATATTTAAATAACTGTTTTAACACAAATTAATCATAATAGGTATTTTAAATCAAAGTGAAGACTATTTTTCTTTTTCAAAGATTTGGACTCATGTTACCCTTGAGCTTTCTTTCTCCTTTAATCAAGTGGGTTTTTTTTTTTTCTGTTGCAGTGGACCTCCCGAAAGTGAATGGCTTTGCTGCTCTTAACACAACAGACAGCAGCACTATCCTAAACTGGACGCGTGTGGCTGGTGTATCTGGATACCTTCTCTCATGGAGGCACATATCAGGTCAGAGTTGAACTGGCCAGAAGTTTTGCCTTCAATTTGCCATCCATTAAAAATCAGCTTTCTCCGTCAAAGTTAGGCCAAAACGTTTGCATAGAGCTCTGTCATTAGCATTGTCTTACCAGTTTAAAAAAAAAAAAAAACGATCGCTACTCTTTTAGATTTTAGTGTATTATGATGTAATAGTCATCGCTCTTTCTCTGGGTCCTTTAGGGTTTGAAGTGGAAATGAAGCATGATGCATAATACACATTGTTTATTAAGCGGCGTCATAAGCACCCTATTTTGAAAGCAAAAGTAGAAAGAAATAAAAACCTTTAAGAAAAAAAAATCATGTTTATAAAACAAGCAGACTGATAGGCATTGTCTGGATGAGGTTATTATTTTTATAACAGTCTATAATGAGTAAGTTGCAACAATGTGTTGCATTAAATAACTTGTTGCTGTGGTTGTCATTGTATTCATTTTTAAGTAAAGACACAAGCATAATGTCGGGATATGAACATTTCTCAAAAGAAATAAAAATCCAGACAATGTGTAGTTATTTGTATATGTATTCACACTGATCTATAACTTCACACAGCCTGGTCTCTTATGACATCATTCCTGTCATCCATCACTTTTTGATGACCTTGAGTGCTTGGCGTATTCATTCATTGCTTTAGACTATAATGTATTCCATACAGAGTCATGCCATTTCTCAAAACTCAATCAGTTCAAGCATCACCTCAACAATAACTTCTCCTGTGTGTGTCTTTACAGTGCTGGACACAAAAACAGAGACCCTGGGCCCTGGCTTCAGCTCCTATAAGATCAGAAATCTGCTGTATGGAAGAACTTATATATTTACCATCAGGCCCTTGTATGGAGAAATGGAGGGCCCTATCAGCACTGTGTATCAGAGAATATGTAAGACACAGGATGTACATATTCTTGATTTATATCGAGATTATTATTTTTTTTCGACTTTCTTGTATCCCAACTTAAGACCTTTAGCTTGTTTGAGGTTATTTTGTATCACTCATGAAACTTATAAGTGATAAGTTACTTATCATTGTGGCTCTGTGCATCTCAGTGGGACAGGATCCTCTTGTTGCAACAGTCCAACCTGTGCCAGTCACAGTCACCCCTCGCATCACAACCGCCTCCATCAAAAACACCACCATCCACCAGACAGCCGTTAGAACCACCCGGCACCCCATTGCAGTGCCACCAACCAAATCCATAACCACCAAGAAGCCTCCAGGCCAGCCAAGTGTCACTGAAGCCAAACAGGCAGGAGTCCCCTCCATTCGATCAAGCACAGTCAGTACACAGACCAAAGCTCCACAAAAACCAGGTCCCTTACGCTCATTCATACACAGATATTTCTAAAGTGTGACCTTACTTGAACAAATTCAATTGTGAAACGTATTCAGTGATTGTTTCTTTTTCTTTAAAGCTTGTAGTAAGACAAAAGCAGACATCGTTTTTCTAGTGGATGAGTCCTCCAGCATCGGGATTGACAACTTTAACAAGATGAAAGACTTCATATTTCGAGTGGCAACTTACTTCCCTGCCATGGGTTCTCAGGCCACACAGGTTAGTCCCTCTATTGAAACAGACTTTTTATTACAATCCTGCTTGATGTGGCCTGAGGTGTATACTTTATTTAGTCTTTTTGGTCTTATGGCAGATAAAAATTGGAATTTATTATTATTTAAACTTTATTGAAAGACGTTGCATTGCAGAATAACTTTGCAGAAAGGATAAACAATGAATAATACACAATGGCTTGTGATTGGCTCCGTTCTGTACAGGTCTGTCGTCAAAGAAGAGGCACCAAAATAAATATGTTTTCACTATATTTGAAGCATATGTCAAGATTACTGAGTAAAACAAAAATGTTGATTTAAAGCTTTGATGCATCACATCTGTCTTAGGAAAGATGCTGATGCATGTTTTCTCCGTTCCTCTCTCTCTGCAGATAGCTGTGGTTCATTACAGTGATGAGCCTCGAATTGAGTTCCGTCTGAATGACTTCAAAGACAGAACCTCCGTGCTCAGGGCGATCAGAGCACTGCGCTATGTAGGGGGCAACACTAGAACTGGTATGTATTACTCGTGTGCACACTTCTTTTTGTTCGTCTGCAGGCTGTCATGAGATTGATTATAACAGTAATTCAAGTCCTGCTGTCGATGTCACCGCCACTAACAGGTTTCTATCTTGCTGGTCTACAGAAAACTTTAATTACTAATAAGCAGCCTGTGAGTCACCTGTATTCTGTTATCAAAGTGCTATCAAGACAATGTTTGATTTATTGATTGAAGGCATACCATGCTTACACTCTGCTGCCTGAAATACTGCCATGCAAAGGCGTAAATTTAATCTACCAGCGTCATCAGCAAAAGTTTAATTAATTTGTCTTTGTACCTTTTTACCCGCAGGAAAAGGCATCAGCTACGTTCTGCAGGAGCTGTTCCAGGAGTCTCTGGGGATGAGGCAGGATGTGGCCCACATACTGGTCCTCATTACCGACGGCAGAGCTCAGGATAATGTGGTGCCACCATCCAGAATTGCACGTGCTCTGGGTCAGTCACATGTATTATAAAAGCTAAAAAAAAAAAAAATGTTATATAAGCACAACTCAGCGAAACAATATCATGTCTATGGATGAAGGTTTTGCCTGTAGTATCGTGTACCGATTCTTTTTTTTCTCTTTAGGTGTCAGCGTCCTCGCAGTTGGAGTTTCTAACGCGGACATTGATGAGCTGAATAAAATCGCTGCACCCACCAGCTACAAAAATATCTTCTTCTCACCGAGCTTTGACGACTTCCCAACTATAGAGAGAGAATTTATCAACAGCATCTGTAGCGAGGAGCTCCTGTCCGAGTATAAACTGAATGATGAGGCAAGAAAGTACAAAACGTCTCGGAATTTTCCTTTTATTTGTCTTTACATGTTGACATGTTATAGTTAAATTAGACTGTTGAGCAGAGTTGTTGAGTTGAGTAGAATTTCTAATAACATTCTATATTTGTGTATTTGTTGTAGACAAATTTGCAGCTGAAAATATGCTTCTGGTGATTGAAATGTAACCAGATATCTCCCATAGTCACAATATTAAAGTTACAAATGTAAATGTAATGTGAATGCATATATAGAAGGTGTATAGGACAGGTCTATGAAAGCACATCTGGACATAATGAGGAAATCACTTTTTAATTAACTAACAAGGACTCAGTGGGTGAAAATATTCCAGCAGTCATTGACTTCATTTTGACGTCAGAGTCCTGTGAAAGTGTGAAATTAGCTGCATTTCACAGCCATCCCTGCTACTGCTCTGCAATGTGTTTGAAGGGTCCAGTAATTCATTAAAAACTTTTTGAAATGTTTTTATTTTCAGTCTGCTCAGTTAGACACTCCGACTGAAGACCCCGAGGAGCTGCTTAAGCCTCAGGGTCCCTGCACCTCCCAGTGTGCCAAGGTAAAAAAAAATCCTCCCTCTCCTTTCCCTCAAACAAGTGTGTAATGGGGTAGAAATGACCACAGGACAAGAGCATTCATTCGCTATACACGTACAGTTACTAATGCTTCATCATGTGTTTTTTATTATCTCAGGGCCAGAAAGGGGAAAAGGTGAGTTAACTAAAGTGTATTAAAGATTCACTTGAATTAAAAAACTGTATGCAATGACAGTGTTACTTATTTGATTTTTTATTACAGGGAGATGGTTCTGGTTTTGGAGGTCTGGTATGTATTTCTCATATTTCCATGTTTACATTATTTTATCTGTTAAATAATAAGCAAATACTTATTTCCCACTTCAGTATTCGTTTGGTCTCTCTGTTTTGCCTTGAAGTACCTTTATGCTTTTCATGACATGACATAACCTTTATTTAATAATCTAAATCTTAGAATAAAACTGTTTTCTTTTCTGTTCACTGTTTTTGATGTAGAGATTCAGACAAAGCCCTGGGCAGTATGACCCCTTCACTTCTTCAAAAGGAGAGACCGGAGAAAGGGTAAGAAACACAGTTGTGGTAACCTTAATCCCTGATGATCATTTATTTCAGACTTCTTGATCTTTTAGGATCTGTTTTGTTGTATACATGTAAAGGGAGCACATTATGGTATAGCTTACCACTCTCGGTCAGGGAATGTTCCAGCTTGGCATTTTCAAGAGTCATCTGAAGCTGTGACTCAGAACAATCCCGATCCGTGGCCATGTCTAAAAATCAATTTTTAATTATGCCTACATACATACATCTATGTAACTAACCCCAGTGCAAGACTGCATACATAAACAATTCTGTGTATCTAACCTTCTGCAATAGTATGCCTGTATATGCAAACTCATATACAATATTGCTATTTGCAATCACATCAGTACTTTAAAGTCACAGGCTCCAGGGCAAATGTGTAATTCACACCACACAGCCACTTTATATGCTTGTATATGTGTCTCTGTCGACTAATGAACAATGTATGTTGTTGTTTGATTTTTGCTTGCCATTGTGGTTTTATGTAAATGTGTATACATACCAAGCGGCCAAGGGGCTACAGATGGAAATAAGCCTATGGAAATATTTTAGGATTACTGTTGAAATTTGCAGATAGGAGTTATAAAGAGTCAACTTTAAGAATAGAGGAGGATTGCATTTTTTATGTTGTATATCATTATTTACTAGTCAACAATAGTTTAAGAATTATGTGGAGATTATTTTAAATAAGAGGTTCCATACAGTCTGTTTACTGTTTTCACTCCTTTAGTCATTTACAGTAAATCTTAACACAACTACTCCATCTTCATAGCTCCATTATATTAAAATACAGTTTTATTTATTTCTTCATATTCCCCTCTCACCACCCTGTGTCATCGGGCTCTACTGCGCGTGTTCATTCTTTCATCTTCCTGCACAGTCCATAATGTTTTTTATTTGACAGGGACCTTCTGGAACAGATGGAGTACCTGGGTTGCCAGGACGACCAGGAAGAACTGGACCCCCAGGTTCTGCCGGCCAACGGGTAACTCAATTCAGAAAAAGAAAACCGCATACTGACTTTGTTATAGTTTATTTTGTTCAGGCCTGACTTTGAAAATTATATTTGTTGTTCTTTTTGTTTAGGGCACTCCAGGCGTTCCAGGTGATATGGTAAGAAATATGATGATGAATAAAGTCTTTATGAGTTATTAGAGTGAGTCAGCCGACTGCTATTCACTTCATATAAAAGTGATGTCCTGACTTTGAATGTAGTCCTTGAGCAAAGCTACATGTTTCCTCTGTTCCCTTTGCTTTCTTACTGTAGAGGTAAACAACAACTAACCCTAACCCAAAACTTTAGCTAAATATAAGACAGCTAAAGGAATGTAGCCATTTAATATTTTTGAATTGGCAACTTCTAATTTGATGGCACTGGTTTACATTCACCTTTAACTTTGAAGACTTTTTTGTCAATTCTCATTTCCACCTACATGCCTCTAAATCAAACCTGTATATTTGTTACAGATCTATCAGAATAATGATAATCATGTCCACTATAGCCTATATATTTTCATCCCCTCCCCACGGGTTCATTGATGGACGGCTTGGCCTCCCCCCCCCTATCCCTTTCCAAGCCCGGGGCAGTCTAGGCCTGTGAAGGCTGTTTCGTCCTGAGCCGGGGATCCGGCCAAAGATTTCTGCCTTTTAATAAGGCAGTTTTTTCTTACCACTGTAACTTTTGCTGCTTTGCTAAAGTGCTCATGATGGATAGGCCGGGACTTTGTAATATAGCAATAAGTAAGGTCTTTTTACCTGCTCTTTGTAACATAACAATGAGTAAGGTCTTTTACCTGCTCTTTGTAACATAACAGTGAGTAAGGTCTTTTTCCCTGCTCTTTTGTAATGTTAACAGACAAAGAGTAAGGTATTTTACCTGCTTTTTGTAAAGTGTCTCAAGATAACACTTGTTATGAGTTGACGCTATACAAATAAAAATGTATTGATTTAATTGATTGATTGATTGATCTAATAATCACCCTTTCTCTTTCTTTCCCCGGCAGGGGCTTCCTGGACTCACTGGTCCAAAAGGACAGAGAGGAGAGAGAGTAAGTCTGACCGCTGCTTTTCATTTAGATTTAATTTCCGATTGCTTTTTCCAAGATATGAGCTGAGGACATGGTTGCAGACAAGATTGATGTACTTTAATTAAAAGGACCGAAGTGTTACAATAACAAGAACAACAGAAACAATGGAATTGCTCTGTTGAGAATCCAAGCTCATGCTTCTTGTGTGTCCTCATAGGGAGAGCCTGGATATGTCATAGCTGGAGCAGACGCAAATTATGTTCCTGGACGGAAAGGAGAGCCAGGATCTTCAGTGAGTCCTCAGCAAAACTGTCTTAGGGTTTTGGCTATAGTGAACTGAATAACAACACAGAAATGATTATGTATCACAGGGACCACAGGGACCTCCAGGTGTACCAGGGGTCAATGGAGCTCCAGGTCTACCTGGCCAGCCAGGGCCATCAGGGTCACCAGGAATATCTGTTAAGGTAAAATTAGATCAGATGTAAAAATTCAAAGTGAAGAAATAGGCTGTAAACACTACAACAGCATAATGATGTATCTGTTTGTATTTTATGTATACAATTTTAGATAATGTAGACTTTTTTAAGTTAGGCAGTAAACCAGAGTTTTTTCTTTTGTATGCACTTCAGGGAGATCCGGGGGAACCGGGAGAGAAAGTAAGTGGGTGCTACTTTGCAAGCCTTTTCAGTCTTTTTTAAAAGGATGCATTGAAACATTTTATTTACAGCGTCATGTGTTTTGTATCCTCTTGATGTTTCTGTTTGTATCCTTTTAAAGCCCTTTGTGACTCTCTTTTTGAAAGGTGCTAAATAAAGTTATTATTATTATTATTATTTTCTATTTGTATAATAAGCCTTTTTAATACCTCAAAATCAGATATGATCTACTATGAAAAAGGCATTGCTCCATTTTGATCTGATAAGGCTTTGATTCTTTTTGTAAAGGGTCTACGTGGGAAGCCGGGCGTGAATGGAGACAAAGGAGAGTCGGGGAGAGATGTAAGCCCATGGTTGATACAATGGTTAAAAATGAGCAACAAGACATTGCATAACAAAAATAAAAGATTTTTCAGAGCCACCTCCGAGAAAATATTTTGCATCTTTTGACACATATGTCTCTGTCTTCTTCATTTCTGCTGTTTCTCACACGCACACATATGCAAACTTCTCCAGGGTATTGCAGGTTTGCCTGGTCCCATTGGTATTGACGGGGTTCCAGGATTGCCAGGAGAGATTGGACAGAAGGTAAAGCGGTGAATAACAAAAAGAATACAACTTCAGTGACCAGTGTATAATAAACACATGTATCTTGGATGTTAATTTTGCAGGGGCAAGAAGGAATTGGCATTCAAGGTGTTCAAGGTCCTCGTGGAGAGCCAGGAGAGAAGGTGCATCACTTTTTACGCTTTAGTTTCTAGTTTCTAGTTTCTTTAGTGTTTTTCTAGATAATTAAATAAATAAAAAATGATATTTTTGCTTCAATGTTTGAACTTTTTGTTTTGCAGGGAAATCTTGGCCTAATGGGACCAGTTGGCCCAAAGGTAGCAGACATTAAAATCTGAACATAAAGTTGTCGATTTGTTTGATTGCTTTGTTTCTATATATATATATACATATATACATATATATATATATATATATTACAGAAAAAAGAATGTAGAATAATGCTTTTTGACTTATCCTATAGGGTGATCATGGAGAGCAAGGCATCCAAGGAATCCTTGGACCTCGGGTCTGTTATCAATCATTATCTCCTGTTCAAAAAGCAAGCAAAGAGTTTCTGCATATTTTAGTCATGAGTGCATATTAATTACTCGCTGCATAGTTTGATGAGCGTTTGATGCAACAATCAAGGATGAAAAGATTCAAAGACCAGTGATTTATTTTTACCTGCAGGGAAAGAAGGGATTCAAAGGGGAGCAGGGGGACAAGGTGAGGTCATCCTACACACATTGTCCACTCTCTCTCTCTCTCTCTCTCTTCAATAGGCTGAAAATATTCACTCTATACTTATTAAACATCACTTGCTGCAACAAAGAGTAAAATCGAGTTTATGTGAGTGTTTAAAAGCATTTTGCCTTTTTAGGGAGAACGAGGAGAGATGGGACCAGTCGGACCACTAGGACCCACAGTGAGTGAGGATTACATCTCATACGAAAAGGGCTGAAATAACTTAAATAAATACAGTTTATAGACATTTGAGCGACTTGTGTTCTTCCTGTGTTCTGGAACATGTTTCAACACAAGTCCCACATAATAATTCTGCTACCACATAAGCACATTACAATCTACTTTCTAGCTTTTTCTTTGATGGTGTAGAAAGCATGAGGCCGATAACAGAAGTTTATTTACGACCCAATCTGAAAACAGTTTAACAAAACACAATTTAAAAAACGTTTCCTAATATCTCCAAACAGACATTTAGGGTAATCAATGAACACATGAGGATGCCATTTTCAATCAAGATCAGGACTCTATTGTAGATGGTTATGATTACATACAATCATGAGCCAAATAATCAAACCTCTGCGGATAGCTTTTGCAAATAAGCAATTCCGTGCTGCATCAGTGATTTTTTTGTTTGAGGAAGTTTAGTCTTTTGGAAGAAACTAGCAAAAATAAATGCAGTCAAGAAGACCCTCTTCCTCTCTTTTCGGATACAATTTTCTATCCCAAATGTCTATTTGTATATATGAAATAATGGAGCGCTGGTCATGGATGTAGGTTCAAGGGTGTTAAAGAATGTATAGCTGATGATACATTTTAAAATTACAGGAACATTGGCAGAGTGCCTTTAGTCAACTATCAATCATAATAAAAACTATAGAGTCTAAAACATATTTGTCATGTTCCTTTTTTTTTTTTTTCCAGGGACTGACCGGGCCATTGGGGTTAAAAGGAGATGAGGGTCCAAGAGGTGTCCCTGGAGATCCTGCCAAGGGCGTAAGGAAACAATTCATCTAATTTTAACAAAAACAATGAAGGAACTTGATGCTTCATCCCTTCTCTGCCTTTTTTTTTTTTGCTTCACAACAGATAATTGGCCCAACTGGAAAAAAGGGTGCTAGGGTAAGTAACCAAAGTCTTTTTCTTGGTCTATTTGTCCAGATAAAGTTTGCCTGGGTTCATTTTTAACATCTCAGAGGTTTATAGCACTTGCAAGTCCACATTTGTGCAGATTTTATTTTAGACATTTCAACAGAGACAAAAGCAAACATTAGAGTCCTTTGTCGTTTTTTTATAATTATTTTGTGGCTTTCTTGCCTTTAATGGGCAGGACAGTGGATGGAGGAGAAAATAGTGTGCAACCTAACCACTAGGCCAACCGGTCCCCCCCCCACACCACCTTTCTTGACTTTAAGCATTTCTATACCCTCGCATTAAAATCGATGACTTTGACTTCCTGTTTTTATATTCACCCTGAGCTGCCTGTCGACAGTTTTAGAGACTGATAAGCTGTTCGGATTCAAAAAAGATTTACTCCCTTGTTGTCTTGACCAATTAGTGCAAAGATTTAAGAACAATGTTACCATGGTAACCTTCAGGCTGCTGGATTACACTGGTACATTTTGTCATAACCTCACATGTATGTTTAAACTGTTTGCCTATATTCATTTTAACTAGCCGGAATGAAGAGAGGGAGAGAAGTGATTTTCTTAATTTTTTATTCTGGTGAGACTTGGTTAATTAATTGTTCCGGGTATTCTTGCACACACAGACTCGGTCCTCTGGGTCTGCTTATCAAACACAATTAAGATTTTCTCTCATTAGCTTCTGCTGGGGGACTGAACGCTCCATTGAACAGGACCTCTTTAATCTCAGTCCACAGGCGGCTGTTTCAACTGAAGAGTTTTGTTTTGGAACTTGTGTGATCATGTAGACTGGCAACCAGAATCCAGTGGATGCCCTACTGCTGTTTATATATGTGAATATTTTTTGTCATCAGGGGGACATTGGTCCGGTCGGCCCTACAGGACCACAAGGGATAAAGGGTGAACAAGGAGACAAAGGAGCAAAGGTTAATAAATACCAACATTTCCCATCATTGCATTTTGTCATTTTTATTTTTTTAAGTTGAATTTTTTCAGACCAGAGTGGAAAGACGTTAGTTCCAAATGACAAACGATTTGATCATGATCTGTCCTGCTTTACACAGGGCAGCCCTGGTTTTGGGATTCCAGGACAACGGGGAGAAAAGGGGGAAAATGGTGAGAGGGTGAGTGATCTGCACAAGAGGAATCCCTCTGTTATCATTTGATATTTGTTGTCATCAGATAATACTGGAGTAAAAAAGAACTGTTCATAACTTTATCTTTTGACTAAGGCTTTATCTTTTTTTTTTATTATTATTCACAGGGGAATGTTGGTTTGTCAGGAAAGCCAGGACCAAAAGTAAGTTTTGTTATGAAGGCAAATTGTTCTGTATTGCAATGTTTTGTTGGTGAATAAAGGTGATAAACTCACCACCAAAAGTTTCCAAGCACCTTTAATCTAATTGTTTTATGCTGGTTAATGAAATTCAGAACTTCTCAACTTAAGAGACAGATATTTTCCTCCTTGGTTGGTGGAGACTGAAGCAGAGTTTAAAAAAGAGCACAAGTCCAAATGAATGCTAATGATGCTCCATGTCAGCAATGTTTAAAAGACTGTTGGCAACTAAAGCACACGTTATGTCCTAAAACATGAAAAAGTAGATTTATATTTAAGGTTTTCAGCGTTACTTGACCAGAGGTCTTGTGTTTGTCCAGGGGCTGGACGGCTTCAAAGGTGACAAAGGAAATATTGGATTACCCGGCAATCCTGGAGTACCAGGATTAAGAGGTAAAGATGTAAGTAAATCCTGAGTTGCTGATACAGCAATTATATATAATTATACAGGTTGTTTGTATTTCTAATTTGAATTATTTCAGAAATTGTGTTGGGACAAAGCTCCTAGTTTGAATAAAGACAGAAGTGAATATGATAAATGTCTCAACAAGCCTTGATGATATATTTACTTAATAAAAGATGTATAGGTAATGCTTCTTTTCCCTTTTTACATACATGCATATGCCTTCTGTGTGTTTACTTTGTAATGTTGATGACAATTACTAAACTTTGTGTGTAGGGTGCATTTGGAACTAAAGGAGACTTTGGAATAAAGGTACAGTCTGCAGCTTTTACAGTATAGTGTTGTTGGTTCACATTGTTGCTCATCAGCATTTATGTATATCAATACAGTTATACCTTTTTTGGATATATCGATTTAGCAACTTAAAATCTTTTTGTCCTCACAGGGAGAACAAGGACCCCCTGGAGAGCCTGGTGACAGAGGAATACGGGTATTTCTTTATTGTATCTCATAGTGAGTGATAGGTTTTGACTGTTGAAAGAAATAGGATGAGAAAAAAAAAACCCTGTTTGATCACAAGGGTCCCCAAAATCAACATAAACCAAATGTTCCTCACAGTAGCTTTAAATAACATAGGTCCTGAGGTTTACAAATGAAGAAAATGAGTTTGACAAAGTGCATAGAGTGCAGGTTGATCTGAAGGAGTATTTATCTTTCTGCAAACTATCCATGTTATAGAAAGTATTTGTAGAGTCTGTATGAATTAATAAACAGGACAGTAGATATTGGCTTTAATAGCTGCCAGCTGGAACATTAAGTCAGATAGTTGCACCGATTTTTTAATTGTATTCCAATTAACCATTTGTGTCACATTACACTTCTCTTAATTTGCCGCATCACTTGAAAGCGTTTGATCAAGGCAATAATTCAGGGCCCAGGTTAACATCTTTGTTATTGTTCAGGGTCCACTGGGGCTACCAGGGCGACCAGGAGACCCAGGAGAGAAAGGAGACTCTGGGAAATCTGGCTCACATGTAAGTCCTTCAGAGTTTAATAAAAGACCATGAACTAGCCCTTCAAAGACGTGGCAATAAGGTATTATTTATACTTTGTTATCAGTGTTGTTTTGTCTCCATTGAACACAAATCTGTTTAGTTATTTTGTGAAGTCACTTTGTCCATAAATAACTGGAAGATGTGAGTTCGATCTGCAATTCTTCTGGATAATTTGTCATTTTCTTTGTTTGAAGGGTACTGATGGAAAGAAAGGAGACAAAGGGGAGCAAGTACGTTTATATTCAACCTCTCTCTCTTTCTCATTGATGTTGTTTGTACCCCATGGTTGACGCAATTCGATCATTCTTCTGCATCATTCACCTGCTATCTTCCCGTGACTTCAGTGATTAAGTTTGCCATTTTGTGTTTGCCATCCTTTGGTGCACACCTGCTAGTTTTCCTTTGTTATGCAGATATGAATTGTGTTGGCAGTGCGACATTATAATATTAACTGGGTGTCTTCTTGTCCTCTTCTTTTGATCGTGCTGCCATGGTCACAAAGGGAAAACCTGGACCTCCGGGAACACAAGTAAACAAACCTCTGTTATCATTTCTGTCTGCTCCTCATCAGTTCAGCCATGTTTGACAGGGCCGTTTGTTGTAATGAAGCTTGAACAAGACAACATCACTCTCCCATAAGATGGAGAAAATGAACGCTTGTTCTCAATCAGCTGAAATCTTTTGTCAATCAGGAAGTTAACTTTTGAAACTTTTACTTTGCCTGAGCAGATTTTGGGGGACAATAACTTACTGACCAGAGTGATCCAGGTAACTTGAAGAATGACATTCAACATGATTTGATTTCTGATTTTTTTAATGACTTAATTGAAATTTCTCTTCTAATCACTCCTTCCCTTCAGGGTGAACCAGGAGAGCCGGGTCAGCCTGGATTGAGAGGAGAAGCGGGTCTACCTGGTCCCGCAGTGAGTATCTAATTGCTTTCTAAAGTAGTCATAAAAAATATTTATCATGTGCAGAAGCAGACTGATCATGACTACCATCAATTGTAAAGTAAATCCATCAAGTGTCACATAGAGCTGAAGCACTAGGACAAAAATTCAGTCTACAACATTTCTGCAGTTTTTCATATTAAAATGAAAAACACTATCTGGTTCCCACCTCTGAAACATTGTGATATGCTGGGTTTCTCTGTCTAACATTATATCAATGTGACTATCCTTTGAGTTTTAAATATTATCCATATAAGATAATACATTTGAGACATTACTCTGTTATTTTTGGCCTTTCCTAGACCAAACAATTAAAGGATTTGTTGTCTATTAGAGAAATAATCTAGACTACAGATGAATCAATAATGAACCCAGTGTTTTGTTGACAGAGTTTAGACTTTATGGATTTTAAATTATAGCTCGTATTTTGGTATTTAGTATGTTGTAATCTATAGACTGACTTTACATCTGGGTGTAGATCAAACCCTCAGGGGGGGGAAATTGAATAATGGTCTCACTCCACAGGGTCCAGAAGGGAAACCAGGACTACCCGGATCATCTCTGGTAAGTCAACTTCAAATTCTTACTCTGCTACTACCTACCTGCCTATATGTGAAACGTGAAACACTATGTATTACAGGGTGGTTCTGGACCTGATGGTGTACCAGGGAAACCAGGAGTTAAGGTTATACAAACTTTTGCACACAGTATTACTTGAGTTCATATTTGGGCATATGGAGTATTGAATCACTTACAAAGTGTTTAATAATATCTGCAGGGTACCCCGGGACAAAAAGGAGAGCCTGGTCTGGTGAGTGAAGCAAGGTTTCTTTTAATACAATATGAAATTAAACTGTGTCTACATGATTAGTTAAAGATGAAGAAACTTGTTCACTCTAATCAGAGAGACTGTTTCTCTGTTTTAACTCGGCTGTTTGAAGCGTTTTGTTTACACGGAAATATCTTTTTAGTCATTTCACGAAAGGATTTTCCAAGAGAGAGCTGTTAATAATCTAATTATGGAAATTCAAAATACTTTTAGCCCCTTTAGTCCAACTAATAATAAATAAATATGACTAATAACACTTTTGCTGTTATCAGAGAGGAGAAAAGGGAGACCAAGGCCGGGTGGGGATTGCAGGAATTCCTGGTTTACCGGGAACTCCAGTGAGTACTGCTACTCTATTCTAAATATAAAGATGCTTGTGTCTTAAAGATTCAATACCCATTCTTCATCTGTTTTTAAAGATGACTCTCAAGTCGACATTTAAGCCTTCACATCCACATTTATTGTTGTGTCTGGTATGTTTTCTGAATGAGCATCCTGATTTCTTCTTTATTTCAGGGCAGACCTGGCATCGACGGGAAGAGAGGACTGCCAGCAAAAGATGTGAATATCATTTTGATCTTTAAAAATAAAACGATACTCTGAGTGATATAAACCTGATTACTTTTATGCTTGACATCTGAGCTAATTTAGATATTTTGCTAACATTTTAGTTCAGTTTTTCAGAATTTCATACTACTTTATTGTTTTGTCAGGGAGAAAAAGGAACAAAAGGAGAAGATGGCAAGAAGGTACTTAAAATTTAGTTCAACCTTCTTTAAATGTATAAAGTGATATTTTGAATACGTGTGTTAACGTTCCTCTTGTTGCAGGGGGAGAAGGGAAATGCAGGACAAAATGTAAGCAGCTTCGAGATAAAGAAAAAAAAAACATTTTACATTTCAAAAAAGATACCTGAGGTTCCGAATGTATATCCTCCTCTTACCTTTACAGGGTAAAGATGGTAGTCAGGGGGAACAAGGACCTCCAGGTTTGCCCGGTAGGCAGGTTCTCGTCACTCCTGAGGTAAGAACAATCACTTGTAATGCTGGGGATTTTAAAAATCAACATATTCAGAGTTTTACCTTATAATTATACACTTTTCTCATTTCTGCTAATTGTTGAGTCAAAAGAAAGAAAAGAAGAAATTCTTCTGATTTTTACTCGTTCTCAGGGCGCCACCATTGACGAAATCCGACAAGCATTCCCAATCCCGATGGGTCCTCCGGGAGCTCCTGTGAGTTTGATGCTTGCTCTCGACATGTTCGTTGATATTTATAGCTCATGAAAAATGTCACATTATTTCATCTGATGCACGACATTATTCAGATTTGGCCTGCATGGCGGCTGAGTCATCGTGCAGCGATGATGACTGTAATGCTTTTATTGTGGGCTGCAATGAGTTTTGTCCTCATCTGAATACAGATAAGCTCAGTGCCATGCATTGTAGAGGCATGTTCCAATATCTTGCTCCTCTGTTTCTGTGTGTTTAGGGTTCACCGGGAATGAAGGTAAGATGGTGATGGGGTTCATATGAAACACCGTTATAATAGGAACAAAAAACATTAGCTCTGTTGCTCATTTGCAGCTCTTGTTGTTGTGTTTGCAGGGTGATAAAGGAGAAAGAGGCGTGAAAGGAGACACGGTATGTTTCAGCATTGAGCTTCACAAATATGTATATGGAAATGACATAATTTCACTGTGATTACTTGAATGTTTCTGCAGGGAAATGTCGGAGCTCCTGGCAAATCTATCGACATGAAGGTGAATACAAATGTAGAAGTAGCTCCCCCGAGACATAGTTTCTCATTTTGCACTTTTAGCAATCTGTTTTTCTTTCCCTCTTTAGGACATTGAAGTGATGTTTGAAGCGTACGGCATCAGGGTGAGCTCTGAATCTGACTTTGACTACATTTAAAAGTTAGAAATACTTGTGATTGTATCCGAGTTTGACCTTCTCTATAAAAAAAAAACTTCCTTTCCTTAGCTGCCTCTGTTGAAGGCTTTGATTGACAGGCTACTGCAGGATGGAATAGAGGAGCTGCTTCATGTGCTCATCACGTCCAAAAAAACAAAAGAAGGAACTCACACCTCCAACGTCATCACTGAGTACACGGTACATAAACTCAAAGAAAGGAGAGTGTGTCAGAGTTGGATTAAAAAAGGAAAAATGAATAAGCAAAAGTCAAATTGTATTATAAGACACTGTTACAAAACACCGAAGTTCAAAGAAGAGTAAACAGCTCAGTCTAAGTCATTTTAATGAGTCAAATGTTAACTCACTTATTTTCTCTGTCATGAAACAAAAGAATCAAACCATTTGTAAACCTATAAGAAGTGAAAAACTTCCGTTCATGTTTTTCTCTTCAACAGAGTTCAGTGAAGTTGGAGCTTACTGGCCAGTCTCCATCAGACCTAGACTCCATTAAGGACCCTGATTTTGGCCGACAGCTTCCAGAAGCTTTTTCAGTCGTACGTTGCCTCAAAAATGTCCATCGAACCCAGGGGTGGGCAACTGGTGGCCCGGGGGCCACATGCGGCCCCCATCAACCCTCAATGTGGCCCTCAGGTCAATTTTGACATATCAATTAATTGGAATCATGAAGAAAACCTGACAAATCTGCCAACCAGAATCAGAAATCATGAAAACCAGAAATATGTCCATAATAATATTTGATCACTGGTATATGTTGAGTTAAATTTGAGACATAATTGATTTTAATCATTTTTGTATCCTACAATTTGGCCCCCTGGCAGTGAGAATTAAATGAATGTGGCCCTTGCTGTGACCAAAGTTGCCCATCCCTGATCTAACCTCTCTACTGATGTTATTTCCTTAAACAGTCATAAGTGCAGTTATCATCTTCATTCAAAGTCAGAAGATATGCTTAGGGAACACCACAAAGACTCAATATTCTTGTTAATTTTCATAAACGATGCCATCATTTTCCTATTCATATTTAAACCGATTTGACTCGAGAAACACTGAATGGTAACAGAAAAACTCCATTACAAGACTCACATGATCTTCATTGGATCTCATCATAAAAATAACATTTAAATGAGAGGAATAAAGATGAACCGCTGACAAATATTTAGAGTCATCCAAATCTATTTTAGACTTATTCCTCACCTCATTAGGAGAGTCGGAGACATATGTTGCCTTAGACCATTCTTACTTACGAGTGAAACCACTTTGGCTGATAAGTTTTCACATGTATATGATGGTTTTATCGCATATAGTTTATGAACCCTTAACAAATGTCTATTGATTCATATCTACATTTTGTTTATATATTCTTAATCGAGTGTTCTAAGATGACCCTGAGGACAACAAACTAACACATGTTGGTCTCAGATATCGTGCAGCTCGAGTGTTGTTGTTTTGACCTCTGGAGACAGACGTAGATAAAAATTGTTACAAAAATATCAGCTCTTGTTGAACAAGTTCTTCATAACATCATCAATGTTTATACATTAAGTAGATGCTTCTTGTCCAAATCTGCATATCCTCTTAGCTCTAAAAATTATTTATTTTGATGTGAAGGACCCTTCAAAGGAAACAGCGGAGAGTCCCTCTTTATGGACAGACACCACGCTTAACGGCGAGCAAGAACTGGACAGGATTGGGAAGAAGTTGAGAGAACAGGAGAAAGTAGGCGGAGACGGGGACGGAGCATTTTCTCTCAAAATTAACCAGACAGCAGTCAATTCTACTTTCAATTCGACTACGACCCAGGAGGTAAGAACATTTAACAATTAGGTATGCCAAAATTAAATGTCGCTTTATGAAATGATTGGAAACGTGCTGAGAACACTGAACATATTAATCGTTTAACTGTTAATACAGAACGGGAAAAGATTATTTCCCAGCAACAATTTCCGTTGAACTGAGTAATAACATTTATCTCATCAAGGTTTCAAAAGCAGCGTAATCCCTTTTATTATATTATATTCTCTTGTAGTCAGACTTTATACAATAGGTATAGGTAGTATAATATATCATATGATATACTCATTATGCATCTCACTTTTACAGTAGGACTTTACACCATAGGTACATTTGTTTGGAAAATGTCATTTGTAAGACAAAAACTGTCAGAAACAGTTTCTGTGTGCATTCCAGACGGTTTCAGGGTTACCAGAAAGTGTGCTGGAGACGGTTCTCCTCTCTCAGGAGGACTCTCTGAAGAAGAACTCAGGACAAAAGAAGAAGAACAGGGAACGTGGGAAGGTAAAAGCTGCACTGTGAACATGATGATCGTTGAATGAGTTTTGCCCCTGACCATTCAAAACGTATGTATGTTTACATCCATAACATCAAACATGAAATACTCCTCTGTTCATTTTTAACAAATGTAATCATAATTCTTTTTGGTTGTCTTTGATAACATAACACATAGAGTTGAAGGAGCATGCAGGTATTGAACATTTCAGCTCAGCCTTCCTGCCTTCCAGTTATTCACTGCTTTGAAGTAATGTGATTAAAATATTCAAATCAACTTTCAGGGACTTTTGTGCTTAAAGTTGAGGTACTGTAGATATAATGCAGTCAAGCACTTATGAGCATGTTTCCAGTAGATTTAGGCAAAAAAAAAAGAAATAAATGCTCACTGTGTCTACATTTGTGTTTTGTTTCTCTTTTATCAAATGCAGTATTTATTTCTTATATGTAAAAAATGCATTGTAATATTTTGCAATGCAGCACCTTCTTTTTATTTTAACTGTACACAAACCATGACACAAAATCAGTGGCTTCCTGGAGGGCAGGATATCACTGTAGCCAGACAATGTTATTTATATATGCAGCTCTTTATTGGAAGAATAACCTGACATTAAAGAACATAAAGAGCAGCACGTTACATGCTAAAGCCTAATGAGAGAATCTAAAAATATTGGATTGACTCTAACCATAGTCTTCAATACTGTCAAACATTTTTGATTTAAATAAATGAGCTGAAACATACAAACCTACCTGTGTGCTCCTCAACAAATGAGCAAAACCCATTGATAACTATAACACTAAAGTGTCATTTTAAACACCTTAATTTAAATGTGTTATTGTTTTTTTTTGATATTCATTAACTACTTATTCCTCTCTTAAGTATCTGCCCATTAACTTGCAGTACCCACTCGTAGTTTTCATACTTGATCATGAACGTCTGAAGCATGAGAAACCTTTATCTTTTTTTCTCTCCGACTGTGAACTTCTTAACCAGGGCAAAGGAAATAAAGGACGGCATAAAAGGCAGAGACAACGCCTGGTAAATGTCCTTGAAGAGGGTCCGACTAAAACCACATTTTGCCCGAACTAAAACAAAAGAAACCAACTAATCAAGCCAACTCACCCTGCAGAACCCAAACACAGACTCTAACACTGGCCTAAGCTAACATGACATTAACAATGAATAAGAGGTTTAGTATTAAAATGTAACAGAAATAATCATAATAAACTAACATTTTAGATATTACAAACATCATTAAGCAGTTATTGTATACATGGTGTGGCTAGTCCAACTTAAAGCATGCATTTGTCTTAGTCTCCATGTGCTTCTCATTATAATGATAACAGGTTTGAAACTTTTGATTAACGGGTTGCTTTGTCATCGCTTGGCTTCGTTGTCTTCCAGCCATTGACACAAATGATTAACAATGATCAGTACCAGTATCCTCCTCTAATTGTTGTCATTTCTCCTTAATCCAAAGACAAATGAGGAGGACAAGCAAGACAAAGAGGAGGGGGAGGAGGAGGAGGAGTTTTTAAAAGAAGAAGAATACAGCTATGAATATGAGGTGGGCCGTAGCCGCAGTAAATGACTAATTTGTGAGCAGTGGGAAACTTCAATTTAAAGTGATGGTTGATGATGCGTTGGGGTTGTTATGGATTTGGTGCGCTGTCGTTGTGGGTGTCTTCTTGTTAACAGACCCGTCAAACTCATAATGAGATTGTAAATTCATATATACATATGTATTGTAGAGTCTCGTCTGTGCCCACACTAAACTCTGCTGAGAGTTTGATTAATGACACACCCACCACCTGAATTAATTATTAGAAATAAATGAGTTTGTCATCACAAGCCCACTCAAGCTTCTCTGCATATCTTCCACTGGAGCTTCTGGAGGTTGCGAGTGTTTAAACGTCATCAAAGTTAGTTTTTTTTCTCTTTCTAAATAGGATGAAATTCATCCAGATGACCTGTCTGTCTCTCAGGAGAGAAGTGGCAACAGACAGGTGAGTTTGCTTCAAACTTCATGCTCTCCTCTGTTTAGCTGATAGTGTTTAAGTAAAATAATATGTTTCATGTTTCTGTCATAGCAGCTTGAAGTCCCTATATAGTCCTTTCCCCTTCTGGTTGATAAAAGGCTTTCTATTAATCAATCTCTTTTATTTCACCAGACTGCATTCTGATGGAAAGAGAGCAGAGACAGCTGAGCTCAGTAATGTCCTGCACCTGAACAATAATAACATATTGAAAGTGTTTTTCTCTTTTGTAGGAGGATCATTTACCCACAAACAGTCCGGCCCAGTTAGAAACACGGGCTGAAACCTCCAGTCGTCCTCTGCCATCCTCAACCAACAGAGCGACAGATACTACAACTAATGTAGGATGTGTTACATACCATCATTTATTATTGATTTAGATTTTCCAATCACCCAGTCTTTCCCACGCTAGGTGTTACATTTTCCTTGTTTCTGTGCAAGTTGAATCACCTTGATGATGTTTATTATTCTTTCTATGATTAGACAATGAACTGGTTTAGGTGGTGCTGGTAAAACATGTAAAGGGAGTGTGGAATGAAACTGGTTAAGTTTAATGGTAAACACAAAAGAAAATTGCAATACAAAATAATTGACATTACTTGTTTTTCAGATACACACAGACACATGAACTGCACAGGTCACTTTATATATCAATATATAAGACAAATGTTTAGGAACAATTAAGTGTTTTCTGTGTGTGTTTTTCTATGTAGGTCTTTTTCACATTAACCTTTCCACAGGCCTTACACGTATAACATTTTATTGCTTTTGTTTGAAGCTTAAAGTCTTGGTGCTGGTCTTGGTCTCAATGCACTCTGCTCTTGGTCTCTGATAGAGGGGTCATGCCTAAAACACTAATAATAAATAAAGAGACCCCAGAGCTGAACAGAAAGACGGTATGATTTTGATAAGAAACACATCATCTACATATTAAAAACACCATCGTAGGCTTATTTCAATTTGTCTGAAAAGAATAGTTTTAACTACAACCATTCAAAACACTACAGCCTGTTGGATCTCATTTGGGCTTCCTATATGATCAGAAGATATTTACATCTCATTAATGTTAGTTCTCAAACTGAAGCATGATGTTTAAAAGAAAATGAATGTAGTTAATTTCCATTTTCTCCTCCTGCAGGTTGTTTTTACAACCACAGATCCACAACGCAGCGATGAAATAGAACAGGTACTGAGCAGCAGCTGCCTCTCACTGTAAACGTTGCATACTGATTTGAACTGAACATAGTGCTTCAAAGTTTTTCCACTGTCATCTTCCTTATCTTATTTGTCCTTTATTGTTATGAGCAGGACGAAGTGTCACTACCTACACCTCCCATCACAACAGAACAACCAGACAAGGTAGCGTTGAACTTTGAACTCGCATCACAAGCTTGAATCTTAATTAACTGGATGTTTCTGGAGACTCTTGCATGCCTGGGAATGCCAATCTTCTTTATTTACACTCAAAAATGAGAGTCTTGAAAATGATGCACAAGTGCTTGAGACGTTATATACTGTTTTCAGGAAATAAAACATGCCTTGAGTCATATAACAAAGAAGCACTTGGCATCATGTTTTCAGACTTGTTTCTTCTTTCTTTCTTCTGTGAAAGTTTCACCAGTGCAAACATGTTTGTGTGAGGCTATGAACACAAGGGGAATGTAAAAAAAAGCCATCAAAGAGTTTGGATTCACAATCCAAAGCATGAGACAGGACAGCATGTTTTTTTTTTTTTTCATCTGAAGTTTGTCTGAATGGGAATGAGCTGGAAAAGCATCCTGTAGTCTCGCTCTTGAGGAGAAAATTACTACCGAAGAAAATGATTCCAGAGAGTTACTTGTAATACTCTCTCTCTCTGTTTGTTTGTTTTTTTTTTAAACAGGATTTTTCTTAATTCCCAAGAGACTGTGACTGTTTAGAGTTAAAGAAATCATAAGAAAACACACAACACACGGAAAGCACTGTGAACTGTTTTGCTGGTGAGGAGCCCTGAACCTGACCCTGAGCGTTTCATGAGGAAGGACTTCTTTTCACAAAGGGACGATGTTTTCCACCACACTCCATTTCTTTTTTGAGCGCTTTTTATTAGATGGGGCTCGTTAGAAAATCAGGCAGAAGTGACATCCCAGGTTTAAATTCATTCTGCATTATGTTTAATGTAACCTTGACTTTAGCCTGCCTACAGCTTCCAATTTATTTATTTAGACATATATTTTTCTGTTACAAGCTTTCTTTAACATGTGCAACACTTTTAGCCCACTTTTTCTTTGTCAATTTATTTCTGATATTTTATTTATTGAACCATGAAAAAAAAAAGTGTTTTCTTCTCCCACAAACACCTTTGAATCACAACGTTATTCAGACTGTTATTGTACTTTTAGCCAATTCTTGCCAACTCAAACATTCTTTTCACTGGTGAAATGTTTCTTTGTTGTTACACTGTCTGTCTAATTTTAATCTCTTTGTGCATGTATCTCTGAGTAAAACTGCTTCAACAACTTTATAGGCAAGTCTGTGTCTTCCTTTCTTACATGGTTCACCTCATGCATAACAATTATATATCACATTGCTTCAGCTGTTTGACATGGAACATTACATTTACGTCGTTTTCGGGGGCTTGACAGGTTCTTCAATCCCAAATCAGGGTTAGGAAAAGCGCCGACTGGCCAGATTCCATGGTAAGTTTCACCTTGTTTTGTAGAGGACAGTTTAATAATACACATTTAAATTTTAAAAAAGGGCAGACGTATTTACATTTTTATATCATAGGTGTTCATGCCAGGTGCCCCGGGTGGAAGAAATCGCTTCAAGGAGGCCTCCAAAGTAACTTTTTTTCAAACAAAAAAAAAAAATTATGTGTCTCCATTATAAGCAAACATGTCAACAAAATTCTATGGTCTGTCTTTATCGACCATTTGTTTGTTTCTTTATTTCAATTTCAGCATCAGTCATCTGGAGCTCAAGGTTACAATAGCTGGAATGTAAGTCAGCTACTGAGATACAAATCTAATCCAAGAAGATGGTTTGACTTATAAATGGATACATTTGTGCTTCAAAAAACTTGTTTTTCTAGAGGAAAAAGCAAGAAAATCCTGACCTCCATGCACATACAAGCAGTCAGAAGCAACAACACAGCGGGAGCCAGCGGTACAGTGATACAGAAAAAGAGACTGACATAGAAACTCAAGAGGGAGGCCAAGAACCGACTGCAGCTAAAGGACTGGAGGAGTTGGAAAAAGAACAAGAGCCAGACTACTGGGAGGAGGAGAGGAGTGGAGACTACGACTGGGAAACAGAAGAGGATGTGGACCGAGAGAGGGATGGCTTGGAGGAGGAGGAGAACCTGGAGAGGGAGAGAGAGAGGGAGAGGTTGGAGATGGAGAGGGAGAGAGAGGAGCTGGAGAGAGAGAGGGAGGCCGAGCTGGAGCTGGAGAGGGAGAGGACAGAGCAGGAGGGGGAGAGAGACTTAGAGAGGGAGAGGGAGGAGTGGGAGAAGAGGAGGTTGGAGATGGAGAGGGGCCGGGAAGGTGGTTATGGTGAGGAGACAAGACAGCCGTACCCTTACTCTCCAGAGTACTTTTCTCTCAAAGTAAGAGACAATGTAGAAACCTACATTCACTCATCTTCAGAACATTCCCAGCTTTTGTTGTTAGTTTTACATTTTAGAGATATAATGTTATAATGATTGTCAATGCTATGGCATTTTTTATCTCATAGGGACAACAGGGAGAGAACGGACAACCTGGAACAAAGGTAAAGGTCTATTTATCGTAGGGACACATAAACGGTTTGACTTGAATTTATTTTCTCCAATCTGACTTAAGTGGAATCATTCACATCCTATACTGCGCCTGTCTTAAATCCATTTGAAAAACACAAAGTGGAGTGTTTACATATTGGCAATTCTGACTTAAAGTGGCAGTTCACCCAAAATGCTCGACACAATAAAGCCAAGTGTTGAAAAAATGACACCCATTTGGAAGTGACTAAAAACCTTCAGTTTCTCGGATATCAAATTGAGGCTAGCTTCAAAAGACCCAGAAGTCCAATACACAGCCAAATTTTAAAATGTCCACGACAGCAGAAATAAACATGTTTACGGCCTGGTACCAAAAACAGTTTTAGTCTAAGTGATTAATGTCTGTATCAGCACACACTGTACAGAGGGGGGATTTTATAAACTCAACAGTTATGCATAATTGGGATCATGTCTGAACTGACTGCATGGACAAAATTCATGGTGAGTAAGATATTTGACTGATAACTGTTGATTAAAAGACAGAAGGATTCGATTTTTCATGATAAGAAAACACAATTTTTGTAAGGGTTATCGCCAACGTTTTTAAATCATTATTATCAAGTGAATATATCATTATGTGCTGCTGTATCCAGCTGTGCAGTGGCCTTTAACTATGTGCTATTTGCCAAGATACTGGCAGCATTTCTTTATGATTCATGTCTCTTCTCAGTTGATATAAATTGCATTGAGTTTTTAGGGTTTAAAAACATTAAAGATTGAAATAACTGAGTGCTTTTTCAGTTGGAACAAAGTGATATGGGGCACTCAGAGGGGGCCCTTTATAGTCCCCCTCAAACAGTCTGAGTCGCCCCTTTTGCTGCTCAGTAACCTAAAGTTTTATTTACATTTTGAACCTCACATAAACACTTCAAAATCCTTAATCTATTCAGGGGTTGGCATTACCAGAAGAGAGAGAGAGAAAAAAAAACAAACATGTTTTGTCATTTTAAAGTGAAACATCTTTTCTTTGTCAGGATTTGTTGACTCACCCAAATCGTTCCGCTGATTTAAAGTGTCATTATCATCATCCTGAGATCACAGAGCCAAAATGACAGTCGTCATATAACATTTTCCATCGGTTCATAAAAATATAATCGTCACTCTCCCCTCCTACCCACATTGCATCAGTCAGTGACATCAGAACTTCTGCGCTGTCTCGCCTGTCAGTGCAGCCGGTCGACTCCAGGCCTTTGATGTCCCATCGTCTCTATTTCTGTGTGACTGTGAGACAACAGATTAAAGCAGACATTAATAATTCCCCTTGTTGAACACGGTGTCAAGTTCTTTTTACATTGAAAATGCCTCTGTGCTGGTTTATTTTGGCTCCTGAAAAACAACGTGCTGAGGTGTGCTTTCTAACTGATGTGCTCTCCTTTCAGGGTGAAATTGGAGAAAGGGGACAAAAGGTAAATACTAGTGTCATTAATAAGCTTTCAGTTCTCTTATTTTAGAGTTAGGTGTGAAATCTAGAAATGTATATCTACAATTAAATGAACAATGTTTTTTTGTTTTTTTTCAGGGAGAACCAGGCAGTGGCCACAGAGGTCCAGAAGGTCAGGCCGGTCCTCCAGGACAGAAGGTAAGATTTACTTCCCCACTTTGAGAAACGATAAAATAAAGTGAAAAAGTCTCATTTATAACTTCCTTCCCAAATCAATTACTCTTCATGGTCTTTCAATCAATTTCACTTTGATTGACTTTGTCTCCCACCGAGCTTTTAATTTAGGGGATGTAATTGACTCAGTGACTCACTCACTCAATTCATTATTAATTAATTATGTTTTAGGACATAAAGTGATAAAGCAAAGAAGGACTTTAATTTGAAAAGATTAATCATCAATGATAGAAGGCTGGAATAATTACATTACAGAATCAACTGACCTTTCACCGTGTGTTTGTCTTCTTAACATGTCATTTTGTCTCCATCTTTCTCTCTGTGTTCCTCCTTCTTTACCTCGCTTTAGGGAGAACCAGGTGAGTCAGGGCCTCCAGGTGCTCAAGGAATCCAGGGTATCCATGGTAACACGGGCATCCAAGGCTCTCCAGGCCTGAGGGGCCTGCAAGGAGACCCGGGAGAGCCAGGCAGGGAGGTACAAGAAGCATGGTGTTCTTAAATTGCTCACTTTTTAAATGTTGAAAGACAGACAAAGAGTTTGAACAAATGCATGAAATGAGAAGGAAGGTAAACATGTTGAGGTTTATTCGAGACACAAGATGTTTTGTTTGTTGTTGCAGGGTGAACGCGGTAAAAGAGGGAAGAATGGATCACCTGGAGCTCCTGGATCTCGAGGAGCAGCAGGAACTCTTGTGAGAAAACGACCTTTTCTTTGAACTGTCTACTTTGAAACTCATTCATTTCAGATTAACTTTACTTAGTGTCACTTAGTAAGTAAAACTACTTCAAACAATTGTCTTAATATCTTTTTGATTTGCTTCTGATATGAATGATTAATGATATTTTCTTTTCTTACACTGCACATTCTGAACAAGGGTCCTACTGGTGAGCCTGGTATAAAAGGAGAAAAGGTATAATTGCACATATGATGTCATAAACTGAGGATACTGCTTCTTTTTTTCACCTTTTGTAAGAATTTGTTAATACTTAACTCAAATTTGTCTTCATCAGGGGGACAGTACTCCTGGAGAGCCTGGTACAAGGGGGTTGACAGGTTTCCCAGGAAGAAGAGTGAGTTCAGTTGAGCTTAAACATCATATTTAAACACGATTAGTCCAGGTTTGGTTCGGGGAAAAATCCAGATTTCAAACTCAAACACACTTATCATATTCATCTGTTTGTGTGAAAGTGAATGATGATTGATCTTGTGTACCTGTCAACACTTTTTGACATGCATTATTAAACCCATCACTCTTATGTTGGGGGATTTGTTTCAGGGTGAAAAGGGAGCTCCAGGCAATAAAGGAACTCTGGGAAACATAGTAAGCAACTTCTCAGACTAACCAACATGGTAACGTATAGTAATGTAAATTGTACAATGTACGAAAATTCTCCTCTCTTACCTTTTTTCCAGGGTATAAGAGGCTTACGTGGCAGCAAAGGTGAAAAGGTGAGTCGTTATTTAACTTTGAAACAGGAGGATTCCTTTAATTATTTCAACAACTTTTTCAACGATATGCTAATATCATAATGCTGCGTTCGATGCCAATTTGCAGTGTCTTATTTCAGCAGACAAGACATATAAGTTGTTAAAACTCCTTGACTTTGATGAATAGTTCAAACCACATGGCGCTGACATTACCGTCAGTGGGTTTCAGACTCTAATGCAGCTTGTTGCAAAGTAACATACCTGAAGACAATAGGAGTACTCTTCATGACTCTTTATCAAAGGCAGCAAAGAAGAAGAGATATAACACAATAAGTGTACTTCTATGACACGTGATGTTGGGAGACTTTTTTTTTTTTTTTTTGCAGGGTGACGGGGGGTTACCTGGAGTCAGAGGAGAAAGGGTAAAAGTTGTTTTTTATTACAGCATGGCTTCACATGTAGGATGTTTGCTGGCAGTTTGTGTCATGCAAGAAGATAAAACCATAAAAGTATTCATGACTCATGGCTCAATATCTCTGTAATGACTTTTCTGCAGGGGAGTGTGCTTCAAATTCAGGGACCTCGCGGTTTTAAGGGCTCTAAAGGAGACGGGGTGAGATGATTTTGAAGCTATCGTCATTTATGAGACTGTTCAGTTAACTTATAAATAGACATTCTGAAATGATCACAAATAAAGCTTCTTTCATAGATCTTGGTTTAGTTTAATAAAGCTTTATTTATCCGTAATACTTTTACTACACCACTATGTGGAAGCCAAAAAATAACTTTTAACTCAACTACATTCATCAAACATTTGTTACTGTTTCAACTCTAGTTATTAAAACCAGAGAAGTATGAAATGTGATGTTACGTCATGCATTAGGATATAAATAAACAGGTTAAATAGTTGTAATATTAGTGATGCCAACACAATCATGCATGACTTATTATAATCCAGTCATGCCATATATACTGTTATGATACTTATATGTACTTCCTTAGTCCTGCAAACCTTCTGCTTCAAACTGCTGCTTCTTTACCTCAAAAATAGAACGCATTCAATACCTAAAACACGACAGACTAAGATTTGAATGCAGGACTTGTTATTAAATGTTTGTTGACTGTTTTTTTTTTTTTGATTTTTAACACATGTTAAGTAAAAACACAAGAAGACCTGTAAATGAATGAGATGTTTGGTTTCAGGGTGAACGCGGCCCACCAGGCTATGATGGAGATAAAGGAGAGAAGGGCGAGGACGGTCCTCCTGGAGTCAAGGTCATAAATCCTTCTGTTTACATTCAAAAACACATAGAAGAACAATACTTTCTGTAAGACACTGATGTCAAATGAGTCATTATTAAGTCTGATAGACAACAAGATGACCTCATGCTTCATTTACGTATCTGGACATCAAAGAAAACTATTTTACTGCTAATTGTTTTAAAAAAGGGAGTAAAAGGAGATGCAGGTACTAAGGGTGCGTTGGGGAGGTTTGGAGCAAGAGGACCAGTCGGCCAGAAGGTAAGGACACTATGACTGTTCAGTCTGTTTAACTTTTCAGTATTTTTATTGTATTACTTTATGACCTGTTATTGTTTTCTCCTACAGGGAGATCCAGGGGAGCCAGGACTCAATGGAGTTGTGGTAAAGATACAGCTGTAAACATCCAGTAAATGTAAATGTGCATTACTTTTAATGAACACAAACATAAATACCCGTGATGTGATTTAAGGGTCGCAATGGGGACCATGGCGTGGATGGAGCCAAGGGAGACAAAGGAGATTTAGGACTGGATGGCCAGAAGGGCAATCAGGTACGCTATAATGAATATCATCCGTTAGAATTCTTTTGACTTCCACAGCTTCAGAATAACTTTGTTTTTTTGCGGATGTGTGTATTTGCTTTTTTTTTTACAGGGGGATCCAGGAGAACCAGGCTTAGCAGGAGACAAAGGAGAGAAGGGAGAGAAGGTAGAGGCCGTTTCTATTTGCCACAGTTGTTCCATTATCATTTCATTTTCTTTAAGATTGAGCCCATGGGGTTGTGTTTGAAGTTGCAGGTCGTCTATATGTATGATATTGCTGTGTGTTGCCTGCTGTTTCAGGGTTTCAGAGGTTTACCTGGACGCATCGGGAGTCCAGGCCTAGATGGTGAAGATGTAGGTATCTTAGAAATCGATTTATATGTTGTCGAACAATTTCAAGAATCAATATAACTGTGTGTATGTAACTTGTTTCTTTAACAGGGAGAGATGGGGATACCTGGCACCCCTGGCGTACCTGGACTGAATGGACTCACAGGGCGCAAGGTGATTAAAATAGACAATTCATGAAGGACCATATTAGTCTTTTTCTTTGCCCCACATGCACACAAACTCACTTTTCTCCTCACATGTTTTGGATTTAGGGTGATAAGGGAGCAGGAGGTGTCAACGGTGCTGATGGTGAACCAGGAGAGAAAGGAGAAAAAGTAAGCAAAACAATGTCATTATCACGATTCATCTTCCACATGTTGTCATGTTTTGCTGTGTTTTTTTTATTTAATATTTTAGTATTTTTTGTATTCTGCTTTCTCACTTTGTTCTGTCTCCATTCAGGGTGCGTCAGGTTTTCCAGGTTTCCCGGGGTTCAAGGGGTCTGCAGGGATTCTGGGGAGGGATGGAGATGATGGACCTCCAGGAGTACCAGGACCCCATGGAGAACCAGGGACTAAGGTACAGTATTCCTAGTCCTTACTTGTATTATATATATATATGATGAGCTCGCTAAAAAAAATGGAAGAAAAACATAATCTCTGGATATTTTCCCAATAAAGATGAATTATCTCACTCTTTTGAGATAATGAAAAAGTTTATAATGAGTCCACTGCGTCTTCTGTTTAAGGTATGAATCACTTGCTTGCATTAGTAGCCTTTAGTAAAATATAGAGAGCCATATTACCACTGTCTTATACTGAATGGTGCATTCACTATAAAGCAAGTTCTTTAATTATAAACAGGTTAAAGAAGCACTAATGATCCATGGAGCTAAATCAATAGCTGAAATTTACATAAATGTACACTTTAATATTTCTCCTGACGATAAAATGTATCAAATAGTCTTTAAAAAATCATTTCTGTAACAAATAGTCCAACTAATGTGAGAGGATGACTAAGAATGTGACAGGACACAATGAATAGAAGGATGAAGTTGATTACAGTCATCACCATGTCTGAGACTGGCAGCTTGAGCTCTGTATACACGCCTTGATTAACACACACACACACACACACACACACACACACACACACACACACACCGGGATCTATTTCTGTCTACTGGTTTAAAATAATATCCTACTCAATTAGCTCTTTTCAGACACAATTGCCAGACTTACAGTGTTGACAGAGAGGCTGGAAACCTCTAATGAGGATATTCCAAGGATGAACCCTAATTGCTCTGTTTTTCATGCTGCTTACAAGTAAATGGTGAAATATACCGCCATGGATTTGTCCTTGTCATCCTAGAGGAGTTTATGCGAAGAAATTTCACACATGGTAAGTTGCTTTCTGATTTCTGTGTCACACAGGGGGAGCGGGGTAGACGGGGCAGATCAAAGCCGTGTCAGACTGGAGCACCCGGGACTCCAGGACTAAGAGGAGCGAGTGTAAGAGTCACAAAATACATGACACATCTCTCATTAATGCATACTTTGCAGAGCTGAGCCTTAACCCTCTCTGAGTAAGCATCTCTAACCAAATGGTTTTTCCTATTATCTACTGTATGCTGTTATATCTGGGTTGCACACAGTGATTAGCACTGTTGCCTCACAGCGAGAAGGTTCCTGGTTTGAGTTTGCATGCGTTGGTTTCTCTCTGGCTTCAGTCCAAAGACATGCTCCTTAGATTAACTGGTGACTCTAAATTGCCCTTAAATGTGAATGTGAGTGTGGCTGGTTGTCTGTCTCTATATGTCAACCCTGTGATTGACTGGTGAACAGTGCAGTGTGTACCCCGCCTCTTGACCAATAACAGCTGGGATCGGCTCCAGCCCCTAGCCACCCCAAACGGGAATAGCAGTATAGAGAATGGATGGATGGATGGGTGACTTTTAAAGTGAATGTTTTGTCACTACTAATTACGGTCTACTATTTGTGTTTTTTGACTATAGGGTACATTGGGCATTGAAGGAGGAAAAGGGGAGAAGGGGGAACCTGGACTTTCAGTATGTTACTCAGTTTAACACAAACAACAAGCATAATCCCATATGCATGTACACACTTTATATTATTTGAATACAGAACGAGAAAAGCAGAATCAAATGATGCAGAACATTGTGCTTCTTTGTGTCAAGGCTGAAGAAGTGAAGGAGCTGGTCACCAAGGAGGTGGTAGTAAAATGTGGTAAGATTGCCTGTATGAGTGTGTGTCTGTGTGTGTGGGATGTGCCTGTCATGTTCATCACTTGTACATTATGGACCCTCCATGGGTGATTGTACTTTTCTGTACATTTATCGTAGGAATTGTGTGCCTCTAGATAGTTCTACATATTATGTGAGAATCGTGTGTGTGTGTGTGTGTTTGAGGTCTCCTGTGGCAGCAGCAAGGCACCCGTGTGTGTGTGCCATCTGTTATGTTCTCTCAGAGGAACACACGCCATGGTGCCCTCGACAGCACAACCATTCACAAACACCAAAACTACCAAGAGGTGGGACGTCTCATGAGGAATTCAATACACTACTTACAGGTCTCTGAAAGGATAATCCTGCATTCTGTTGACCTGTCTGCAGTATGCCTCTTTCACAGAGGACAGTAAGAGATGTCACAGTAGAAAGCACAGTTCTCTTTTAGATATGAAAACTTTTAAGAAGACTTTAAGGCTCTTGTTAAAAGCTTTTCATTCTTCAGTTGTATTATCATTGCATCCTAACTTTGTGTTTTTGTAAATGTAGCCCCCTTTTTTTTTAAATTGTTGGTGAGACAGTCTTACTTACGTTCATTTAGTGTGTTTGGTCTTAGAGTGTGCTCGTTGCTAACTTCTGGATTGTTTGCTTGTATTTATTTGTTTTTATTTAATTTGTTATTTCTTCTGAAGAGGTGCCAAGAGGTCTGCAGGGTAAATGTTAAACGTTATTTGGGGTTCATGCATATAAGCTCATTTCTTTGTATCATGTGTGTGTGATTTCAGGGTTGGAATACAAGTTCATGGTCAAATCTGTGGATCCAGATGGAACCGACTCAGAGACAGAAAAGAACGACATGGTGATATCCCTCAATCGTGACCTGCTTGAAGAAGGGATGGAAGAAGATGTTGAATACATGGAAGAATATGAAGACAATGTGGAGGAAATTACAAGTCCCGCCCCGGTGACCCTCGAGGAGGAAGAGACCAAAACAAACCGCACTGGTAATTATGATTCCTTCAGTGGTACACAACACGCCACACGTTACTGTTGGGCTGTTGTGCAAGCCTGAAGGTCAAACTCACAGATGCCTGAGATATTCTAATGTTGTAAATCAGTTGTGACCAATTGTGTGTTACTGCTAAATGGTAACATATGTCATACTCATGTGTAGCAGCTGCTACAGTATGTTGGAAGTTTCTCTTGTGTGTGGAGGTTGGAGGGGCGTTCTGGGGTGGGGTGTTCAGATAAAAAAACATGGCATTATAATTTCCTTTATATCATCAAATTATATTAGAAAACCTCTCTGTATATTATCATGATTCAAGCATGCTGGTATACTAAAGGAAACAGGATTATCATTAGTGTCATACATGTTATAGTCCATTATCTATAAATGTAATTAAAATGACTTTTGCTCTGCTAAGCTGCAATGGTTTGAAACACTAAGTAGAAACAGCTTTTTGAAGATAAGCTAAATGTTTCTCTAGATACTTCCTGTCTGGTTTGCTAGTCTATTTGATTGGTTTCTTTATCTATTACATTTAGGTTTGATATACTCAGCAAATTCAATCTAAGGTGCAGAGATTGGCTCAATTCTCCAGAGAAATGTCTTCAAAATATTTTGCACAAAATGCCATGTTAAAGACTCCAAGAACTTGAGCGCTCAAGTAGCCATCATTTAATGCAAAACTGATGTCAATGAAGTCATCAGCAGCATCAGGACAAAAATAGTTAAACAAAGGTTAAACATGCGCCAAGACATCACCAGTATTTAATGAAGCTCATTAGTGAACAAACCCCAAGGAGAGAATCACAGCCCTTTTTACTGTTCTTCTGGCTTATGATCAACATAACCAGAAAAATAATCAGCTGTACTGTCATTGCCCATAGTCAATGTCAGCATGTTTATTCATAAATCACAATCAGTCAGACTGAAGACGGTCAGATTCAGCTCACACGGTGTTCATAACAGTGAATGTGAACAAGTGTGGAAGGCTACAGCTCAATATTGAGACTTTGATTTTTTAAAATGACAAAGACATTAAAGGTTTCCTTTGTACTGCTCACTCTTGTTTAGTGCAGACAGTTAAACCTGAACTGTTATTTTTGTGCCAACAATTGTTTGTTGCTTCAGCTTCTTCATGTGTGAAATATATGGAAAGCTTAATTTGAGTAAAGTTGATTGTATTTGTTTGTTAAGTACACTTTCCACACACTTTTCTAACTCTATAACCATTTGGTATAAATGGTATTTTTCTTGATGAAAATGTTTCTGACTGAACTTAGCGGCCGTCATTTGATCAAATTATGTAAAAGGAGATCAACAATAAACTCACAGAAAAAAAAGAACCTGTGATTTTTATTGTGCAAGTAAAAAAAAATGTCCTTTGCTCGCATTTTGGATGTCCTCTCTCATTCCTGGTTTTAACAGCATATGAATGTTGTGACTGTGTAAATGTAGTGTCTCAAACTAAGATAGAGTAGTAGACTAGACTGAACCTTCAGCGTAGGTCCAGTCAAAGTGGATCCGTCTTGCTCACAGACGATTGAATCCACCAATCTGTAAACTTCTCGTTGATGTTGTTTTTATTTTTCAGATTCTTTAGAGGGAGCGGCTGCCCAATGGAGACAGAGGACGAAAAGACGAGTATTTAGAACAAACACTGCTGGTAAGTGGCCAAGAAAAGTGAAACTCTTCTTATCTCTCAGCCTCCCCTCTTTCATTATCTCTTGTTTACGTTCTCTCTTGCTGTATTTTCATCATTTGTGAGTCATGAGTTCCTTGACAAAGATAAAAGCCCAAGGAGGGAGAGAACGCTAAGACTAAAAGTTAATCCCTGATTGTTTGACAGCCTGTGCTAGCTTTCAAGAGGCAATTTAATCAATACAATTATGTAGTGAAAAATGTAATAGGAACTTTGACTGTTGTCTTCTTGAAAGACAGCAGAGCGATAGCCCAACATAGCACAAATGCAGGAACCAAGAGTTTCAGAGGGACGTTTTTCAGCAACAAAAAATGCTGTTTCTTGTTAGGGAGAAAAATCGTCACTTGCACATGCAAAATAAAATGATAGAAGTGTTTAAAGTGAACTTCCTAACTTTGCCCTGCTGTTGTTGATCAAAGATTGACTGATCCAGAAGCTTGCTACTCATGATGCACTTTTAGTTTTTAAATATCTCACAGACCACATGACAGCTGAATAAGACATGGCATTAGATCTACAGTATGTTATGTACGCTGTTTTATTCCCATCCAGCTCTCTTTATGGAAGCAGAAACATACAAACATATCTGTCTCAGTTTTTGTCTGTTATGTTGTGAAGTCATTACACTCTCTTAATCATAGCTTTATGAAGTGATTCGCCTCCAGTGTCCTGAGTTAGTATCTTTTTTATTGAAGCCCAGCAGTTAAAATATATTTCAGAAGAATATATTTAAGCTTTTTCACGTTTTTTTTTTCACCCTTTTTTCTGCAGTTTCTGCAGCAGACCGCTGCCTGGAGCCGATGTCCGAGGGCTCTTGCTCAGAGTACGCCCTGCTCTGGTACTTCCACCCTCGCTCAGGGAAATGCAGGCCGTTCTTGTTCGGGGGCTGTGGGGGAAACAGAAACCGGTTCAGCTCAAGACAAGAGTGTCAGAGCTGGTGTGGGAAAGAGAGGAGTGTTAGAGGGATCCTCTCAGATCACAGAGGAGATATTCACTGAAACAGCTGATGAAGAGAGTGAGAAATTCTACTCTGAATGTTGTACAGTGTGTATGGATTCTGTTCATCATTGAATCTAGCAACCCCCAACAAGACCATTGTGTACATAAGTGTGTAATATGTTCATGTTTAGTGTTTTATATCGGATTTATTTATATATTTTTACACCTTTTTTACTTTTGTTGAAAGTCAAGATGTGAATGTTAAAAATGTGTAATTTCTTTCAATATTTCTTCAACACACTGAATGTCAACAGTAATCAATACTCACACGGCTGAAACATTAAATCAGTCTTCTCTTTTTCACATCTATCTGTCGTGCTTGTCTCTGCATTTTTGTTTTGTAACCCTTAGTCACTTTTATTTTATTTTTGTAAATTCCCCTGCAGCCTGTGTGAAAAATAAGAAGCTGGTGGCTGATTGCCTGCTGCCACCTCCACTGCTACATATGTCCCTCTGGTGGGGGGTGTTATGGGTCAGGCTGGGAGCCAGATGAGGGCCAACGGGGCCCAGTGAATGAGATCAGGCAGCAACTGTTTCAGAGGCCTCTCTATCAGACTAACACAGCAGTAGAGGGGATTCCTGCGTGGCTGTCGGTGTGGAGGCAGCGTGCAGTCAGGGTTCTTTTTTTTTTTCTGGCAGTTTGACACAAGAAAATACATGACACATCTTAGACCCTCAGGTTGTCATCGGTATTTTGAAAAGAATACTGCAGTGTAGGTTTTATAAGTAGGGGCTGAATATATAAATTATTTCTATCAAAATTCAGTTTTACAATGCTACGTTTTCTCTGCAACATTCTCCACCAGCAGCAACAACAGTTCTCTTAAATATTTAGTTTTGATGCAGAAATTCCTTGCACCTAATTGTGGTGGATCTTTTTTTTTCTTTTTCTTTTTACTCATTATGCCTCCAGAGTGTTTCATCATATAAGTCACGATTCAGCTCTTCAATGTACTCCCACATGCTAAGATTCTTTATAGATCTGCACGATGTGGTAACACTCTACTGTGACAGGATGTCCTCATTCAACCACACCCCCTGCTTACACAAGAAGGCAAAAACCCAAGACTGGTGCAGCACTGCAACAATATATCATACTTAATCATTACTGCAGCTTTCTGTGAATTTGTGATAAAAATTTGATGCAGTTATTCTTAAAATGATTTAACTCGTTGCCCAAAATATGATCCTCAATCATTTTCTCAAGCTCATAAATTTAGGTTTCTTCAAAGGTGCCCTGTGGAGTTTTCTTGTAAACAAACAAAAGTAAAGTAATTCAGTGAATCTCAGCATTTTTCCAATTAAGCCCCACCCACTTTAAACCAGGAAAACAAGTATATAGACACAGATACAGGAAATATATCTGTCTGTTCCAACTTTTGCAGATGATTTCATGTTTGTGTATTTCACTGCGTATGGTGTATGAAACTGGAGGGGGAAAAAAGCTTGAGGAAAACATTTGACAACTTGAAATCAGACTTAAAGCGAGACTACAGAAATGTGTGTGTGTGGTCAGTGCGTCTTCACACTGAGCAAAAGGCCTTAATGGGCAAGGACACGGTCAAGAGACTGTCGACAACATAATCCAGCGTAAAGTGAGATTTTTCCATTAAATTTGAAAAGGATTAATTTATTCCATTTCAGGGATCAATTAAAGAGAGAAATCAGGAGTGGGAGGACATCTCATATCCCAGCGTGTCACAGACTATGATTACTCCTGCTGTGAGGACTCATATAATCCTACAATGGAGCTGCTCATTACAGCTTGACCCAGCACCCTTTGATCCTCTCACTCCTTAATCTCTTTCGTCTTTTTGACATGGGAATGTACATCTCTGCAGGTGGCTCCAGTGTGTCACATGTACACTCAGAGTTTTAATTAAAACACAATGTTCTCCTGATGTCAGATATCATATCTTCTTTTGACATGAAACAGCCATATGTGCAGCATGCAAATCATGCATACTGGGCAGCATTTTATCAAACACAGTTCACTGATTTGATTTGTTGGTCGAGAAATCAGGCTGGAAAAACTTGTGTACATTCAACAAATGCACATATGTCAGAGTCATGCATAGTACAAGGAGCTGGGCCCCACACTATGTTTACAAAAATGTATTTCAATTTTTTGTAAGTATATCTTTTCTTTTTTTCCATTGTAGCACAATGAATAAGGTAAAATGATGAAAACAACTGGAAGCACTTTCTAATAAGCCAACCTTTATATTGGGTTTGTGAGTTGTATCAAGAGACTTTAATCATGGTTAATACATCCATTCCTAATGCCTCTAATCAGCGATTATACAGTCACTATACTTTATTCTCTTCCAACATGTCGTTTGCTTTGTCTTTGTAGCTTATAATTTGGGTTATAAAGACTCATCCATGGCCTATGTGACCTCCCCCCTTTCCTACATGACCTTTTACCAACTGGAAAAAGGGACTGCGGAGCGTCATCAGTCGTCTTTAAATAAGCGACACTTATTAGAAAATGCTACCAAAATTATAATTTAATAGTTTTGTTGGTAAATTGTCAAGAAAAAGTGAAAATGAGCCTTGTATTTGCATTTAACTTAACTTGATGATTCATTCAATCCCGTTTCAGTTCAAACAGCATCCTTTCCCCAAAGGTTTGACACAATTAAAGCATCAAATACTCTTATGTTAGAATCTGTAAACAGCACGTTTGACATTTCTGTGTAAATTGATGTTCATTCATTTCTATAAAAAAAAAGGGCTCAAAGAATCAAGTATGACAATGGGCAAAAAAAAGAAAATAAATAATGTCTCCGTTTAAAATATAGGGTTTGTTTTTCCTGCATATTGGAGCTGTCCATGGTCCTGACCTCTGGAACACTTGGTGGTGCTGAAAATGCAATTCCACAGACATAGCAATCAAACGTGTCGAAAACTTTGCAAGCCAACAACAGACATTTCAATCAAATGCTTCAGTTTAAAAGAAGTCGCATGAGGGTTAAATACATTCAAACTACATGCAAAACGTACATAACAGCCATTGGCTGCCGGGAGAAGGCGAATCTGTCTTTTCAGCCTGAGGTCGTGATGGTCGCGATAAGTTTTTCATTAAAAAACAAACACTCTACATCACTGCTTCAAAACCAATGAGATACTTCACAGAATTACTCAAATGTCAACGGGATGACGTGGTTGCTGGCGTAGTGCTGCAGTTCGATGGCTCCTACTAAACGAATGCGTCGTGAATGGACGCGCGAGACACTCTGCTGGTGGGACAGCGCGCGCTGCTGACCTCCGCACACTTTATCAGGATTTCTCATCACAAATTGAAGTGAGGATTTCTGCACCTTGTTTTTATTCTTTGCAGGGATACGTGTCGGCTGAAACCTTTTCATAGTTTGTTTTTTTTATTATAGGAGTTGAGAGGTAAGTTGTGAGCAAATTATTCTTAATGTTTCGTGTGTGTATGTGTGTGTGTGTGTGTGCATCTAAACCACTTAAATAGTATCATAAACACACATTCAATTGTATTGTGCTTAAGCTTTAAAACAAACCATGACATTTCTCGAAATCATCAATCTTAAAACTACATTTAGACCTCCAAAACATTCTGGTAAGATTGTCTATTTTGTTTGTTTTCAGCGTAAATAAAATACATTTATTTGACTCCATTGAAATGAATTCATCTCTGATTACACCTTACTTTATACTCTTCTTTATTACGACTCAATCTTTGTCACTTACCTATGCACTAAATGGTTGTAAAGTGATATAGCCTGTTTTGTCATTCTTCTCCCTCTTCCCTTGTGTTAGTCCCAGAGGACACAGCATGCTGTCCTCCCTGAAGACCCTCCTGCTGCTCTCGGTCCTGTGCACACCAACCTCAAGCCTGTGCCTCCGCCTCTACCAAACCCGATCAGACCTCCTGTGCGACGACCAGCTGTCTCTCGGTGTCCGGAGTGATGAGGATGAGCCTCCCGGTTTCTCCCCCATGAACAGCTGGAGGTCCCTGCTGCAGACCGCGGAGTATCTCGCCTCCTCGTCCTCTTCGTCTTTGGAGTCCAGCCGGGAAAAAAGGACTTCAAGCCCCGCAAACTACCGCTTCATGAGCCGGACCAAGCTCAGAGGTCAGATGCTACGGAACAGCAACAAGGGGGACCGGAGAAGCAGGCTGACCCTGTCCCTGGACGTCCCCACCAACATAATGAACGTGCTCTTTGACGTGGCCAAAGCCAAAAATCTGCGCGCAAAAGCAGCGGAGAACGCGCGCCTTCTGGCTCAGATCGGACGGAGAAAGTGATCAAAGTGATTATGGACAACTCAGACTTAACAGACAGCCATGACCAGTGTTGGCCTCGTTACTTCTTATTTGCTTGAAAGTAATGCTTTTGATTTGTTTTCGCAGGGTAAGAGCGTTTTTAGTTTGTATAGTTCACTTGCTCTCATGTGGAAATCATGATAATCAAAGTATCATACTGTATTATCTGTTTTGCACCAATGATGATGAGAACAAATCAAGTTCATGGCTGTGGTTCTTGAATGTCTTTGAGTTTTGGGAAACGATTTAAACTCAAAAAATAAGAAAAATGTGTCTAATAAATATAACCCTGTAAAACTAGCTATCAGCAGACACTGCAGACTTTCACATTTATTAAGTTATTTAGACTTAAATCCACCGTTAAAGTTGTATTTAAATGATGGCTCCAGTTATAAACATGCCCGAGTAGCGAGAATAATCCATTTGCTCTTTTTAATGCACTCAAAATGTTGCAGCACCATCTTAAATCAAGACAGAAGAGGGTCAAATGTATTAAAGATGCAGATATTTTATGAGACCAGTTGTTTATTTCAGGCAAGGAAAACATGAGAAAACATGTTTTGCTCTGAAAACAAGTGACATCAAGAGATTCATTTTGAGACTCATTTTCATCCTTTAAAATAAGATTCTAGGACTAGTAGAGTTTTGAAAATGTTACTTCCAAGATTGATATAAGTTGCATTTAAAGGGACTGTGTTCAACAAGCCTTAATATTTTCTTTTAAGTTAAATTTATTTTTATTGTCCTTAGATTGCTCCAAATATTTCAGATTTTAAATCTTGGACCGAAGAAAAGAGCAGCTGTGATTGTTAATTCTTACATCCTCAAATGAACCAAAATATTTTATTACTCTGTTGCATTATCATGATCTTATTTTCTCTTTGGTGCTTTATTGAGTTATTGATCAAAATGGTTTTCTGTTCAGAACTTCAATCAGGAGACTTGACTATAAAGATTCCAGATTTGATCGTGAAACATCCACAGTGGCAGAAACACGAGAAGACCATGACATACAGTATAATGCTATAATGCACGGGATAATAATTGTTCATCAGATGTCTGTTATTTTTATACTCCAAATAAAGGATTATTTTTCCTCAAATAAAGCAGAAGTAACAAAAGCATTGTCATCTTTTATTGAACAGCACTTTGAACGGGACTTGTGAAATATTTATTTAAATTATAACTCTTTATTAACTTTACTACCTATGAGGCTACTTCTAGATAGGCACATAGTGTTTGTGTCCAATTTAAGCTCATTTCTTATTTCACTACAGACATGTACAGAAAAAATAAAGTTGGGGATATATACTAAAAAAAATAAAATAAGAAAAAGCATATTAAACATCAAAGGTCGTATCAGTCCTGCCCTGTTGTCTGTACATTTTTATGTAATAAATTGTGGGGATATAATTAATCTGCCTGAGATAAGAAACAAAGCAATGTCGACATCTTGTGGTCATTTGATATAATTACACCATAGGGTATGAGTCGGCTCTGCTTGTGTGCACTCCGCAGGGTCACCTTATCATTTAAAGTTTCATCCAGCCTGCTCATCTGGGCTATTATTATTATTATTATTATTATTATTATTATTATTATTATTATTTAGGCCTACATTTCCATAAGCAAGGTAGGATGACGATAGAGACCCCGGCCCTTAACAAACAGTTTTCCATTCAGTCTTCAGCTGAACATAGAATTACTTACACATTTGTTTTCGAATACTCAATTGAAATTCAAGATTCAAGATTTATATTTGTCACATGCTCATACAGATGTGCAGTGAAATGTAAAAGACTGTTCCGCAAGGCCATGCAATGAACACTCAAATTGCTAATACACACATATACAGTAAAATAGATTATAATGTAAAATCTAAAAACGAAATATTTGAATTTACAAAATATAAAATATCGAATAATGTAAACAGTGAAAAGTGTCAGTGTGTAAAGTGTCCAGGGTGTCAAAGTGCAATGTGCAGATTGTTTTTAACTGAGGAGAGTGGAGTTAACAGTCCAGACAGCCTGAGGAAGTAGGAAATAGGCCATACACTGAACATAAGCAGTGTATGCATAAGTAGTGATAGTGATAGTTTTGGGTGCTTTGCAGCGTGTATAGCTTGTATTGTGTGTGTAGGTGCAACATCACACATATGACATTTAATGGAAACAGAAGATAGATAGATAGATAGATAGATAGATAGATAGATAGATAGATAGATAGATTGATAGATATATAGATAGATAGATAAATACTTTATTGATCCCGAGGGAAATTCAAAGCATCCAGTTGCAGGTTACAAGACATGACATGAAACATTTGTTACAAATTAAGCCGCAAAACCGGCCCCCCCTCCCATACATATGTATTAACCCCAAAAAAGATTTAGAGAATACCCCTAGATGAATCAAACTTAAACTGTGCAATTAAAAATAGATTTATACAAGAAATGTACATAACCCGTGCAGGGATAAAAATATATGTGTAATTTAAAGCAAGAACCTATAAACAGTTGAGGGAAAAACATCTATAATTAGACCTGAATATATTTAAAAAAAAAAAAAAACCTTTGTTGACCTTCTGAAGTTGTGTCGTTTATATATGTACAGCAATGAAACCTGTCGTATTAATTTCTGAAAAAAGAAAGTTCGCTCTTATCTTATTTAATTTGGACCATAGCTTGACACATAACTAAAACTGATGGTAATGTTTTTGCAGAGCTTGCCATCAGCGCCCCCTGCCGGCGATGACGCAGAATGACACTGACGTATATTCCGTTGACGTGGACGTTCCAACCGGAAGTCAGAGTCACATATCGGCTACGTGGAAGTAGCTAGTAGTGTTCTGTCTTCTGTCCGAGGCTGAGAGAGCATCTTTTGCCCTCGTCCGACACTATAACTCCGACAAAATGATTAAAAAGTTCGACAAGAAGGACGAGGAGTCTGGTAAGATTGTGTTTGTTGTTGAAATAGAATAAAAAAGGAGAATTATATCGGACCCAGTTTATCCTGAGCTACCGTGTAAGTGTTAGCTGACTAGCAGCAGGTAACCGCGTTAATGATCATTATTAACGTTTATGTCGCGGTTTGCATCAAGTTTGCGTTTGCTAAGGCACTTATAAACATCACATGCATTGTTCTGTGTCACATTGATGATGTAAATACTAACTTGGCAGTGTAACAGACGTGTTATCTCTGGATTTATGGAGCTCCAGCTGCATACTATGTGACGTTTACGTCAGTGGTTTAACTCTTATGTTTTCACATGCAGGAAGTGGATCAAACCCTTTCCAGCATCTGGAGAAGAGTGCTGTGCTGCAGGAGGTAAAGTCTGCACCTGGTGATGATTGAAAAGAAAATGTGTTCTGCACAACTCAGAGAAACAACAACATCCTTATCTTTTCACAGGCACGCATCTTCAATGAGACTCCAATCAACCCGAGAAGATGCCTCCACATTCTCACAAAGATTATCTACCTTCTCAACCAGGTATCACTTTCTTGACAGGGATATTAAAAGAGCTGTCTGTCTCATCATAGACCTGTAACTCTGTCTGAATGACATTGTCTTGGTTTATGTAGGGGGAGCATTTTGGGACCACGGAGGCCACAGAGGCCTTCTTTGCGATGACCAGGCTCTTCCAGTCAAATGATGTAAGAGATCAATTCATTCATTATCAGTCAAGTTACAAAATAATACGATTTCTTATTTTCAAGATTCATACAAATCAGTTATTTTACTCCTTTTTTTCCTCATAGCAAACCCTAAGAAGGATGTGCTACCTGACCATCAAAGAGATGGCCAACATCTCGGAGGATGTCATCATTGTCACAAGCAGGTTTGTCCCATGAAATGTGTTCAGATATCACCTGTTTGCAAACCACTAATAATCTACCCCTGGAAGTGTGTTGTTGTAGTTTTTTGCTGACCGTAAAGATCACTAAAACACTTTCCTAAAGATTGTTTGCGCGTGTTGTTTTAAAAGCATACATGAATCAGGATCTGTATGACTATTTGAATCATTACTTTGTTTTTTTTTTTTGTTTTTTAAGGTTATATTGTTTTAATTATTCATTGTGTGGTGTTTTGCAGCCTGACCAAAGACATGACGGGGAAGGAGGATGTGTACCGAGGACCTGCCATCAGAGCCCTCTGCAGGATTACAGATGTGCGTGTTGCCTTATTTGATAGTCTTCCGATTTGCACCTCTTCAGCTCTTCCTTGACCTTGTCATCTCGTGCAAGAAAGGACAAAGCGTTCATTATTTAGTTCTTTCTGACTGACAATTGTGTGTTTGATCTTCCCTGTCTCTTCCACAGACCACCATGCTGCAGGCCATTGAGAGATACATGAAGCAGGCTATTGTTGACAAGGTGCCCAGTGTGTCCAGTTCAGCCCTGGTCTCCTCACTGGTAAGAAAAACACTGAGATTCTTTGACTGGGTATTCTGTGTATTATTGAGATAAAGTTGTCTAAAAAAGTTCCAGTGGGTAATGAAGTCCTTTCTGTTTCTGTGTCCAGCACATGGTGAAGATGAGCTACGACGTGGTGAAGCGTTGGGTGAATGAAGCTCAGGAGGCTGCTTCCAGTGACAACATCATGGTCCAGGTGGGAAGAACAGACCTGCATATGATTTAACTTGAAACCAGCTTTTGTCTGCGTAGTTGTTTTATTGTATATTAAACCTGGTATTAATGTAAGTCCTGTCTTCCAGTACCATGCTCTGGGCCTGTTGTATCACCTCAGAAAGAATGACCGTCTGGCTGTCACAAAGATGCTCAACAAGTTCACCAAGTCTGGTCTCAAGTCTCCCTTCGCCTACTGCATGCTGATCAGGATTGCAAGCAAACTGCTGGATGAGACAGAAGCAGGGTCAGTAGACCTGCAAGTTCCACCCTGATAACGATCTTTTGTCATAATGTGTGAATGGGACAGAAAACATGACACACACGGCATGGTTGATGTTGTCTAGTTAGGTTTGTTTACATCACTGTATTCTTTTTTTTTTTTCAGTCACGACAGCCCCTTGTTTGACTTCATCGAGAGCTGCCTGAGGAACAAGAATGAGATGGTGGTGTATGAGGCGGCCTCTGCCATCGTCCACATGCCCAACTGTACTGCAAGGGAGCTGGCCCCTGCTGTGTCTGGTCAGTACGCTCACCTCGTTCATTTTAAGTTGACTGAAGCAAAGAAATCAATGTCATGTGTCCGTTAACTTTAACAAATTGATCATGTTTTTTTTTTTCTTTGTCCTCCTGTAGTGCTGCAGCTCTTCTGCAGCTCCCCTAAAGCAGCCCTGAGATACGCTGCAGTCAGGACCCTCAACAAGGTGAAGCTTCTCCCTGCATCCTTTCTTCACATGCCTTTTTTTCCCCCTCAAATAAAAACTTAAGTATATGGTAATAATCAAATTCACTACATTATGTCTCCCCTTTGTCCATCAGGTGGCCATGAAGCACCCGTCTGCTGTGACTGCCTGCAACTTGGACCTGGAGAACCTTATCACCGACTCGAACCGCAGCATCGCCACGCTGGCCATCACCACTCTGCTGAAGACCGGCAGCGAGAGCAGCGTGGACCGCCTCATGAAGCAGATCTCCTCGTTTGTTTCTGAGATCTCAGACGAGTTCAAGGTCACTTTTCTTTTAGTCTTGTTTTTTTTTTTTTTTTTTTCCCTGTTCGTGATTATACAATACAAATAAATCACATGTCAAAGTTTTTAGTATATCATCCAGGATTTTAGCTTCTGTGGTGTGAAAAGGTGTTATCTCCAACATGACATTCACATCTTTGCCATTCTTTTTTTTTTTGTTAAACATGTTATTTCATTCTATTGTCTGTTGCGTCTTTACTGCAGGTGGTGGTGGTCCAGGCCATCAGTGCTCTGTGCCAGAAGTATCCCAGGAAGCACAGCGTCATGATGAACTTCTTGTCCAACATGCTTAGAGATGATGTAAGTTAAACAAAAACAAACCACAGACAGTCTTCACTCTTTGGTCTTTGCCTTGCTCACTCTATCAGTGAATTCTGTACCGGCATAGAAAACAATCATGCTCTTTCTCTATAGCATACTATAGTTTCTGTTAATGCTCTGAACTGAGCACCAGCCTCACAGAGATCGTCTCTCCTTCCTTCAGGGTGGCTTTGAGTACAAGCGGGCCATAGTGGACTGCATCATCAGCATCATCGAGGAGAACCCCGAGAGTAAAGAGACGGGTTTGGCCCACCTGTGTGAATTCATTGAGGACTGTGAGCACACTGTGCTGGCCACAAAGATCCTGCATCTGTTGGGCAAAGAGGGTCCACGCACCCCCCAGCCCTCCAAGTACATCCGCTTCATCTTCAACCGAGTGGTGCTGGAGAGCGAGGCAGTCCGTGCCGGTGAGACAGAGTAGTCCTTTCTTTCTTTCTTTCATCTCTAACTTTGACGACCATGGAGGCTTACTGCTTCATCCAGTGTATTGACGCAAATTCACACTGTTTTCTATGCATTTCCACCTTCAGCCGCAGTCAGCGCTTTGGCTAAATTTGGAGCTCAGAATGACGATCTGCTGCCGAGCGTCCTGGTTCTCATGCAGAGGTTATTATTTATTTTGAGTTGTTGTTTTCTCTTCATATTTTCTTCATCTTTCTGTGGAAAACTCATACAGTTCTTGATTCTTTGACTGTCAGACTCCTTTAAAGTTATACATAGTCCAGACTGTATGTTTGACTTATGACTCTAACATGTACATGCTCTGACAGGTGCATGATGGACAGCGATGATGAAGTGCGAGACAGAGCTACTTTCTACATGAACGTCCTGCAGCAGAAGCAGAAGGCTCTGAATGCTGCCTACATCTTCAACGGTAAACACACACACACACTCATGTTACACTGTCAAGGGTTTTGATGGGAAAACACTCAAACGTTGTAAAAAAAACCCCAAAAAAAACAGTGTTAATGTTTCCTCTTGCTTGTGTTTCTCTCAGGTCTCTCTGTTTCCATTCCCGGCCTGGAGAAGTCCCTCCACCAGTACACTCTGGAGCCCTCAGAGAAACCTTTCGACATGAAGAGCGTCCCTCTGGCCACCACTCCTTTAACAGAACAGAAAACAGGTAACAGCCAACAAGCTTTTTATTAATCCACACCTGATGCTTCACTATCAGGAGGAATCTGCACATTATGAAATATCTGTCATTGTTTCTCTCTCTCAGAAATCGCCCCTATTGCCACAAGCAAACTGCCAGAAAAGTTGGCCCCCTCCCGCCAGGACATTTATCAGGGTAAGTTTGTAAGCACTTCGATGCAGTTAGACTCTGATATTAGCCGTCTTTATCAGAACTGGCGTAACAGAGTGTCACTCTTTCTCCTCACAGAACAACTGGCAGCGATCCCAGAGTTTCAGAATCTGGGCCCGCTCTTCAAGTCCTCCGATCAGGTGCAGCTGACGGAGGCTGAGACAGAATATGTGGTGCGCTGCGTCAAACACACCTTTGCAAGGCACATGGTGTTCCAGTTCGACTGCACGAACACTCTGAATGACCAGCTTCTGCAGAAGGTACTAGCTGAGAAGGAAATCACAGCAGCAATTAGACTTCTTTTTTTTTTTTTTTTTCATTTTGGATTCTGAGGTTTGAATGCATCTTGCTGCTCGTTGTTTTTTTTTTAGGTTGTAGTACAGATGGAGCCGTCAGAGTCCTATGAGGTTGTACACTACGTCCCCGCCCTCAACCTCCCCTACAGTCAGCCCGGTTCCTGCTACACCCTGGTCCACCTTCCTGATGACGACCCCACCGCTGGTAAGAAAAGATGGGCTTCACTTTTATAGATCACAAACATGCAGCACATTAGAGACTCCCCCACACTCACCTCTTCAACATTGCCTACAACCACTAACTCCCCCCCTCCCCTACATCACTTCTTCATTGTACTGTCCTCGTCGTTTTTTGTTTTGTTTTTATGGTTTTATATTTCGTCAAAGCGTCTTTGGGTTCCTAGAAAAGCGCTATAAAAAACAATATATTATTATTACTATTAGTAGTACTAAAATCACTCAGCAACACAAGGTCCAAAATCTTAGATTATCAGCAGTAAATTGTGAGAGATTGTTATCAATTAAATAAAAGTCCCGTCACATCTCTCCACAGTGTCTTGCACGTTCAGTTGTACTATGAAGTACCTGGTCAAAGACTGCGACCCAAACACAGGAGAGCCTGACGATGACGGATACGACGATGAATATGTGGTACGTAGTTACAGCTCATGTTTGTGTATTTTCATCCATGTGAACTTTATTTTATGTCATTGTTCATTTGCCCCCTTTACATCTAACTCTTCACTCCTTGTCCTTCGTTTTTTGCTCTCCTCTTTTCCTCCTGTGCTCTTCCTCAGCTGGAAGACCTGGAGGTGACAGTTGCAGACCACATCCAGAAGGTTCTGAAACCAAACTTTGCCGCAGCATGGGACGAAGTGGGCGATGAATTTGAGAAGGAAGAGACGTTCGCCCTGGCGTCTGTACGGACCTTAGACGGTAGGCGAGAATATGATGTTGTTGTGCACTTACTCGTCATTCAAAGATCAACGTGTATGTGACTGATTAGTGGTTTTCCTCTGCAGAGGCGGTGGGTAACATCATCAGCTTTCTGGGAATGCAGCCATGTGAGCGCTCAGACAAAGTTCCGGAAAACAAGAACTCACACGTGCTGTTCCTCGCAGGTGGGTGGTCGTGATCAGTGTGTTTTAAAATGCAAAGTGTGTCTTCTCTTTGAATGTCATCACATGACATTTTGGGAAGCAAGATGAAGTTGTCTTAAAAAAAAACAGCTTTCAGCAAACACTGAATCCACATTAACATTAATTTCTAAAATAAATATATTAACAATAATGTTTCCTTTAAGAAAATTAAAACAAAAAAGAGGTCAAATAGTAGAGTTCAGTGAAACACTACATTAAGACTGTTGTCATGTACTGTCAGAGTATATTAAGGAACATATTCTTCTGTTAGGATGAAAAAAAAAAAACTTAAACATTTTTCTCCCTCATGCCCACATCAGGTGTCTTTCGTGGAGGTCATGACGTTCTGGTTCGTGCTCGTCTGGCGCTGGCCGACGGTGTCACCATGCAGGTGACGGTTCGCAGCAGTGAGGAGACCGTGGTTGACGTCATTCTGGCTTCCGTGGGCTAAAACGCTCACACTGCTGCTTCGTGCCAACGCAGCCACTAAAACCTGTCCTGACGTCACTTACTATCCTCTGCACAGCTCGCTAAATGTCAAATACAATGAGCTTTAAAAAATCATTTTATTATTTCTGGTAAATGAACTTAAATGTGTTTCTTTATACTGTGCTGGTCCTCATGTTTTCTCCACAGTGAGAATATTCTTCTGTCAAATCTCTAATAAATTCTGTTAAAGAACTTTTTTTTTTTTTACAAAACTATTTTATTTGAACAAAATTTGACATTATCTTTTTCATTGACATCAAGAAAAAAGTAGAAAATCATATCAAAAGTCATTCAGAGTGCAGCTGATAGCAGGACTTGACTGATCATGAATCGACACACACCAACATTTAAGTTCAACAATCACACAACCACACTGTTAGGAATCATGCTTCCTCTGAGGGTTTATAAATTAACACTGCTGCCAGTCCATCAGTTAGTTGCATTTAGTACACTTCATTTGTTTTCTAGCTCATATTTGATGCCTTCAAATGTCACTCTTTGACATTTGAGCGGTTAATGCTGGTTAATGAGAACATCACTGGAAATTAAACCTCAAACTGATACAGCTTCTCCTGCGTACAATCATCAGGAAAGGTCATTTATCACTCAAGTGTTTCAAAAGTACCAAACAGCTTCTGAAGTGTGCCTTGAAGCACAGGTGTTGCTGTTTGCTTTTCCCTTCAGAAAGAGTGAATAAAGTTAAAATACGCATTAAGGAAGCCTGTGGGATCCTCGAGCTGAGGGTAGTGGCTGATGTGTTCGTCCAAAACGGTCACCGTCGACCTCTGGACCAGCTGCCTGAAAGGCGAGATTACAAATTCAGGATTCTGTAAGTTCAATTAGGAGGCTAAGCAGAGCTCTTTGATGAGGTGGGTGTATTTAAGTTCATCTCAACAGAGTGGAGGAATCAGAGGTGGGAGGGAGCACTCACTGGTAAAGACGGATGAACTGGGGATGAGGGTTGACGGGGTCCAGGGGTCCGTAGATCATGTGCACTGAAAGACAAGCGGGGATGAAACGGGGTCAAAGAGGGACATATGGAGGGAGGGTCACTGAGGGACGATGTGAAGGAGTGCTGGAAGAGTTTTCTCTTTCTTAAATAATTTTAAACCGCAGAGTTACACAGTCAGTTGAAATGTATCTCAACGCCTGTCATCACTCATAAGTAATCTCTTTTACATGCATCAAGTCGTTTCCACATCCTGCTCATGTAAACATTAAAAGGAGTTACATTTAAGTTCTTTGTTTTTATTTGATATGGGTCATGTCAGTGTATCAGTTCTATCTTGCCATTTTACAAAAATAAAGAATGCAGACAAATAACTGTGATTACCATGTGAGGCAATACTCTGTTTTTAATGCAAATAGGCTTAATGTCAGGCATGAATTAGGTAAAGCGCATCATAACGTTTTAGAATTAGCGCTAAACACAAAGTAAAGGTGTGGCTGAGGGAAGAGGCATTAGCTATCTGGTCAAAGAAAAGGCTCCATGGTGCTTGAGGAAAGATTTTAATGGATCACCCAAGTCTTTGAATCCTTTTGAAAACGGGCCAGTTTTTGCCTCAGATATTACCGGTATTTAAAATTTTGCAGGTTGACACAATTTTTCCAATCTGGGGACAAGTGCGTGTTCTGTTATGATTTTTTCACATTTTTGACATCAAAGTATCATTATTAATTTGTGTGGGTCCTTGGGGTGCTCAGCTTTACAGGCTACACACTGGAAGATTTCAGGCCCGATTAGCTGCATTTCCCATGAGGTGTGTGTCAGTAGCACACATAGATCCCTACCCCCACTCCCCCCAAGCTCGGGATCACAGATGGACTACGAGGCTTCTCACAGGCTAAGCAGCTTAGCATCAGTGGCTGCTGAGTAAATACGCTTAAAGGAAGTGTTTGGTTTATACCAAAAAAATATATATACACCTGATTTTTTTTTTACACACATATACACACACACACACAAACACAAATATCACAAAGTCTGAAGCATCTGTGTACTCACATGGGACGATGGTGGAAGTGAGCACGCCCACCCATCGGTCTCTGTGTTTTAACCGCTGGTTGATGTACTGCAGAATACTGAGGAAGAGAAAAATCAGACAAAGTCAGACCAAAGATAAACAGCAGCCAAGAAAATCAAACACAAAATACACACACACACACACACACACACACACACACACCTGTCCATTACTAAGTTGCCATCGTTGTAGCGTAAACCAGTCCACATGTCCCAGAATTCAGCATCTGTGGGCTGCGTGTACGGACCAAAAACATCTCCAATCCTGCCAATTGAAAAGAGAAAAAAAAAACACTGACAGTGAAAAGGATACCACAGCAAGGTAAACATGTTGGTTCAATTTCAGAACAAAAACTCTGCTCTTCTTACCCCTTCTGGAAGATGATATAATTGGTGAGACGAGTGAGAACTGGAGCCAGAAAACTGGAGTCCTTCAGAACCTTTTGGAGACAGAACAAAAGTGTGATGGAGAATACTGGGAGACAAACAGATAATAATAAGAATAATAAATTAGATTTATATAGCGCTTTTCTAAATACTCAACTCCAGGCTCTTAGGATTTAAGAAATCAAACATTAGCCACATATTACACAAAAACTAAAGTTCTAAATAATGCAAAGGCAACGTGATTTGATTGAATTCTTACCTCTAATCTAAAACAGTTCTTCAGTTCAGAACAAAAAGAAAACTTTCAGGATGAGGAGTAAAAAATATTTGAGAAATTCAACCAAGTCCAGTTACCTTTCGGTTTACAGAGATAAAACAACACAAAGGGTTACTCACTGTCTGCAGTAGGCGTGGGTGATGTGTTTCTGGGAATAATCCTGTTGGAAATGACATTTTCAGCACACTGAAATGACTTTCACAACAAGAACAACAAGAACAGTCAGATCTGGGTAAAGTTTACTTGTCTAAACACACAGATCTTGTTTTGTCCCTTCCACAGTCAGAAAAATCAAAGATCACTTCACTTTACATTGATACAAAAGACGATCGAAATTCAACTTTTTCCCTCAATAAAAAATCACCGTGCACTGTACCTCCATTGGAAAGACACAGGCTATTGAACGTCAGGTGACCGCTACGGTTTTGGTGGTTCCTGAGGACAGAGGGGGGGGGAAACAGAAACAGAGAGAGAGAGAGAGAGAGAGAGAGAGCAATTACTGATTATACTCTGTTTTTTATTATCTGTATAAACACACTAACTGTCATACAAACACCTACCTGTAGAGCAGCTCCAGGGCCACAGTGTCTCCATAATCGTGGGAAATCACATTTACTCTCTGGTTGATCAGACCCAGGTGAGCCGCCAGAGCCTCCACCACGCTGGCCTGCTCGAAGATGGAGTACCTGTGGGGTCGCTGTGACGGCCGGAGACGAGAGGAAATGAGTGTTTGATGCAAACAGACTGAGCTAAATAACATGACAAGATCCACAACAAGATCCCCCTTTTCTGGGGGGCTTTTTATGCCTTTAATGGAGAGATAGGACAGTGGATAGAGTTGGAAATTGGGGAGAGAGAGAGAGAGAGTGGGGAATGACATGTGGGAAAGAAGCCACAGGTGGGATGTGAACCTGGGCCGCCCGCCTCCATACATGGGACGCGCGCACTAACCACTGCGCCACCAGCGCCCCCAACAACAAGATTTTACTCACTGGTTTTTCACTGAAGCCAAAACCCAGGAAGTCAAGTGCGATTACTCGATGGAAGCGCTGAGTGAGGGGCTCCCAGATCTATACAGGGGGGGGGGGGGGGGGGGGCAAAAATGTCTTCATATGCATGACTTTTTTTTATTCTGAGGTTGTTTACTACTGAGCGTTTGCATTGCGTACCTTATTCCAGTCATAGCTGGAAGTGGGGAAGCCGTGGAGCAGAACGACCACATCGGAGGTCCCCAAAGCACCATAGGACTCTGGTTTGAGTGGAAAAGAAAAAAATTCAAGAATTAAGTTTAAAATATGACAGCTGGGGAGTGTTGACGAAAGAAGTGCAATGTGCTAGGATATTGTGGTGACAGAAACATGTATATGATGTGTATCCCTGTATGGAGATTTGTGGATTGAGACATTAAAACACCCTCTCTGACCTCTGTAGAAGACCTCCCTGCCTCTGAACTGGAAGAAGTCCCCGGCACTGTGCCACTTCTGCAGGGCAGGTGACAGCTGAGGGGGCGGGATGTTCAGGTACACTGCCACCAGCGGGATGCAGATCAAACCCACATGTATCCACCACTCTCTCATTTTCAGCTCAGCGGTGTGGATGTCTCATTCCCGACTGAAAAGACAAGAGCAGCACTTGTCATACATGACAGGGTGAGATGACGAATAAGAGGTGTGTTCAAAGGCAGGACTGGAGCTGACTTCACCTCTCCGTCCGCCTACATTGAAAACAATGATGCATTCCTATACAATATGATTAACTATTGCACACCTATGTTTGCTTCAATGACAAGAAACAGCTAAGAAAACCCCGCTTAGAAGACACATTAATACCAACACAGATATTGCGTTGCAGCAAGTAAGCTAAAAATGTTAGTTAGTTTGCGAGTATGATTGATTTCAGAGACAAATGCAACAACTTCAAAATCCAAAACACGACGCCTGTGAGTAGTTATATTCATAATGCTCTGGGTTATGTTTACTTAAATAGCCTCACACGGTTGCTGACTACAGTACTTACAGAAATGCAGCGAGCTGTCACTGACAGACCTTCGCCCGGTGTGTACGTTTCATTACGTTGCTGCTGCGGGGCGGAAAGCAGCGTTTGCACAGATTGACAAAGACGAAGACGTCTCACTCTGACCATAACTCTGGGTGTTTCAAACGTGTGCTGAATTTGACAGTCAGGAGTTAAAAAATGTCGCTAATCCTTCAGGAACACTGGTGGATCCGAGCAGCCACCTTTCTCCTGGATGCTGTCAACCGTGAAGAAAGACTAGGGCGAGTGATTCATCTTATTAATATACAATCTTTGTTTAAGTGGGCTACAGAAGGGAAGTCTACTACCCTCTGCTGGTGTGGATGTGTAGCAACATACAATAATATAGTGAATGTACATTATGTGATTAGTGCTTTAATGTTTGAGTTCAAATGTAATTTTACAATTTAATAGAATATTTATAACCATGTTTGTGACTGAACAGTTGAAACACTGTAAATGTGACATATTTTATAAGATGGATCAGCCATTATTTCCACTTGATTGTTTATTCTATTACATCATCAACCTAAAATAGTCAGAGGAAATCATGACTGACTTTTTAAAGTATGCAACCCCTTGAAAATGTTAGAAAAAATAAGAATAATGTAACAAGAACAAATAAGCCATTTTTGTAAGTCATTTCTGGACATGAGTTTGTCAAAGCTCTAATTTGTAAATGTACAGTTTTAGCATTAATTGTTTTTCTTTCTTTGTTTCTGTAGTTATTTGAGTGAAGTCCTGCAGAAAAACTGAAGAAAGAGTCCAACCCAATGTGAAACTCAGTTCCATACTGCACAGGTAAATAAAAACATGGCCCTGCAGTTAGGCTAAATACATTTTTTATTTTTAAAAACCATACACATTACTCGACAAGTTTCAAATGTAAATCCAATCACGATATCCATTTAAAATGCTCAAGATAAACAGACATGAAGTACTTTTATTTCCAAATGTTAAAAGATAAAAAAAAAATAATAATCCATAAAACAGATGGAAAAACATTCATTCCCATTACAGGAAGAAGCTACAGAACAAACTCCTCATGCGGTTTCCTCGTCTTTTCAATTGCTCACTTTGTTATGCGATCCTAGCTGCTATTTTGTCATCTGTAAAACAAGTTAAACAGAACTTTATTTTCCCTCAGAGAACGTCATGATTTAACATCTACACTTTCCTTTTCCCTCCCCCCCCCCTCCCCTCTCCCCACCGTGCACGGCCAGAAGACTGCAGGAAGAATCTGCAGCCTGCTGCCCCAGTCATCGTGTGTGATAGACAAGCACCGTCCCAAACGCTGAATTAAGAGTGGAAATATACAAACTCAAAAGAGGTCTTGTTCTCTCTCACACCATTTGCACCCTGAGATGAAGATTCCAGAACAACACACAATTTAGTGGCCAAAACCCTCCCCCATAGAACGTGATTGGTGTCAAATCATCCAAAATCGGTTTAGTACGATGAAAGGTATCATCAGTATCGTCATAAAAATACAAAGGTACATTTTCTCTATCATGGTTTGTATCAAAATTCTTCTTCCCCCGAGGAACGCTATGAAATAAAGTACCCTGTGCAGATTGATACCAGTGTATGCCTAGTCTTTATTCTTGAAAAATGCACATGTCCAATTCTTTAGCGTTTCCAGTACATCAGGTGTCAAAAATATCTTACAAACAAATCAAATGCAGCAACATTTATTCATGGTGAAAGGAGTCTGACGGACAGGGATGAAGAACAGAACATGACTTTTTTCCCCCCCTCTGTTCATGATTCTGAAATGTAAAAAAAAACTGAAATCAGAGGAGTAAAATTACGTTTTTTTTTTCTTCTAAGGCGTGATCTTAAAGATTGAATGAAATATGAAAATAATTCACTTGTTTGTTTGTTTTTTTAACCAAGACAATGGCTTACTATCTAAATACACAAAGTCTGTAATTAAAAGGGTTTCTCTCTATAGATTCCTTTGAAATTAAATACTTTTATTAAGCCTGAGTAAACAAATGTCAATATTGTACATTGGCAGGGGGCTAACGTTTTGTTGAAGGAACTAAAGTTGCATGAAAATGCAGCTAATTTAAAAAAAACACCAACTGATAACCAGGGTCCATATTTAACAAGCATTCAAAGAGAACCTCCTTCAGGATGATCAGAATGAGGCTTTCAGCCGGAGGAGCAACATTTACCTGCCAGTGGCGTTAGCTAAATTGTTATTGTAGCCAAGGCACAGTCACGTTTAGTCCAAATAAACTTATTGTGTAATAATAGATCGGCTCACAACACAAGGCGAGATTGAGCCATTAAAAGAAGTGATCAACTCAAATGTTTTTGTGATTTTATGACTTTGGCAAAAACATTTTAGCTGTAACGTGCAAAAAAAAAAAAAAAAAGAGCTTGTAGCGGTGTCATTTTTTCAGCTAATCTTAGCCTGTTCTAATGGAACTAATATTAAATACTACAAGAAGCAGGCCAAACACGGTAGAAACCTCGGACATCTAAAGAAGAGGCTTCTACGTTGTGCTAAAAGCGACATCATTCACACATCACGCCCGCCTCTGAGGTAAGACTTTGTTTCCTGGTCCAGCACGATTCAACATCCTGACATGCTTGCTAAATATGGTGCCAGATGTGTTTTCAACTCCCTTTTAATGAGTGAACCTTTCAACATGTGGAAATCCTTGAACACAACGTAATGAATGAAAAGAGAATCCAGAACTCCAGAAGGTTTTTGTGCACATGAAAACTATCGAAGAAATGGAAGAAGTAAATATATTTATAGCAATGTTAGTGGACAGAGGCCCCCAATCGTCTTTCCCGTCCCTGTGTTCCTGTGAAAATGCCGCGCCCCGGACCCTGGACCTCTTTTCTATACAAGCCTTAGTGTTTATCGGTTTGCCTAGAAGGTTCTACATTTATCTACAAATATATAACAAATAAAACTTGCAGGCAAAAATAGTTAAGTTTCAATAGAAACACCCTTTTTCCTGAAAATACAGCAGTATCTGAAATAATCCTCTCATTCATTTTTTATTCTGTCCCAGTTTTCTGCATCATACATCAGGAAGCTCATTTGCCTACAAACAGAAAAAAAGTATCTACAAACTTTGTAAACAGACCTGCTTTTTCCAAAAAACATAAATAACTCAAAATATTAACAGCCAATGGAGCAGAAATAAGTTTTGAATGAGCAAAGGGCCAAAGAGATAAATATACAACACCATTCAGATAAAAGAGAAGCTAAAAGGTTCTTTCTGAATTCTTACAGACGATCTTCAAGCCAGGAGGAGCTCCTCCCCTTCTCAATTCAAATAATAATAATAATAATAACAATAGAATAATAAAAACAGGTCACTTTCAATCTGAGTTTATAATCACCCCTTGTTTACCGAGAAAAACAAAAAGGAGGGAGGGGTGGAGACAGAGTCCTCGTGTTGCAGCGGGGGTTTTCATAAGAACCAAAAATAAAAGAAGACCAAAGCATCCACACCAAGCCGCACATTCCTCTGAATGTTTGCTGTTCTCATAGTCCGGCCCGAGCTGAGCTCACGCAGGACCCTGCTCTCCTCCCGGCCCCTCCCTCTCTCCTCTGAGTGTTCACTCCTTTCGTTCGCTGCGTCCGAGTCGAAGCTCCTTGGTGACGGGCAGAAAGGTGGTGGTGACGTCGTCGTGTGGAGGTCAGGGGTCAGATCAAAGGGAGGTCTCCAGGCTGTGTAGGGGGCTCCCCGGGGCTGAGGGGGTTCCTGATTTGGGGCCCTCTGGGAGGAGGTGGTTGCTGCTCTCCACAGCGTTATTGTTCTGGTTTGGGGAGGGTGACACCGGCACGATTGGGGTAGAGATGGCGGTAGGAGTGAGTGTGGGTGAGGGCGGCGTGGGTGTGGTGTTGCGGGGGCTTGCTGAGTTGCGCTTGGTCGGGGCGTCGTCCTCGGCGTCGGTGTCGTCTATGAGGGGAATATGGGGCTCAGAGTCCTCTATCCGGAACTCAGGGTGGGTCATGAAGTTGTGGATGGATGATCGCGACTCGGGCTTCTCCAGCCCCTCATAGAGGGAGATGGAGCTGCGGAATGCATTCACCACCCGGATCTGGAGGGAGGGAGCAGGTAGAGGTGGGACATTAAGTCTCGTTCAGTAAGGATAAAAGTGTATGTTGCATTCTAACACCTAGACAGTACAACGGATCAAAAACGAGGGCGCTAGTTTTATAAGTTTTAAGGGCAAAGGTGTATCAGTGAGGAGGGGGGGGGGGGGACTTTCAGAGACGTGCAGGTGTGCAGTTATGTTCATTTCTATCTCTAACTCGTCCTGTGTCCTGATTTCAGAGCATCACACCCATTGGTTTTTGGACTACTGTTTTAAAGCTGTAAGTTCTGCGCCTCATCATCTTGTTGTTTTGAAGCCAGACGTTACCTTACTTAGATGTGAAGCTGAATTAATATTGCCGTGTCTCTTTCCTAGTCTACCTGGCAGCGACTTGTCAATCACAGATCGTCTCAAAAAGAAGAAAAGTACCAACAGAAATGTTGTACGTTGAACTGCAAGGAAAGAAACTAGCAGCCTGTTTGCTACACAGATCAAAGAGTTGAGTTTAACTGATCGTCCAGCAAGGCAAACAGCCGATCATAGTTTATCCTCCTTCTCTCAGACTATTTCTTTGTTTTGCTTTGTTGTTGTTCTTTGTTAAGTGTCTTTGTGTCTTCAGAAAAGTGCTATATACGTAAGTCCAATGTATTATTATTATCATTTTGGGGTGGCACCCTGGGTGGTCGATCTGATTTTAAAGGGGGATCTATGGTCACTCTGTGCACACCCCTGCAGGGAGCCAGACTTTAATACTATTAGACCATAAATAGGACAATAATTTGAGATCATAAAGATATGAAACCATTTTTACTAAAGGTAATAGATCAACTGAACGGTAGGGTCATGAAACCATGAAATTAGTGGAGTCAACACCTGCTGGCCGTTTGAAAGAATGCAGGTTGAAATGCTTCGGCATTAGGCTCCTGTTTGAAACCAAGAGACTCCATCCACTACTTTTAAATAGAATACCAATGCAATTTAAATGAAAAAGGTAGACGTGTGTCTGAATTAAAGCTACTCTGGTATGGTAACAAGAATAAACTATAGCTAGTGGAGGTCAAAATAAAAGTGTTAATTCAAATTCAAGTAGTTAATTCAAAATGTGCCTCGGGGAAGTGAACAAACCAGTTTCAAACCTGATGCAATGTTTGTGTTGTGTTTTATTTTGTTGTGAGTTCAGTAGTAGGATTTAAAAAAAAAAAAAAAAAGAAAACACTTGGTAGATCTCTCTGTGTCGGATTAATCAAAATGCAAAAATCAAGAGCTGAGAGGGATGCCGTTCTTTAGACCAGAACGCATCCAGAGAGCAGAGAAGGACAGAGGCTGGACAGTTTCACTGTTGCTTGACATGCTTAGTACAGATTAAAGAGAGAAAGACAGGACAGAGAGAAGGAGAAGATGAGAGGAGGAAGACAGTCAAGACAGAGGAAGGAGGATGGAAAGAGGAGAAGGAGAGAGAAGAAGAGACGGCAAGAAAGACAGAGAAGGGTGGTCAGTTACAGCTCATGTTCGTGGAGTAAAAACAACAAAAAGCTGCAGCAGCCAAGCATGTCTACAAGCTGGTTTAACATGTCAGAGAACAGCACGAGAGAAAACTCACAAACGAGACCAGAGACTTTGAACCCATGCAGAGCGCGGCGCTACCTTGTGTTCAATGGTAGTAAACCTTTGAGTATAGCCCATGACACATTTCACAGAATCTAAAGAAGAATACGTGGGGGGTCAGTGGTAATTCAGTCCTTTTTTGGGGGGGGGGAGGGGTAGTGGAAACATTCTGCCAACAAACAAATATTCACATGGTGGAGAGAAGAAAAAAAAAGGCTTTTTAATGGCATCTGAAAGAGAAGTTTAAGAAGAAGTTTAGAAAAGTCTCGTCTCCAGTTTCCTCTGAGACAAACACAACATTATTATAACATCTTCAAACATTCAACCCGCGGTTAATACGTCTGAGACACTCCTACATGTTTACATTCAAAAGCAAGTTCACTTCAGCTGTTTTCTTTTTGACATCTTTTGCACATTTAAAACTCACAGCTGGTCTTCCTGGGAAGATCTGAAAGAGAAACAATGATTGTCAAGAGTCACAAAGTTCTGCTCAGTGATCTGGATCGTCTGGATGGAGTTCTCTTCATCTAGTTGATGTCGTGTGTCTTAGACCTTTCAAAACACTGTTTGCATACAAACGCACCAACATGCCTCTCCATTGCCATACTTTTTCATTCTCCCAGAATGCACCACAGCTGCAGAGGAAAGAGTCATTACATCACCAGGCTTGCGAGGAATCTGCTAACTCGCACATCTATTTCCATGGCATGGTTTGTCTTTACTGTTTTTAGGCCGTGATCATGGGCTTATACTCAAAACATTTACCCGCTTAGGGACTAAGAAAGCTGCGACACAGACCCATGGGTGCTACAGGAGGCACAGAGCAGACTGAGGCAGCTGCAGACAAACCTGAATCCAGAATCATTTTAGGTCAAATGAGATGACAGTAAAACAGTTTTTTTTTGTTTTGTTTTTCAGTTTTTGAGACCGAAGCAGAAGCACAACAGAAAACATGATGACACAGAGATAAACACCTTGTTACAGAGTACATACAGATATATATATATATATATATACAGCTGTGTTATCAAAGCATTATGGAAGATGTGGTACTTTTGGTGTCTTGTGTTTTTTTTTTTTTTTTTTTTTTTCAAGAACATGGGGAGGGGGGCATTAAGAGGAGCATGAGAGAGTCAAAAGTGTCAACGTTAGGTGAGAAGAAGAGTGGAGGAGGAAGATGTTAGAGGAACAGAAGAAGTCAAATAAAATGAAAGTCTCATGCACTAGAGGAGAACACGCACTCACACCCCACAGTGGCAGAAGCGGAGTTGGCGGCAGTGGCAGAAGTGGTAGTAGTAGAAAAGGCTACATGTGTAGGGCTAGAAACATTGGTTACATCGTGCTGTTGTTGGCTGGAGTTGGAGGCCTGCCGCCTTAGAGCCCCCTGAAAGGAAGTTCCACTCTGGAACGCACTCACTACATCCATCTGCAAAGAATCAGACAGCGTGACAGGAGAACAAAAAAGCCCAGAGGAAAATAAAAACACAACACAGCCAGAGGAGAGAGAAAAGAGAGAAAAAATAAAGAAAAGGCACCAGTAACCATAGGAAAAATGTCACTTGGAAATTGGATTTAGGCATTATAGTTAAAAGAGAGAGGGAAAGGGGAGGGGTGGTGGTTGGGTTTAAAGGCACTGATCGAAGGGTCTCCAAAATCTGACCTCACTTTTACTCTTTTTCTCTGCAGAATCCTTCCCAGCTACAGCCAGGCCAATCCTCCTTTGAATATTCACTTGTCTATTTAACAAGCTTCCCATCCAATCCAATCGCTTCTCATCAGTACCTTCAAACTTTGTCTACATAGATCCAAACCGAGTCAGAGAAAAATAGGCATAAAAACCTGCTTTAGTTCAAAAGCAGAACAGGGGGAAAAAAAAAAACGAGGACGTTTGTTTTTAGGGCACAAGCCATTCTTACAAGAGTGCCGAGAAAGAACCAAAGAGATTTGAAGCTGGAGGAGCAATAGAGAGTTAAAGGGTTTATGGCTTTTGATTCCCTTGGTGTCAGGTGCGGTGTTCCGTGATGCACGGGGTGGTCTGTGAGTCGTTACCTGAGTCTGGATGCGATTGAGGCCCCTGAACCAGAGGATCTGTCCCCGGCGAAGCTCTCGTTCGGCGTGGTCGATCTCTTCCATGTCATCCAGCTCGTCCAACTCCTCGTCTGGGATCTCCTCCTTCTGCGTGCCGTGACCCGCCGTTTTCAAGAATTTTAAGCGGCTGGTGGGTATCGAGGAGATTACCTGGAAAAACATCGGGATTAACATGAGCAGCACCGACTCGTGACAATGTTTCAGCGCTCAGCGTGGTGGAGTGACATTATCATTATGGCAGAACAAACGTCTCCGGCTGCACCACCCGGAAATAAGTGGCTGTGACAGCTGAGACACTGACGCCATGTGTTCTGTCTCACAAAGAGTGAAGCAACACACACGTACAGGAAACACTTTGCACAGACAAAGAACTCAGTCCCATTATTATATCATATCAGTTATGTAAGTTAATATCACTCTAAAGTTTCCTCCTGATCTCAACACATTTTACAAAACAGCCGTGCATCATATAAGAGACAGTAAGTCGATTTATCACACAGCCAATCAATAGGAAATGAATCCCCACATATTTGAATAATAAACATTCATTTGTAACTAAAGATAGAAAGCAAATACATGAAGTCCCTTTATTTCAGCTTCGCAAAACTTAAAGTACTTTGCATTTTTTTGTCACAAGTAATTGTAAATTAATTAAGTAAATACATTCAAAGACGCAGCCTGAAGTCGACACTGCAGCCAATAAGAATTTAGCAGAGGCTCTTAGATAGTTACTCTATTATCACATGATTGATGAATAATTGATGTTACACATGTTAGTCATATTTTAAAATTAAGCGGTGCAATTGCTGCTAATAGTAATTAATAACCCATTAAAATAAAAAAACGCAGCACTCAGAGACCTTCCCCCCGTGGTAATGGATAATCTTTAGTCTGTAATTAATAATCATCTTCATGCTACAACAAAAACTATTCTCATCTGTCATCTACTTCAACTTACAGGCACTCAGTGCAACTCGTATTATGTGTGTCTAGTCAGAAAATGATTGCAATGTAATTAGTTTTGAATTGACGTGAGTGTTTAATGACATAGTGAGTGCGCTGCTCTGTAGGAGGCAGAAAGATGGAGCTAGAATGACGTCAAACATTCGTTATGACTCGTTGGCACCGTCAGCAGAGAGCAGGGAGAGATCTAAACCCTCGCTCTCACTATCTTCACCGAAAATCTTTAGTTAAAGTTATTTATTTATGGAAAAAAAAATCAATAATTTGCGGCACATAATTAATTCCAAAAATGTGATTAAAAATCAAATCAACACACACAACAAAGTGGAGTAAAAATAATAACTATGAATTTGTCAATACTCTGACTACCTCATTCAGGAGGCTTCATTTATATAACTACACTTCCTGTGTTTTATAAAAAAACAGATTCAATATGTACTCTGATTGCAGGAGAACATGATGTACTCTTTTTTTCTCAATTTGACACCCACTGAAGTGACTTCAGCACAAGGGGGCAGTGTTGCACCATGTTTATAAGCTCAGCTTTACTGTCGCATCTCACCTGTCCCCATAGTAAAGAGCCAAAGCCTAAGAAAGTGCACCACAGCCACTGGTCGACGGTCAGAGCCACACAGCTGAACGGCTTCCCTCCAAACTGCACAATGACGATCTAGAGGAAGCAGGAGGACAGGAAGAATTTATCAACGACACAACTCTTGGATTTAGAATTGGTAGGTTGGTCTTATTTTTTTTCAGGTTTATTCTACCTGGATAATGAAGGTACCAAAGACGATACTGCAGAAGATGAGGTTGTTGAAGATGCCTTCAAAGACATTCCTTTCCCCGTGGATCTTGCGGGCGTTGATCTCGTTGAAAAGCTGCATCAACACAAAGGTGTTGAAGACGACGGTGTAGTGTTCAGACGGCGGGGCATGGAGGGGTGTATTCCTGCCGCTGTCGATGTCAAAAATTTTCTCCCCTGGACAAACAAAGATTTCATCTAAATCAACGCATGGATTTCTTGGTGCTGATTAATGAAGGACGTCACCAAGTAAATGTTCTTACCAGCAAAGAGCAGAGTAAAGATGATGACCAGCTGGTACACTCCCTGACCCAGGATGTTCTTCATCATGGTGCGGGAGATGAGCGGCTTGTTGCGGCCATATGGCTTCCTCAGCAGCAGGGCTTCTGTGGGGGGCTCTGTGGCCAGGGCAAGTGAAGCGAAGGTGTCCATGATGAGGTTGACCCATAACATCTGTACTGCTTTGAGCGGGGAGTCCTGGAGGCAGAAAGAGCAGAGAGAGAGAGAGAGAGAGAGAGAGAGAGAGAGAGAGAGAGAGAGAGAGGCAACAAATTAGGTTAAGGAGGAGGAAAAAATAACCGTCCTACAGGATTCTCATCACTGTCACCAATAAAAGTCCCAAACATGATGGAAATTCAGGCCATTTATTAGCAATCATTTAGACTGACATGAACCAAATTGCCTGCGGAAAACAATTTATTTTGTTCACTGCAGCGTCGCTGATCGCACGTTTATAAGCTGCAGAAGTACGAGGATTGAGGAGTGTGACGTGAGCACAACACTTGTGCAAGCTGTGCCTAAAATTCAACAGACAGTTTAATAACTAAAAGAAAATAAGGTCCGATAACATGTATGTTCGATATTGTACACGGTCCCTTTTTAGATAAAATGAAATAAATATTGAATATCAGAGACAGATCGACATTATTCGAGAACTAAAGCAGAGACACAAATCGATGCATCAAGCTGCAGAACACGGCTCATGTCGGCTTAAAAAGACTGGAATATAAAAAAGTATTAGGGAAATATCACAGGGGGTTATTATCTTTAATCAAATGATCAAGTCTCTTTGGGCAAAATACTGAAAATGATCCAGCTGCTGTATTTTATATAAATCCTGAGCCCGCGTTTCCTCTCACCTGACAGCTGGATCTCCACTTAGAGAACCTCGAACTGAAAACTTCCCGCCTGTGAGATAAAGCTTATGTAATCTCAGTGTGCTGCTGCCAGCTGTACCAATTCCATGGCTGCCGAGTCAAAGTGTGAACTAGAGAGCTAAACTTCTTACAGCTCAAACCGTCGTCACACCGGAGACCGATGCATTCTCTGTCACAGTGAAACAGAGTCGGTTAGCCCGGTGCTCACCTGTGTGATGCAGGCTCCTGTAAACGCTACGATGACGGCCACCACGTTGACAGTCAGCTGAAATTGGAGGAACTTGGAGATGCTGTCGTAGACGTTTCGTCCCCACATGACGGCTTTGACGATGCTGGAAAAGTTGTCGTCAGTCAGGATGATGTCAGAGGCCTCCTTGGCTACATCTGTGCCAGCGATACCCTGAAGAAAAAAAAAAGAGATTAGGATCGGGAATCTGTCTGCATCACAAATATATTTCATATTTATTTATTTCAATGGAACGAGTATCCCTGTTATTTTATCAAATGAAGCATAAACTGTTTTGATTTATTTGATATCTTTTAATTAAGGATGATCAAAGAAGGGAAAGTCTCACCATGGCAAAGCCAACATCGGCTTTCTTCAAGGCAGGACCGTCATTGGTGCCGTCTCCTGTTACTGCTACTACTTGTCTCTGTTCTAGGACTGTGCTGTCAATGATACCTAAAAAGAAACAAGACAGTGTTTATAGGGAAATGTTGCATCATAAAACAAAAGGGTCGACTAAAAGCAGAAAAACAGATTCACCTTTCACTAGTGTGTGTTTATCTGTGGGGGAAGAGCGAGCCAGCACTCGTAGTTTGGGCCAGATCTTGTCGATGCGCTCTTGTTCGATCTAGAAACATGAGACAAACCCTGATAGAATCCCAAAATAACATTTGACAGCTCTCTCAGGGGTACAGTATTTTTTTTATTTTTTATTTTTATATAGCTGTGGCCCACCTCTCCTTTCTCATTGCGTATCCTGCGGTTGAATTCTTTCCCTTCGATACAGATGAAGTCATCTCCGGGCAGCAGGATGCCGCACTTGGTGGCGATGGCTCGAGCCGTGTTGATGTTGTCACCGGTCACCATCCGCACCGTGATGCCGGCACGCTGGCACTTCTTGATGGCATCGGGCACCTGGAAAATGGCGGGGGGAAAAAAAATGAGGGAGGAAATGCAGATTTATTTGGGTATCAAACTCAGCTGTAGCTAACCTGTCGTTTTCTATTTCAACACGCCCCTCCTCTGTGGGGGCGTTCAGGAGCATAATGTCAGGTTAAGGATCAAATCGACAGTATGGTGGAGTTTCACTGTTCTTATTAAACAACAGGCAGATGATTCCAGCAAATACGTTGAGTACATGCTAACTGCCTGGCATGGTAGAAATTAATTCATAGCTGTGTCTCACTGTGGAGCCACTCCTTTAAAAAGCACTTTGATGATAAATCTTGTGAAGGTTTCCGTATTTAATATCTGCACCAAAGCAGAGCTACTCCTTAGGGTTAAAAATGGCTGATGCTGCATCTCCGGTCAAACCTTTTTCCTGCTCTACTCAGAAAGGCCTAAAGTGCTCAACAGTGCAGTGGAATCAATCAAGCCGCCAGTACGTTCCTTAAGGAGTGCTTGTCAAACAGGCTTCCATGTGTTGGAATGGGGAAGAAAGGGGGTAACTGCCTGAAGGTGTCTTTTCTGAAACCCGAAATCCGACATTCCAACCCCTACATGGCGTGACTGACCCACACAACCAGGAAAAAAGGGTTTACATTTCCTCTGTAATAGTCTTTTTGTCATTATTGACACCACTTTATCTGTCACCAAGGCTATGAATTTCCTCACGGGGGGAAAATATGCATCATTTTTTCCAATATTAAAATGTTACTGCTTCATCCTCCTCTACATAACACATTTGTATAATTGACTTCAAGTTTGGCTCCTTGGATTAGGTACTTACACCACAAATTGATACTTGTTTTCTTTCTATTCAAAAGAGGTTTCATGCTCAGGGAAAATACAATTTACAAAGACTCGCATTATGTTAGGTCAGTTACAGAAAGAGTAAAAATACAGATGTTTGTTATGTATATTACATTTTTTCCTATCCTGGAAAAGAAAAGAACAGAAAAATAAAAAACTCTCTGTATGTATTTCCCATTCGTGTCCATATACCACAGTAGTTGTTATACTTTAGTGTGTGTACTTTAGTGTTAGCAGCACACACAGCAGAACAAATATAGCTGATCAAGATAGTGGTAAAAGCTCAAACTGAGTAGCATGGAGCTACTTGATAATGCAGTGTGTGTATCCAACAACACAAAAGAGTTTGTGCAATCATGGGAGTTAATAGAGACACTATTCAGTAGACATCATCCACATCTCTGTCATACGGTTTGTTAACAAGCTTGTTTGTTAATAAAGTTCTCTTTTTTTAAACTAGTGTGAATGTGCGTCCTTGCTTGTGTAGCCACATACCTCAGGTCGCACAGGGTCTTCGATGCCCACCACACAGAGGCAGGTCAGTCCAGAGAGGATGTCATTCTCATTGTCCCAGTCAGGCTCTCCCTCAGAGGCAGGGAAGTCTCTGTATGCAAGGCAGATGGTCCTCAGGCCCTCTGAGGCCATGGGCTCGATCACTTTCTTCACCATGTCGTCTCTGTCACGCGGGCGAAACACCTTCGACTCACCGTTTGCCGTCTGGATTTTATAGCACCTGGAGGTTAAAAGGGGATACAAAAATAAATGTCGAAACATTGTGAAGAAGAGGGTTAAAGGAAAAGAAGGAGGACTGTAAAGAGGCCAAAATATCCAGAGTAAAAATGAAAAAAAGTACCCAATCATAAATGTAGAAAATAATTTGGATTTAAAGGTTTGAGGAAGTGGAGAAGACAAAGCGTCTGAATGGTGAGCTGCAGTAGAAGAAGTTGCATTAAGCCCCCTGTGGGTTAAAAAGAAGCCCGCTCGTTTAAGAGGCTTACAGAGTTGTTACCGGCTCATTTTCTCAGCGCCCGTTTTAAGTCGCAAAGTAAGGGGCTTGGGTGGGATGCACTTGAACTTCTTAGCTGCTTAAGCCATTACACATATCATTCACTGGCCAGCTAGGTCGACTAAAACAGATCTACTCAATAACTTTTCTTTGAGAAAAAATTATTGACGCGAACAGAAATGAAAAACCTTCAAATCAACAGAGCTGACGTCTAACATTCTAAGTATGTCGTCGTCTAAGTATAACATTTTGAACTGAAATAAACGATGTTCTTACTTTTTTAGGAGAATTTCTGACGCCCCTTTGCTGAACATACGGTAGCTGCCGTCCGCCATTTTCAACACAGAGCTCATTGACTTCCTCACTGAGTTGAAGGTGTAGACTTTGTATAGTTTCTCTTCAGGAATTTCATTCCGAATAGCCTGGTAGTCCCGCTTTAGATCTTTAGAAAAGCCAAGCAAGGCACATTCGGTCTTGTTGCCCACCTGTCGAGGAAGGCCGCCTTCTTTCTCTGGAGGCTGGAGTAAAAGACAAGAAGTCGAGTAAGGGCAAATTCAGGGTGATACATGGTTTGATAAAAGCCGGATTCCATCCCTCAGACTCACCATGATCTTTGTAGTGTAGGCGCAGTTGACGGCGATGCCCAGAATCAGGATGTCTAAAATGGAGGAGGGGATGTTCTCCGGTTCGGGGACTTTCCTGTAGTGCTTCTCAGCGAGGTAGGCCTGCACCACAGTCATGCGGTTCATGGTGAGCGTGCCCGTTTTGTCAGAGCAGATGGCCGTAGCGTTGCCCATAGTCTCACAAGCGTCCAAGTGTCGCACTAAGTTGTTATCTTTCATCATTTTCTGCAAGAAGATAAAAACGATATATGAAAACAACTACATGTAGCAGTGAACAAACATACATCTGAAGCTGCACTTTCACTCTAACAGGTGTTTAGAGGCTACATGACTCAATTAGAAGCTCCTTGGTTGGATAAAAACCAGTAATGTCTGACAACTTCTGCAAAGTGGATTATAGCTTAGCTTTAAGGTATCAGTTAGCCAAGTCTCCTTGACTTAAACGCCTTGCCTTCTAGTTTTAATAGGCTAAAGAGTAAGCTGGTCAGCACTGGGCAAAGGGTCACTTAGCTAGGAGAATTTACCTTAACAGAATACGCCAGGGAGATCGTTACAGCGAGAGGCAGGCCCTCAGGGACAGCCACCACCAGAACGGTGACCCCAATGATAAAGAATTTCACAAAGAACTGGATGTAAACGGGGGTGCAGTCCTTGACCCAGGGCAGGTTCTGGATCCAAAAGGTGTCGACTACAAACAGCACCACCAGGATGATGACGGTGATTGCTGACATAACCAATCCTGAAGGAAAATAGACAAAACAATTTGTCAAAATGTTGGGATAAAAAGATTAAAAAACATAAATATTTATTTTTTAAATCTATTGTCTTACACAATCAGAACTTATTGTCTGACCCACCTGCTTTGCCAATTTGAACGGCTAGTTTGGTCAGTTTGCCCTGGAGAACAGACTTCTCTTTCTTTGGCAGGTTGGATTTCTTCTTCTCCTCCGCATCAGCTCCCTCGTCGCTGTTCAGAGGCTGCATTTCCATCGCAGCGCCATCCTGTGCTTTAGCTGCAGCGCAGAACAAGAAATAACATGTCGCTTGAGATGAAATGACCTCATTTGATTTTGACACAATAGTAACATTGTGTGCGATGACTTCACCGTCAAAGCGATTCCAGTGCTCATGGAACGAGCAGCGGTCTTCCAGATGTAACAAAACCAGCTCAAGAAAAAGAACACTCGAGAGCTGCATGGAGGCACTGATTTAGATTTGTAAATTTGATTCAATTTGCAAGACTTGAAATAAAGAAATGCAGTGTTGAAATAAACTGAATGTGGGCTCTTTTACCTTCTTTATTTTCTATATATTCTTTTGTTTTTGGGACAACAACAGGTTTACACAAAGTTGTACTTTGACACAGCAACTTGCTTCTGATCACATCAAACTTCATTTCAGGATGACAGATTTAATAAAAAAAGAGACTTTAAGAGGAGCAGAGATGTCACATCACTCAAGAGTGTAAGCAAACTTGTTTTTTGCCTCCCCTTTTAGACGTGGAACGTGGGAAATGTCAATGCAATTATATTTGCAGTGATCCGACGGCTCAGTAATTAGCAGGAAGATTTGGAAATGTAATTAGCATACTCCCACCTAGAGATTTAAAGAACAGGTTATCTAGCTAGCAGCATCCGAGGAATCACCTCCTACTTCCTCAGCAAACCGCAGCAGTTGTTGCCATTTAAATTCCCATAAATCTCTTTCATCTCTTCCTCAACATCCCTCAGGACACCCCTGCCGTGCAAGCAGGACTGACGGGAATCCCAAACCTCCATCTAGCCAGGTAACCTTGGAGACGCAGAGCCTCTAATGGCAGAGGAGGGAGGAGAGGCAGCCGGCAGGCCAGCAGGGGCTGCTCTCTGTCGTGTCACTCACTTTGATAAAATCATTAGTTCTGTCGGGCACTGAAGCTACTGCCGCTGCTGCTTTTGCTGCCGCAGGACAACTGACACATCTTCTGCAATCTTTCACTTAGTGCTGTTTATATTGTGTGTCTTTTTTTTATAAGCTCCTGCAGCTCCATGTCCAATTTGGCAATGCTAAAAGCTCTATTTACTATGGCATGACCTGCAGCATGGCATTGTGTGTGAATGTATGTAGCAGGAAGGGGAGGGGCACGAGCACTGGGCTACTGCAGCTGCTGCGGACTGTGGCTTGTTCTGCACTTACATGGCCTGTGTAATCTCAGTCTAAAGGATTACTGTTGATTCCTGGCAGGCAGAGGGAATCTGTGCACCAGGGACTAGCGCCAGGGTTGTGGTCACAGACCCAAGCACTACTGATCATAGTGCCCCGGCAGGGCTACGAGCTCGGCAAGCTGACCGAGTTGCCAAAAAGAGTCTCATTATCATTGTTGTCAGTTTGAAATTGCACCAGAGTGAGTCCGACAGTTTGACTGGGAATAGTTCAGATAGGGACATCAATAGAAATCAAATCGTGGGGGCCTGAGGGAGAGTCGCAGAGAGAAAGATGGGTGGGAAAGCAGATGTTCTGGCCCTAGAATTGTTGCATGGCTTTAATCTCCTCACCACTAATCGCTATAACTGGATTCAGTAGCACCTGCTGCTCAAAGCGCAATGTGCAGGGGAAGGACGAGAGAAGAGAGAGGGAGAAAGAGAGACAGAAGGGAGGGACAGACAGCACAATGGATGAGGTAAGAACGGCAGGTACTACAAATGCACTGACGAGGGGTCATGCAGAAATATTCAGCTCCTCACCTTCCTACATTAAATCACTGCAGCTAATTAATCACACATTGAGGCTTCAACCTAGATGAAGTGCCGTTACACCGGGAGCGAGACAGGGATATAGCCGAGGGCTAATACACAGATGTAGGCGCTAAGCCGTAAGACAATTATTTATGGTTATAAGTGTGTTTCAGCGGGTGTGTGAGTGGGCAAGAAACTAACCTTTCTTACGATTTTCAACAGACCCATCCTGCTTCTTGTCTGTAGAAAATATATTACATGGAGTCAGTGATGGGCAATACACAATACCTGTTATATTAACCACTACTTTTAAATCATATCAATACATAGTATGTTCATCATTACGGATATTTTCTTAGAATAAAGAAAGTTAGAGAGAAAAATCAAGATATTCAATCAACCACTGTCGGTTTTGCATGACATAAAAATGTTGTCTTAATAGAGGAGATGGTACAATCTTTTTCAGTGTTACACATTTCAAATCTAGCTCAGTCTCCTCGGTCATAAACACTTCTACAATCATTACGTCACATTTAAGCTAAATTCTTTTTTTAACATATCTACTTTAAGCACATTTTTAAACATTTTCAAGCTCTTCAAATGTGAAGTTGAAGGTTTCTTTTACCAACGGTGAAAAGTGATTATTTTGTTTTGTACTGTTTGTAAGACGATAAAAAGACACATGAAGACATCAACATGGGAAGGACAGTTAGGGGATAATAACAAAGATATTTTTTCTCTTAATCTTTCACATAATTTTGGACATTTTGAAGATTAAGAGATTTAAAAAAAAAGACACTTCCAACGGAGAACAGAAAAAAAAATGTATTTTTTATGTTCATAACTCGCTGCAGATCCTGCAGAAAGCTCATCCATGGAACCTTGAATCTGCAGCTGAGCTCCGTCAGAGGTAACCCTAACTTGCATGGGTAGTGACACTTTTCTCCCAGCGTGCATTTTACTCTGCTACCAGGTCAACAACACTTCTCTGCCCTGTCTCAACTCCTTCAGTAATCATTATTAAAGAAAAAAATCTCCAGGAATATAATGGGATCTGTCTGTGATGAAAAGCTGCTTTGCAAACATGTCCGTCTGCTGTGTGGATCCATCAATAACAACACATAAGCAGTGAGGATACTAACTTTTTCTTTGTTTCTTCTTCTCCTCCTTCTCCTTTTTCTTCTCCTCCTCATCCTCTTCGTCCTCCTCAGCGCTCCCAAGTAAAGTGAAGATAATTCCAGTTTGAGAGTTGACACCCACAGCAGTGACCACCATTTTCCCTGAGCCTTCCATTACATGGGTGCCTTTGGTCAGGGGAGGAAAAATTAAATGTGAGTCATTAAAAGAAGGAGGAAACGCACGTTTACAGTTTCCAGCTAAATGTTTTTTAATTCATGTTTGACTTGGTTTGGCAGAAGCTTTAACAACCTTCATTTCTGCTTTGATTTTTTTTTTTTTATTGAGGTTTAGATTTAATACTGACCTTTGATTACAAATAAAAATGTGCAACCTGGTTTAGAAAGCACCTTTTTCAGCCACACAAAAAATTTCAATTTTAAATGCATGCAATATACAAGTGAAGAGTAAAAGAAACTCATACTCTCGTTGGCCCTCCTAACCTTTAACAAGACGCTTTTAATCAAAAGATGATTGTCGGTGAGGGTGAATTAAGGGAAATCTAAGAGGCTACAACCGTTTATTATCTCAGTGTCTGTATCCCTCTAAGGACGTGGGAAAAAAGATCTTGTCAATAAGAACAGAAAAAAACAAACAACAGAAGAGAAAACAGAAATTTAAAAAGAAATGGAGTAAGTGGAAAGCTTCTAAAAGTTCTCTAATGTCCGTGTTAATTAGAGGATGTTTTCCCTCCATTCAGGAGAGTGATGGCAGAAGGGATGCAGCTGGTGCTGAGGGAAATCAGAAAGTGCGCACACGCACGTGCACACGCACGCACGCACACGGATCAATCTGCTATACACAACACTGGAGCTATAACAGCATTGCATCTGGGGACTGTTGGATGGTTTGATGATAATTGATTACACTGAGCTGCAAGATAGGGACACCAATTCATTTTTAATTCTAATCCAGTTTGTCACTTAAGCTACACAAATGAACATTACATTGACTTCTGCTACTATTTTCAGTGTGCAGCAGCGACAGCTTATTTATAAATGATCAAATATCTTGACGAGTCAAAAGTGGTTCACCTGTTGTTTAAAAATATACATTTTATACCATATTTATGTTAATTCAAAGGTGTTAAAAGTTATCAATGCGGGATGAAATGTTGGAACAAAAGTGGAGCCGTCTGTTAGCTCATGTCATGATTCTCCTGTCAAATGGCCTCGATGATGCAGTTTGGCTTAGTCTGTCAAAGGTCACTTCCTGGGTCTGAAGTCTGAGAGGCTCAAGACAGCCGATCAAACATCTAGTTAAAAATGTAGGTACCTCATAGACCATGCAGTGTTTTAATTACCAGAACTCATTTTTAAAGTAAGAAGGTCAGCTTCCACATTGACCTCTATTTTAAAGTCTTTAAAAAATGTAATAGCATTTGGACGAGAACAAAGTGCACAAAGGTTATTGGTCATTTCATTTAACAAAGACTGGACTGACATGAAGACAGACTTTGAAAACGATGTGTTGTAATATTTAAACGAACTCCTGAATTATGAATCATTTCTTAACAGCGTGTTCAAAAATTGGACAAAATGACAGGAGAAGTTATTAAATCACAACCTTGACTCATCGTCAGAAAAGAACCAGAAAGAAGAAAACTTTACAGAAAAACGCCTTGTGCTACCTGATAACAGCATAGGATCTTTTTCATGTGTTTTCTTGACATGGTCTGACTCTCCTGTGAGTGAGCTCTCATCGATCTTCAGGTCGTTGCCTTGGAGGAGGACTCCGTCAGCGGGCAAAAGGTCACCTGAAAAACACAAGGAGGGCTCGCTTTTAATTTGAAGGAACAGAAGTGTACTATCGTAAAGTTTGGTGTATACGACGCACTTTTACAACCTTTCTTTCGTCTAAGAAGTTGGCTGCGTCCTATATACATGTGAAGTATAAAGTGGTGAGATATGCACTGACATTACCGCAAGTGCAGCCTCCACCCTCACCCACTGCAGGCGACCTGATACCAATTGAAAATTCACCCCAAACTGCCACTACCTTTTGCAAAGCATAACAACCCAGGCCAGGATTGCGGCGGCAATTTTTTTTCCCCTCTTTCTTTAGGTCATAATCATGTATTTAAAGAAAACAGAGGTATAGAAAATAAACCTTGTAGAGAGCTGGTTTAATTGAAAACATAGTGAAAGACAAAAAGTGACCAGCAGAGGTGTGCAGTGGTTGTGGGCTGTCGGGGCGTACTTCACAAATATCAACGTTACAATAGGCCGAGAGCTCGACTTCTTCTTTTTCCCTCTGGGAGACTTGTTTATTTAGTGTTTACCAGTGAAGAAATATATCCTGGATTTTACGCTGATAACACAATTACTTTTATTGAGTCTTGGATTTTTTTAAACGTTTATTAGTTGACAAACTTTAAACCATCAAACAGCAACATCTCGAGTAGAAGACAAACGAAAACAAAGCTGTAAATCATTTCTCACCATATTTTATTTGTGCAATGTCGCCCACCACGATCTCAGCCACAGGAATTTGGATGACTTGTCCTCCACGGACGACGGTAAATTTCTGCTCCTGCTCGATGCGGCTCTGGAGGCCCCTGAACTGCTTCTCTTTACTCCAGTCGTTGAACGCCGTCACCAGCACCACACAGATTACTGACAGAAGAATGGCGGCGCCCTCGATCCAGCCTGCTTCCGACTCATTTTCATCCTCCACACCGCCAGCTGCCCTTCCACAGTCTGCAGAGGGAAATGAATACAAAGAGGATCTTTGTCACTATCCCATAAATAAAACAGCATATCACATCACCATGTCACTCAGGCACACGTTTAAACAAACAGATACAGTGTAAAACTCTAAGAGAGTGGGCCTGTTATCAGATATGACCGTGAAATGAGATTATCCAGATAAACGAAACAAAACAACATTTGTTTAAAATTAAACATGCTATGAACGACCAAAAACAGTTCAATTAAAGAAAGGCTAACAGTAACAAGGATCAATGAGTGTTGCTGCTTACGTTCTCTTTCGGCATCTGGAGGTCTATAAAAAGAAAGGCCTAGTGAAACTATGGCTGCCACTTCTAAGATAATCAGTGTGACATCCTGTAGCGCCTCCCAAACTAACTGTAAAAAAGTTTTGGGTTTTTTGGGCGGTATTAAATTCTGCCCAAACACTGTTTTCCGCTTCTCGATGTCTGCGGGCTGTCCACTTAGACCTGGGGAGGCAAAGACAAAGACAAAAAAAAAAAGTGTTTTATTCACAACATTTTCATTTATAAATCCATCTCAAACATCCAAATAATTCAGAAGAGAGTTAAATGCTGCATTATTTAAGTTTAGATGGGGGCATTTCTGTCGGTATTCGGTTCATGGGAGAAGAACTCAAAGGTTACTGGACCCTCCAAATACGCTAAACCTGAAAGGGATTAGCATTTGTGACTGGAAACAGGAGAGGTGACAATGCTGGGGAACAATGAGACACTCTTTGTGGCCATGTCAAACATTTTCACCTCTTTCGGGCACAAAAAGAAATGTGAGAACAGAGGTCAAATCTAATTGAGTACACTGCCTTTTTAAATACAATGGCCGACTGACGGAAGAGGTCCAATCAGCTTTGAAATCACAGGTGTGTCAGCGTCCTCTGATAGAGTCATCTCTCTGACGCATCGCACGTCTGGTCGGCCGGAGACCTATTCATCCATGTGCAGTAAGAGCATTCTGCAGCCCACCACCCCCACCCCCACCCGCCCCATTCACATGCCTCCACATTCAAGGCGGCATAGTCATATATTCAAAAGGGCCTTCGCACATTTGATGATGCATGACAGTTTTTTCAGCTCTATTCATGCCGTCGGACTCTGTGTGGGTGGCTGCGTGGACTGGACTGAGCCATGGGGGGTGGGGGCGGGGTGCAGAACGGGAGGCCAGCTAAGTGACTGTGTGAAACTGCTACTGACAGGCAAATGGGGGGGGGGGAGAAGCTGCACTCAGAATAGCAGAGTCTTAATAGGGAAAAGGATCAGAAGGGTCAAGGTGTGGACAGACAGAGAGAAGGACAGACAAAAGATAGACACACACACGCTGACACACACAGGCTAGAAGTACAATGCAAATCTTGACACCACATTTGGATAACGAGTGTGTGCAGCAACAACAGTGGAGACAGTTGTTCTTCACATGAGAATAACAACTAGTTTGAAGACTCATCACTCATTTTAGTCATTTTGTAAGCCAACATTCTGCACATTCTCAGCTTTTCAAATATTAATATTGGCTTCTTTTCTTTGTCACATTGTAAAAATGAATGTTACATTTTCACACAGTCGAGTAAAAAAAAAAAAACCCAAAAAACAGTATGCTGTTTGCAATAAGCTGTTGGAATCTTTCGCAGCCATTTTTCTCTATACACAATTAAGTCAACAACAACAAAATCTTCAGATTCATCTCCATCAAGACAAAAACGGAGCGATGGGACTGTTAAAGTATGACTCAAATAAAACTTACTTTTAGCCTTTGCTATTTTCTGGGGACTATTAAATATGAACAGCCTGGCTCACTGTCCAGTTTCCACTTATTTTCTTTTAAATGTACAACAATCTGAAACACAAATATAGGAATAAATATTCAGAGGAACTTTGAAAGATCAGGATTTTAACTTTACATTTAGAAGGTTATCAGATATAACTAAAAAAAAAAAAAACAGGACTGCATTTGGAAATTCAAAACATGCTGCTTAAGAACTGTAGGCTGCAGTCACTACATTTGGTAAACAAGTCTATGCACCCCTGAACCTCAAGGAGAGACACACTTTCTTTTTTAATCACAATTATTATGTCTCATTTGAAGTAGTCTTTTTAATCAGCTCGTAAGTGTGTTTTCATTTACCAGCTTAAGTGTTTTCTGTTGTCATGAGTCACAACTATGTGACAAGTGGAAGACGTGCTTGCTTATAAATGCAGTTTCATTCCAAAAACATTAAACAATGTCAACATTTTACATTATGTATAATAAGATAAGATACCACTTTATATAAGAAAGGAGTATTTCAATGATAAGTCCATGACTTAGATACTTAGTATCCTCTACATTTTCCACGACACAGATTTTCATATCCTTTTTTTTCTCCTTAAAAAAACACTAGTGACGCATGTACAGGACAAAAATCAGCAAAGAGATAAGTGGTACCTCTTTGTCCACATGGGGTTTCCAAAATCAACACAAACCAAAAGTTCCTCACAGGAGCTTTAAACGATCATCAAAAATGTTGATCCCAAGACTGCTCACCGATTGATCATCCATCTTTTGAGCTCTGAAGAACATTAAGCATCAATCAAGGTCCCTCTCAATGTAACCATTATAATCCACTTATGGACAACAGGACGACGCTATACTAAAGAATAGCTTAAAGATATCCATAAAACAGCCCGTGTTCCATCGTTCACATTTCCAACCACCGGTCACTTTAAACAGTTCTGGCCTTCTCCGTTCAAAGAGATAGGGGGAAAATAATCTTGTACATCACTAGGTACATTTCTAATTGACTTTACAATTAAGCACTAGCACATTCTTTTCGAAAAGGGAGGTGAGAAAAATGTTGATGACTCATCACACGGCACATTAAAAGGCTACGGGGTTTATCTTGCATAGCTGCCTGTTGCTGCTCCCTGGCTGTCTCTCACCGTCTGCTTTGATTCACTACGCCTCTAATGAAAACATGCTGACAGCTAATAACCCGTTCAATTTTACACCACGTTTTCCTTTTGCACTAGAGCAGTAAATACAAGTGACAGAGGACGATCAACAAGTCGTCTCTCTGGGCTAGATACACAAACAGAAAATAGGCCGTCCTTGGCCCCTCACATCCTTTCAGCAGCCAGAGTCAGTCTCAAGTCAAGTAGCTAATCATTAACCATTTAATTTGGATGCTTGTCCCTAGCTGACCCTGAGTACTGTCATTTTAGCCCCCACAGTGGGGGTCAAGGTAAGGCTTCACTCTAGGCCTGTCATAATTAAAAGATGTAGGGTCACATTTTTTTTGTCTTTAAATAGCTGTGTGTAGGGCGAGATGTCCAGAACACTACGCAGCTCAATAAAACACCATTCAGAGGACGAATCAAAGCAATCTTATTTCAAAAGGGAATATGTGAAGACTTGTGCACAAAACACAAAGAAAAGAGAGGAAAGGAATTCTTCACACCCCGTCCTTAATAGCGATGTTCTGATACTATTGTTTCCCTCCTGATACAGAAGCCAATACCTCAGTTTGCAAATTGAAAACCTACCGATCCAATACCAGTACTGTAGGTTGGTCTAAAGAAGTAACAACTACATACTTAATCCCCGGTGAAGATGTGATATAATTGATATCACTGATTTATGTATGACCTGTATATTAGAGAACTGAAGGTTCTCTGGTGGAGGCATAGTGCAACTTGGAAGAAGGAGGATGTGTTGAAGCAGGTCAGAAAAATACATTTACTTGTGTGAAGCTGTTTTATGAACTCCCAAAAATGTTCAGGTTGCATGCCCTCTGAAATGTTCCAGAGTTGCTTGAACCCCAGAGTGGAGAGACAATCCCTGTCTGCCTAAAGGGGAGTGGGGAGGGCTGTGCGCTATAATGACAACTTTTCCCTTTATACCAATTCTACATGTATTTTGACTTATTCAACAATATCGAGGAAGCAGCAGAGAAAAGCATTACTTGTGAACCGAAAAAACACAATGTATCTGTTCCATTACATGCATGGAGATCGAACTGGACTCATGCTGGTAACCATCTCCTCCTCCAACTAGCTTGTGGTGAAAAATGTCCTGAAAATTTCCTGCTGAATTCTCACATCAGCTCACCCCGACTTCACATGGAAGTTTTACAAGGGGCCTGGCAGGAAAAACTCTGGGTGAAGAAACTTCTTCACACAGATTAAAATGTAAAACATGCAAATTTTTCTTCGGGTGTTTAAAATCTTTTTGGATGAACTATCTCAGTGACCTAGGGAACAGAGGCAAACACTATTAGAAATGGAGTAATAACATGAATATAAATTGTCCAAAGTGCAGCAAGGTCAATAACAAATGGGAGTATGTTTATATTGATATTGTGCTCCAAATCTTGCATGGATAATTGGATTCTGGGGCTCCCAGCACCTCTGTGCAGGTGGTAGTATCTGTTTGGTTTTTTTCTACACACAGACTAACCACTTGGTCCAAAGTCATTATTATTGTTTGTTTTTTTGTATTTGAAGTTTATCTTCAATTTAAGTATCCTAACAGTTAGCAAATTCCTAATGTTCCTGATGTAATTCTTCTCTATTTAAAGTGATTAAAGTATATTTTGGTTCTTATTGCACCTAAGCAGATTGTGTGCTAATGAGAAGAGCTTTGTCCACAGGAACAGTAATGCAGCACGCTCGGTGAGAAAATGCTCACCAAGACCACAAGACTATATAAGTAACATTTAAGACAACTCTCTAAATAAACACTAGATATCTGAAATGTTTGTACTAGACAGTTCCAACACTACATTTGGTTTTGAATGACAAATACAATGGCACTTCACTAGGACTTTAAGGAGATATAAGAAACCGATATTCAGCTTCACTATCATCCGCAGCATCTTCATATGTTCTTCATCCCTCGTGGCTACAGCCCATACAAGCACATCTTTCTGAATTCAGAGATGAAGATGAGCTTTTCCTGCCCTCTGCCTCTGAACTGTAAAACGAGTAAACTATCATTTAACAGTCTCAACCTCTCCATTGAATTGGAGAGGAGGAGGAGGGGGGGGGGCGGGGGGATGACATATCCAGAGAGCCTGTCAGCTTCTGAGAATTGCAGTCCAATTGTGCAAGCCTCTAAGCCCTCAGCTGATTGGATCGATAGGCTGCAACCCAAATATTTGACTACACTGAAGTAGCAATCGACAGAAGATGGCAGCGAAAATAGGAGAACACTGTCAATAATATTGATGCAAAGTGGCCATTTGATAGGTCTTATTATGCAGAAGAAATAGAGCTTACCGTGGGGAGAAAAATAAGTGCCAATGTGTTTGCAGGGCTTGCTGAAAATATTGATAGCACATGATTTCACTTTTTCTAATATCAAATGCTGAAAAGTAAATAATTGCCACCTCTGATTTTTTTTTTTTAAAACACACAAACAAACCACAATTTATTTGTATCTTAAAGCACCAACTGTTGTGCCCACAAGAAAGACTCCCCAAACCTTAATGCAGACATCTGGATACACTTTGGATTACAATACTATGCCCCAGGGCGGTGATATTCAATGCTGAGAAAATGTGCTAAAGGGATGGGAATTTTGTCAAAACAGTACTCCAGTGATTTAGAATAGCTTTTACAAACAGCTGTGGGACTCACGAGAGACGGATTAAAAACAACAAGAATGGTCACAACTGGTGCAGCAGAGGCTCAGATGCCCTGACTCATCTAGTAAGGCCATAAAAAGATAAATTACCCATACAACAGCATTGCTTTCCTTGACTTAGAACCATGCCACTGACAAGTCCACAAGCTCTTACTGGCTACATTTGTTGCTATGTGTCATCTCTGAGTCCCAGTCACCAGTTACAAAAACCACAGATAACATCACATAAAGTGGTTTCACACACACTGAGTCTTACTTTCCAAAATGAGTAAACTGGTTATGACGCGCATAAATGTCGGGGAGTTCCCCTTTCGATGTCACGTCATTTATGAAAATAACTGCACAACTACCAAGAAAACAGAGCCAAAGCCTAACTGATCATTATGTTCTGAGTATCACAAACTACTAGAGCACAGAAATTACAGCATGTACAAGGCAGAACTAACACCAGACCAACTGCATGAACTTCAGGTATTGGTCAGCCATCTTTTTCAATCACAAAAGGGGGTCCCCATCATAATTAGGAAGTACATAATACCAGCAGAACCAGAGTTTAAATATGTCAAATATTATATAATCTATTGGGCTTGATATGTTTTATGATTATACTCTTCAGATTTCACCTTTTATTCCACTACAATAAAACCCTGTGACGGGTTAATGGTCTGTCTTTGTCAAACACACAAAAGTAATATTTGAATAAGAGTTTGGCAGCGTTCATTGTCACAGTTTAGAAAGCCTATTGTGAAATGTGCATAATTTTTCAAACTCAGAGCATTAGTATGTTAATTAGCAGAATCACTATAAATTGCATCCCCATGAAGTTCAATCTAAGTGATCTCAAAATTACCAAGACTTAAGTTGTAGAACGGAAACAGCAGCACGATAAATTATATTAAGCCTAATCCAGGCTGACAGGCCGTGCTAAAAATTAGTCTGCGTAGAGTGGTACATCCGTGCACAGCTGCAACACAGAAGTTCAGTCTAACTTCTTTGGGTGAGGGGGGAAAAAAAAGAGCTTGGAAATGTGGAGGATTAGCGGAGGATTGGCTTAAGAGGTTCCAGAAATGGCCAACCAACTAATTAGAAATCCCTTTTCAATTGTCAAGCGCCTGTAATCTTAAATGATGGCTTAATTTCCCAAGCCAATGAGGAATGAGCTGATTGAAAGTGGAAGTATAAAAACTACTGAGTGGCTGCCTACCAAGTGCAACAATAACCTGCTGCGAGGGGAAACAAATTGAGGATCTTTTCAAGCTTATCAGTATCGTGCAGTCGCAAATAACTGCAGAAATGAAAGACAATATTTAGAAAATCTGGTATGAGCGGTTTTTGTTTTGTAAAGTATTTGGCATGTTTAGCAAAAAATTGGTCTTCATTTAGAATGTAGACATGAGTAAATATCCCCTCCGCCTTAAAAACATGTTTAATAAGGATGGCAAATATAGACTGCAGATATTGATCAAGTGTGTAGATAAAGCAAACATTGCTGATAACTTGATATTACTATCAACCAATATTGTAAGACTGCTGAAAAAGCCAGCGGGACTGAACTAGCCACATTCTTTTGTAGCCTAGGCTAGGTAGTATACGCTTTGGAAAGGAAAGTCACTCATGCTACAAATATGACAGGACTATGTTCACCAGCTTGACAGCCACATGCATGTTTGGACAGCTCAGGCTCTCTTTCAGGCAAATTCCTACTCAGCAATTTCTCCTCGGTTCAGACAATGGCCTACTAGCCTGCAGAACACAAAGTGCAAGCAGAGAGACTCTGCATGTACACTGTGTTGTCGATAAATGAAAGGTCAAAAATCGAATGGTGAGGTGGTCCTTCTTGAATGACAGATGTTTTGTGTTGTTTTATCGTGTGGTATTTATTGCATTCCTTTTGGTCTGGTGAGGCCCAGGAAATTTGTTTCCTTTGCTTTTGAGACAGTGAATTGCGGACTGTTGCTGCCACAGTGAATGTGCGGTGCCGTTTTAATCTGGGATCAAACTGAAAATCCCCTCCCATAAGAGTTCAGTCAAGGTCATGCTGGCGATTAGGCAGACTGTCTATAGAGAGACAAACCGAGACAGAGGGAAAAGAGTGGTTGAAAAATGGCAAAAAAGACAGATAGAGGTGCTGTCAATCACTTCTGCTGGGGTTCTGCTGTAACCTATTACTCTTTTTTTCTTTTACAATACTCAGCATAGTGCTAGCGTTGTGTGCACTGTTTTGTTGTTTTAGAGTAACAAACAGAGGAGACATTCAAAAGATGAACTCACTCCTTCCCTTACATGTTCAAGTCATTACTACCCAGCCTTACAGCCTCCTGTTTAGTTCGCCACATGTGGGACGTTGACCTGCCTGCAGCCTGGTGCTGTGCCCAGGCAGACAGCTGGTCTGTCTGAAGCCTGCACACAGAGACGCAACGACACGCACACACAGAGGTGAAAAGGGAGAGAGAGGGAGGGTAAGAGGGACATATCCACAGGCCTCGAAATAGAGCAGGACTGGCCCAGGTCACAGCCAGCCTGCCTGGCCACCTGTCTGGCATATGAGTTTTCCAAGGAAGTGATGTCAAGGTATCCACAATGTGGATGACAGGGCAGTGACACGCCTCCTAAACTATGCAGCACATTAGCATTCCAACAGCACTGGCTACTAGCACTGTTTAGATTACATCCTGAGTTTGATCCATTAATCATGCTGAGTGTGAAGGAAGCATTTACCATCTATAGGTGATGTTTTTAACCGCTGGCAGAGTCCTTGACTATCGTCAAAAGATTCCCCAATTTTGCTTAGCGCCTCTGCGCCTCTCAGTTCCATAAGGGAGCGCAGTTCTTTGAGCGTGCAGCCAAAGTCTCCATCGTGGTTGGCCTCCACCATGGAGTTCTTCACCCCGCTGTACGAGTTGTTCGCCATTGTCTCGACGCCTCCCCACTCTCTGCTTCAGCTCAACAGTGGGGGTAAAAGAAAAAAAAAAAAAAGTGTTCCTGGAAAAGCTTAAATCCTCAAGGGTGCAAGCACAGTGGTAGTTCCCATAAAACAGCTGACGGGCCCTTCAGAGGCAGCTGGAGTCATGCGCCGGGTAGCAGGGCAGGGGTATTACAAAACGGGCCATTTCCCTCGGAGAGCTGAGTTCCTAGTCTTTCATGGTGACTGAGGATCACCCACAGAGGTGGAGGTCACCATGCATGCAGGTCTGAAAGAGAAGAGCAAGGCCATTAGTGACATTACCAAGTGTAACTTTTTATACAGAAGGTTTCAACGTACATTTATGATTCATGCTTAGGTTGTCAAAATGCGCAATACTTCAATACTTATTTCACAACGTATTTCAAAATGAAATGTGTTTAGTAATGGGGTTGCAATTCAAATTCAAAGTCACAATTTGGCAAATATTGATGTTTCTCAAGTCCTTTTGGCCTCATACAGAGAGAAAAGGAAGGGCATACTTTAGTATGTATTTCTAAAACAAAATGTTTCACACGTGTTTGTCCAGAGTAGACAGGAAATACCACGTATTAGGAAAGGAAATACCACGTATAGGGTCATGTATAGTATCAAAGTTTAAAAATCTGGTATCATGACAACTCTTCATCATATAGTGAATGAATGAGAAAACCAGTCAAGTCAATACTTATTTTTGTCTTTATCTTACAGGTTCCTTTCACACAGCATTATCATCATTTGATTAGTTTCCCTTGGGAGTCACCCTGCTTTTACTCTAGTGTTGACTTTATGATTGCTTGTATTCAATTAAGCCTTTCAAGCTACGTTCATTTGACCATTTGTGTTTCTCTCAGAATCTGTCATCATACAGCCTCAAAACATGAGCAGCGACACTTAAGTTGGAACATTTTACTGCTGCATAAAAGGAAACCACTTAGCTGCTTAGACGAGCAGCTCAGTAATTAGCAAAACTGCCTACAGTCCCTGCCAAGAGATGTTTGATTAGCTGCACTTGAGTTGTAATAAAATAAGAATAATTTTGTCATGTGGACAAAAGCACTTGTCAAGTAATGTGCACTCTGCTTCCCTGACCGAGTGTGCGAGGGGAGTGGAGCATTAGCATTCAGTGATCACTCTGCTCAGAGCTGCTTCCAGGGTTTTTCCTGCACGGACAGTTTAAAAGGCAGTCCTTTCCCGTCTGCCATCTTCATCGACTATTAATACAAAGTTATGGCAGCTGTTTTACAGTAAAGGGTTTGCAGCAGCTTCTCCTAGAGTGTCTTGCAATTTTTCAACTGGTATGAGTTGACTCTCTGAGCCTGGTTCATTTGCTTTGAGTGGGAAATAAAACTGTTGCATTAAGTTCATGTAGAAGTATAATTGCAATTGCAGTGGTACTCATAGTCACAAAATAACATATAATAATGGGAAATGTGTCAACTTTTGCCGGCCATTATCTGGTAAAGGTTCGACAGACCTTGAAGGCTTTATATGTGATTTTTTTTTGATCCAGCAGATGTCGCCCTTGAGCACGAGCATGAAACCAAAACAACTCACGGTGCATTGTTGTGTTAGCATGCTAATGCAAGCAATCTTTATTATTCTCGTATCTTCACACTGCATGTAAATTTACCCGAAATAAGCGTGATTTAGAAACACAGTTAAGCAGTGAGTACAGTATGTTATTCTTCTTTTCTCTAGTCCCTCAATTAAACAACTTTTAAATGCAAGGGGAGGAGTCGGTTGGCCGTCCTGGCGATGTAAACAAACTGAAGATAGGACTCGGAAAACTCAAAGCATCACAGACAGTGGGACTCGGGTGTTACACCCATTGTAGACAGTCATTACTCACAGAGTTATTTTCAGAGGATATACTTGATTTCTATTACATTTCAGTGTGAAAAATCACATATAAAGACTTTGAAGAAAGTGTGTTTGTAGAACATAGAACAGAGCTTCTGTACTTTCTGTTAATTTGGTTTTTATTGGTTAATAATCCATCTTTACCCACACTGAGAATACTCTTTCTTGAGGGAAAAGCAGAGTTTAGTGATGAGCTTATATTTGAGTATTGAGAAGAAAAAGAAAGTCATCAATCATGAAGCCCAGATTACCCTCTTTCATTCTACAATGAAATGTCTGATCTCTTTAAATACTATCGGGCAGATTGGAATGCCAAAGAGGCAGTTTCCTCTTTTAGTACTACCAGGTGTTAAATACAGCATCAAGAGTCAAACTCTTTCATCCGGAGAGCCATGCAACTGTATCATAGCCCCCTGCCGTGTTCAAAGAACATACAGAAGATCTGTCATTGAGTGAGGGAAAAAAAGGCAGCAGCTTCCCCGCAGTGGACACTATGCTACCCCCACCAGCATAGAGAGCAGGGAGCCAGTGACTGATTACCTCAGGAAAAGCCTTCTGTTTAATCTAATTAAGACTATCTGTGGCATCAGGGAGCTCCATGGTGCTTTACATGGGAGAGTCCATTCTAATGAGAGGCTGCTGTCCATTCAGCTTTAATCAGCCTAACACAACGACGCTGATTCATTCATGTCGACCAAGTTGATAGGAATTTATCTAAGTTAAGTACAAGCGTACAACTTCAAAGTGGACTTACAAAGGCTAAAGTATTGGAGGTGTTAATCTGTTTTAAGGAGGATTTGATTTATTTCTTAAAACCCATAAGGGTCTAAACTGGATTTTTTTAGGGAAAGATAAATCAAGGGATGGATTGTTTTCTTTAAGCCTTGGACGATTGTATGAAACATAAACTGTACTTTCTGCTGGGAGGCCCTGGGGAAGCTGTACTGATCAATAAAGAAAGGCACCAGTGTAGACAGACAGCGACGGTACTCCTCGCCTGAAGAAAATGCAGCACTTATCTCTCAGCTGGGGAAGATATAACCTCTTTCTGGATTTGACCATAATGTGCTCAAGAGGACACCATTTTTCCTGTCTTTACTCTAAATAGGACATCAAGCATGCACCTCCAAACTTAAACATCCAAAAGTCAAAATATGTCACAACTTTAAACTGGGACACAGATGCAAGGAGAGAAAATGCACAATTGCACGTATGAATGCTTGCAGCTTATTCCATTGAGATTCTTGGAAACTATTCTGTCACATGTTGAGATTCTATTTGGAGCCATCTGCCATGGAAAAAGGGACAGGATTCATTATTTATTACACAGCATAATTGCAGGGCCGGGCGTGTTACTGAGGTGGGAGAGATCGCAGAAATCCCCCTCATTGAAAGGGAAATACTCTTGCTCGGCTTCTACTCGCCTAAGGTTACGATGAGGCCTTTGTTGCATATTGAAATGTCTATTGAAAAACGCTTTACTTATTTATGACAGCAGGCTTTATCTAATAACTTTATATGCTATTTTACATGCACGAAAATAACTTTTTCTTGAGGATTGAACACAAATTCCCTGCCAGCCTTCCGAACATGTGTACATGATGTTTATCTCATTGCAGTCAAAGTAAGAACAATGGAGGAAAGTTACACCTTTCCCAGCATGTGTGTGTGACAATTAGTGGACAAGTAAGACATACTGGCATCATGATAAATTGTGGTCTAAACTGACTCCTCCTTACTCCTTAAGTAAGTTTGGTCAGTTATGATATGCCTGTGAGATCTCAAAGACTAATAAGACAAGGCCCCAGTCCATGAAACAGTCCTTTTGAATATAATTGATATTTTTGAATATAAAGGCAATAATTATCACAGCGTAGGACTCGGTTGCTAAGTTCACTATCCTCCAACACCCCAAGCCGTACAACAGGGGTAGTTTCCTGATGTGAGGTGCATGTGTGAACAAGTAAGTCAGAAAGATTTCCAGTGTATTCTGAAAATGTAGTTTAAATATTCATGTGTGCATGTGTGAAACAAAGCTTATGTTAAGGGGTCCTTTCTTCACATTAAACTGACACCTTGATAATAAACCTTCACATTTAAGTTAGTCGTTATTTGTAACCATCACTTTAACTTGAAGCCCATTTCAGAAAAAGATTTAGGGAATCTGAGGTAAATGACTGTCTTGTGCACTTACCACCAATATGTGGCTCTTGAATTGTGCAAATGGCCTCTGAATGACTCATCTTAAAAGGGCAGGAATATATCACTGGCCACATGGGCAGATCACATGTGCAGCCTATACTAAAGCATGTTATTGAGTGCCTTCTCCATTTCTGTCTTCACATCTTACTTCACGAGCCCTCTCCCCACATTCACGCCCCCTCACCCCACCGGCGGCCACAACGCTGAGACCATGGAAGTGCCAACATTTGCTGTGCTGCGACAGTTTCGGGTTGCGGAGCAGGTCACATGTCACAACAGTGGAAAATCATTGTGATTGGATCTCAAAGCCAACAGCTGGCATGGTATGGTTGAATGACAGAGGCTGGGATTAACCCTTTCCATGCTTTAGTGGCAAACCCATAGCTGAGCATGGTGAACATGAGGTGGTTTACCCAAGGTTGAAGGAAGTCTCATCTTAACCCAAGCTATTTCAGGCTGCTTTCACACTCACTAAAAACGTTGCATCAAAGGGCTGCAGAAAGCAGAAACGAGTGACGGACAACAGTGATGGACATCTAAGAAAATACACCCATCTTCGTCGTCTTTGTTTCCACGCTAAGGAAACCCTCTGGCAGTTCGAACACCTCAATGTGCCAACAACTCAATGCAAGTCAGGGATAGCAATTCTAGGGATCCCTCTGCAATGGAGCTGCCTAATGCGAGGGGTTGGTATTTTTAGCTTCCCCCAGACTGTCCCCTCCCCCCACCGCTAGCCGTTGCTGAACTGGGTCAGGCCATGTAAATGTGGAGGGTACAAAGCAGAGGCACCCAGCCCTCCTTGTGTGCTGCATGGCTCCCAGCTAAAAGCGCTACTTCACCCTGCATACTGGAACCTCTTCACGGCTTTCCATCGCTGTCAGGCTGCCAATTCATATGTTGTCACAGTCAGAGGTGTCACCATCAACGCTCTTTTCCTCCATGGCTCTCATTACTTAACGTATAGAGGGGCGTCTACCATTATCCCTCTGACCAGGGTCTAAGGGGTGGCAATTAATTAGGGATGAGTCATTTCTCTTTCTTCTTTATCTGTACACAAGTGAAGGTGCGAAATCCTTGTTTTTGTTTTTTTGTTTTTTTTTTGTTTTTAAACCCTCCTTTATTGATGACTAATTTGGTATGATAAAAATTAATGTTTCTACATCATCTTCAATGCAAACCAACAGCAGTTGTTTACTGCAACCTATTGAAGCATTGTGTTTTGTCGCTGAACTTTTAGGGGCGGTAATAAACAGCCTTTTCAGAATAATATGGATATTTTTTTCTGTTTTGAAAGAAATGTGTCCGCAGGCGATGTTGATGCTAGCCTGAAAATAGGGCAGGATTCAGGATGCTAACATCAAGACAAGAGATATAAACAACATCCTAGATATTGCACGGTGAATTGAAGGTAACAGGGTTGTTTATATTAAATGTGGTTTTTGTTTAATTTAATAGTCGTGTTCAACAAGATGCAGTTGACATGAAAGCGGCTGGGCTTTAAATGTAACCCAAAACAGGATGAGAATCTGTGATTCATCAATAACTTAGCAAACCTCATCAATGAATGCACCATGGAAGAAGTCACACAGTTTGTGTTTCACATCAGCGCAACGGGAATCCTGTTAACGTTTAGTAATGAGCAACACCATTAAGATTGTGTTTCTGAGAGACAAAATTTACAAAACAAAAAAATAGTAAGAAAATATGACTCCTCTTTGTCTCAGCTGTAGTATTTACAGTGCTGTAGACTGATGTCCTGTGACTGAGATCATGTTACAATATTTTTCCTTGAGAGGAAAGAATGACTGGAGTGTTCTTTCATTTTGCTCTTACAGTGTCCTTCATGTCCATAGGATGGAAAATATTCCAAAATGGAGCATCTTTCATCAAGCCACTTTGAAGATGAGAAGGTTTCTGTGTTCTTTGTTAAGTGTGATCCTACACAGCAGCTCAGCGGCCTGAGGTCCTGCCGGCCGCCCTGCCATTTGCTGCTACTGTCTGACCTCGCTGTTCTTAACATTCCCGTTTCAGGACGCACGGATGTTGAACACTAAATTCATTTCACCTAGACCTGATTGTGAAAGTCAAGCTGTACAGTAGGGCTGATTGATGTTACAAACAAAACTGACATTGTAATATATATATAAATTGCGATTATCTAAAACTGAAAAAAATTAACAGATAAAGCAGCGCCTTTTTCTGTACATTAATAAAAAATTTAATCAAACTATCGTACTTTTTAACACTTTTAACACACTGGCTCCAGCGGCTCTGGCACATGCATGCACACACACAGACGTGACGAGAAAACACCTGGAGAGAGAACAGGAGGAGCGACATGTTACATCATAAACTCGACAAATGAACTTTGTGTGGCCACAGCATTAACGAACTGATAATTGGTAGTGGGAATACTCTCATTTTAAATCCGCCTAGCATGATTGTGCGTCTGCCTCGAGAGTCATGCCGTGCTATGTGACATCAGCAGCGGCTCCTGGACGCACAACGGTCAGTTGTGTGACCACTGAAGGTGATATCAGACGGACTTTGATTGATAATTAGTCATTGCAAATGAGAAAACTGGTGGGTTTTGTTTGGATCGAACAACAGAAGACTGCCCTCATGTCCTGCAATGTGACTAATGCACATGGGCACACCGAAAATGTAATGTTTAAACTACATATAGTTCAGCCCTTCTAAACAGTACTTTCATGATGCTGGAGGTGGTGAAGGTAAATGAGACTGAAAGCGTATTCTAGCTATGGCGAGGGGTATTTCACCAATTTTACAACAGGATATTACCGTATATTGTTTCTTTAGACAACGATATGATATTTGCTGATATCACGAAGTCTGCCACAATATGATTTTGATTCGATTCAGCAGCCAGTGAGTGATTTCATACAATCAGTTACATTTGTCCTAACTGAAAAAAAGCAATCAAGGATTTTCTTTACAAAATCCAGTTTCACTTGTTAAGCGCCACTTTCTTTATTCATGTTTTTTATTTCATGGGGTCCCTGATTACCTTTTAATTATGAACAACGCTTAGCATGTTTGTGTTTCAAAGACAAATTTAAAAATGTCTTCTTTAAGCATCAAACATTTATTTTCCTGCATGCTGATCAATTGTACTGCACCAATTTGTGCCTTTTCAGCATTTTAGTATAATCAGGATCCAGTCTTGTGTCCTCTTTGGGCTTGATTTGAAAATGTCTTTTGAACACATTTACACACATGTGGATTTAAATAGTTATTGTGTTTCTGCACAATTTTAGACCTTGCGTTCTCTAGCTGTATACAAGTGGCATATGTATAGTGTATATGTAGTTTTGAATGATTTATGGGATTTTAATTAGATTAAATCTGTGACAAATGGTGGAAATGGAATCTTGATATCGATGACTGTAGGGGTTGGGAAGAACTTTTGGCACATACAGACCGACCTCAAAATGAGAGAGAGGGAGAGAGAGAGAGCGGCTGTCCTTTTGAGATCACTTAAAGCAGCATGCACAAGAAAAAAATGACACCATCCTGATTACGGTGAAATAACGCAGATTTTTTTTTTTTTTTTTTTAAATCGCAGAGTTCCAGACCTCGCTGACATTATCACCTCCTTCCATTTCTCTCTGCATGTCTGTGTGTGCTCCTTTGATAACTGCACAGCATCCATTTTTAAAAGTTTAACTTTCAGTTATCTCAGCAGGTGATCGTGGAATGAGTAACATCAACAACGCGATAAAACAACGGCATTCGAAGGTTTATATTAAACATGAGACGTTGCACAGCAATCTATGCATCTACGGAGCTAATAGGAGCAGACGACTCTCTCTCTTGGGAGAGCCTTATCAGACGCCGCTAACACTACTTTACAGAGAGGTCAGATTCTTTCTTTTATCCAAATAGGATCTTAGAAGGCGATGGCGTACAGATAAAAAAGGAAATATGCAAACACGGTTGCATAATAAACCTGTCAGCTTGGCGCTAGCGTTGTTTGAAAGTACAGGATGACGTGCAGCTGGGCGGAAACTACAAAATGTGTGTGCGGGTTGGTGCAATTCCAAAATCAGCCTTATCTTTAAAATGACAATCAATGTTTAGACTTCTCATTGACTTGATTGGCTCTTTGTTCAACCAATTGATGTATTGATCCAGACCAATGGATTGTTATACCATTAACTAAGGCTAGTGTAGGAGCCAATTTACTGTGTGTGTATCTATGTATTGTATTTGGTTTATATGCTTATTTATTGACTTAATTTGGACGCTAGGTGGTGATAATTGATCATTTGGGTTAATTGGTCAGGTGGTATGGTTGTTTATAGGTCACGGTTGAACAGGAAATGGGGGAATAGGGGGTGGGAGTGCACGGTTCTTGCAAAGTAAGGCAACATAACGTAAACGAATTAAAACAAACATGAATAATCTAAGGTTATATACACAGGCATGAAAACAAAGATAAGCAAAACCCAATCCTATATAAGTAAATATTACTAACAACACACTGAAAATGCGTCACTGTGACTTAGTTCAGTGATTTTCAGTGTGCATTGGATTTTTTTTTTTTTTTCTAATTGTATACTCCTGCAACCCAAAGGCACCTGGGTGTGTGTGTTAGCTGTGCATCCTGTTGGTTGATTTTATCAAACCACCATAAACACATTTCAGTTCATGGTAAAATCTGACTGACTATATTTAGCCTTAAATGTCAGTGTACATGAGACTCAATGTCACCTTAGATTCCTGACCTACAGTGGCATGTTCTCTCAAATAGTAACAAAAGTTTGCATCTGAGGGACACAGACTGAACTCAGGACAAATGCTAGCAGTCGTTTTTTAGGGCTTTGCTTGTGTATGAATTCGGTGCAGAGCATGACAATAAAATCAGTGGAGATATAAAGCAGCTGTAGTGGGGACTCTTCTGGTATGAGTTAGAGACAGTCTTGACAGGTGATAACTGGCTGGAAGAAAGTGCACTCAGTTTACTGCATTACTTTGCAGTGACTATCGCTATGTGAACACTAAAAACTCCTGAGCCATGAGACACAACAGCACTTACTTTAACAGCAAGCTATAATGTTAGATTAGCAGAATACTTCTACTGGTCGTACTCCCGAGCGTGGTCTATTAACTTCATATGCAATGCATTAAGGATGAAACCTGGAGGTGTATTCTTGGAGGTTGTTGGTCTTTAAACGCAAGAAGGGGGAAACACTATCAAGATGAACCACACTGCCAAGGAGGTCAACAGATCTTGTATTACCTTTTTCCAAAACAATTCAAAATTCAATTGCAACAACTACTGAATCGCTGGCTTTATTCCGGAGCCAGAAACGCTGTCTATATCCAGCCGTTATGAAAAACGCACGGTATAGCAAGGAATAAGAAAAGATATTTTTGTCATTCTTGAGTGACAGCGACAGTCTCAGTTCAAAGGGCTCAGACACAGCAACAGATTGTGTTACTGTGGGTTTAAGTGAATCATTAAACAAACTCAAGAGTCTCTATATGCTGAACACGATAGATATTACGAGGCATCGCTCAATGTTTAACCTTACAAATATACGTTCCATGCAGAGATGAAGGCGCGGGCCTATTTAAAATAGAATTCCAGCAATTGTCATTACATACACAGTAGCATACTCTATAACAAGGTTGTCGGACTAATGCCTGGCAATTGAATAGCTTAGCCTACATTGTATTATGTAATGGGTCCACTGATAACTAAACAATTTCTACACAGGCATTCCTTCTTGAATAGAAAAGCAGTCGATGCACTTGAAGGTCAAGCTGTATTGTGTATTCAAATGTATTTGGATAAAACTGCAAGCTTATTTGCAATCCACTGTAGGATCACAAGTCATTACACAAACACACACACTCACACACACTCACACACACACACTGCTGGCGCTGCAGCAAAGCGGTCGCTGTTTAATTGGATAAGGAGTGATCCTTTCAACTAGACACCAAAAGGTGCTCAGGGGCTGCACTTTACATACACCTGGAAACTCGCATGCAATATGAGCAGTGTAAAACTACATTGCATTGTAAATTAAAGGTCAAGGGTGTACAGTTTTACAAGTAATAAACATGCAGTAGCTGGAAATCTTAAGAAACACGAGATACTTTCCCGATGTGAAGTAACTCGCATGGTATTTTGAAGCGATATGCTGTGTTCAAGGGTTAGCCTAACTGTCCAAAATTTTCGATACCGCGTTCGGCTTAAATTGAATGCCCTTCTTTTTTTCTACATAGCTCAAGAGAGTGGAGGGTATTTTATAAGGTAAAATGACAGATAACAGCTGGGTTCAGGATGAGGCAACGGGTCACACAAATCCATTAACATTAAAATGACATCCCCCCCCCCCCCCCCCCTCCCCAATGGATGTTTTAACTTTGACAGCATGGAGATATGCTGCCTGTAGGTTACTTTTTTTTTTTCTTTTTTTAATTTACACATTTGCTTTTTACTCTATTGTGACAGTCAGCCAGCAAAATAACTTTAATTTGCCGGTGTTTCATGGGTGATGTGTTTCTCGATGTGACATTTTCGGCAACTACGGTTATTTCACAGTCCGTTTCTTAAATGATGAGTCGCGATGTGTGGACGTCAAACCTGCTGTCCACCACAAATAATAACGCGTTAAGTCCAAACACATCGGTACAAGGCTTTGCGTTACAATGTTAGCAAACTAGCTCCGCAAGGCGCTGTGTTTAATTGCAGAAAAGGGAAAATACACAAATGCTTCTTCTTCTTCTTCTCTTCTTCTTCTTCTAACAGATTGTCAAGCAGGAAAAACTTCGCCCAAGGGGGGGGGGGGGGGGCAAAATGCACAAGTCTTACAAATCTAAAAGGGATAGGGGAAAGAGAATCTGCCTGCAACCTCGTTTGATTTGCCACCTGGGTTTGGAAAAACGAGACGCCCCAATGTCAGTATGTATTCCAGATATATCGTTAGCGATGTTAGCTTGTGGCGTAAAGCTAACTACTACACAAGGCTGCTACCCCACCGGTGGCTTGGCCCTCGTTTGACCGTTTCTTTTTAAAATATAAGCCTCAACCGTGATGTTTTTTTTTTTCTATGCAATGTGTGAAACACGTGGAAGCAGCCTTTAGTCGTCTTGCGGCATTAGCAGCTTCAAGCACCAGAAATTTAACTCCCCCCCCCCCAAAAAAAAAATACTCACTCCGTTCTCTGAAGAGCTCCCCAGGTCCCTTTCTCCCGATAACTCCCCCCTTCAGTCTCACCAAAGACTAGACTCTCTCCCCTGATCTGAGGTAAAATCCCGCCCACTGCGCTGTCACAACCACAGCCAAAGTCTCCATCCGCGGCTGACAAGATAGTTCCCCTCCGCGTTGAGCGTGTCGAGAAGCGCTTGTCCGCTGTGCGCAGGAACCAGTCGACGCATGCGCACAGTTGTTCAAATAACACTTAGGAAAAAAAAAACACACATCTGAAACTCTGCTTCCACGATTCATATACTACTGCAAATGATTAACACAGCAATTATGAAAATGCGCCTTTTTCAGAGATAAGAAACAGTCCATATGCAAACGTATTTCGAGGGTATTCAGCATTTTATATCATGTTTATCAAGCCGTTTGTAATGAAAGCGTAACAAAAGCTGTTGAAACAATATTTGGCACACATACTGGCTAACATTAAGGGGTTCAGTTTTCGCCAATGCAGACAGGTAGCAAACCCCGGAAGTGGGCTGCGGGTGTTCATCTCGCTTTGCCTACTTCGTCTCTGTCACAATACCGCCGGGGACATGTGATGCACGTCAAAAGGAGGATGGGTATGGACCGCTGGTGTGGATTCCCATTGGCTTAGCCGGCATATCAGTCGCCTATGGAAACGGTTACGTCATGATCCCCTCGTACTCCCTTTTTTTTTTTTTTTTTTTTTGTTGCTCCCGTGTCGCTTTTATAATAACAGGATTATTCAACAGTTCCTCCATCATATGGTGTCGCCTGTAAAAAAAAAAAAAAAAAGTAGTCACTGAAGCCTCACTGCTGCATCGTTTCTTCTGTGTGACAGCCTGAACTCCACCTAGGCTACACAAGGCACTTCCCTCGGCGCCTAATCAAACCTGACGTCATTCTTTCCATGACGTAGCGCTTTTTTTTTTCTTCTTCTTCTTTTGCTTCTGCGGATTCAATGCCTGTATTCTTCTCGATGCCTTAGTCCTGGTTGAGAAGGAGTCAAACACCGCAGCCTTCACGGTACTTGGGGCCAAGTGCATGGAAGTGCATTGCATTTCAGTATAAGCAGAGGTCAATGGCTTCTTTTGCGGTAGAAATGAAACAGCAGATTGTTTATGTCTATAGAATAAAAAGCATCACAATGACGGCAGAGGAAAAATTACCCTATCGTTCCCCAGTAGATGCAGGATAAATAAGCCGTAATAGAGGGTTAAGCCAAATAACATGTAAATAATTTGGAAATGCAATGTGCATGATACATAATCAATCATTTCCAATTTACTTGATCCAAGGCTGGTTAAGAAACTGTAAATTGACATACAATTTACATCTGAAGTTGTTTGACTGAAAAACTGGATCCCACATTTAACAAACATGACTTGTGGTTGATGATAAACAGATAACAACCCCGGCCGAGGTCAAACCACAGTGTAATATACTTGCTTTTTTGGCATAATGAGGTTTAACATTAACACAACAGCCCTAAGAACACAGAACCATTTAACTCTTATGGTTTTGTAAACGGGTGTGAAAGGTCGACATGTTTATGCCTGTCTGCAATTTAAAAAAATGTTCAATGTTGACTCAGAAATGCTGGTCACATTTACGTCAAGCGGCACAGCACATTTGGTATGAAAGGGGAAGAGAAGAAGTAGGAAAAAAAAGTGGTTCAGGCCAGTTGCCTTTTGCAATAATTGGTATGTCCCTGTAATTCTGCAGGGGTTTTTCAGTCAAAAGAAGAAAAAGGAACACTATAAAGTACATTTTTGATTTTTGGTGGCATGTTATTGGTGTGTACTATCATGTAAACAACAGTGCACTGCAGACAGTTTAATATTCTTGATACAGAACTCAATATTCCTCAATATGGTAGCATTAAAAGCAGATTTAAGAAGAAACATGGGAATTATTTCGACCAATGTTTGAAAAAGCAGCTGTCAGTGAGATCCAGCAGTCAGTCAAGTCTAGGCGCTAATATGCGTACCCACACCCATCACATATCTCTAAGCTGTCAGTCAAGCTTCTGCTCTCGTACTTCAAACTAGAACTGTTGCAAAGCGGCGCTTCAACGCGCATGTGTTTCTCCAACGTCTCAGAAACACAGGCCTCAGCCAAGCTGGCACAAGCAAACAGGCTTTCCTCCTTGGGCCTTTAGAATAAAATAAAACAATTGTGCCCAAGCAGAGAGGGAGTTATTTTTACGCATGCTATTTTTCCAGTTCACTGTCAGTGGTTTTGGTGGTTTCATGATTGGCAGCCTATGTTCTTTGTGTTGGGCCAACCTGGAGCAGATGTCCCTCTAACATGCCACCCAGTTCTCTCTCACCCTCTCTTTCTTTCTTTATACACACTCTTTGCATCTCCCCTTCCTCTTTATCGCCACCTTTCAGTTACCGCAGAAGCCAGGAGACACACTTGGGTAGACATGTTAAATAGCCTAAATATGTAACTATTTGCATGGTTGTGCATTAGAGCACCTGCAAAATACTCTGGCACATACAAAAAAATGCTGATTTAACACTTCAGTTAGCCAAACACGCCACAATGGGTTACCTTTTTTTATTTCTGCAGATGCTAGTTGGCTGATTTTGTGACCTTCTGACTGAACCGTGCTAGCAGTTTCCCTCTGTTTCCAGACTTTGTGCTAAGCTACACTGATAAGCTGTTGGCTCAATAAGATAAGAGTGGTCTGGATCTTATTTAGACTATTCCTTTAAAATGAATTTCATTTGAAGGACACAGAGTAAAAGTAGCAAAAGCAAGGCACTCAATCCCCCCAAACAGATGCTACACACACAAATATATATATTAGCAATAAAAAGGTTCATAAAAATGTGTGTGTAACAAGTTAAACTCTTCGTGCATCACTAATCACTTTTCCTAGACGGACAACATTTTCCTACCAGTCAGTCCCTCATGTTTGTAGCACCTATTCTTTATCTGAATATGACAGAGAATTAATTAGAATCCCGCCTTGTGTCACCACAACCTGTTTGTTCAGTTGAAACCACTTAATCTCTGCTTCAATCCATTTAAACACTTAGGGACCGCAGAGGAGAGCGGGATGGTGAAGCCTCACATGAAGGGCCGTTTAGCTGTATCCACATTACAATCTGGGAGCAGGGAGCTGTCTTGTCTTTTCCCCCTTTCAATGCAAACAGCGAATTATGAATTCCTGGAAATTAAGAGAAAAAAATAAAAGGTGAACCCAGCTGCAGAAAAAAAAAAAAATGATTTAAAGTTTTTTAAATGTGGGAAACCAATCATTTCCCCTGCAGCTGTTGTGTGCTTCTTGTTGTTGACTCAGTTTCTTGTTGGGTGGAAACTTGCCATATGCTCTGGAGCATCTTGTGAACTACAGTAAATGTCAAGAGTCATTAGCCTTTGTGCATGCTAATGTGTCGTTCGTGCTGTCTGAGTAAGCATTAATGATGAGACATGCCAAAAAAAAAAAAAAGAGGATGTTGCCTTCAGGGTAACTTTTTCACTTTAGAGACAGACAAACACACTCAGAACTGAACTGCTTTATGAACTTATTTTGAAGGGGAACACACATGGTTTCATTGAGGAAGTCATTGCTGCAAAAGAAAAAAGTTAGGCAAAAGTGTTGTCACATTTGAGAATTAACAAGTTAGCTGCTGTTGTGTGTGTGTGTGTGTGTGTGTTCATCCCAACATAGAGCTTTAATTACAGGGGTAGATCTCTACACACCATGAGACAAGATAGCTTGACAAATAATTGCGGGTTTAGTGGAAGAGTGTGACGTGTCTGCTGTTTTAACTAAGAGAGGAACTTAGTTGCAAACTCGGCATCTTATCACGGTTTTAGATAGCAAGCTGCTGGGAGCTGATTAAGACCTTTGCATACCTAACAAAGCATTATGGGAAAGCCTGAAGGGATGGAAAAAAGAAATCATAAAGCCGCAAAGAGATTATCAGTTATTTCCTAAACAGTTTTTTAAACAAACATATGACCGCGGTGGAAAGGCCTATGGTGCACTTGAGGATCATGTGCCTCTCAAGTGGAAAAAATGTGAACGTGAAGATGTCTCATTATTCAACTTGCACAACCTGGGGCCCTATCAGTGAGGACACGCTGTATGAATATTGCTTCCTTTTGGTCAACCGATCTTTCTACACCACTTTGTTTCTTGAACGGACGTCGGATTTTCCACTGGCTCAGCACATTGGCAAAGAGTTGGACTGAGGGGGGGAGGGTTGGAGGACGAGGGGGGGAGGACGAGGGGGGGGGGGGGGGGGGGCTTCCTTCTTTTGAAGAGGAAGAGGAAAAATTGCATAGTTTAGAGAGAGAAATGCTGATCAAGGTTGATGGTGGATCAGAATGTTTCCGATTGCAAATCAATCAAAAGTCATGTAGTAAACAATCCTTTGTTTAGAACAGTTCCTGAGTTTAGAGAGGGCTGCATTAACATCAGACTGTTTCAACCTGTTATTAAAGCAGAGCTGTAGCATCAACAAGCCTTTTTCATCTAACACGTCATTAGTCGTCCACAATTACTGTAATCCTGAAGTCCACAAGAGTCCAAACATTAGTTTATGTCTGCTGGAGGAATCCACAATTATATGATTAACATTCACAATCCTGCTGACTGGCAAAACAAGCCAACACAGACGCATGAATTACACCTATGATGCAGGTAAGAGGGGATCTGGAGTGGCCCTGTTAGGCAGCCACACACACAAAGGCCCGCTTGTGTGAGAGCGAAGTGGTGGCGGTAAGGAGGGGTCTAACATGACTGAGCTTCTCGTCCTGGGCTCGCGCATGTTTGTGTTTCCAACTACCCCTGGAATTTACTGCAGGCACTGGTGAGGGCAGCCACGGAGAGGTGAACGGCCTCCAGGATAAAGGCCGCGGTTGTTGGGGAAAAAGTAGCAGAGAGAAATAGACGTTTAAAAAAAAAAAATTAAAAAAAAGGGAAGAGAGAGATGGAGCAAAAGCAGAGGCAGGACATAAGGAGTTATTGTTTTAAAAAAAAAAAAAAAAGTCAAAGAGTCAGCGAATAAGTGTGAACTGGAAATAGAGATGGTAAAACAAAAGCTGTGTGTGTGCGCAAAGGGAATGTGTGTGCGTGTGCGTAACAGGGTAGGAGACAGTGGTCTTACTCAGCCCTGAGCCAGCAGCGACGAGATTATCTGGCCAAGTTTCCACTCGCAAACAATAATTCACCTCAAGTGCCCATTGAGGCTACACTTTGTCAGGACATTGTCCCACCCAGCCCAATATGAGGATGTGGGAGTGAAGGACTATGGTATGCCATTGCCATATAAACTTGTGTGTGTGAAGCCATAGAAGGGTGTAAGCAGTGCTCTTGAGGGGGGGGGGGGGTGCCACTGCCCACAAGGACGTGTTTTCCCTGGTCTGTTTTCCGTTGATATCGTCAGTATTTACATTGGGCTCGACTGGCGGTTGAAGCTGGAAAGTGTATTTCATTCAGGCCAGTGAACATGTACATGTCATAAAATGTAGGGCATATAAATAGTCTTGCTTCAATTACCGCCAAAGGCAGAGAAACCACCTGAGATTACACATTTAGGCGCAGTGCAGCTCTCATGGAAAAAACAGGATGGACACAAACAAGACGAAAAAATTGCAGAATCAAACACCATATCTGTGTTTCATGCTCCAAAACAATTTGCCCTAAAAAAAAAAAAAAAAAAAGATGAGGAAAGGTAACTGTTTTGAGGTGTTTAGACTTGATTTACAGCTTTTGTGCTCGATGACAGGGGCTAGTTAGCCTTCTGGCAGAGGTGACTGGGTAAATTTGTGGCAACAGGCAGTAATTAAGAATCGCTTTCACTGTGTTTAGTTGCTCAGTTAGGCGTGCAGCCCATCAGCCTTATAAATCAGCTGTTCTCTTCCCCCAAAGTCTGAGCAACACCACCCGGGACCAGGCAAAACAATTAATGGAGACTTAATTACAGAGCCATATCAGATTCTTGCTTTACCCACAGAATGTGCAGCGAGCAAGGGAAGAAGGAAAACATTACCATTTGCTCTAAAGCTGCTGCAGTTTCCAAAGCAGAGTGGCACAGTCTAGGCACAGATGGGGCATAGATCCAATGGGAACTCGGTGCCCTTTACACCCCGTTTCTTCCCTTTCGCATGGGGGCTTTTCCCCAGGGACGGAAGAAAGGCTCGGGGAGGATGAGAGGAAGGATTACAGACTAGGTCCTATGATTCTTGGGGCAAAAAGAACCCAAGAGCACATGTGAATACGCGTACACAAGCACAACAAGTGCACACAGACACACACCTGGCCTTGCAGTCCTTGTTGATGTCCTTGATCGTCCTACCAAAGATGAGAGAACATGTGAACATGTGTTCCTGAATGAGAGAGAGGGAAGGGAGACAGAGAAACAAAACAAGGAATAAGATATAAATTAACTTTATCTTCATGAAAACAGAAATCTAGCCTGGTCCTACATGGACGGAGGTAAAGAAGTTAGTCTACCAGCACCTCTAAAGATTTCCAATTGACAAATTATCTTGTCTTTTAAAAAATATATATAAATAACTAGCCAGGCAAATTGTTCCCTTTTGTTTCAAGTGACTGTGCTTAGAGAAGCTAAGCTAGCCATCAGCCGGCTAAAAGTTTGTACCATAGTTAATAGATGGATATGACAGTAATAACCATGTTCAGGTAACTGTTAAAGATAGGAATACAAAAGTAAGAAAAGTTATTTTAAATATCTCATCACAATAAAGGCCGACGATCATATCACAGGTATTCATCTTCAGAAGTCTTAACTACATCCTTAAAAGAAAAGTGTTATCCAACAAAATTAACCTTTTTCTGTAACTCGGCTCTAAAACAAAAGCCTATATAACAGGTCGAGGTCTTTATGACACGAGAGATACCGCTTTTGGCAGCTGAAACAGACCCAAAGTTAAAAGATCAATACAACTTCTTTGAACAGAAGTGGTCACCATAAATGCTTAGACGCAGGCATTTTAAGCTTTGACACAAAAAATCAAATTCACGTAACGCTCTAAATGACGTCGATGTAGACCGAAATAGGGAGGAGGACCTGTAATATGTAAGCGGCAACAAAAAACAACCCATAAAGAAGGACTCATTCTTTAGGGATTAAAGGATTTTAAGAATTAAACTGTCTTTTTCATTTTAATATGTGAAACAAGACCACTATGACATTAAGTAAATGTGGGTAAAATCATAGCCGTGCTTGGTTAGCTAGCTATGATCAACCCCTGTGATTACACGCATTGCCCCCATTATCATCATTATCATCATTATCATTGGCACACCCCTCACCCTGATTTAGAGTGAGAGTGAGAGAGAGAGGCAGATCCCGCATGATCCCAGCATAGCAGATGGATATGTCAGATATGCCTGCTTGGGCTTATGTAGATGCTTAGTGGTAAATGTAATGACCTGTGTGTGTGTCTGTGTGTGTGTGTGTGTGTGTGTCAAGCCCTCAACCCACTGCTCCAATTATCCTGGGTTTGTATGGGGAAAACTCAGTCACTTTGCTGTGACAGAAAGGCACGACAGAACCAGTTATAACTTGGATTCTCCAACCCATACAGAGGGAACTTTTTCCACTTGGAGACAGATGGAACAAAACGACTGTTTACTTTATCGGTTAAAATAAAAAGTTACCCGTGGTTGCCAAGACTGTATGGGGGGGGGGGGGGGGGGGGATTGTATGAAAAATATCCTTTATAAGAAAAAAATCAAGGTTCCATCGAACTGTGTCAGTCTCTAGGAGGATTATCATCTGCATGAATGCTATTAAAGCATGTGTAAAACTTCATGGCATCAGTTTTGAGGTTTTGGCAAGGATTGCTCTTCTTCAAAAAGCCAAGACAAACAGCAGAGTCTCTGTTCATTGAGTTGTCATATAAATTGATCGCACAGGGGCGGACCTGAAGTTAGTTTGGGCTCCATAAGTTCAAAACAAATAGAATGAGTTCTGCTATAAAAAAAAATTACACAACAAGCTGAGAGCTTCACTTTGTGTGAGTCAAGCTGCATGTGATGCTGAAAAATCAGTTTCAAAGGCTCTTTTACAATGACCCTCTGTTGCTGGTAATTAAAGAAATTCTAGGGTTTGTCTTGGCATGGATGATGAACTTTGTGGTGATCTGGTTGCTTCAGGTTTTTCTCTCATGAATCCACAAAAGAAATGATGACTGCATTCTTATTATTTTTAAATAAGGGCTGCCCCCCCCAAAAAAAAGTCTAATTGGAATCATTGGTCAAAAACAGAGCTGGAAACTAAAATAAGAGAATGAGGGAAGACATGAGGTAAATGGCCAAGGGTGGGAGTTGAAGCTCGGCCCACGGGTTCAAGAGTTGTAGGTTAACCACTGTGCTAAACCAACGTCCCGCTTTGTTAATTTTAGATTTCATGGTTTACAATGTTGTTACTGAGAGCTGAAGCATTCTCAAAGGTGTGAACCTCTCCTTAACAAATAGACCAGGTTACTTCAGCTCACTAACTAACAAAAATCAATCAATTGGTGAAAATATGCATGTAAAAGGTACTGAGCGGATAACTACCTTACAGCTTATGCACATTAGACCGGCATTGCAAGCCAAGATTTAAAAATAATTAATAATTTGTTTTATCAACTGGTGCCAGAAAGGGTGACAACATTGAATTGTAAGGACGGCTTATCGCACACATCCCTACTTCAACCAGCAATAAAGTAGTTTACTAGAAACAATCTGATGTACAATTAACAGCTTAGGCTTTCGCTTAACCACAAAACAGCCAAATTAGGATTCCCCTGACAAAATTCAGATTTTCTTGTTACAGCCCTATAAACCAGTTCAGTTCTGTGTAATTTCTCTCTGTACTGTCATGAATCTCCCCTCATTTGTCCTTCAGCCCTCCCTCTCTCCCCCAAAGTCACAACCTTCAGCTGCTATCCAACAGTTAATGGAAACTTGCCTCCCTGTCAGTGTGTCATGTGAAGGGCAAGGCAGGAGTTTTCCCAAAGCTCTGTTTGTAGAAAGACACACTTCCTTTGTTTGATGCATCAGAGGCATGGAGAAGGAGGGTATTTTTACTTAAAACTCTCTTAGTGGCCTTCTTATTTTGACCTACAGGACGGCAGGGGTGTATACATTCTGTTATGGGAGGCAGTCTTTGGGCTCAACCCGACATCTTGGAAAGCCTTCTTTCCCCCAGTGACACCTGTGATGTAACAGCAATACCTCATTTCACTTATGAGTGACATAGTGACACAATATAAATCACACTCTCCATCACCGTACCTCTTCTTGGTAGTTGTTTAATGTCGACTGGTGCAGTCTATCCATTAGCCTTGTCCATGTCAAATTCCACTCAGATCTCTAGTATGCGAGAAACCATAGAAACAGACTGGCCTTTGTTTCTCAAGCTCGGAAAAGTGTCCTGTGAGCTGAACTGAGTAATACTGCTGCGGCAGATGACAGGCCCACTCTCACACATTCAGTGGCGGAGAAAAAAAATGGGTGAAAATTTCATTAATAAAAGGTGCGACATTTTGAAGACGATTTTCCAGAAATTCTTCTTTGTGATGAACTCTTGAATCTCATTGGGAGTCCAAATCAATCATTTAGAAGTTCTGGAGGGTAGTACAAGCACCTGTTGTGGAACATCTGTTGTTCTCCTACTGGGGGGCTAAATGCAAAGAGTATAAAGCTGCCCATAGAACTTGACTAATAGCTAATACCAAGTGTCTTATTCCACCAAGATTTTGTAGGTCAGTCCTTAATAACTAGCCGAGGGGACCTCTTGTGGAAAATGTATTTATGGCAGGTTTGTAATGGGAACTGGCTCTCCAGGAAGTTACTGGTAGAAAACTAGAAAACCCAGACCCAATAGACTGAAAATGTACATATTTACACATTGGGTTCTGTGCCTATTATATATATATATATAAAAGAGAATGCATGCTGTATCCCTTTGTTTTTATGTTTTTATGCTAAGCTAATTTAGCCACAATCCTCTGCTTTTCTTTTTTTTTGTTTTCACTTTTTGGGAAACAGGCCTTAGCCTCATTAGACTGACCAGAGCACACAAACTACAGCTGGTGTACCCTGCATGTAGCCTAGTTAGAGGCTACCCTACTTTCGGCTCCAATAGCCCAGTTTCAGAAACACCCAAAAGAGTCAGTCTCTCCATGAGAACAGAGTCCAAATAAGTAATGGCAACTCTGAGCTAACATTGAAGCTACCCTCTAAAATAAAAGAGTGACGATTGGACAGAGTAGTCACAGGGAGCCTCAACTTGGGAGTATTTCAGGCATCTATTTGACAAGCTTGTTCTTGGTGACTTCCAGGATTTTGCTTGAGGACATGCTGGCAGGACATATAGCTGTTAATGAGCACTGAGTGCAGTTGTGGAGGCAGTCACTGGCAAGTTTGGTGACTAAAATATCAGCCTTTTTGAGAAGTAGTCTTCAAAATGTGTTATAGCATTTCCTCTTTACTAACAGCGAGTCCAGCTGTTTTCAAGGTCTAGTTGGCAAAACATTAGCAAGACAGTTGATGTGCTCCAGGCTGGAACGAAACATGGGTTCTTTCCAGTTTACTTCCCAATGTCAAACAAGTGCCTCTCCACTGTCAAATGCAGGGAAACTGTGACTAAATACATTCCCCAGAGCAGAAGCATCGAGGAACTCCTTGCTATAAAAGGGAAAAAGGACAGAGAGGAGACTCTGGTTCGAGGCTGCAAGTCAACATTAGTGTTATTATCTGGAACCTAATGTTGCTGCAAGCCGGCACCCTGCCAGTTTTAGTAGATGCTAATTGCTATCATTATGGATAGGCTGTTTGCTCAAGGTATAAACTGTGGTCTGCCGATGTGAAATGGAAACGATCAAGTGATAGGAACACCAAGGGAGATACAGTTGAAGGCCTGTTTTTCTAGTTTCAAATCTGTATTATCACATATTTTGTTTGTCTTATCCTCCTCCTGTTGAATCACTGCTCTGCATCATTTCACTCCCCATTCCTGTATCTCCCTTTGAGGCTGTCCCTGCTCCTCGTTAAAGTAGGTCACAGTTAAGAGAGATGATAAAGAAACTCCAGGGTGGTGGAGGTTTCTGGCGCGGCTGCAGCGTTGGTGATGTCAGTGGTGTTAGCGGTGCAACGGGAGAGCATTGGTAGCGTAGGTTCTGAAGCCATGTGGCATTGTACCTGCTAATCCATAATGGATGAGGGTCAGCAATAATGGATGAGGCTGGTGAGTAACCTGAGGATGCGATGGGACATGGAGACTTACTTGGGCCTTAGCCTCCTTTTCCTCCTTCTCCTCCTCCTCCTGTTGGCAGCCAACACACCTTTTTCAGAAAACAAGGAACATGATGCTGACCCTGACACAGCAACATTGACAAACAAACATGGTGGCCATTGATTAAATCCATACTAGCACTCAGGCAAGCAAGGTGGTCAGTTATTGAAGGAAGGCTTCGCTAATGACAGGGCAAGACCCATGTTTTTTGTTGTTTTAATGGAGGGTGGAGGGGGAAGTGCCACTATATTAATTAGTGTGAAATCTGATGATTTGGTTGAGACCAAACCAGAGATAAAAGACAAAGAGTTGTTGGAAAGAAGTCGTTTCTGAATGCTAAATGTTGAGTATTTTTAGGAGCAACTGTTTGCGAACAAGGTTGTCATAGCAATTAAACACTAATTGATATGATATGTCAGTGTCTTTGAACAAAACTTGTCAAACTGACCCCAGGTGGCAAAAAGGGACCACCAACAGTGTTAAGAATATTCTTATTTTGGGAGCCTACCACCAGGGCTTCAAAGTCAGAATATATTGCTATTTTCTTTCAACAGAAAATGTATCAGCCTCTCGTGAGTACCTGTGCTTGGAAGTGCAGGGCTATTTTTTTTTTTTTTTTTTTTTTTTTTTTGGAGTAGCCCTTCAAAGGCAGCCTTTAATTTATCCGATTCACTGCTCATAGCTTGAATTGGGTGGGATGAGTCAGCCAGTGATCCCACAGCTAAGTATTAACTGTCCATGATGAGATCTTTTGAGTCAGCTGGCCCCCACAAAGAGAGCACTGTACCCAAACAGCTGCCACTGCCCACAACAGCCCCACAGTTTAATGCAGTCATTTGAAATTCAATACCGCAGGGCCCGTCCCACCTTACAGTAGCAATCAATGACCAGCACTTTTGACAGGCGACACTGCTGTCTGCTGAGTGGAGGGTGACAGATGGGAAACACTGAGGCGCTGTTTTTGTGTGGGAGGGATGGTGGATGGGGGTTACTAGTGAACTACACTGACAATGGCGTGCTTAGTCACACACCTGATGGACTGTGAGAAAGAGTGTGCGTGTCTGTATCCCCACGCAGTCAAGAGTCAGGGAGCTGCAGAGGGTGACTGACTCATTCCTGCAGCGAGGGTGGGATCCCGAAAAGACAGATTGTACTGCCCTCCATACTCATTCTATTTCCCAGTTTCCCAATGATGTGCTCATTTATTTAATTAGATCCCCCTCATTTCTAAGTGGCTGCTGATTGATTTCTAGTGGTACATGAAATGCGGAGGCAATGTCATTTGGCAAACGGGCCAAGAGCCGATGAACCTTTAGGTGTGAAAGTAAAAAGGATTTCCCACATACTTTGTGTGATTACATGGCAAAGCTTTTGGCTGTGAGTGTGGAGGCACAAATCCGCCAGAAAAATCGATCATGCACTAGCAGAATAAAACCATGTGAGTGCACGAATCATGAGTCAGTCGGAGAGAAATAGGTGTTTGTACAAAGCGAGTGTGACTGTCACGGATAATGAGGGAGCGATGGGGAGAACAAGCGGACACATTCACAGCTCGGTAGATGAAAAAGCAAGCTGTAACAATGGCACAGTCATTCACAAAAACCCTGTGATGTTCAGCCGAGGAAGCTGTGGAGGACGGTGACATCTTAGAGCAAGGAACAGACACACTTACCAAGCACATTTAAGCTTTTGTTCACCAACATAACAAGTAAATGTATTATTTTTCCTATGTCCTTGCATGAGAATATTTTTTTCCAAGTGTGTGTCTAAACACCGTCCTATGTTTCCTGTGAAGAGATGATCCAACAATATTTTCTCCTTCCCAATTCCTAAACTTGAAAGGTCAAATTTCTCTAGCTATGACTAACATTGTACTCTCTCGCTCCACAATGTTGCTATTAAGTCAAGGTTGCCTTTTTTTCAGATTGATGACGGTATTGAATAGATGTAGTGTCTTTGGGTGGAAATGCACAATGCACCTAGTTAACATGTTGAATCAGGGAGGGCTCATCCTAAAATTTGCATTTAAACTCTCATGTTGAAAGGCTTTTGATACATTTTCCCAAACTTAAATATAGACTGCTGATTTCTGCATCTGTAAATCTACAATTTATATCAGCCACCTGAAGCGAGAAGTGCAGTTGAATGGAACCACTGTTGATTGTAACTCATGGGTTGAAACATGATTAAAAATTACAGGGTGGTGGTAACCAAAGTTTTGATATGAAACATAAGCAAGAGAAACTTCCACAGCACCCCATTCTATGTGATAGCAATCAAATCAGAAAACCAAAATTCATATCATTCTTAAATTGTAATTACGCAGAGTGGGTTATTAAAGTCTGCGCCCATTGGCCATATAGTATTCTCCCAACACATGGGATGCACCAAAAATCAAGCAAAGGCCAACATATAATATAATCTTGTAGTAGCAATAGCAGCAACATTGTACTTTCAAAAGAAGCCTTTTGCATATTTGTTTGCACCACATATCAACTATTTCATCTTCCCTGCAATGAAAAAAGTCGTGTTCAATCGCCGCTGTGGCGCTGATAGTGCAAGGCCATGAAATCTCACTTCCATTTGACACCCCCAGATAGCACATTCAGTATCATGTCAGCGAAATGATTTCTGTAAATCCATTCCCCAAGTCAGGCATGACACATTGTGTGGCTGGACAAATCTTGTGTAGCAGTTTATTAGTTCTCACTGACTGCATCACATATCAGCAAATCAAAGTGCAGTACAGGAATGGTGATGCCAAAATGCATCACCAAAATGCCACACGCACATAATATACTATTTACCGTTTAAATCCATGCAGCAATTTTTATGGTGTCACTCAACTACCAAGATATGTGGTAATATTTATTTCTCGTTCTACGACATGCTCTTCAAAGTGCGTGAAATAGGTTCCACAAGTTGAAAGCGAAGGTAGGAAGCAGAGAGTGCACTCTGGTTATCTACCTTGTACATCATGAAACAGGAAGCCCTCATGTAGTGTGATTTAAAAGATTTTATCTTTCTCCATGTAGTGCTTCAACTTCCTTTGTTCTACCCTGCCAATTATTTTCTTGGTAACCCCATTAATTGTTTTGTCTAAATCGCTAAAAAATAAGTGAAAGAAAATCTTATTCAAGTCCCAGTAATTATTGTTGATGAATTTTAAATTTGTTAGTTTGTCAGACCAACTTCCCAACAGCTGACAGAATTTCACCTACTGTCGTATATTGGCATAAAGGCAGCACATTTCTAAACTAGAGCATTTTAACCAGAACATTTGAGGTTAAATGAACTGAAACTATCTTTAATAATCAAATTATTTGCCCATTCACTTACTGTCAACCACTAAACGGATTAATTGAAGACTGGAATAATAAGGGCAAGAGTTATGGTTTCAATCTACAGCGACCAAATTGTTTTAAAATATCCATTAGCTGTTCTAATTGAATGTATTTTAGACCAACTATTCCATGCTTGGGAAAAGCTTTACTTGTCCCTGAACAGATGAAATACTTTGGTATGAGAGATATTTGACGTTCTCGCTCTGATTGAACAGAAAGATGAAAAATTCTCCCATCAATTGGATTGGACTTGACACCGCCAAGGTCCCTCTGATTGGATGTTTAACTACAGACAGTGATTGATGAGCCATCATACAAAGAATCACCCAACGGCGGCTTGGACGCACTCTTGGGTCAACTCCACCTCAGATTAGATGGGACACCAGCTGAATTGTGGGTAGGCATGTATGTGGTGGGAATAAATTGTATCGGGGCCATTTTGTTTAGATCTTAATCTTTATTCAAATGTATTCATGGGAAAGGAAGGAAGCTCATATTTTCGAAAATGAGCATGCTAATGCATCCCCTGCAGATTTTCTCTCAGCTGAACACGTGTGCACTCAAATACACGGACAGACACACTGCTGCTTACCCCCACAGGGCATTTCATCTCAGTAGTAACAACTCCAAGCTTAATATGCTCCCTGCTTGGCAATGTCAGTACAGCAGACATATAAAAATCTCAATGGAGTACAATGTGATCACTTGAAACCAGAAATAAATGCATCATGGGATGGGTTTATATTTGCTAAATGACGCAGCATGAATTATCTATTACAACCACAATCTTGCTCTGCATGACGCTGATAAGCACTGTTTGAAAAAAATCTGCTTTTTTTTTTTAACTGTTATTTTAGTAGAATATAATATCAGTAAGTGGTTGTACTGTATCTACATAAAGACACAGGCTCTGTGCAATGTTTCACAGTCACCACGATGCTGAAAGTTTTCGACAAAATGAGCGAAACAGATTGCCTGTGAAATCTAGCTCTGAAAGTCACAAGTTTTTCCTCTCTTTAAGAATATTCAGAGAAAAAAGAAAACAACCCACAGAAGCATTTTTGCTGTAGAGCACAGTTACACCACCCATGCATGACACGTTCTCTGCGTTTTGTGATCCGGTCACACCATTAGAAACAATTTTATTGTTACCGAATCCTCCGGTTAACTTCCAATATCTAATGTCCTGATGGTCTGTGGCTGCGTCTGGTAATCCACAGTGATGTGATATGATTGGTGAATATCTCAATATAGTGACCTATTTTTCTGGTAGGTTGACACAGCCAGCATGGCTTAACTGATCATATAAACCCGTAACTAGATGCTCTCTTGTGTTGCAATAATGTAATTTGTGCTGCTGTTCGGAGTATTTATAACTGAACAGAAGCTGAGCAAATATGTATGTGCGCGTGTGTGTGTGTGGTCTCAACTCTTCTTTAGAGTGTGTGTGCAGCACTTGTCTCGATGTGTTTGTTCCCCTGTGTTGACGTGTAAGGCAAACACAGCTTATAGCACCAAGGAGGAGGTTCTTTTTATTGTATGTGCTATTGCCATGGCAACACAACAGGAAGAAGAGAGCCTGTTGAGAGGATGTGACCCTGGCTGAAGAATCAAAAGTAGCATCACACACACACACACACGCACACACACACACGCACACACACACACACACACACACACACACACACACACACACACACACACACACACACACACACAGCTCGAGCAGATCACACTCTCACATCCTAGAAACTGAATTACTTTACACACACAGTATGTCTGAATGCAAGTTTTGATAGATGCAGAGCAACCCTGGAAAGCAACAGGACTGTGCGTGTGTGTGTGTGTGTGTGTATGTGTGTACTTATGTGAGTGTTTGTGTGTACTTATGTGTGTGTTTGTGTGTGCTGTGTCCTCACTGGGACATGAACGTAACGGGATATGGGGGAGCTGTGTGTACCCTTGAGCACAAAACACTTTATAAATAACTAAGAGACACATGCCCGCATCTCATTAACATTATCATTCCATCACACACAAGTATGTACACACACACACAAACACACAGAGGACATTCATGATATTAATAACCGTCAACTTGGAATAAGCAGGAGCAGCTAAAGCAATTAATGTTTGCGCAGTGTGTGACAACAAGTTACACCCTAAAAACCCTCAGCTTTAGAACAACACTGAAAACCATTAAAGGAAAACCGCAATGGTAGCTACAGTTACATCAAGCTGAACCTTCAACTGCTGAATATGTTTAAAACTGTAATTGAAGTTACAAGTTCAATCTGAAGATTTATGAGTTTGACACGAATTTACATTTGAGAAGCAGGGTTTGTGATTGGCTGATACGCAATGTTAAGCGTCTTGTATTAACATTAAATGACCTGAATCAGACCTGGTAGTCAGTCATGATGAATGGTGTTCATTTAGTTCCTTTGTCTGTTGGACAAGATCAGAGAATGACAATTTTCTTTTCATGAAGTTAGTTGGACAGATGCAGCACGGCCCTATGAATGCAGGGTTTCAGATCTGACTTCAGCCAAGTATTTATAACGTGGATCAAGTCATGATACAAACGTGCAATAGATTAGACTCACAAACAAGCAATGAAGAGAGGATCCGACATAAGAACCAAACATTAATATGGATCTAACGCAGTCAAAAAATAGGCAATAAATACTTAAGGGTGTCCGACTTACCAAAAAGGTAATTATTAGTGGATCAAGCAAGAGACATAGCAATAACAGCAAATCTGATTTATGAGCAAAAAGAAGTTCTGGCTCACAAACAAGCAATAAGAGCAGACAATCCAATCAGGACATTGCCCTCTTATGCATATATCACTCAGCACAAGATCAACTGTGTGACAGACTTTCTCAACTACTGAACATACTCTGCTAAATGTACACGTTTGTCTGGACTTTCTACAACAGCGTCATAAATGCCAGTTTGTATCATCCATCCATCCATCCATCCATTAACTATACCGCTTTTCCCGTTCAGAAACTAGACAAGTTGCTTCAATTTCAGCTGACGTCTTTTCTCAGGTTGACAGACTGCAAAAAGACGTCCAAAGATGTGAGAGAAACAATCTTTTTTTGTGTGTGTGTGTGTGTGTGTGTGTGTGTGTGTGTGTGTGTGTGCGCGTGCGTGCGTGTTTGTGTGTGTGTGTGTGGGTGTGTGTTTTACATTGGCTGAACACATTTTTCAAGACATTTTCTCACAGCAGGAATCAGGGTCACTACAGATAGATTTTACAGACCTGTGAAGACATTCACTTTTGATATTCAACGCAGTAGAAGCCAAAATGAAAAGCCATCCAATATGAGGGTCAACTAACAGATATTTGTAGTCCTTCATACATCTAATAAAACGTTTCTTCTAGTCACTCATGTAGTCTATTATAAGAATAAAGAGAGGGGGACTTGTGACACGTTCAAATTGCTCAGCTACGCTAAAAAAAGACTAAAAACAGTCGTTCAATGATCCCACATTGGTGCATCCATTCCATTATCTTCAGCTTATCCAAAATATGCTGCATGATACCAACATGTTTTGATAAGATGAACATACACAGCTGTTTTTAAAGGCATTATTTGTTAATGGGAGAACATGTCCATGTTAATTGGTTCATAATTAATAAACTTTGCATCTTTGGGGAATTTGTGAGGGTAAATAAGTATTTTTGCGTGTGTACGTGTGTTTTTAAGAGGTATCCTCTTTTTCATCTTCATACCTCTTTTACAGTTCACTGCTCATACCCTTCGAAGGATTTCGGGCTCACATTCTTTTAGGGGAAAATTCAGATTTCCTGACTTCGACCTTTTTCCATCTGTTCTCGTTCAGTGTGCGTACAGTAGATGTGTAGTAGTCTGTCCTGGACTGACCCTGGTCCAGTGATAACATCATTACTCTGCAGTGCTGCTGCCGTTTCCAAGGCGATGAACAGGACTGCTCACTTTCCACCTCAAATGCATTGCACGACGTGTGTTTTTGTGTGTGTATGTGTGTGTGTGTGTGAGCATTTACATACAGTACATGCTTGTGGTAGTATCCGTTTGTAGTGGCAGCCTTTTGTTAGTATGAGCACATGACTGCAGGGAGGTGAGTTGTTCATGTTTAACAAAGCATTATAGTCAATAAGTCAACGTTATGTTTAACCTTTCTCTTTTTTTTAATCTGCTATCTAGCCAGGGGTAAATACATATTTGTGTGTGTGCATCTGTGAGAGTGGATGAAAATAAATCTCTATCAACAGAAGGCAATAGATTACACAGCCTGAGGGCAAGAGAAAACACACACACACACACACACACACACACACACACACACACACACACACACACACACACACACACACACACACACACACATGCACATATCACTACCACATAAAATATGAAATACATTAGTGCAACTTTGTGCATGTCTGTCTGCTGCTGATACAGGAATTCAGAGAATGTTTTACAAGCCACTTTGATGACACAAGCATTTTTGACATTTTCTTTTAACCATTTCCCAAATTAGTGAGAACCCAGCTTTAAGGATATTTAGTGTGTGGCCGTGTGTGTGTGTGTGAGACAGAGAGGACTCCAGGTAATGTAAACCAGACCAGCTCAACTCGAATAATGACTACTAACATATTGTGTTCCCATTATATACTTGCCCTGGAATCTTTATGATGATGGATTGGTTAAGACAAGCAAGAGGAATGTGTGTTTCTGAGTGCATGTGTGTGTGTGTGTCCTTGTAGTTTGATTTTAAAAGCTGTTTTGGAGATTATTGACAAGTAGTTAATAAATTGCAAGAACTTGCTTTTGCTTACCAACTCAAATTCTTACAAATATATTTAGCATCTAATGAACAAGAGAGTTAATGGAGCTAAATGGAAGTTAATACTGTTTTGTGACTGCTGAATCACTGTTATGAGATTATGCAAATATGAAAATGAATTCAGAATAGAAACAAGGGTGTAAGAGCGGGGAGGGGTGGTGTTTGGTGTCTTCATTAGCAGTGGTGTCACATGGCTGCGGGTGGAGAATAAGCAGGAGAACTTCTGTGCATGATAAGTGTGTTCATGTGTGTTAGAGCTGCAAGGATAAGTCTAAAAAATGATTCTGGTGATACAATCATTTCATTTCGAACATTTCGAGGTTTTGTGCACCATGATTGTGAGGATTTGATTCTTGTTTTTTTTTGTCATGTTTGATAGTGAACTATAGGTTTTGGATAAGGAGCTTTAGCTTATTCAAAACGAACATGTGCATGAAACAATTCTCTTCTGAAAAACTCTCTTGAAGGAAAATACCATCTCATAAAACTCACTGTCAAACACGCCTCCACAAAATGAGGAGATTGTGGAGGAGAGGCGAAGAGATGGAAAAGACGAGAGAGGGAGTTTGTTCGTCCGTCTCTCAGCGGCAACAACGGCTGCACATGATACAGGTCGGCTTTCATTGAGCAACGGAAACATGATGTAAGGGTCGAAGGCCAAGCAGTGCATGTGTTGGGAGTGTGTGTGAATACTGGGAAATGTGGAGAGAAAGCACGTAAATACATTGGAGCGTAAAAGAATCTAACCCTATCAACATAGATAAAAGTGAATGGCAAAGGAGAACATAATGAGTGTTTAAAAAGGGGAAAAAGAGGGAAAAAATATATTAAAATAAATTGATTTAGGCATGTTCAGGGTTGCAATCTAAACCCAACAAATCTGCTGCCCCAGATCGCTTTGTTTAACAGTTTACACCATATGAAGGTGCTTGGAAGTCATGGTGGAAACACGCAACATTTGCGGGGTCCCCCAAAGCCAATTCTGAATCAAAAATGGCTGTGTTCTAGATGAAACTGTGTTCCATTCAACTGGTAAGCAGCATGACACAAATATAGACAAGTCTAACAGGTGCAGGCCTCCTGTTAGTTGGCTATGTAGGCTCAAGGGGAGCATTAAGCAGGTGTTTGCCTCCCAGGAGAGAACACACGAGGACTACATTAATCAAATGCCAGACTTTTAACAAAACACATTGAACGGTGACTAACTTCACTACTAAGTCTATAAAGACTATAAAGACTTTTACAGTGCATGTAAAAAAAAACTGTTGACTGAAGGCTAAAACAATGGAGAATAGCCAGAGAGCAGCAGCTGCAATACAGGAATTTATTTGGGTGACGTTTGGGGGGACTGGATTATTTATAGCAGGTGTGACTGACATTACACCTTAGCACAATTTGTTAGGTACATTACATATTCAAAGATCTAAAGCATACAGAAAGTACACAACTACACACAATCACAAGCCATATCATAGCTACTGAAAACAAACTACTGCTGCACTGACATGAGATTTAAGGCTGATCATAACCAATCAAACCTTACAATATAAAATATGATTATAGTTCAGTTTATTCTTGTCTTACAGAATGTTTTTCACTGCAAGTAACTATTACATGTTTAATCCATAAATATTCATCATTTTGTATTTATTGTGAATACTGTGAAGCACAAATTGCAGTTTCCAACCTTCTGATTTAAACAACAGTCGCTACTTCAACTACCAATGAGTGAAAACATTATTAATTTGTTTGTCCTTGGAGATGAGGCTCTTCTTTTATGTATACTTCTATAGAAACAGTGTCCTTTCAAAGACTTCATGACAAACAATTCACGATGAGTTCAGTCTTATTCTGTATTAATGGCCTTGCATGTGTGTGTGTGTGTGTGTGTGTGTGTATTTCTGTAAGCATTGTGAGTGATTGACAACATAAAACAATGTGTGTATTGAAAAGTGTGTTTTTTGTCATCACATTTGGAAGTACATATTCATCCGTGTGTGAGCTCTGTCTGTGTGTACATCCTCATTCTTCGAGCCGTAATGAGAGAGTGATGACTGGTCTGCAAACGAGTATGACAGCGGGTAGGAAAAGACACACAGCCAGGGTTGGGCAACCGCCAGGCATGCTGGGATTGATGGCTCTCTGGGCAAACAGACGTCCTTCAGGAGCAACTGTGGCAGAGAATATACTGCTTAGTGAGGGAAAATGTGAGAAAGAGAGTGAGAAGAGGAAGGAGGAAGTGATAAAAAAAAACACACATGGGAGTTTGTGTTGACAATGTGTTTCACATAGAAAGTATACGTTTACTTGTGCTCAATGCCAGAGGGGATGTGGTCTTTGGTCAATAGATGTTTTATACTTATATAAGAATAGATTAACATTTGGGAAAAAATATATATAATGAATATAAAGCTACAGCAGCAGCCCATTAGCTTGCATCCATTTTACTGTTAGCTGGAAATGGCCCTGCCCTTATAGCTCAAATCTATTACTTTAGAGTTAGTTTTAGTATGAATCAAATAAACAAAAAATAATTTGGTAATTTGTGAGCTCCCGAGGTGTTGGATGATGGATTTTGTCATCTTGTCATCTTTCACAGCCAGGCTAACTACTTCTTGTTTCTCTGCATTATGCTAAGCCAAGCTAAGCTAAACCAGCTCCAGTAGCCTCGTGTTTACCGTCCAGGCATGAGATTGCTCACTTCTTCTTATCTTTGACAAAAAATTAAACACGTAGATCCCTTAGATGACATTTAAGGACTAGGACTGAAGTCAAACAGTATTTTCATTGTCTTCAATTGACTTTCACTCTGTTGTTTAGTCAACAATTAATAAGACATTTGTCATCAGTTGCATGTTTTGGTCAACCAGCAATCAAAATCTCAAACGCAAAGCTTTCAAATATCATAGTCCTGCTTTTAGTCTTGACACCTTTATATTCTATATCTGCTGTATTATATTTTTTGTGCTGGGAAAAGAAATACGCTCTTGTATAACCAAGTCCCCTGTGTTGTATTTTGGGCATATAGCTTTGGCTGTTAGCTGTGTGGGGGAACTTTACAGACTTAGTTTGCAAACTTTCCAGCTCAGCGATTTTTCTGCAGGGACAAGGTCTATCTAAGCAGAGAAAAGTGGATGAGGAAGATTTGAGATTCAATTTGGATGGCAGATCTGTGAAGATACAGCCTGTGGCAATGTCCTGTGGGCCTCCCACACAGCCAGAAGACGACGAGTTGTGTGGGAGTGAGACAGACTGATTGAAATTTGCCTGAAAACGCCGCACTGCCCTCACTGACATGCAGAGGGTAGACTTTGTCCGATGACTTTATGAGGTTAAAGTTCCAGGCTGCGTTGACTTTCATTTGTTATTTACAGTTATTTTACTGACTGGTGCTCTATGTTTGTTTGACTGGTAGGAAAAAATTTAAGAACATGCAGAGGAACATATGGTACAGAAAGAGATGTTAACATAGCACTAATCGTAAGAACAGGTAGAAGCAGAGTTGTTTAAGATTTTTTGCAAAAACAAAAAAAAACAACAACTGTGATTTCAGTTCAATTTCTCAACTTAGGGCTGATTTAAATTTAAAAAAGAATCAGAGGAATACACAGCAGCACTTGTCTGTTGGAATGACAAGCCTGTGATTCACTGCTACTCCTAGGAAGGATGTGGCAACCGTAATGTGTCAGGAAATAGTTTCACACAGAATTACAATTTTGCAAGAGAAGATGTTCCGTTTTCAGAGGAATACGTTTCTGAGATATAAGACATACAACTCAACTTCCACAGGCACATGGAATACGCTAGCTTTGGGACTTTTACTCCTGAAACAATTAGAAAGTGTGAAATAGAAGTCCTGCGACCCAGAGAACCTCATTAAGTGTGTTTATTTTTGCCCCAGAGGTGGTTTGTCTGATCTCAAAGCGACTGGATAAAAAAAATCCTGTTTCGTAAGTCTTGCCAACTGTGAACAATCTAATTTCATCCTTCCATTTTATTTATTTTCTCTCAAATACAGAACATAAACACCTTTTATTGGGCTTAGGGAGTTCATAGAGGACTCCCAATAAAAGTATGGTTTAGATTAGAGCGCTGTGTGAGAGTGTGAGTGAGCAAGCGAGGGAGGGAGGGAGGGAGGGAGGGAGGGAGGCAGACGGTGCAGCAGACAGGGATGGCACAGCTGATTCTATCACAGGCTTTTCTACTTCCTCTCCACAGGCCTTTCTGCTTCCTGTTGTGTTGCCATGGTGCTGCATACAAAAGAGGACAAGCTACTCTTCTCCAGGAAGCCATAAATAATTGATTGGCAAGTGGCTTAATCAGCCCTGAGGCTGCCTGGCAATTCCACAGCTAATTCCACAGCTGGCTATAAATAACTCATTACGCTAATTATGGTATGTGAGCACACAGCGAGCCTGCAAGCGCAAACACAGTCAAGCATGACTACTGTGGGTTCAAACACGATGTCCGTATGTCCAAGTTACAGAACTCCAACAGCAGCAGCAAGCACTTCTTCCACTGTAAATATTAAGTGATGAGAGGAGCTGCTTTCACATGTGCCTGGAAACTTTTTTAACGTCTGCCCTCCTTTTGGTTTCTAATGAAGGAAAGCTGGCAACTTGAATTACCAAAGATAAACTACTCAAATCCCATGCACTATATTCATGGCCATTTTCCCCTCGAGTCACACTCGGGGTGGGAAGCTTGGAGCTGTTAGAAACAGACTGTCTAAAACATGGATGTAGTATCAGTGACGTCAATAATTGGTTTCTGAAGAGGCGTTATAAAGCCCAACAATGGTGGTCTCCAACCAACTTCCAGCTAATCTGGAAATGAGGTGGAGCTGAGATAGGCTGAATAAATATCTTGGTTGCTGAGACTAACCCTGCTAACTCATTGAGCGAGCATTTCCAAAAGATGAAATCAACATGAACGAAGCCAACAGTATAAGGTCACTAACACGTTTAGCTAAAGTGAAGTCTGACAAAGCCTTAGCATTTAAATATGGGCTCTAATAGAGATTTCTTGGTTTTTGGAGCCAGCCCAATACTGCTGTTTTTTGTTTTGGCATTGGCTTCATGGAGGTCCTTACTTGGTTTAAATTTTCATAATGTTGTATTCTTGTCTGCAAGTTAATTAAATGGGTAGAATTCAATAGTTGGGCCACTGAAGATAAAATTAGAGAATGGAAATCAGGAGGGACATGGGGCTAAATGTCAAACTCAGACAACTAATAACACAGCAAGTTTTAGACATCTTAGCATTTAATTCCACTCCTGATTAACAGTACAGTTAGCTAAGCATTTATGACTTTCCTATCATATATCACGCCATGTAAAATTTAACAGACCAAGCTAATGTGAAAAGGGTTTATTTAAGGATGTGGTTAAATTCTGACACTGTTGTCTTTGAGTAGTAAACAGGTTTTTAAAATGTTTGTTTTAACGTGAAATATGGCCTGATGTCTCGCAAGACTTTCATTCTGTATTGTCTTTTCAATGGCTGATCAACCATAAAGTGGTGGATTGGTAATAATTTGTCAAATTCTGTACACACATTTGACTTTAAACCCAGAAAAAAAGCAGTATGACATATACTTGTACTTACATCCCTGAGCAAGAAGACAGAGAGGAAATAGTAGCAGAGGGAATATGGTCAATGAGACTTGACAAGAACAGTGAAATGATTCTCCAAGACACCGGCCCATCAGAACTCTCTAAACATGACACACATCGCCTGCTGTGACTTTGACACATCTCAATACCACTCTTATTTTGATGGCCTGTCTCCGGTGACAAGAGGATTCAGTTGCTGGAGAAGTAAAAGGAGAAGCACTTAAGAGACCTGGGAGATTCTCCTCTGGGCAAAACAATAATAACCTTACTGTCTCTGCCTATGTCAGTAGCACTCCATCTGTGTGTCCATCTACTTCAATTACATCCAGAATTCCTGCTAATGACCGGAAGTGCTGATAATGCACAGGAAAGAGTCACATAACTCACTGGGACGGCTGCATTTTGGAGGACTTCAGATGTTCATTGCCTGTTTAAGACTCAAGTGGCGATAAAGCCCAAAACATACTGACGTCATTGGTTGACATATAGTTAAAGATGGTATACACCATTATCAAGGCAGAACACACACAAAACGCACAAAAGCTGCTAGAACAGTTAGTTCCTAGGGGCAAAGTGGTTCTCCTAAGAGAGAGATTGAATGTTTGAGGACCCTCTATTATAATCTGCTGCCACTAATGCAGTCCTTCACCAGAGAATCAGCCCGCCTACTCTCCACTATTCATCCCTCGCTCTTCTTGTTCAGTGACAAAAGCACAAAGTTACAAAAAAAGGACAATTTAAGAATCTCCAGGCAGAATCTCTTGACTCTTTCAAGAGTGGCCAGGGAACACAGAGTACTGTGTTGTTTAATGGTTTTATGGGGCAGGTTGTTGCTTTATGTTTGTCCAGGAGACACAGTGCGGATTACGTCAGAGTGGAGAAGCAGCCTTTGACTCACATAACAGTTTAATTTTTGAAAAATAAGTACACTTTAGAAAGGCCGCCATTTAGCTTAGACTGAAATATCTCAACAACTACTGTATAGAAAGGATATCCCTTACTTATTGTACAGATAGTCTTGGTCATCAGATGATAAATCCTAATGGTTCTTCTAAATCAAATGACTTTACCTCTTAATTTCTGGTTTCAAATGATGACTCCAATTCTGTAAGATAACCAGCAAATTGATATTTTAGATTCCAAGCAAAATATCTTAACAACTATTGGATTAATTGCCATGGCATCTGATACAACCATAAATCGGTTATTCAAGTTTTGTGCTAATAAGTAAATAAAAACATGCTTCATAAAAATGATGATCATTATAGACAATACCTCCTGCTGGTAAACATTAACCTAGCTGGTAATGGTTTTACTTTTCTGTCTGAATAAATCTCTAATATCAAACAAACTTACTTTACAGTATAAATAAAATCAGATTTTCAAGAGGAGTCCTTTAAATTAGTACTTGCAGCACAATATTAAGGCACTGCAGCATGTCATGTCAATCAGGTGCAAAGTGAAGACAGCAAAGAGAACCTTTATCTCCAACTCCAACCTACTCATCTGGCCTCTTCCAGCACTGTGCCCACTCACAGGGAGGAGGTGGTGGTGGAAAACATGCAGGATACACTGCCAGAGAAGCAGTGACACGAGGCAGGCACCATGCCAACCACTCAGTGCCCACTTTGGTCCTCTGAAGTGGGTTGAAAATGTTTTAACGGGTGGTCAGTAATTAAAATACACATACAAACAACCAACGTTGGAATTAATCAAGCTTGAAATAAACTTTTATTAGGTTTTAGCCTGAAAAGTTTCATCACAGTTGCTGAAATGAGAAATCACCCTTTGATCCAAACCCACATTGATCATTGAAGTCCAAAATCAGAATATATTGGTGCATGTTTACTGTTATACTTTAAGATTCTGAATATTGAAGCTCAACAGTGACTTAGTGAAATTAGCTAATTGTAAACAATAGTAAACAACTATATAAAACTTCTCCCCATTGCCGCACATGTGATACTTCAGATACCAGCATTAAAAATACAACCAAAGAGCCAAAGAGCATTCATCGATGAAGGATCTCTGCTGAAATGCTGTTGCTGGTCTATATGCTGCTGCACTACTCAGATAAAAATATGTTAAAGGACATTGGTTGTATAAATGCTGAGGGATGGGGGCTTGAAAAATTGTCCATCTTCCAAAAGGGGGCCCGTCAGAAAAGGTTTGGAAACCACTGCACTAAACAGTTTAATGTTGTCACCCCTGCAAGTCAGCACCAGATTTAGTAGTCGTGGGCTAGACCCAGCACTTGTTGTGCTATAACCATAGACTAGCTGTAGCTCGGTCAATGGGGCTGCTCTCCCTGTTCTACTGCCTGGATGTAAACAAGCAGAGTAAAGCGATAGCATCTCATAGGAGCAGCACAGTTTGACACTATTTTTTTATAGAGCAGATGCAGATAAAGTTATATGTAGGCTGTGTCAGGTTTAACTGAAATATCGACCAGAGAAATGCTTAACCAAATTCAGTGCAGGCTTGTGGACATCAACCTTCAGGGAGGACCAATGGCTGGAGGTGCTAGCACTGCTAACATTAGCCATAATCTACAAAAATTACATTGTTTACCCACAGGCAATTTTAAATAAATCATCGACTGTTTTCTGAGCATGCCTTTAGACTTGTCTTTAAAATTATGTTTAACCAACTAAGAAATTAGTTGCCAAGAATATTGCTACGTTTTACAAATCAAGATTAGAGATAATCTCAGGTACACTTCTAAATTATCTGAGGTTCCTTGATTGTACAAATCCAGTGCGCATACGACCTGAGTGGTAGTTTTAACTGACTTTTTTGTGATAATACAACAAAAAGTAAACACCAAAGTCCCTAAGGGTAACCCATTGGGAACACGACAGTCAAAAGTACAAACCTTTTTGCCATCCATTGTAGAAATGTATACAACTGGGTGGCAAACTAACCAAGTTCATGTTCTTGTAAAAAATCAACAGGCGATTGTTGGTGGCCTCAATATTCTCAGAGACATCCATCACAGAGGCAACACTGAAATGATCGAGCTCTTCTCACACCTTTTTGACAGCTCTTATGAATGACCCTCAGGTGTATTGGGATGGGATGAATAAATCAGGTTGACACATGATGCAACCAAGGAAACATACGAGTGTTCTATTAATAGCGCCTGTGCCAAATGTGTGATGCATAGGAATAATTATGCAGCCATGCTCGATGACCTTATTTAGAGGCGACCCGAGGGTAAACATGGCCTCATGCAAATTGTGAATAAACATTTATTTTATGGCCTCAGCTTGCTGGGTGCCAATGGGTTAACCACTGGGGACATAGTAATCTACATGACTGCATCCTAACGCTCATCTGAGAAGCTGGGATGCCTCAAACTCCTCAGACCATATAAGTGAAAAAAGCAATTTGATGTTTATCAAAAAGAGTACAGAGGAGCTTGGGGTGAAGGGAGCTGTAGGAGGAAGGTCAAAAATAACCAATGAAGAGGGGAGAGTGACATGGGTAGAGCTATTTCTTTTTCCTGAGATCAGTGCCAAATATGGTCTTGGAGCCCAAAATAGGTATTTTCCAGCTCTTTGCAGAGGTTCTGACATTAGTCATTTGGGTAGAGGTGCATTAGAAACATACTGTATCTCCAGTCCAAGAGAGAGTTTTTTTTTTTCTTTCCTGTGGGCAAAATTGCTGCCAGAGAGTGGGGTCCAACTCGAGGCTGACAGTGTCTCCATCTGGCATTACTGCTTTCCTTCACATGGTGCATGGCAGCACAGAGGAAGCAAGGGTTGAGAGAAAAGTGTTGGGAGATGGTTGTTAGAGACAAGCATCAATATGAACTGCAGATGGTCCATTAACAAGTCCCAAAATAATAGAAATTACGATTATTTATTGTATCTCAGCACATGAACAACACCTCATTGTATCTGGCATTATTTTCTCATTTATTTAATACTGCAAGATAAACAAGAAATGTATTGTATCTTGCAGAAAAAAATTATATCAGAATATTTGATTTAACCAATATTGTATAGCTTAAATTCAGTTTAGGGTACTGGCAATATGACAGTCAATGCACCAATCAGACACCATGAATTATTAGCCAAAGACTATCAACCTGCTTGAGGTACATGATAATGTACAACAGCAGGGTGATGCTAGAAATGATAGTTATGTTGATTAAGATAGCAAAAAGGCTGCAATCAATGTTTTCCCACAAATATTTTGAAAAATTTTCAGACCCAAATATGTTGGAAGAGGACTATTTGGCTTGTAATTTCTCTAGGGAATGGCATTGGCTAGCAGAGAGTTTCATATTGAGGGAACTAGTATTAAAACATCTCTTATAATGACTGTTATTTGGCAATTAAAGAGACAAAACAGGGGCTAAAAACTGCAAACACATCGCGGACACACATGACTTTACCCTCCTGACCTTTCTCCCTAGTGACAGTTGTGTTCCTTCAGGACTTACAGCAGGCTATGTGTGCATTTGTGCGCATGTGTGTGTACATGTGTGTGTGTTTGGTTTGTGTGTGGCTGTGACGTAACATAAACCCTGGCTATGCCCAGATTCAGCACAGCTGGGCTTCTCAGTATTCCAGATTACAATACGTCACCAACTCGCTCTCAGCCCTCCCTCTCTAGTACACTCACATCTACTTTCAACACATGCATGCTGACACAAACCGACTGCAGTGATGTCATTGAATTTGTTTCTGTCTTTTCCTCTCCATCTGCCTCCCTATCTCAGTCTCTCCATCATGCACACAAATTTGTTTACCCTTCTCCTGTCAGTTAGGCTCTGCATATTTACCCAATCTCCCCTCATCTCTTCTTATTTCATCTGATTTTTTTTTTTTGTTTGTATGTGTGACGTTCCTCTCTGGCTGTTTCTCTTTCGGTCTCTTTCTCTCAAACCCACACAGCTTGCATCAAGGTTTGCAGGAGCATAGCTAAACCACTGTCCAGATGTCAAGCTGTTTTTATTTGCCTTAGATATTTGTACCACGATACATCCTGGGGATGAAAAAATCCATACAATCTAGTCTAATTCTTTGTTTTAGGAAAAAGGAATGGATGAAAATTTTAGCTACGTTTTTTTTGTGTCAGGGTAAAAATAAAGCTTTTCTTCATTAAGGTATCATACGGCTGCAACACATTTGCCGTTAGGAATTTTCCTAAATAAAACACAGACAAACCTTGTTTTTTTCCATCAACACTGAGGGCTGCATTTACTATTCAGTCTAGTGTGTGTGTGTGTGTGTGTGTGTGTACGTGTGCGTGTGTGTAACTGTGCAGCTTGTGCAGCAAACCACAACTTGTTTTTGGAGAACAGTAGAGGGTTGAAACTATTTTAGTGTGAGTTATAAACCACTATGTACTGTAGGCCATGCACTATTTTTCTGTTTTTCAGTTTGAGATATTTTGGTAGAATATGTTCAACTACGTGGTTGCAGGTTATATGAGTACCTTCATACTGTAAGGGGGGGGTGGGGTACAAATATGAATACATTGTTGACAACATACAAAAAAAGTAGATTTTGCAAGATGCTGTTTTGCTCAACTACAGAGTATGAGTTTTTTTTTTTTACCTGATTAAAATTAATGATGAATTAATCGATATTTTTCATATGGGGAAAGAAAGTGGTACCAAGCCTGGGGCGCCGGGTGGTCTGGTGGTTGTGTTGCGTGCCCCGTGTGTGGAGGCTTTGGTCCTCGTTGCAGCAGCCGTGGGTTTAAGTCCGACCCTGGCCCTTTGCTGCATGTCTTCTCCCATTCTTTCCTTTCAACATTTCCTGTCAGTCTTCAGCTAACCTATCCAAGAAAGGCAGGACAGGCCCTAAAAATACCTTTAAAGAAGTGGTACCAAGCCTTACCCTGCCTCCTGTAGAGATTTGAAAAGAAACATGTTTTCTTCTTTTAACCTGTATGTGATCCATACACATAATCACAGTCATAACACCAACCAATTACATCCGCCTTTCTATTTTCACGCTTTTCTCACTTTCACTTTCAGCATTGTCCATGCGTCACTGAGAAAGCATCCTGCTGGCCACATCTATTTTCTACAAGATTAAGCCAATTTTCCGAAGGGATTGTATCAATTTAACCCAGCTATCACGCCGTCTCTCCTGATCTTAAGCTAGACGAGCCTTCAGTTTGCTGCCGAGGTCATTGTGTACTTCATGTGCCCCGGCGTTAAAGAACGCACACACTGGAGGAGGAGAAGATAAAGCGAGATGAAAAGAGCAGAGGAATGGAAAGAGAGGCGAAGAATGAGGGGAAAAGATGGGGGAGAAGTGCAACCACAAACACACACAAGTATACTCTTGTTGGCTAAGCTGTGAGCCCTGCCAGGGAATAGGATGATAGTGGACTGCAGGGGGGTGGGGTTTGATAGAGGCATTTGGCTGGTCTGATTCCTGTGTGTGAGTGTGTGTATGTGTATGAGGGAGACACACACAGAGAGAGAGAGAGAGAGAGTCAATGCTGCTGAGAGTTTCACGCACAATCATGGTATGGGATGCAACACTGAAAACACACAAGCCATGCAGTAATACACACAAACACACAAATACGTCTTATGCCATCAGACACACCAGGATTAGACCCTTCCCTCTCTCTTTTACACAAACACACACACACACACACACACACACACACACACACACACACACACACACACACACACACACACACACACACACACACACACACACACACACACATGCACACACACAAGAGAGATTACAGTGCAGCTCTACTAGTTCCTAATGGTTTTCGAGGCATCATGAGAATCATGACTGTCAAATTATGATGTCATCGCCTCAGCACAACAGTACATACAACAGGAAACACACACCCAGACACACACAGTCAGAGTGCACACTTGCATGCTGATTTATGCATGGGATTTTTGCTGGGGTTGTCATAATACCATCCCAGCAAAAACCTTTCTGTCTGAGCATGTCATTTAAAATCCATTATTCATGTATTCCTTAAAATGACATATCTATTGTAATTACATATGGGTGCAATACTTTTTTTTGGTGCTGGTTGGGCAGAACTTCGATCGAGAAAATGAAGATAAAAATGTATAGTCTGTGTGAGGTAACACTGGCATATCCACCTGAGAAAAGTGTAACTACATTCAGCATTGGCACCAGCCACACTCAATAAATAAGATAACATTATTTACCCACAGACATTTAAAATAAATTATGTTCAATCCTGATTGTTTCCTGGGTGTTTTCTCACCTTTGGACAGGTCATTTGGACATACCTGTTGCAAACACCAAAGCTCTTGTTCGTCTGTCTGTCTTAACTTCTAAGCAGTGTATGTAAATCCGAACCTGAGGTGGGGCCTTGTGTTTGGCATACATGCTACATTAACAGCTGCATGTACATAGAGGTCCATGTTAAGTGCCACGAGTCAACACAGCCGCCATTGGTGGTGCAACTGAAAGAATTGTTTGATTGATTGATTGATTGAGTGTGAGCCTGCTGCACAAACATGCATTCACTGTTTTTGGCCACGCCTTGCTTTATATTCACACAACTCCACGCTTTCACACCTGGGTGCAGCCAAGTTAAACCGCTGGCTACTGGAGCCACAGAGCAGCTGGGATGTCTGAGCAGTGTAATGTTGGAACGATGCAATCTCGAAACCAAAGACTATAAATACGACTCTAGTCCTCCCAAGCGGGCGGCCCAGGTTCTATCCAACCTGTGGCTCCTTTCCTGCATGTCATGCACCACTCTATTTATCCCTGATTTCGGACTCTATCCACTGTCCTGTCTCTCCAATAGAAGAACAAAAAGCCCCCCAAAAATATTTTTTTTAAAACAAGGGCTCATTCATCACAAACTTTTATTCAATGTTAAAGTTCAGCAAGTCGTTTTTAATACTGAAGTGGAACTATGATGGTTTAATACTTTGAAATTGCAATAGATGTGGTTGAAGCATGCACAACTGCAAATATTGAATTCAACAAAACCTTTTTTTTTATTGTTTTTCTTTGTTTATTTCAATGTGTCATACACCAAAAGGTACCCAGTCCACATGGGCTTACAAGATACAGTCAAGCATAACAAACAACAATACAATAACAACAGAAGAGAAAAAAAGAACAGATCTCTCATCCTCGTCAAATCATCTCCTAGCTCCCTAACATTGCCTTACATATTCTCGCCAGCTTTCCATAAATACTGAGAGGATAAATGATATCACAACAAGGACCCTTGGTTTGAGCGAATGCAGAGCAGCTTACATCATTACCTATCTCAGTGTCATGGCTCATCATGCCGTGCTTATAGGGGTGGCACAAGTGTTAACGTGTTGCTACAAAGTGGTATCGCTGTCTGGACATATGGGGTGGCAAGCCTGTCATGCCCTGACACAGGCGAGTAGCTAAACTCTTAGTGCTGAGTGACTGGAATGCCAAGGTCCAGTAACCCCTGGAAGCAATAAGGGAAGGAAGTAGCAGTTCATACAGGGACTCGGAGTGTGAGTTGGGAGACTCAGTGGGAGTTCAAGATCTAATTTTCAGGTAACCACTGAGCAATAGAGGTCATGTGCAGTCAAGATATATCCAACCTTCCACAATTATAGATAGAGCATTCCTCCTCACATACATAAAAAAGGGGTAAATCTTGACATTTGTTCCGAATTTAAACATGTAGTTCATGGATTGGAACAAACATTGGCACAAACATTGATACTTTGAAGACGATGAAACCCAATAATGCAATTTAAGAGGAATGACTTAGCCAATATGAACCTAATGGTGGTCTCCATGGTGCCAAATGGATACATCCTTAAGACTTTCATGAACCCAAATGTATCAGACAAAAAAAAATCTCATGGTGTAATAAACAGTCGAAGACGCTTGGAGACCCAAATTGGGGTTGGATGTTGCAAAAATGCCTTCCTTTGGAGGTTTTCTGGAAACATCAAAGTAGGAGGAGACCCCAGTGTATACCAAGATCTCGCTGGAGGGACTGAATAGGGGATCCCCTGTGTGGGGGTGTAAAAGTTGCTTTGTAACTGGAGTAACAAGGTGTGCCGCTATCATGACATTTGTTTGCTACAAAGGAGGGTTAAAAGCAGTTTGTCGTACCCACAAGTAAAACAAAAAAGGTACAATGAACAAACTTCTCCTGATGTAAAATAGCTCTCAAAAGTTAAATATGGTTTGGAAAGTAAAATGGTATTCAGTTCCATATAAAGATGAAGTGTCTCCCTTGCTTTTCATGCAGGAGGCATTATCATCATATGAGTCAACAGCAATTGGAGCAGAGGAATATTATACTGATGGTCAGCTGAGGACACACAGTAGAATGGCTGTCCAGTCAATTCAACACAGAGTTATTTCCATACTGATCAGAGTTAAGGCTCCGCAGACACAACATTCGACTCGCAGATTAAATCTTAACCAACATCAACTAGCAAAGCAGAAAAACCTTTTGCCTGTTGTAGTTTTTAATGCTTCATAAGTTATAAAGATTAGTGCTTGAGCTTTTAAAGGCTTATCTTGACACTGTATTAGCACAACAAGGTTATTTAGCTCTTAGGCTAAGGCGGAACTCTTATCCTATTCCCCATTACATCCATCAAAGTTCAAAGAGACAATGAAGAGAGTCTCTTCAATAAACCATTTCAGATGGTTATGGATAAACCAATGGTTCATCCATAAACAATGGTGGGAGAGACAATGGACAAGGTCAAGTGTCTGCAGTAAATATCATGAGCAGACACACTTGGCCAGACTCCTTTCCAAACATTCTTGCCAATAAGAAAAAAAAGAGCCAACTATAATACACTTCAATTCTGAGTATGAAAGTAAAATGGTTCCTGCTCAAAAATCCTGTGCGATTAAAGGCGCAGAAGGCAGACGAAGATATCCACTGAGAATAAAAAAAAAAGAACCCTGTGCCCTATCTGAAAGAGAACATACTTTGCCCTGAGCCATAGTCCCTGTGCTGCGACCTTTGGTCTCTCACTGTCTGATGGGCCATACAGGTTGGAACAGTGTCATGCTTAGTTGACAATTTCTCTGTCCCTTGATGAAGGGTTTATGGTGCAATTTGAGAAGGTAATGCCTGTTTATTGCAAAGGAAGGAAGGAAGGAACTAATTGTGTCAAAGTGACTGAAAGAGATAATGGAGACTTATATTACTGCTGGCCAGAAATCAAGAATAAATAACTTTACCATTGAAAAGCAGTAAAAAAAAAAAGAGGCAGTATTGATTGGAAAATAGAGAGACAAGGCAATTTTTTTTATAGCCAAGTGTCCAAAATTTATGACTCTAACTTCCTTTTAGAGCAGACACACTTGTGGTGGAGTTGTGACATAACCAATAGGCAGAATGGGAACTATAGTTAGTCAATCAAAACAGTTATACAACTATGTAGCTTGTTTTACCCCTGATATTAAATATTATATTCAGGAAACGGCACCAAAGGTAGGAAAAGGAGAGTTGCAGCATGCTCCTTAGCTGTAGAGTCCAACTTTTGTTGATCCATTCGTCTATCCCGCTTAGGTTTTGTCAACATGAACATGACAACAGTTCTATGAATAATGCGGTCACTAATAGGCTTTAACAGTTCCATGCAAGCGTATGTTACGTTTGGTCATTTTTCTGAAGTGACTGTTCCTCTAGATTTTCTTGGGAGGACCAATTTCAGCAGAAAAAACAGAGTCAACACTGTTAATATTAAGAACAACATCAGCATGTTTGCTGATGAGCTTAAAATCAATATTTAAGCTGCTGCTGTGAGACAATTTATTTCACAAAGCAGCTCTGACTCTTGCCCTCCACAGGTTCTATTTTAGGATCACGTTTGAAACATAAAAAAAGGAGGTTACGGTCTGTTTTCTGATTAACCACAGGAGTGATTCCCTGTTGGTAGTACTGTGGTACCATATCCAGAGCCCTGCAGCTTCAAGGATGTAGACATAACAAGGACACAGCAGGTACTCAATTATGCCCTCTATGGTATACTTTCTGTCAAAGTGAGGGAGTACAAATTATGAAATGGCTATTGAGGATGGATTCTTTTGCCAACTACAGTTTGGACAGGTTTCCAGGCAGACCTTGAAATCAATCATCATGGTTGAGCGAGGAAGGGAAGTTAATTCTAGCTGAGGCAGAAGGGGTAAAGCCTGCTGAAGGATTCACAGTGTGTTACAAATTGGTCACTCAGGTTTGCGGCTTTGGACCTCGGATTCTGCTGCAATAAGGACAATTTTTTTCAGGCTAAGTTCCAAATGCTCAGCGGCAAATTTTGCCCTGGCTGTGCTGGGAGTCCAGATCGTTTCTGACAAATCTCTACTTGCCTGTTAGTGTAGCTGTTGGTAGAAGAAAGTAAAAGAGAAAACAACCACTGGAAATAGCTTTTTATTCAGATGGACATCTGGGCTCAGAGGCTTTATTACCAATCCGCAAGGTCCCTCCCCTGCTGTCGCTGCTGTGCCTCTATCCTCTCTCTACCCTTTTCTTTTACTCCGTCTGCCCTCATATATCAGAACCACTGCTTCTGTTGTGCCCCCAAGCACAGTCACGAATTGACATGTTGAATTCTCAACTGGGACATTAAACCCCAGGGATCAAGCATACAAAGAAAGCTCTTTTATATCCTCTCCCTTTGGAGGTTGTTTATGTTCATCACACGGTGCACTAGGTGGATTTCCACACAAAGGATTCAAAACTGCGACAGCACTGTAAAGAAAAAAAAAAAGAAAAAACATTTACCCTCCTGAGACGAAAAGGTAGACGAGGACAACTGGGATTTATTTTCTATACAGAGAAATGGCTCATGTCAAAAGCACTTTTTCTCCCTTGCTTGTGCTATTGCTTACATTGCAACATGGAAGATGATAACCCAAGTGGCCTAATGATCAACTGCAAACCAAAGAGAGCTTGCCAATTAAAGGTGTATCCGTGTATTTTAGTCTTTTAAGCTATCACTATCATCCTGCTCCACTCCACATAACTGCCACTCACCTGCCTGCCACTTTATTACATATGCCAGCATTATATTATTTATATGCTTTTGAGGGAGATGATTCATTTGAGGGAGATGATTCATCCAAGTGGAGAAGGACAGCTGGGACATGGAGAAAAACTATGTAAAAACATGTCAGTTTGAAGCCTTGATTCGGTGCTTGTTCAATTTGTACACGTTTGCTCTGTGACTTGTGTCTCTCACTGTGAAAATATTAGGTTGGATAGGTACGACTAGTACACATTAATACTATATGTTCATTCTCTCAAACCTACACCTACACTCACACGCTCTCCTTGTATTTTCAGGTCAGCTCAGTAGAGAGCACTCTGCGATAATGAGCTGCTCCACTTTCATGACAGATGGAAAATGTGCAGCACGCCGCGCTCCGCTCCTCCCTTCCCTTCTCCACTCCACTTTGCCCAGTTTGCCCGACCAGCAGCCCACCGGCACAGTCGCTGTGACGGCTAGGCGTCATATCAAATGATCGGGACACGCCGAACGAGCCGAGGAGCTGCCGGCGAGCTGGTGCAGTGGAAAAAAACGCCTCACTCTCCTCATCAATATTTCAGTCTTACCTGGTGAAAACTAACACCGGCCAACATATTCCATCATGTCATTGGATCAGATGCCTGAGCCTGCCACGCCAACATTGTTACCCGTACAAATGATGACGCAAAGCTTGCTTCATTATTCATGCCTTCTCTAAAGGAGGTGGAGAAGTTTGAGGGGAATGGAAAGCAGAGGATGTGCAAGAGTCCAATTATCAACAAGTAGGTCTCGTTTGTTCCTCGGCTGAAAAGTCGACAAGGAGCAGGAACGTGAACACGAGCTCCTCCTGGTGCAAAAGGCGAAGAAAGATTCACTCAGCTTGGCAAGACCTTTAGGTGTATCCCTAAGTGGGAGGTGTTTGTATCAGCACACATATATTGAGAGATTTACAGCAGTATTTGAGTAAAAGAAATGCACACGTAAAAACAAATATTCGGGTATCATTGCATTTATGAGATTCAATGTGACGCTACATACTGTATAAAGATTAAGGAAGAAAGAGATATATGACAAGTTAATTGTTTCTGGCATTCAGACAGACCAATTTCACTTCCAACCTTAATCGTGTAAGACCTTTTCCTTTCTACTACAAACTAGAAACGAGCATGAAAAACTCCCCTGATATTCTATGAGCTGCAAAGGGGATGATAGTGTTTTTTTGGGGGCTCCTGTTTGTACTTTCTCTCTCTTCAAATGAAACACAATTGCCTGAAACTCTGAAGAAAGTAAATTAGAGAACTTTTTTTTTTTTTTTTTCGCACAGCGACGGGTTCCTAGGTCTCTCTGGTTTTTATTGGGGGTTGGGACACCCTCATAGACAAAAACATAGCTCTGCTTCGTTATTTGGCTTTACCTCAACGTTGATATCAAAGTACGAGTTAAAACAAAATTGCATGCATATGGACATTTCCAACCTTCCAAGTCCATGACGAATCTCCCCAAAGTGAAAATAAGTGCATCAGATTGTACTGTATTGTTTAATAGCATATCGTATCATCTCGTATTTTAGCTCACAGTTGGGTTTTTTGTAATCGCTGGATGACATCCCAATAAAATTTTGACTCGGTTCTGCAACAGGCATTCATGTTCTTACCTCTGGGTGCAACATGTCACATAGTAGTTTTCCAACAAGAATGTAACACTTTCCTCTATACCAAAAAAAACGATTTCTAAGGAATCTTTAAGTGTTTATCACAGAAACTCCCTTTTTAATTCCCTTAAATCCACTGTGCTTATCCTGCCAACTTATCAGGCAATGGAAGTTACTTGAACGCATTAGGCTTAAACCATCAACACAATCAGTGTTTTTAGTTATGAAGCTTCTTCACTGGGCTCTGGAAAATGCTGCTTATCCCGTTGGTCAGTTGGAGAATGCGGTCATCGCTGCAGACCGTGAGCATGCACGTATGTCTGTTGGTGCATGTGTGGGTTTGCAACACGGTCTGGCTGAGGTCAGGGTTGGTGCACATTTAATCTGCTCTCTGTTTCCAGGCCACGCCAAGGACTTTGACACATCGCTTCTGTATCAATTATTCACAGGTGGCCCGAGACTTTCAAGGGTGTGCGCATGTCTCTCGGGGCTTGTGTGCCACACGATGAATTGTCCTTCAATGGTGCAAAAAAGAAATCCTCTGAATTTCAATTGCAGCTATAATACACACTGTCTCACATAATCACACCACATGGAAATTCTACCACATACTCACACACAGGCAGAGTGTGCTCCCACTCCAGTTGCACAACCCTTGAATTTTAGGATAGAATGGCCTGGTTTCATAAGCGGTCTGTCTCTACTGGCAGCTGGGCTGTCATATGAGGTCATTACTTGGGGCGGGACACAAGCACAGACTGGACACATCAGTAAAAAGCCAATGAGTGTGAAAGCGGGGCCAGGAGCGACCATAGAGCTCAGGTGATCCTGTCCAGGGAGGCAGTCGGGCGTTTGTATTATTCCTCTACTGAAACGTGGTGCTGTAGCGTTGCATTTAGGTACACAGGGTCCAGAGCAGTCGAATTATGCTTGTGTGTCAGTGTGTGCGTGCAGGCTGGTATTACTAAGCGCTCAGTGCCAGGGTGGGGTGAATGGCCTCTGTGCTATCTCTAGAGCACAGCTTGTTTACCCTAATGAACACAACTCCAACCAATCGCATGGAGGAGGACATTTGTGTATTGAAACTGCTCCAAAGCTGGAAATCTGAATAAATATGAAAACAATGCCAATGCTCGGGGACAATTTCTTTGGATGCTTACATGCCTGTTTAGAGAAACCAATTTTAACCAGACACTGATGGCTCTTTTTTTTTTTTACTCTCCAACCCCATTGTTGAACAAGCTCAGGGATCATTTTCGGCCTTTCTGAGAACTCCTTTGTGTTGCCTGAGTGCTGCCCTGTCAGACGCACCACTTATTTGGCGTCTGTACCGAGAAATTGTTTTAGCTCTTTCCATGAAAGCAGACTTAATTTAATGTCAATATTCACCATGTCCCTGAAGAAGACTTCTGCTAATACTGCAGGGCAGCGGAGCACTCAAATCGTTTCATCCAGTAGCTAAAGCTTCTTTAAATCCCTCCAAACATGAATTTTATTTTGACCAATAGGAAAATAGTTAATATGATGGGAGTAAAACGCTGCTTGGTCCAATAGTCGAGCACCTCAGTTGTTTACCCAAATCTCTAAAATCCCTCCGTGAGTGTTTATTCAGCCAATGCGAGGGCAGCTGCCGTGGCGCACAAGGACGAATGTCTGCCTGCGGGTGTGTGCTGATGTTGTGCTGCATAAGGCTGTGCCATGGCGTGCGTGTGACCATTACATCACGGCTAGCCTCTGAAACCGAACTGCCCACCATCACGTGACCCCCCTGCGACATCTCAGGAGCACCGCCTGGCTGATCTGATGACTTTTGCGATGAGACGATTTCCCTGCTGGCGCCCTGCTGTGTGTGCGTCTTAATCCCCCCCGTGCAGCCTATTGTCTAATAAAAGTGTGATTGACATTTCAAAGTGTGCAACTGGTAATTCACAAAGTGTGCTCATTTGCTTTTTTACATAACAGTAAATGTGTATCTGTAGATATGAGTGTATTTATTTTTCCTCTCATTGTTTTCTATGTCACCTTTTTAACCTCTAGACTTTCCGCCCCCTCCCCCTCCACACTGCACCCCGCCAAAGCCGCTTTGAGCTCTTTTGCTCTGACATCACCATAGTCATCATCAGTGGGCATGGACTGTACCATCAGTTGGCTAACAGGGGGTGGGGCTTCACTCAAATCACTGCCTTTTACTCCAACATTGAGGCAAAATACACCCTTGAATTCCACCGTAGGACAGAAAACTGGTCATTCACAGCTTGGGGATCTTGGTTCAAAATGACATCTAGAAACAGCCAATGTATTAAAAACAAAGAGTAATCTCTATGTCCCTTGGGTGCTGAAGGAACGTGCCAAAAATCTCTGCATCAGCTGAATAAATCTGCCATTCTCCCTCTAGCTTTCTCTTCATCTTTTTGTTCTGTTATTAAAGGGTCATGACCTGTGGATCTGTTCTGACATGTTAGGAGAAGGGTCAGAGAAAGGGACAAAATGACAAAAAAAGGGATGAAATAACAGTTCAATAGGAAGTCAATTCCTTTAATAGGGCAGCAATTATTATTTTATTTTTTTAAATGGCTTACTGTTATATTTGAACAATCAGTACAACAACCTGAAGTGTGAGCTGCACATGTTCTCAGCTGAAATGGAGCGGGCACAGTGTCTACACAGGTTAGTGTACAGGTAGTGAACACAGCGCAGCAGCCACTTCAGTCCAGTTCAGGCTCAGTGTTGCGTGCCGTTCAGTAGCATTTGGGCAGCACTCAGAGGCCAACACACAATTAGAGTAAAGAAAATAGACTTAAGCCCAGGGATTTGTGCAAATTTTATGCTCCGACAGGGACCTTTGTTGCATTTTATCCCTGTTTATCTCTCTCCCTACATTTCATCTCTCTATATGCACTGCGATATAATGAAGGGAAAAACATCCCTAAAATGTTAGAAAAAAAATAATAATGCAAATCCAAAGTTCCCAGAACCGTGGCTGCACAGGCATATATATTCTACAACTCTACAATTCACTTAGCAGACGCTTTTATCCAAAGTGACAAACATCAGACAGGAAGAACAACACAAGCAAGGATCTAGAGAGGAAGAAACTTCACTAAGTGCAAACAAAAAGCTTTAAGCCCAATCTGCCTCAGGTACTGACAGTCTGTGAACAGAGGCAAAGCAGTTTGTTTTTTTTATAATTAAAGTTAATATATTATCAACAACAACTAAACCTCTGGTCTTGAGATTTTGTATCTGAATTACAACAATCCTAAATATTATTAAAGGACTGATTGATTGCTGTCAAAATGTGTGTACATACATCAATCCATTTATACACAACTGTTTACCATAAAAATTGTGAAAAATGAAAGTTAACACAAAATTTTGAATAAATATAAAGGATTTATTATATATATAGGATTAAAGTCAATTTATGAATAAAAAAGGATAATTGGCCAAGTGGTAAAAAAGAAAAATCATTCCCATGATTCCCCGCCTGCCCCAATGTCATCATGTGTTACTGTTTTTGTTTGACAGCCCCCTGGTGGCGAAATTTACATACTGTTCCTTTAACTGTGCTAAATGTATAAATACAGGAATACATTTAATAAAACTAAATATAGTTCAATGGCCATTTCTCTGCCTTTAAAATAAAAGCTGAATAACACACAAATAAAAAACGGCAAGATGTGAATTTTCATCAGTTGTTGCATGGGCGACCCCTTTTGTCACCTTGAAAACTGATTGGGTGAAAAAGAATGTGGCAAAATATTTGCATTTATCCACTTGAACATCTTGTAGAAACAGATTACAAACATGACGTTAAATAAGCGCTATGAACGCAGGTGTTGTCCGACATTCGGATACACAACATCTGGTAAGAATGCAAACACAGCGCTGACTAGATATCTGAGTTTCACTCCCTTTTTCACTGTTGACCACAGTAGATAGGAACTAACAAACAACCTTCCTCAGCCAACATCCTTAATATCAGAGTTCCCTGTGTAACACTACAGAAAAGGATACGGACTATTTCAATCACAAGTTAATAAAAACCTTGAACAAAATCAACACTAAATTGGTACAAACAGGAGCTAATACAAGTAAGCAGACTCGTATATACACAGAAAACTCTAAAACACAATTCACTTTCCCCCAGTAGTCCAGACCATTTGACACTAAATCCTTACACCTGCTTTACATCAGGAAGTGGAAACATATCCAAAAGCAAAACCCAGCGGACACAGATAGCATTTTAAGCTAGATAAAATCCCCAATCTCCACTTGGGACTACTTGTTGAAGGACTTTCCAGAGTTGCAGAGTGTATCCAACACTGGCTGACATAATGTTGCATTAGCAGATCATGTGGACGGATGATTCACATTCCTGCTAGGACACCATTGGCATGGTATCACTACAGGCGGGAAGCCCCCACTCTACTCTGGAAGCCCCTAAACATCCCAAGAAACTTCCCCCTCGTAGCCCTCCTTTATAATCCGCGGGCACTGGCAGTTAAAAATAACCCGCCAAGATGCCGGATCGGCCCGGGTGACATGCGTCTCCATGGAGACCCAAGATGACAAGCCTGGGAGGTCAGAGGTGGGATATTAGGAGAATCATGGGACTGCAGGGACTTAGAAGAGTTAAGGAATTGAGAGGGGAACAGAAGAGAGGGCACGCTTAGAAAGGCAGATGCAGCGCAGACAAGGAAAAATCCCCTCACGGAGAGAGAGCGAGAGAGAGAGAGAGAGCTCTGCCCTCCAATATCACTCACTCGGAAATATAGACATGCCCTTTGCAACTGAGCTAAAGTCATCATGTCATTAAGCTCACAACGGTTTTCAGCTGGACATTTACAGTAGAGAGGCAGAGCACCCCTCCTTCAAAGGATATGACAGATCTTTGGTTCAAAGTGTATGAAATGTCCCCTAAAGGAGGATGAAGCACACAGTCTTTTTGTCATATCAATGTAGCAACAGAGAGCTGAAGTTTAAAAGTCACTTCCAAGCTCGTGTCTGTTCCTATATCTTCTGTGAAATGTCAATGAGTGCCTACCATGTTGAAAAAGAATTGAAGGAACTGTTGTTCAATATTTAATTCTTCAAAAGTGAACTCGGAAGAGATCAGTTCACCCAAAGTAATGATGGTTTTTAATGATTGATGATGACATTTGCCCCTTGTGGAGTAAAGTAGAATATGTTAGGGAGCTGTGGACTGAAGTCACACACAATAACTTTTATGTATGCAGCTTTTTCATTTATAAGGATGTATATCACTTATATGTGTGTGCTGTATGTGTTTATATTTTATTCTAATATATATTATATATTCCATGTGCTTTCCTTATAAGACTTATAATAAACTAACTAACTTTTACACACTTTTATAATTTGCTTATGTTGCTTGTTCCTGGTTTATTTGACTACATCAGGTAAAAATTACTTTTTCATTCCTGAACAAATGCCTTGCTGCTAGCATGGCTGGAGAGTCTTTATATCATATTTTTGTATTTTTAGGTGGCAGTTGTATTTTTATTTTGTAAAGTTTTGGAGTTGAACTGAAAGGCTTTATTTTCACTGCACCACAGAATACAAAGAGATTAAGTGTTTCATCCCTGGAGATGCTTAAAATATTACGAGGACACACTTTCATGAAGTATTTAAATCATTTAAACAGACACACATTCCATACAATGAGGACAAGGACAGGAATCCACAAGGAAAGGAAATATGTTCTCGTAATGTAATAATCTTTACAAATCATCGTCTTGTCTCCTTTATCTTTGCATCTTTGCATGTTTGTGGATATTGTCTAGTGTATTAACCTTGCCAGTCTTGACAGTGGAGTACACCACATGGCAAGCTGTTGAGTGAGGTTTTGTGTCAAGAGATAGACATTTCAAAAATATGCAGCGTGAATGTTTATGTGCGTTGGTGTCATTACTATTGGAAACAATCTGGAAGTTCCATTTTGACTTTGAATCTGGGTAAAGGTTGGGAAAACCTGCTCTAAAAGAGGTGAACCCCGCCTCCAGAGTCCCCTGTGATGCAAAAACCTAAAAGAGGAAGCAAGAGGGGTGGGGAGTTACAGTAGGAAAGGTTAGCTGTGAGGGTGAGCTGAGGGGAAACCCTAAGCTACAAATGACAGTCTGTCTGTTTCAGAGCTGCCCCCACCCTCTTGCCCCTTACACATCCCGACATACCTTCAACCCCCAACCGACCGTGGGTATTTTGAGCTTGTGAGTGTGACCCCACCGCCTGTTCTTAAAAGAAAGGAGTCACATGTCTGAGTAGTGTAATTTTTCACCTTTAGGGAACAGCCATGACCAAAGGCTTGTATTCACACAGTTTAAAACCAGATGACACATTCAGACTCATACCATTTTTCACCTTGAGGATGTTGATAAATACATGTGACAACACAGTAAACACCCAAACCATCAAACTATCAATTGTACTACTTGGTTGGCTCTGTAGTCGACCATATTTTCCTAACTTTACTTCTAAGTCACCAAAATAGATCTTTTCCCATGGATTTCTGGAAATATGTGGCTATTTGTGGTGGAATTTTGGTGTACTTCTTTCTTGTACATTTTTCAAATCGAGTCAGAAAAGAGTAGACACGAGAAAGAAAAAAAAAAGAGAAACAAAAGCGCTTCAGAGGCTGGCAACAATTGTGAAATGAAAAATGTAAACTGTAACCTGAAATTGTGTTTTTTTATTTGTGTTTGGTACACAGACTGAGATCAATGACTGTTCAGCTAGTTGTTCAATTTCCAAGCTGGTGCCGCGAGGGTTTCTGTTGGCATCTGAGTAAATGAGAAAACTGTCTTTTATTGTACTGAGTAATTAAAATGAAATCTGTCTCAAGAAAATTGTTCGTGAAACTGGACAGATTTGGCAAAGCTTGTAAATAACACAATTCATTCTTTGTGGTGCGAACAGGCAGTACTGAGTTGAATGACAATGAAACCATTTACACAGCAGCCATGTGTGTAGAGCAACAGAGAAAATGTAATTATTTGCTTTGATGCTTCAGGGAAATGTCCATTACTTTAACCAACAACAGTAAGACAGAGTTGTTTTTTTCAAATACTTTTTTGGGGCTTTATTAGATGGGACAGCCTAAAGAGAGTGGGGGACTACATGCACCCAACTGCGCGAGGATTGGGAATCAAACCTGCGACCAGTGCATAAGGACTGTAGCCTCTGTACTCGGGATGAGTGCTCTACCAACTGAGCTGAACCAAATGCCCAAAGACAGAGCATTGTTTTCAGCTTCCAAGGAATCTATTTGTGAAAAATCACAGCCTATACAATTCTAACTATAACAAGTCTCACTTCACTGAATTAAAGTTGCAGCTATAGCAACAAAACAACTGGATTTCAAAGACGACCAGTTTCTGTAATAAGTCTGAATGTTGAGAAGTTAATGAAGGTGACATTACATTGCTGAAATGTTCATTGTAGTCAAATTGTATCCAAAGGTTACACAAAATGAAGTGTGCTAAAAATATATGCTATAAAACTAGGGATGTTCCTAGCGACTAATTTCCCTGTCGACTGAACGCAAATTTAAATTCAGACTAGTCGCCCAGTCTTAAGTTAAGAAAACAGTGAAAACAGTCAAAATTGAGTATGATTTATTTTAACAAAAAATTAATTTGGTTGGCTAGTACCACCAGGGGTCGGTCCACCTTGCAGGTTAATGTCTTCCGGCCTCTGCTGGTTACCCATTGCTTCGATCTAGTGGTTATATACAAACCTGAAACAGCTTGTATGTAACTTTAAGCTCTTAGATCAAAATACTGTCAAACAGCTCTGCAGTATGCCATGCATCCACTGTGCTGGTTTACATCTGGGTAGTAGACTATTATGACAGTAGCCATTAGCTACGTCCAAACATTGTGAAACTGAAATGATTTTTTTTTTTCATAATTGTATAATAATATGTATAATAATAATATGTTTAACCTACAAGTAATGCTGGTGCCAGCTAGCGAGGGTGACAACATTTAATCTATTTGTTGTGCACATCCCCACATTATACCTAAATGCAATGCACAATAAATCTCTAAGAAAAACTCTAAGAAATCACTAGAATGAAAAAAAGTTGAAGATAAAGATTGTGTCTGTAGTCAGGTTTCATTGGCCAAACCTTTTTAGAATGTGGGGCATCAAAAAGAAGTAGGGCAGAAACCTGCTGCCATTTCTATTGAATTTAATCATGAATCTATGTTCAAATGAGCTATGTTGGATAAGACTACTGTCCAAAGAAAGTGACTTAAATCTGGCAAACTCAAGCTGTCTCCTCAACTGGTAATAACCACAGTTCTGCATTTTCAAAGTCAAGCAGGCACTGAAGAGAAGCTCAAAGTGGGTCATAGAGGGTGTAAAATGACTCCTCGGTAAAAACTGCCGAATGTTTCAGCGGTGGCGAGAGTTCTCATATTAATACTTCAAAGAAGATGGCTGTGAATAGAGTGGAGGGATCATTGGGGAGTAAGTGGCCGGAGGTGTGAATGGTACCAGAGGTCAAAGGTCCTTCAACACTCTTCATCAGTTTCTATACACTCACAGACTGAGCTATGCTGTACCACCATTGTGTGCAACAAAATGAATTTCTGAGCTGCACTACTAAAAAGAATCTTACCAAATACGTATGCAAATGTGTGTTGCTATAAATATCTGCGCACTAGAGGCAAAAAAAGCAATGAGTTAAAACGCCTCATATTTATTCATGTGATCACAGAGAAACTACACTGACTCGCATAAGCTAAATTAAATGGATTAGGACTTACACAGCTTCGATAGTATAGGAGATTCACCAAAAAAAAGGCAATTTCACCATCCAATTTACAGACAACAATAGCTCAAGTGAAAGCAGGGTAGGTAATGTCTTGCTGGTGTTAGCACCCCAAGCAATTATCCCCCAAGCTGTATGGTATGATTGCACAGGCCTTTCCAATAAAAGCTGTCGACTGGGGCTGCTCGGCTAGATTGTAATGCAGTGGAGGTGAAAATGTGTAAGGTATCTTTGGTTGCACCAAGGTTTTGTTTGCTTAAAGGGGCTATATGTAACTTTTTAAAAATACTGCGTTTGTAGCATAGACTGTAAATATTACTGGACGAACCCTGACCCGTCTGTTACATAGGCAGAAAATGAGTCCAATCGACGGCCGCATCCATATTGGATTTGCAGTCTCAACCTAACCTCGGATCAACCTAACGACAGCAGTAAGGCGGGACCGGCGGGACTTAACTCCGCCCATTCAGCTCGACGTTAGCAGTCCACTTCAAAGCATAGCTAACAGCTAGGCTGCTATCATCAACTATTCCTGCTCGTCCTGAAAAAACTCTACAAACAATAAGTTAACATTTAACTTTTCTACAACACAGTTAAAACTAATTATTTTCAACCCAAATATGTAATCAAAGTCTTAAAACTACACTTTTTTAAATATACAATTATGGTTATTAGTTATTTGTCAGAGCAGTTAGACTTTGTCAGTGTTAGCAGAGAAATACATTAACAAAGTTTTATCCATAGACTGTAAAAGACAACCAGAAGAAATCAATATTACAAAGCATACAGTTCATGTTACTGTTCTGATAAAAAGAGGAATGTCTGTGTCTTATATTTACTGATGTCAACAGCGATGAGGTGAACATGACAATTGAAAAATAATTATTTAGTATTTATTATAAGACATTTGTTTTCTATTGAACCCCGTGAAGTCATGGAGTCTGTGGACAGTGTCAGCTTCACACCAAAAACTTTTAAGTATTAGAAAAAATAGTGTTTAAGACTGGCATCTATTATTATGAGTTGCAGCTACCTTGTTCAATATTATTCCTGCAGATGTGGCTCATAACAAAAAAACACCCTGAGCTGTCACATGTAGTTAACTGTACATTTTGTCTTGTCTGAGGCATTAATTGAACACCTTTGTATTTCTCCTGTAGACACAGTGTGGATTATTGGTGACTGGTCCGTCGAGGTGCCCAGAGAGCTGCAGAGACAGAGGAAGAAACCTGAGCCTCAACAACATCTGCATTTGTTAGTTCTTCTGGGGTGGACTTCAGTTGCTTCTCTTCAACAGCTCGCTGCGAGGGAGGTCTCCCCCGGATGGCCTGAGCGATGTCACCCACAGGCTGAGAGCTGAGACGGGTTTTAAACCTCTTGACAAACCGTTACACTGCGCCCGCCTGTCAAGCTGGTCAGCTACACGCCTTATTGTGAATAACTCTTATCCTTCATCAAATCAAAACTGATGAGTCATCAAAACATTCACCCCCCGTACAGTGTGTGTCCATCGAGACATGAGCTAATCACACCTATTTGTTTGTTTTGTACCAAGCTGTAAACATGTTCATCTCTGCTGTAAAAACAGACTTTTTTTAATGTTGTTTTTTAGATTAAATAAATATTTCTATAGAAATGCACTCCTTTATGTCTACTTATGAGTATACATTTCAGATTTGAAATGACAAGACTAAAATGTGCATTAATGCTCAACTTAATAGCTTAGGGAAGGAAGTCTACTTTTACACAACTTTTTATTCTTTTGATAAATACTAATGTAGTTCATTTCTTAAAGTGGGATGGAACAGAGTCATTGCAAAATGATGCCCTTAAACACAGCCCCATTCTTAAATCAAGATACATGGAGAGTAAATAAGATCAATAACTTGTGAATAAAAACACAGTTAAAAATTATTTAGAAATGTAGTCTTCCCAGATCAATATCACATAATATCAACTTCTCCCATCTAAACTGGACAAAGGGTTTTAAAATGGGAAGAAAATGGTTTGATTGCAAGTTGTTTGGAGGAGATCTATTTTTATTTGAACAGCTGAAGCATGAATACAGTCTTCCAAGGTGCAAACCCTCCTCCTCCTCCTGAAGCTTGTGGAGCTCCTTCATGTACTGCTCTCCTATCTGCTGGCCATCTTCTCTCAGCAGAACTTCAACTGTTGAAAAGTCATTCTGAAGAAGCTCGAGCATGTGACATGGATCCAGGAGAACATGGTCTTCAGGATGGAAAAGAAAGAGAGACAATATCAGTTATTCATTAAATCATTTTGTTTGTTCTCATCTATTTTTCTGTATTCATCTGTGTGTAAGAGTACATTTATAAATTCAACAGTGTACTACCCAGACAACAAAGGTACAGTATTCAGGTAATCAACATCTATTCAAAGTTAAGAAGGTAAACATTATTGTAATCATGCTGTTTTCAGCTCTCTCACTCACTCACACAATGATATTCCACATCAAATTGCCTCAGATTTTGTGTGAGGAAAAATAAAGCAGTTTATTGTGGATAGTACTTCATCTTTACATGAAACAAACATAACCTGAATTATTTAAATCATTAACAGGTCCCAACTCTCTGTGCTTTAGTACAGAACATACAGTAACTCATTTATTATTAACATGAGCTCAGTACATGGCTGTAGTCTTCAAACTATTTCTTATACTTTATATCTATGTGCTTTATATCTTATTTTCATTCCATATGTTATTTATATTTTATATTTCTACAGCTATATTCTGTGTATGAATTCAGTGAAAATGAATATGGTTATTAATATAGTTCTTAATGGTTACAGATGCTCTTACAAAGTGCATTTTTTTTTTAATTTGTTAACAGTTTGCACAAATCTTAAGACACTACATCAACCATGTAACTTTAATGTCATCCTCTATAACCTACACAGCACATTAGGTTCAGTTCAGTTTATGTTACTGACGGATAATTACTACACAAAGTTTGTTTTTTTAATGTCCACATTTACATGGAGTATAACATTCATCATAACGTCAGATAACCATATTTACAGTCTGTGGTTAACCACCGAGGTGAACCTTTAGCTTCTAACATCACACAAACTCATTTTCAACATCTTAACAACAAACATTTCTAAACCATTGACCGTAAATAATGAGCTACACAGTTAGCCGACTGGTTTACAAGCTAACGCTAAACAAGCTAAAGGTCCGTAAATATAAATATCGACACGAGTATACAGTAAATATAACACTACTATATCACGTACCGAAAAAAACTGAAGCATCAACTTGTTGGATGGTCTGTTAACCGCACAGCAAGCCATGTATGTTGTCAGATATGTGTTAAACAAACTCTCCAAACGATGTAAAAAAGAGGAGAAATCAGACGGATCAAGCTGTTAGCCTCCTGACCTGCTGACCGCGCAGAGCTGTCAATCAAATCTTCCACAACCCTAATATGGGCATAGTCGTTTTCCTTAATAGAATAAAATCCGATGAGTTATAAAAAAATTCACCCCCCCCCACAGTGTGAGGAGAAGGGGCCGTCAACTTCTCAGATATATCTCGTTTTTTGAACCAGGCTGTAAACATGTTGATTCCTGTGGTAAAAACTGGCTTTTTTTGGCTGTGGGCTTATGGCACTTCCAGCGCTTCTGCAGCCAGCCTCAAGTGGAACCTCGAGGAACTGCAGTTTTTTGTACTTCCGCATAGGCTTCATTTTTCGAGACCGGAGGTTGCCCCTTGGTTTGTAGTGACACCGCATGGCCGCTAGGCGAACTGCACCAGTAACCTGTTCCTCGCGTGCTCGTCATGCGTGCTCGTACGTACACAAACGAGCATCATCATCAGCCGCGAAACACTGGATATTTACCGGCATGATGTTTACAGAGGAGGTATGTGGTCATACACATGTGAAAGTCTGTGAAGGAGTCTGTGTGTCTGTATTCATTCTCCATCCTACAAACGACAGACTCTGCAGGCACTGGCTGAGAGCAGGAGTGTGTGATGAGTTTGTCCGCCTTTGAGAGCTCTTAGGGCGGATAGAAGTGTGTGGAAGGCGGCCTTTGGCTGTAGCTGGAGTGTGTGATGAGTTTGCACTGTTGATCTCTGTAAGCGGAGCGGAGTGAGGAGGACGTTGAGAACGTGCAATAAATGTCACTTCCTGGGGCTTTTGCGGAAAATACGACCTGGGGAAAAATTTTACACAGGCAACATAGATAGACATTGAACATCTACTTTTTCACATCAGTTAACCGTTCGCTTATTAATGGGCGATAAAAAACGATTTATACATGTAAAAAGTTACATATAGAACCTTTAATGAGTTGTGAATGCCCAACTTAATGGCTTGTGTTAGGTACAGTTGTTCTGGTATCGATACTGGTATTAGCAATGTCAGTGATGTCAGTAACTGCATTAATAATTGCAGATATCAGTCGATAGAGAGAATAGTATCTTATTGACCCGTGTAATATCCCAACCAATTAAATCCCCCGAAAATGCAGCTACTTTCTGGTAAAGTTTCTTGTGTTGATAGGAAACAACAAACAACAGTGTGGAGCTAGCACGAGTACAATGCTAGTCGAAACAAGCTAAATCGCATTAATCATTGTTTATCTCCCAATACTGCCAATTCAATCAATCAATTCAATTTATTTGTGATTAATTTAAATGAATAATGTTCAGTTAAGGCAATAAAATGCTCGTTTCCATGACCCCATTGAAACCTATGACAATAAATATAAATAAAACAAAATAATAAATAAATCAAAGGTTTGTTTTAATCACACTAGAATCAAGGAAACTCAGCATCAGCCAATACTTCAGTCCTGATCTCTGCAAATACACCAGGTAGGAAAAATGGTCTCAGAACATCTCTAGAGTTAAGTAAAAGGAGTGTGAGCATACCTACAACAACGGGCTGAATATCTCGTAGCTGAATTCCTCACTCTCCCCATGCCCAATCCTCTGCCGTCAGGTCATGGTTTCTAAATAAAGCTCCACCAAACCTCTCCCGAAAGTCTCTTTGCCTGGTTAGTATATTGCAAAACACTGGGGTGTATATTCAGCTTGCAGGAATTCAAGGAACTTACACAGGAGATAAACCTGCTCCTGACCTCTGACCCTCACACTCCTTTCCCTCTTCTCTGACCTACATTATCACTCTGAGGTCGCTTATCCCTCGGAAATAAGTGCTGCTATATGGAAAATGTTCAGACCTTCATGCTACAGCATTGAATAAATAATACACATGGTCAGCAGGTATGAAGCAAGGCTCAAAAGCTCTATTTATGGTTTTATTCAATACAGAGGAGGGCTCACAATTAACGTGGGGCTACGGTCCTCAAAGTAGGCGGCCCGGGTTCAAATCCGACCTGAGGCTTCTTTGCCGCTTGTCATTCCCATCGCTCTTTCTGACTTCATCTTCTGTCCTGTCTCTCTAAAAAGCCCCCAAAACAAACACATTTTCAAACACACAGTATGTAAATGCTGACATAAGGGGGCTCTCAATCAAAACGCTGACAAACGATGAAGTCAAGGTGCCAGGTGGCCTTGTGGTTAGTGCGCACACCCCATGTACGGAGGCTGGAATCCTCCAGGAGTTCGAGGCTGGAGAGGAATAATGGGAGCGATCCTCTGTGCTACTCACCGCGACCCTGACGAACTAACTTAGAGGCGGAGAGGAGGACTCGGATTTACTGAGAAAGATGTTGTCTATGTTTTTGTTTGTACGTGCAGGTGAACATATTCCAGCATTTTTTTTTAAAACTGCTGGCATGTGTTCACCTGCACATACGCTCAGTCTCGTTCTGCCACAGCTTGTGTGTCATGGTGATGCACGGATTGCAATCATATAATAACTATAGATTGGGCAAACGACATCATTACATTTAAAATTCTGATTATTAACAGTCACATTTGTCTTACATTTGGTAATTTGGACCTGGCTGGGACTCGAGACTTGACTCAGACTGGAGGTTTGGTCACTCGGCCACAACACTGGGAACAACCTTTGCTTACTTCTATTTCCGTACCCGAGTTACCTGAATAAGGTAACTAGCCTTCTCTGTGGAGTTAAAATGTTCAAAGTAGAACACATTCTGCTTTGATATCCAAATTATCCCTGATATAAGGGGGCCTATTTTCAATAATTCAATACATATGGGGGTGCAGTCAGCAGAAAAAGACTAAAGCTACTTCTGAAGTATTTTTGGGACGATGCTGCTGAGCAAAATAAGACATTTCCTCGAGAGAGAATCTGCAACATGTACCAACAAGAAACCATACATACATAAAGTAACACGCTGCAAATCGAGATTCTTTAAAGCAAAAACAATTTATGTTTCTACCTTTTCTGTCTCTGTTACTGAAGATGATTATATAGTAGATTGTCTCTAAAAGTTATTCTTTAATGATAGAATGATTAATGACAATGAGCCAATCTACTTCTTCTTTGTGACATACAAATCAAGTTAATGTAGTGTTATATTGAAGCCACGACTGAGGATCTAACTATTTGGTGACAAAATTGTAAGTGATCATTTTGTATGTTTTGGGATTTTTTGTTTGTTAAATTAATACAATTATATATCATGCTACAAGTTGTTGTGTTGTGCTACAAGACTATCAACCTCTGTAGCACCAGCGCTATGGGCAAAAACATGTTAACGTACAGCCCTGTGGCAATATATTAAAGTGCATATAATTATACTTCAGCTGTGGTGACACATCCCCAGATAAACAAGCCTAATGTATCACTAACACTTCCATGAAATATAGCTTTATTATGGTATGAACCACATGTATTAACATGTGTTAAAGAAGTACTCTTATCACCTTTAAAGTGTTGGTGTGTGGATTTGTGTTTATGTGTATGTATGTGTACATGTGTGTGTGGTAGAGCGTGGGGAAATGACAAATCATCTGGGTTTAAGAGATTAAACAGCATTAGGAGACAATGGGGTTGACAACACATGCACACACACACGCACACACTCACACTTCACCTCCTATTGAGACAGCACACTCAGACACTATTAAATTCTCATACAGTGCACACACACACACACACACACACACACACACACTCAATAACACACCTACCAATTCCTGGAGCAAAACCTATTTCTCGGCTGGCGACAGCTCAGCACCAGCCTTTCGGTCATTGTAGCATTGCTTTGCTCTGATTGGTCCATGCTGCACCGGCCGCTGGGGACCCGCAGGGTTGTGAAGATGAGGTGGCTGCTAAGAGACTGAGTCACAACATGCAATGCTCCCTGCTCTCAGTGTCTCCCGTCAACAGCATTGACAGTTGCATAAAGACAGGCTCACTCAAGACAAACACTTCACTCTCACTGCTGCATGCTTTAAAACATGCTCGTAGGATATGTGCTTTGAACCTGTCTGAGATTTACACTTATTTCCCTGAAAGTGAACTGCTTGGCACAATGTAATGACGAAAAACGATAATCCTAAAGCATTCAATTACAGGTTACAAATCCATTTTGGATCTATAGCTCTCAATCTGAAATCTCACTTCATGTCTCTTCAGTTTCTGTTATGGAGCATCGACTGTATGGACAGTGCGTCTCCATCTCCTTTCATTCTGAAAACTGAAGCCAAAATACTCCCACCGGCGCTGACACATAGTGCTGGTGATGTCATTGCGAGCCATGACATGCTCAGAAGGGAGGAGGCTGGTGGTGCTGCGGAATTAATGTCACGACCCTCCCCCTAACCAAAGAACACGTTGAATTTACTTTAATTTAATGGCAAAGATCCATCAGGTCAGATTGCAGACTACAGCGGGACAGATTCTTGTGTCAAGCAGACAGTCTCTGTGTCAAGTCTCACGGCTCTTGTGTTCTTGTTTGTTACATATCCGCTTGCTGTTCCTCCTCTGTACCGCTAATCCGGTGAAGTATGCAGCAGTAGGTGTCATCAGAGTCGCCAATGACGTTGTTACATCCACCCTTTTTTTTTGTTGTTGCATCCAATTGGTAACTTACAAGAAAGAGCTCAGAAAAAAGCATAAACTGTAAGTATCTATCATGAAAGATGAAAAGTTTGAGAAACATTTACTAGAAGTGTATTTTCATTTTGAAGTTTGACACATATTCCAGCTGTTAACATGGAGGAGCCAGGGTTTATGACCTATACTGCAGTCAGCCAATGGACGGGGGGTTGGGGGGGGGGGGGGGGGGGGCTGTTAATCTTTTGGCTCCACTTCCAGGGGATATCCGTCCATCCTTATATACAGTTTATGGACGTGACATCCCCTTTTCCTTTATCGTGAAGACTGTGAATGCTGACCAGGAAATAGGATTGTTAAAGGTATTGGTTTACGTTTATGCACGACCTGTGAAAACGTACACATTACGTATTTTATTTCATTCTTTAATGAACTTTTATCCTTTTTTACAAGTACTTTTTAACCAGTTTAAGATTTTCCCAAGTTGAAAATAACCTTGAAGACCTTTGTAAAATGAGATATCTCAACAAATGGTTCAAAAAAAAAAAAAAAAAGCAGGAATACTGTTTTTGCATCATGTTACTTGGTAATGTGTTTGTCCTGCATGAGAGGAGGAGTTTTGTCATCTCCACTGATCTCCTTAATTGGGCTATAAAAAGAAATGAGGGCATAAACACACACACACACACACACACACACACACACACACACACACACACACATAATGCTGCAGCACAGACACAGAGAAGTCAGCACACTGTTTCCTTCTCTCTGGCATTTCCTATTCCTCCCTCCATCCAAACAAGCCAGTTGAAGCTGCAATTATGGGAAGGAAACCGTGTATTTATAGCCCCTCGAGGATCAACGGCAGAACAACTAGTTGTGTGGCACGAGAGGCGGTTATATTTAACATGCTGTGATGTCAACACGTGGCTGGTGCGTTTCCATGGTTTCTCCTCCGAGACAGGGCGGGCACCTTCTTATCAGCACGGCACAGAGACAGATGAGGCGGAGACTGAGAGACGGAGACGCAGGCAGACAGACAGACAGACAGAAAGATTGACAGCCAGACTCAAAGGGCAAGAGTAAGAAAAAATAAAGATGGAGGAGTGTGAGGGAAACATTTCAACGTGATAGACAACCTGTAAAGGACATTGTTTGTCTCCCAGTAGACCTCATTGACCTTGAACGGACAACCTTTCTTACTTTTAGTAGAAAATTCCATAACATACTGTACTTCTCTTACTTCCATCATTCCTTCCTTCTCTACTCCTGCACAGTCCTCTTTTCATCCGTCCCACTCACTCCTAATCAACACCCCGTCCCCCGTCCTTTAAGGTTATCTCAGATGCTATCTGCGGTCTGACAAAGGGCAAATAGGCTTCTAGCAGGCAGCACCTCATCTATGCAGAACAGACAGTAGATTTCTGAGAAATACATCATCTATGGTCTGTTATTTCTGTATAACGGACTGCTGTTTTGTACAATGGGTGCTGCAATAGACACAGTTCTGACAACTGATTCTGGAGAACCAATCATATCCATCTAAGGAGGGAGGCCTGAAAAAAAAAAAAAAAAAAATGACAAGAACAGAAAAGAAGTCCAGACGGTAAGACAATAGAATATAAAAGAAGAAAACTGCATAAGTAGGAACGCTTGAATATGAAATCAGCAAATTAAAAGAAGACCAATGAAGTTTACACTTTGTCACAGGAATTAGCCAATAGAACCAGCAAAGACAAAAACAAGTTTCCTTCAGGTGAAATACAGAAATACGTGACTCATGATGCGTCTTTCATGTTCTAATGAAAATTAATTTCACATGATCTCTGCAGAGCAAACAGTGATGATGCGCGCAGACAGTGTTGATACACGCGAGTGTAATCAGGCTTCAAAATACCACAAAGCTGACTGCAGTAATGAACCTGAGCCATTAGCTCCCTGTAGGCAGATTCAGCTAACAACCGGTTTAATGTTTACCCCAAGTGTAACTCAACCCCCCCCCCCCCCTTTACAAGCCTACAGTAGGTGTCAAGGCCGGTGTCATGCCTGCACACTATGTTTTCTATAATACTGCAGTGACAGATCCCAGAGACTTCAAGCCAAGGCTGGGTTATCTACAATAGCGCAGAGGGTTGTGTGGATTTAGCTGCAGTGGGCAATAAACTGAGCGAGAGTGAGAGAGGGAGAGCAGGCTTGGAGAGAGAAGCGCAACCATTAAAATGCAGCGATTAGCTTTAAGCGCCTTAAACTAACTGCTTTCATTAGCAAGACGCTACGGAGGATGAGGGGTGTCACGGCTGGTGACGCCCCGCGGGCTAAGTGAGAGGCTACAGAAGCTAGCGGACAATAGGCAACAGTTTAGGGAGCAGAGAGGGAGATGTGACTGGAAGCAATTTATGTGCCCTGTCTTTAATATCGTCTTCATGCTGAAGGTTTCATGTAGTGTAGAGGCAACTTTAAATCGACCCTTAATGCTGTGTTTATCATAATATTATAACATCGCTTTGAGTCACAAAGTTTATAGCAGCAGTTTCATTTCAGATTGTTGTTTTACAAGGGACGCTTTCTGCTCGGTTCATTGAATGTATATTTCATAGTTCTATGCATTTGTTATGCAGAAAGATGCACGCACATTCTTGTAGGTTGTAAACCAAATGTCTTTTCTCATTTTGATATGATATCTGCACACCTTTGGCAGGGTTTGAGTTGTCTGTATAGCTCAGAAAACCATTTATTTTTCCAAAAATGACGAGCTCAATAACACAACATTTGCATGTAGTTACAAAGAGGAATGTTTGTTGTATGACAAAGCTTGGTCTTAATTGCACCGGCTGAATAACTTTTAGGAAACCCTTACTTCATATGGTGTAAAAATTGGATAAGGGAATCACTAGCATCAGAATTCAACAAGGTTTATTCTGCAAATAGTTCAATGGAGAATATTTGTGCACCAGAGGTTTCAGTTAGTAGGGCTGCAAAATTAATCACAAAAAAAACACATGTAAGACAGTTTTCTTTTACTTCTGGTGTTTTTCATGCATTCAACTGTGCCTTTGGTTTTTGTTAATGTTTCATATAAATGCATTTTGACTGTCCAGCAGTTTGTTTTTCGACAGAGCAGGAGCTGTTTTGAGAGGTGAAATAAGAAAGATGTGTATTTTTTTTTAATGTGACAGAAAGAGGATGATATGAATACCTAAAGACATTACAGGCAATGGTGAGATCCCTTCCTCCGTGCCTCACTCCTCTGTCGGAGCTGCTCTCTGTTTCTATCTATAATCTCCTGCTCAGCCCTGGTGACTGGACTCTCAAACACAATTACATCACATAAGCTACTCAGGGTGCCTCCTAGTAGAGGAGAGGAGGGTGAGGGACAGAGGTTGTGTATGTGGAAGCATGGGAATTGAGTGAAATAACACCGGGTAGTACTGGGTTACATGGCAAGAAAAATGACTGGATTGGATCAACAGCAATAGTAATTGGCAAATACAGTTTGATGATGAAGCCAGTTTGAGAGGTATCCTGAGTGATGTCAAAACCAAACCAGTTTTTAATTCCTTTCGAGTTTATCCAGTTAACCTGAAGTTAAATATATTTTTAATGACTAGGAAATGTGTTGCCTAGGGAAGTAGATCCCTATTTAAAACCAAAAAGTCAGCTTTCCTTTGATGCTCTTTGGCAGGGCTTCAGGGGGCTGCTAGCTGAGCTGCTGCTTACATGAGCTCAGCTTGAAGCGCTCTCAACTTCATGATGTCCAACGACTAGAACCCTTCATATGGTTAAACGGTAAAGCTAAAACCAAAGCCAACTGATATGCAAAATGTAAGATTGGTATGATTTGCTCAATAATAAAAATTACTTCTAGAAATATGATTCTCTGATGTTTTCTCTGAAATGCCCACCATTTATCATTAACAACTTTAAATTTATATAATCCCTAGTCCGGCTATGACACAAGGAATCTAGATGTCTCCCAATGCGAAATGCAAAGTTTTTTTTGTTGTTCTTGTTAGAATACTGATAGAAATCAGTCTGAAATAGGAGATGAAAACAGGGAGCAAAAGGAGGAGACTGAGCTACGGTGTTAATCAGAACAGAAAAATAGAGAGTTCAGAGTGAATGGATGTTGGAGAGCAGCCACGGTGAGTGATTCACATCTATTTTATCCCCCAGAAGGCAAATGAATTGCACAGTCAAAAAAGAGAAAGAGAAAGAAATTGCTTTTTCACCCCGTATTATATATGCATGTGCAGCTTTTTCTGCCTCTGCGAGACAAAAGAATGCACATCAACAGCGTTTTTTTTTTTTTTTTACTTGGCACGTGAGTCACATGTGCTGTTATACAAAAATAGATCTTAAGTCTTCTCTGGCATCAAAGTAAATGTATTCTCCTTAAATGCTGATCCATAGGCAGAGAAGGGTGGGGAGGTGGGGGTAGGAGCACTACAGGCCCATTTGAGTTCACACTTCACAGACCATAAATAAAATGCTGTGCTCAGTGAAGGAATGGGAATAAAGAGAGCGAGGAGGGAAATCTGAATGAAAATGGTCGAGTGACAGGACCCTGAAGCATTTGAATTAGGGAAGTTCATGAATAAGGAGACTATGTATTCACAGGATTTATTCAGTTATTCATTGACCTTTGGATTTACAATGCATATGCACAAGGACGCAGAGAAAATGGGCTTCATCAAGTCCTTAAAATAATCTTTAAAAGGACGTTATAAGGCACAAAAACAGGGAGTTCATTATTTTCGGTAATGCAATGTTTTTTCCCTTGCAGGTGAATAAAGGTAGAAACAACCATTTGGAGGAGGAAGTTTGACTACCTGAGCTCTCAGACAGCACACATTTAAATGGCTTATATAAGGATGTTGTTAAAGTCAGTGGATAATTGAGCTGATGAGGCTGACATTTGGAGCCTGGAGACGAGGGTGTGGTGTCTGTGTGTAGTGGAAAGAGATGTAATTACTTTGTATGTTACAGAGGAGGAGAAAGAGACGGGATGACAGACTCGGATTATGGCGTTAACACGGCATCATCTTACACCCACATCAGACAGACAGAAGCACTCTGAACTTAACTGTAGCTCACAAACACTGAACAGAGCTGCAGTGTTTTGAAATAATGTCTAACTTTCTGTTTGCATTTTCAGTGATTCTTGCAAGTTGGTTCTGCAACAAGTGGCCTGATGACCGCCAGCCTCATGTCACCTGCACTGCTGCCTGAAGGGCATGACATCAGAGAGGCAAATCTGGATCATTTTTGGCCTACACTTACAAGCTGTATACAATTAAATTACAGCTGCACAATCAATGTGCAACAAATGTGCAGGGGAGCTGGTGTGGCAGCACATATGTCCCATTAATTGTGTTTCACCTATACCAGCACATAAGGAATCATGGTGGATGCTAAACCTCTGATGTGCATGCAGCTATGTTAGTATGCAATATGTAAATGAATCTGCACATGTACAAGATCGCATTTGCCCACATTTATCAATTATGTGTGCAGTGGGGAGTATATGCACAGGAACATGCACATTATTACACACAGCAACTGGGGCATGTGAATATGCCCCCCCACACACACACACACACACACACACACCCACACACACACACACACACACAAAAGACATACATTTCTTTCTCCCACAAGCCTTGAAATTGATTTATCCATGTGATGGTCTGTGAAGTGTGAACTCAAATGGGCCTGCAGTGCTCCTACCCCCACCTCCCCACCCTTCTCTGCCTGTTCTAACAGTCTATGGTTCTAACACACATCATGTCAAATATGGCAGTTTTGTCAGCAGCTCTAAGCTTCAAAATATGACACCATAGGTACACCTCTGGCATAAATTCTTGACACTGTCCTCTAGCTTATTGTATACATGTGCCATTGAAGTGATACTATAAACTTAAGAGGGCAAAACCTAACCAAACTGCAACTTGTGCTTTTGTGTATTTCTTAACCCTAACTTGACCATTTTATCTCGACAATCTAACTGGATGATGCATTATTGCTAGCATGATTGAAAACCCTGCGGTGGTTTAGGTGAGGAACCTCGGTGGCCATAGTTTGAAGTTTATGGGCCATTTACCAAAATTGTAATATTTTAGGAGATGGGAATGAGCATAACCTAAATCATAGGGCACACAAGCGAACGTCATCAGTGAACATAAGATGTTGGAATAAGGTCAAAAGGTTGCCACAGAGTAAGAGAGAAAAGACTAAAAAAACAGATTAAACTGACATGTAAATAAACACACAAGTACACACTGAAGATGTTCGCCACAAAATGTTTTAGCTGCAACTGCTCAAAATGAAGGAAACAAAAGTTTACATTTCTCCATCGGCTGGTGCAAACTCAACACCAACGCTAAATTCACAACACGTTTATTCAAGCCAATGTTTTTCCCTTTCAAGCACAGCACTTAAGGGCGAACTATGCAACTAATGATACATTCAATTAAGTGAGTGGGTGAATATATAAGCATTAGCATTTACCAAACAAATAAGAAATGAAGGTTGCATTAATCAGGTTGTGTAATAAAGGCCTTAGAAGGAGAGACAAAGCTAGAGAATTAAAAAAAAAAAAAGAATCTTCTGCCGCAAAGAATTCCTGAGCAAGCAACGCCAACGAGAGCCCTGACACGAGTCGGCAAGTACAACAAGTGCACAGTTCTCTAAAAATGTACATAGATTTGTCTGTTTTCTCCAAATGATTCATGTCTCATAGCTTGGTATAAATATCACCTTATTCATACTTTTAATGCAGTTCTGAAAACCACTTGATCTAGTTTGTGTAAATGATGTAAGCATTGTGCATAAGTTGTGTATATGCACATGCATATTATTATCTTATGATTATCTTATGTATGAAATGCTTTGTATGCCCATGTAGAGCACTCTGTATTGCATGCTGTCTGAAAGGTGTTATAGTAATAATCTTCCCTTGTAAAACATACTTAAATTGATCATCTGTGAAAAATAAACTAAAAATAAACACTTTTTTTCTCACTATATTTTTTTACAATACCTGTATCCCTTTGTTAATTTCAGATTGTTAAAAAATACCAAGACTGAGCTGTACACAAGATCTAAGCAGGCTCAATTACACCTTTGACTAAATCTGTGTATCCAATTCTTTAGAACTGAAGAAACATGCAAAGATCATTTCAACTAATTGACCCAAAAAAAAAAGGATGCCGACAGAGCTACACTGTTGAAACCATTTTCAATTAGGAGTTAGTTAGAAAAGCAAGTCGCCTTTTTGTTCTTTCTTAAAACTACAGACACATTAGAGACTCTTATCTGCCAAAAACTCCTTAATACCCTTTAACTGACAGACTTTAACATCTTACTCTTTATTAAATGGGACAGTTATCTGATCGCTGTAACGATAAGACAACTGGTTCCCTGAAGGGTTTTGTAATGTCTCTTCTTTCTAAAGTTTCACTTCCTATTTACCTTTTGTGTTTTTCTGTCATTACATTTCACATGTTAGCTTGTTGGAAATGTACACTGCTGACTTATTAAAGTACATGTTGTGTGCGTCTGTGCGTGTCTGTGTAAGAAAGAGAGAAAGTGAGAGACGCAGAGCAAGCGCTATCCTTGAAGGGGCAGTGTGGTGTGATTTTAATCCATTGTGAGCACCACATTAAGTCACAAACCGCCCACAATCTTTGCAAACTTGCATTAGCATCAGAAGAGGAGACCAGGAAAACACACACACACACACACACACACACACACGCACACACACACACAAGCACACCCATAAAGGCATGAACAAAGTTACAAATGCTTTCAGACATACAGCCCACTCTGCCTTCCCCTGCAATATTTCAGAGGTAGCAACCTTGTTTTGAATCATGTGTGTTCACTGAAATAAATGGCGGAATGAGAGGATGCTGTTTGCAAAATAAAAATGTAGAATACTTTTCTTACACGGTTAGTGATGCCCTTATTCTTGCCTGAGGGGATCCTTCCTCTTTATTTGCTTTCATTAATGAGCAGTCATAAAGAAGAAGACAGTGTGACAGCGACTGAAACCGGCATTCTTCCCAGTAGGGGGCTTTTGTGGTTGGAAAAATAAAAGTCAAATTGTATAACAGTCTACCAGATAATAAGTGAATCTACTTTTCACTCGACTGTTGATCGATTAACACAAGCTTTTGTCAAATATTACCTTGGGAATGACGTGACTCAGCTAAGGAGGACATGTTTGGGCCACTGGAAGACTAGTGGTTAGTGCGCGCGCCCCATGTACGGAGGCTGCCCGGGTTTCAGGTCTGACCTGAGGCTCCTTTCCAGCACAATCCATTTGAGACACTATTAGAGATCACTGAATTATTTTCAAGACAACAAATTCAATCTTTGATAGAATATATATTTTTTATTATCCCTTTAAAACTGTATCTGTGCTGTATTCATACCTTATATCCCTCTATGTGTAATACCTTTTGTAACATGTATTCTTCTTCATCCCTTGCTCTGTTCTGCTCTCTCTCTCTACCTGTGCACTCACATTGGTCCAGACCACGCAGACGCCGAGCAGGAGGTGCATGTGAGAGCAGAGCACAGTCAGAACGGATTCTAATCATTGTCTCCTGCAGCCCCACTGACATGACTCTCATTTCCAAAGGTTTTTTTTTTTTGTTTTTTTTTTTCAAATCTCCACCTCGCATCCACCCGTGCGTGGTACAGGCTCCTTTTAAAATGTAATCTGTTACGGATTACTGAGCACCCGCTCGAGATTTGACCCAGCAATATAATCCTTTGTGTTGATCTAACATAATCTGATTTCTCTCAATTACTTTGTCTCCAAAATACATGGAATATGACGTGAAATGAACAATGCACTCCAGTTATAGACTCCCTGAATAGCATTGTTATCCAATGTGATTGCAAACTTTGTACAATGACACACAACAGATCAAGCATGATTAGGAACTCCTCGTCTCATTTTGTCATCTGGATAGTATTCATCCTGCACACACATCCAAATTTACACATTAAAGTGACTCATTCAGATTTCTGTAATCCCAGTTCATGCTTTGTGTTATTCATCTTCACACTCTCACACCCCAGCCGCCCACAGTCACCTACCCTGCAGTGATGTTTTTGTCACCCCTCCTGCACACCGGGAGTCGTTTTGAATTGCTTCTCCACTGCGGCGCCTATCTGACAGCCCATGATGATCGGAATCGTTGCTCTTTATCTCCCCAGGTTTGAGACCAATCAAAGCGAGACGGCGCACTTCCTATCTGATCATGATAACTTTAGAGTCCTGTGCAAAACTCAAGGACGTTCGAGATTTTTTTATCCAGATAAATGTCATTCTGTGCTATCTGAGAACATCATCACATTAACAAGAGGCTGGTAAAAATGCTTCAAATATGCACCAGTCTGTATGAAGATATCAATACACAATGGTATGCATCTTACATCAGAACAAGATGTTATTGTGAGAAAACATTACGTCTGTTTGGGTAACCCAGCATGCAGCATTTTACTGACTATAGGATGTGACATAAGCAAAGTTTAAAGAAAGAATTTTAGTTCAACACACCAATCAACCAGTCTTTTTCCCTCCATTCAAATTAGATTCATTGGAGGTCTTATTGTTGTGGATTCCCAGTGATTTGCACAAAATGTTCACGCACGCATCCTTGAACAGAATGTGTCCTTTCTGTTGGAGGACTGTAATCGCTACAAAGGGTATTTCTTTGTAAGTTTTGTTTTTGTATTATTTTATCAAAAATTTAAGCAGAAAAAAAGGTTTATAGAGACAATTTGGACAAAAGTTTATGCAACATTGTTCCAAAAGTGTTCCATTCATTTTAAACTGGAGTTATGAGTTCACACAGATTTGACAAACTAAAAGAATAAATGTGCATCAGTCATGATAAATCTATTAGCGGATGATTATATTATGTATTTTGTCAGCCATGAAGCTGCACCAGTATTAAACAGTCTGCTTCATAAGCAGTTCAAAAGTCGACTCTGTACTTAAAAGTATACTTACAAATGATCGGCCAATCACAGCAGGTGTGTGTCTATCAACGAGTCTGGTTCTGCTTAAGGTTTCTGCCTGTTAAAGAAAGTGTTTCATAACTACTGTTACCAAATGCTTGATCATTGGTGGATTAAAACTGGGTCTCTATAAATAATATATCAAAGAGGTCTTGAACATTGTCCAACCCTGTTATTGCAAACATGCTATCTTCAAATATTAGTATGTGTGTGTGGACGTCAGGAGTAAAACTGTCAGAAAGCGAAACCACTTGGCCGGAGATGCTTTCATTGGCCTGAGGGAGGATCGGAATATTGACCGAATATTTATAGCTTTCCTAACATTAGAAATGATATCTCCCACACACACACACACACACACACACACACACACAAAATGAGATTGCAGTGTTATTTGTCGCTGCAGGCAGCTCTTCTTGCAGTAGCTGTGAATATACTGACCTAAATATGACATCAAAGCTTTTTTTGAACAACAATTTATAATTGTACTTTCATATTCTTTACTGAGGCGCCTTCGTTTTGTAATGATCTGAATTACAGAGGCCTATAAGAAGGACAGAAATTGCGTCAGCAGCCATGAGGGCGATTAATCCTGTTGGACACTGGAGCTATAGCTAACATCCCAAATGACTTATGACTTAACCGGCGCTTTATAGGCTCATCATTGTTCTGATTGTAATGATATTGATGACCTTCCCGGGTCTAAAATCTATTGATCTCATCTTCAAACTCATTTCAGGCCAGATATGAGTCCATAACAGTGCCACGGTAATGCAATATGGGATGCATGTCCCTCATTTGTCATGGTAACCAGACTGAGATGAGTTAAATATAGAGGCTTCCGGTTTAGCAGAGGAGGGTTTTAAGGGCTATTCTTAGCATTTAGAGCTGGTTTACGCACAGCAGCATGCAAGCCGCCCCTCTGCAGCAAAGCACAGGATGAGATTTCAGGGAAAAGACAATATAGATGTTTTTAGTTTTTCTTTTTGAATGAAAAATAAACTATCCCGCTGCGTCACTCTAAGAAGACAGTTTTCAAAATCTGCAGTCTAATTATTGTTAAATATATGAAATCAGCACGTCAGTCATGTGTGAGGAAGAAGAAGCTAGAATTACTGATTGACCATCTAATGAGGTTTGAAAGACATCTGCAGGAGGACTGGTATTAAATATTGCAACTTCACTTGACATTTTTCATTTATTTTTAACTGCTCAGCAGAGTCTGTAGCTGTGCAATCACAGTTTCATGAGCTGGACACATTATACTTTGAGTCGGATACTGTTTCATATTTCAAGACCTTATGCCATATTGATATAGTTGGTAGGAATACGATTAAATGAGGTCACATTGAAGAAAGGCCTCAGTGCAGCACGTAAGGTACAGGTGGGAAAAAAAAAGAATTATTTATGTGAAGAATAGGACCTTCATCTCTCTCTCTTAAAAGGATGCTAACAGCACCATAAAATTCTAACAGCCTCCTAAATTAGCAAGGATGTACACAAAGAGTAAATCCACAGTATCTGAGGCTCAGTAATGGTACAATGCATTACATATTTGGAGTAACACATCAAAACAGTGTCTGCTATATGTTGTAAATGTCGACTGGGGATGGTAGCTCTGGGCTTATCATTCCTGATTCTTGATCTCTGATATAATTTTGTAACTTTGTGAAATCATGGCAGCCATCGCTTCAAGATCGCGAGTTGTTTCAGGCCTCGTTGAAAGAGCAAGATTAATATCTGGCTCGGGCTGATACTGGTTATCAGCTCATATTGATTGGTTTTAGATAAATATGAATTGGCGTGTATGTCAGATAAGGCAAAGCAAGACAGAAATTATAAATCTGAGTTTTTATAATGAGCTGTTTAGAAAAAGAAATGCAGTTAAAAAAATGGTTCAGGAGGAAAAAAAAAAAACATTGTACAATATTGTAGATAAACTAGTAAGTATCTGTCTGTTTAGATTGTTGCTCCACCCAAAAAAACAAAGTTGTCATTATTGAAAAATGAAATGCGGTAGTTGCAGTTCTAAAGAGCTTGTTGCTCAGAGTTATTAAAGGGATACTTCACCCATTTGCATTAATCTTTGTATCATTAGAAACCTGGTAGTATTTTTGAACGGTCGTTCATCCCGCCCTCATTTTCCCCTGAGACGGGAAATCTTTGTATTTCTAAATCTGAAAAGGAGCTTCCAGTGACGCCAAATGACGATTTTTGCATCACTGGAAGCTATTTCACATTTCTACTACATATATGGCCCAATATCAATACAGTTTCATGTTTCAACGGTTGAAGTATCCCTTTAACTTCCATTATATGAATGAATTGGAACTCAGCCATGCAGGATCAAACTTCTCTTTTAACAGTTGTAGGAAACAAAGTACACCTTGTTTGTACAGTGAAGTGTTTGTATGAGCTCTTCCCTCTACAGTTTCCCTTCAGAAATCCTCGGGATTAAATGAACTCCTGTAAAGTCTCCTGAATGCTGTTCTTTTTTTTATTGTTTCCTGATTTGTTGCTGCCCTCTTGTTTTAACTTGATCTTTTCTGTGCATTTTTTTGTTTTTGGAAAACCCATTTATTCACCTATTTGAGCAATGTTCACATTTTCTTTTTTCCCCCCCTCAAGACTTCACTCTTCTTATATCTAATGCAATGGATGCTGCACCAAATGAGAACAAAGCACATGATTGGAGCAGAACAAGAAACAGATGGACAAAGATGGCGCGATGACCGACAAAGCCAGCAAACAAACTGATCCGTACAGAGGATCGTCTCCAGAATGAACTGACAGGAAACTAATGACCAATTAGAGAGAAGCTGGTAAGAATAGCAGTACAACCATCAACACCCAGTGACAGGTGCTGTGCAGAAGAGGAACTCACCCTTCAACAAGGGAACCCACCTAGACACACACACATTTACACACATTTACACACACACACACACACACACACACACACACACACAAACAAACACATACACAAGCAAACACTAGGGCTCAGGTGTTCCAGGACTTGCTTACACACTTGCCATGTGTCTGGCTGTCTCCCTGCCAACAGCACACAACACACACACACACACACACACACACACACACACACATTATTACACACACGTACGCACACACACACAAACACTCATGCAGCCTAAAGGCAGGTTTGGAGGGCACACAAACCCATACGCATGCATGGAAACCTTACACACAGTGACACTATTATCCTCTGGCCTTGGATGCCAAAATGAGTACAAAGAAGCGGTACGTGTATGTGTGTGTGTGTGTGTGTGTGTGTGTGTGTGTGTGTGTGTGTGTGTGTGTGTGTGTGATTGTGTGAGTGTGCGTGTATTTGTCCATCTGACTGTGTGTAAAGCAAGTGTGTTGACAGATGATATGTTTAAAACTGATACCACCCACACTCTCCCAGTGACAGCAGGTTTCATCACAGGGCACTGGACCTTTATGAACTTGGATGGTAGACAGTCGATTGGGAACAAAACAATTTGTCATGATCACCTCCTCACACATACAGCCGCACAGTACAGCAACTGTGATGGAAAACTATTCCCTTCCACGTCCTACATTATTGATCAACAGCACAGTTATAGATAAGAAGGATGTGATGCAGCTCCGCCAATGAATCAATCACTCCTATCCTCTTGTTTGCCATTTCAACACAAATAATTCTTCTCCTTGTCATATAGATGCATCAAAAGAAACAAATGATAAATTCATCTTGAAATGGACTCATCCTTTGTATATAGATTTTCAACATGTGTAATGAAAGGACTTGTCTAAAATCAGGCAGGCGGAGCTCCAAAAACAGTCCATGTACCCTTCTCCTCCATCATTAAATGAGGCGATGTTGTTCTCTACACTAAAGAGAAAAAACACAACATCCCAACACCCCAACATCCAAGAATCATATGGTTCCGAATCCTATCCAAATGTGAGGGGGGGGTTTTGGATCAAACCAAATTAAAAGGAAAACCATGTAAAGGTAAAGGCTTTTGGCTAACTTTGTTAAATGATGCTGCCTTGATGTTTGTTAATAAAGCCAATGAGGCGCAGCAAATGGAGTTGCCTTAATATTAAAGGTGATTGTGTTAAGACTTGAAATCTGAGAAATGTCAGACCAAAGGGACGTGAAGTGGGGCCTAGCATTCCGGCGATGACATTTTATACAGACATTTCAAGGTGCCAATACAAAGCCTCAAAGTAATCAACTAAAATAACTAAAATCAAACAACTTTTCTTGTTATGAGCGAGACAAAGAGCATGTCAGTATCGCCTTTAACTATTTAAAAATTTCCCTTCATAAAAAAAAAAAAAGAAGCCTTTTATTGAATAATATAAGATTTGATTATAATGTTTGTCTTAACATTAAGTTGCTAGTTTAAATAAAGTGGGTGGTTAAAAGAAAATGAAACATGTGGCTGGTAGATTTTTCAATCCATCAGCCAAAGTAACACGTCGGCGAAAAAGTTTCTGACCCTGTAACAATATAATGAAACTCAATGTTGATTCCATTGAATTAATTCAATAAACAACATCAATTAAAAAAAAAGGAAAGGAGCATGAGAGATTGACTTCACTGAAGACAAACTGTGGCTTTTCTGTCTTTTTTTGTGCATATTTTGATATCTCATTTTATTTGTGTGTGAATGCGTGTGCGTGTGCATGACCTCTGCAGTAGATTAAATCATTCAGAGAATCAAAGCAGCATTATGAGTCCCGTGTTTTATTTGATTCAATTGCGTTCCATGATCATGCACGGCGAGATAGTAAAATGAACCTCAAAGCAGCAGTGTGAGTCAGCGACCCCTTTTACCTCGGCATTCCATCTACGAGAAGAGCGAGAGAGAGAGAGAGAGCGAGAGAGACAGAGAAAGAGAGAGAGAGAGAGAGAGAGAGAGAGAGAGAGAGAGAGAGCAACTGTTGCTTATTTCACACACATCCATTTCAGCAGTACATAGTAAGAAAATCTCTTCACTCTGCTTTCAGGTTGTCAGTCATGGATGGTGGTGAACAAAAGGGGATGAGAGCAGAAGTTTGACTCAATTAAGTGTCACTCCATGAAGCTGAATTTCCCCCTCTGAGCGCGATGGGAAAGTCTCCTTTCACACGCGTGCTCTGCCAGGATGCGACATGTCTCCTGCACTGTTCTGCAAACTGAGGCCGGGTGTTACATTAGCCGAGGCAGCAGCTCCAGATCTGACGTGCTGGTAATTAGTTTTTCTTTGGCACGGTGGAGGCAGGTGTGGAGGAGGGTGGGCAACATGACAATACCAGCTGTCAGAGTGCCAAGCACTTCAGCATCAACCCTGTCCCTTTTTCTTCTCCGCTGCTACGCTTCTCCATTGAGACGCTTTCAGACCTTTTCATTCTCTTCCAGTTCTGTTACTTTACGTACAATAGGTGGATAAATAACTTGGGTTAAATAATGAGGCGTCCGGAACCGGCAACTTCACCAAGGCGCCGAACATCTCAATGTGATGTCCAGAGGATGAGTCACTCCTGGGATTTGGTCAGCCTTTGTTGGTTTGTAGGAGCAATTAAAGTCGTTTTGTTTTCCTAACATGTTAATCAGCTGCATGATGTGTGCCTGCTTTATTGACAACTTTAAATGTAAATTTCTTAGTTGGCACAATTAAGGAAAACAAAAATGTTTGATTTTTTGCAGTTTGAAATAATTGGAAGCGATTCAATTATTAAATGATAACTTTGTGCACTATGGGTTACATTTTCTTACTTCACTTCGATGCAGAGGACTTCGCCAACTAACAAGGTGCATGAAGAGTGAAAGGCAACACTTGTAGTATACCAAGATCAACTTTATTAACAAATTAGAGCGACCCGTTTCGGCTTGTGGGCTTCATCAGGGTCATCAAGAGACAGACTGCAGACATCATTTAAATAGGGAAGGCACAAAATGGTAATTTGTTTAATTAGAGCACAGTCTATCCAAGTCAAATTCCTTGTACGTGTGAGCATGCCTGGCCAATAAAGCTGATTCTGATTCATCGTTTACTTACATTTGTGGATGAGTTAAAAGTCTTTATAGGTTACAACGTATGAAATCTAACTAAACAGATGTTGATCACTAATCTATGTAAGAATTATAAATTCACTGACTTTTAATAACGTAAGTTCAACTAAACAAATGAAACCTTTTTCTGACAGAGCCAAATCAATTCCCACACTTGTTCAAATACTACAGACTATGAGAGGTGGCCAAGAGTATAGAGTATCAGCGGATGTGATATAGCAGGCAACTTTGGCTCAAATCTTCAGTGCTGTTCCTTTGAGCCTCTTCACTGTTGTCCCCGCAGACTTGAAATACTGCATTTAATCCCTAGAAGACATAAGACGCATTTGACCTCTGATACAAATCCACAATTCCACACAATCTCACCCAGCGTTGGTGTAATCCATCTTATTTGATAGCAAAAACACTGTGTGGGAGACCGTCAAACAGAGAGAGAGAGAGATACAGTGGATAAACAGGAATGAAGGGGTGAGGTGGGAGGAAAGAGAAACACAAAAAGGTTGATCTATTTCAGGACTGGTAATCTGTCTAGAACACACGACGTCAGCGCCGCCACATGTGTCTTTACATGTCACCATGACACTGTGAAGGAAATAGCGGTGCACTCAATGGTAGGGATGAGCTAGAAAGGGAAATAGATCGCAGAAATCGATGGATGCAGGAGCTTTTCTTAGCATGGACTCACTTCACAGAGCTGCTGCACGCATCATGTGGCTGCATCAAGTGTGTGTGCGTGTGTGTGTGCGTGTGTGTGTGTGTGTGTGTGTGTGTTGCAGAAAGACAAAGCAGGGACTTGTGTAGGTGTAATCCAGTCAAACAAAGCTCAGTTTCTGCCTATACTGTACCTGTGGAACATGAATTTCTGTACATATAGAATTCTTCTGACATTAAAGGAGAGTTGGGTGGGGGGGGGGTTACACGTTGGGTGGCCCAAGGTCGATGTAAGTGAAAGATGAACCTTGAACCTTTGGTATTTTCACATCAAGAACATCATCACTGGGGCCTGGAGAGAAGAAATGCTAAGAATAAAATGTGGAGCATCTCCCTCGGTGGACGGTCTTTGTAGAAAATAGAGCAAATGAACACAGACTGTGACATTCATCAGAGTGTGACTTTGGCAGGGTTACGATCGCCACCGCTCAACGCCACTGGGTAACTCTGTCTCCTGATTTATGTGGATGCTCTAATAAAGCCTAAAATAATCTGATGTAAATGTTCAGGTTTTTTTTGCCTCTTTAATCAATTTATTATATAGACAGTGCAACAAACTAAAGAGGAGAGAAGTAATAAGGGACGTGAACTCGCATTTCCAAGACGATCTGAATCGATTCTCTAGAGCTACGATTCGATATATAAAAAAAAAAGATTTGATGCGATCCAATACAAATTAATGATTGGATCCAAAGTATTTTTTTACTTTATGTAAATTAGGGGGGAAAATCACAGCCATTTCAAAAAACATGAACTCGTTTTTTATTACAGAGACAAGAGACATAGGCCTCCTTACAAACAAATATTCTGTCATTATGTGACTTGTTATCACACACCCATGCCCACAAAAGAAACCCCACAATTTCCCCCTAAATATCACCAATCACCACGCTCTTCACACTCATCCCTCTAATCCACAAATCTGTCTCCATGTGATCAATGTTTTCAAACTTTTTGCCATCCAATTAGCCACGTCCCGGTGACTTCTGCTGAGTCTATTGACCAATGAGGGGCTGTGTACCAAACATTCCACCAACCAAAGACAAAAGTGAGTCAGCAATGATCTCAAAGAGTGTTTTCACTGTTAAATAGTCATCCACGTCTGTTTTTCAGCACTGCACATGAATGTAATGAAGGATATGTAGATTCTCCTTTCACCATTGTAATCCAAACATGTAGTAAGAAATTAGCATTTCATGGAAATGTACTGTTTCATTCTGATTTCACACATTTAACTTGGCGTCTTGACACAGAAATCTACTGGAGGAGAAAAAAACAGCTTACTCAGCCAATGGTTGTCATTGTCAGAGGGCTTTTCTTTGTCCCCAAAAATCACAGAAAATTGCAGGCAAAGACTATTTGGACTGGTCAATACATCTGAGTAACGGGGGAAATCGCAGGGCATCTCATAATACCATAAGCCACACATGAACCACTATATTTATATCATGTTACAGCTGTGCAGTTCGTTTATATCACAAAACAATCAGAGAAACTGGTCACGATATGTGATTAACTGAAGAATGAAAAACTACATTATCGATATTTTGCACAAATTAATCATGAGTCAGGATGATAAATTGTCATATCGATATTTTGTACCATCCCTACAACTGAGTGCAAGCAGTTGGCTTTGTTGAGCGAGTGTAAAGTTTTGAGAGAAATAAAGACAAAATATGAGCTTGAAATCAATAAGTCATTCACTCAAACTGAAAGCAGTCTTGACTTACATCACACAAAAGAAGAAACAGTAACAGTATTACAGTATTATCAGTAAGAGTAAGAATTTACCATTTCCATAAACTGCAGATGCAACAAGGAATGTCCGATAGTAACTGATACAATCTTCACTATGAGGATAAAAATAAGTAATGCGGTATGCAGACAGACAGTCTTCATCTCTCTGTCAGTCTTCTCTTTATACAATAATGCTTCTCTGAAATGAGTCGACTGCTGAACGCCAAAGACTGATTCTGATACCCAAATCTGTTTAAGCTGATCCAATCCTGCCTGGCTTTCTCTGCGGATGAGTGAAATATGATGAAGTCATTCACTACAGCTGGTTTCTCTGCTGGATCTCTCAAAAGTCAGACAAGAAAACTATCTTGCTCATCCAGAACCGTAATCCATATTTTTTCCCCCCACAATGGTCCTCCTGGACTCGACTGACTGAAACGCAGTGAACTCAATCCAAACCAATCTTCACAAACAGCCCAGTCGTTAGCTGGCCCCAGATGTTAAAAGATGCTGTTCATTTGCATATTGTAATGAGGGAGATGATTCACAAGTGAGAGAAGGGCTAAGTGCTTCTTTTTTGTGTGTGTGTCAGTTTTCGTCATCTCCCTCCGAGCCCCAAACTAACTCTCTTTTGTGTTCTTTAATAAGTGCGGATCTCCCGCGGGAGACGAGCCCGCAGACTACACAGCATGCAATCTCGACAGATTAATGCAATTGTGTAAGCGTGCGTGTTTGTAGTGTACGTACTGTGTTTGTATCTGCACACAAGATAATGCCTTCAGAGACAAAAGCAGGATGTTTCCTCTGAGAGGCATTTTGTTTTCCAAAGACAACAAGGAATTTTCAATGAAAACAAAATTGAATTGAATGGTAGACAGCATTAAATTGATTTTGGAGCTGATGGGTGAGCAGAATGCCGGGGTTTTGTTTTATAACATTAAGAAGTGTATTGATTTGACCATTTTTACGTCACCGTTATGCCACATCAGGCAGTAGAACAACCTTTCTGGCTTAAGGCCTCAAATACCATCAAGACTACACACTTTCCTGCTTCTTCCTTTTCTTTCTTTTTTGAGGGAAGAGGGACAAACTATTAAATTCAACTGATAACATAATTTTTAAATAAATTTTAATTTTTTAACTTTAGTTCTTAATCACTGCATACTGACCCTATGTGTTCTATTTCTATGCCAATCTTTTAATTAATTAAAATAGTACACCACTCTAGCCAATAAGATATATATAAATGGTATACCATCCGATCCTGGTATCAGATTTCAGTCCAATCCTGACTCAAATAGCTAGATTGGGTATCAGTGACACTGGGCGGATCCATAGGGCCGATCTTCGAAGCTGATCTAAACAACTCAGTTTGTCTTGTGTATTTTACGCTTATTTTGGGCTTTTTTAAATGGCTATGTTCAGAAATAGGACAGTGTATAGAGTCAGAAATAAGTGAGAGAGAGAGAGTGGGGAATGACATGTGAGCAAAGAGCCACAGGGAGGATTCTAACTGCTTGTGTTATATTTGTAGTAGTAGTATAAATGTATCATTATTATCTTTTTTGTGTACATGTTACTTCTGTAAATACACAGTGTATTCTTAGTTGGGTTTATTATAAATAAAGGTTTTCCTGCAGCGAGTAAGTATGTCCTTGATTGGCCCAAAAGTGTTCTCTGCCTCGAGATTCTTTCCAAAGAGTCTTTAAAGCAATCTAAATTTGAACAACACCTTAAAGGTTTGCAGGGGGGGGGGGGGGGGTCCCCTCCAGAGGCTAATGCTATATGGGGTCCTTGGCGAGGCAAGCTTTGGGAACCCTTGGCACTTGTTTTGTGATCAATTCTTTTCACATTTCATCCTTCTTTTTGTTAATTCTATCAGTTTGATTATCTCTGATTACTTTGTACCGGACCACCCCATCCTGAAATGACATTTATGCATGTTTCATTTCTCAGATATTGTATTGTTATCGCATCTTAACATGATTAGAAAATTGAAAAGGCAAAAATGACGTTCCAGAGAGGGGTCAAAAACTTCCTGGAGGTTCAAATGCAACTAACATGGACGGATGAGCAGAAGGCATTTTGTCCTTCTTTTAAAGTACCATATGCCCGAATATGGGACAGTAAATCAACCTGGCTGCACTCATTCAAACAACGTTTTATGCTGACCCTGGCATTCAGAGAGTGAATGAAAGCCATCTCCCTAATAAAGACGGAACATTGTTCCCGGCTCTCTGGAGGGCATGCTGCTTCTCTGCCTCGATGAAAAGATGCTACCTTGGCAGACGACGACGCAAGCTTCTTTTTTAGACTCTGCTGCCGTCACTCGATTATGCACTCCCTTTTCAATGAAGGTTCTTTGTAAAGCTTCAGCCATAATGCAACACATTCATCCTGCTCTGCTTTGAAGGGAATGCAGTCATTTCTGTGTGAGTGTTTTTTTTTTTTTTTTTATTTTATCATCCGTCATGGTAGATTCAGGTGACTGTCTCTTATATGAAGACAAAGCGGTGTTGACTTCTCTCCACCTCTATTCAAGGGCGTGTTGTCGGCTATCATTGGCGAGTTTTAACAAACACGTCTCCCCTGGGATGGACCTTTTTAGAGTGGTTGTCCTCAACATTGGAAATTCATAAGTGGGTATGGTGAATGACGTGCAATGCTATACAAACATGACAGTTTACAGCTTTGAGTCAACATTTATAGAAAGAGTCAGCTGTGGAGATGTATGATGCATTCTTATTGATGCTTTACATTCATGCTCTGTTGAGTTTACTTAATGATGAAGACAATGTTATCTATCCTCACAGACAAACAAGAAGTGACTGGTTAATGTGTACAGTATGTGTGTAATATGTTATGTTTGATTTAACTACAGCTTAAACCTTAAAATAAAACAAATGATATGATTGGTGTTGTATTAAAGACCACCTCAACCAAGAGCGAGATATGACCAAATCAACAAGACTATAAGGGACTGCTACAAATTCAAGAATAAGATCAAACCAGACTGAGACAAAGTCAAGACAAGACCCCAGGTGCAAACACACATTACATGGATTTGTGTAAACCAATGAGGCTATTCATATAGATTGTAATCCACATTCAGTTTCATAGTACAGTCAAATCTACACTACTGAGTGTATCTTTAAGTGAACAGCTACAAAAGTGTTGTAAAAATAGAGGTATATTTCAAGGATGGGAATGATCTACTGTTTGCTGTTGTCAAATGCATTTCACCAAAATTCAATTAACCATTATTAATCTTCTTTTGCATGCGTTTAGTATCTGCCCAAACTGTTTTTTCAACACTAACAAGAAAATCAGACTCATCTTCAGAAAATGTATTTCCACTTAAAAGGTTATATGTCCCTTTTTTTTTTTAATATCGGACAATTACTTTTGAGAATGTTTTTAGTGGGGCAAACTCTCCTTTGAATGAGGTAGCTGTAGAACAGGGAAAATAACTTTCAAATATTGTCTGATGTAACACTCCTTGTGTTTTATCAAACAAAAATGTAACTTTTTACAATATTCTGGACTCTCAACGGTGTACATAATAGGAAACTGGACTTTTTGTATTATGAAGTACTGTTCAATGATGCACAGGAATTTGACTGATTTCCCTGCAGTCATTTTCTTGGCTGGCTGTTAAGTGAATTCCTGAGTCCTCTTCGTCTACAAAGAAGACAAGATTGAGAAGAAATGTAGTCGAGTCCTGATGGGGACAACTTCTTCAAAAATGTCTCTAGAGAAGTTTGTTTATGATTCATTGAAGTACATTTAAAATTAATATTCACTCTTCAATACACTCCAAAAAACCCATTCTGATAAAGACACAGCAAGCCGTGAAGCATTAATCATTTTGAATGTAGGTTGCCCAGTGGAGTGAGGTCATGAACAAGGACTTCTTTTGAAAAGTATTCCTTTTCAGTGTTCATTTAACCACTACTTGTACTCAAAACCCATACGCCAATGAAAACCACACATGCCAAGCAACAACATATAAATAGAAATCTTGCATTATCAAGACATTGCAGGGAGGGGCAATTCAAATAGGTATATACTGTTTCCATGGTAAAATAAAATAAAAAGCAGCACCCTGAGCTGTAAGACTGACAGCTGCACAGATATGTGACTTAATATTATTTACGGCTTTCTCGTAAACACCAATTGATTTGATTACATGCTGCTATTGTTTTCTGTCATCAAGGAAACAATTAATGAGAAAAGCACACACTCCAGAGCCTGGTGTGCTCACTGTGCATTTCAGTGTATTTGTGGCTCTATCAATAGCAAAGTGCTCCATGCTTCTACCTCTAAACACTCATTTATACTCTCAGTGAGACTCCTCCGCCTCACACAGAGCACTCTGATGGACCATCAGCCCCCTATCAATGGTCACAAAGCTACTGTAAATGCTAAAGAAAGGCTAACAACCACAATATTAACATGTCCTCCAAATACATTTTCATTCAAAATACAGGCTTAAACCCACAGTATGTAAATTCTGCAACCAGAGGGGTCTCTCAATCGAAACAATGACAAAAGGTGACTTCGAGGCAGGTGGGGCATCATGGGAGTGATTCTCTGTGCTACTCCACCTATAGCCCTGATGAAAACGAAGCGCTTGACAGCCCTAATCGTGATCAACGTACACGTCAATAGGCTTCCCGCTATCTGAGAAATTTTTAAACAGCCTGTATTTTCTTCAGGAAAAAATTGTGTAGGAAATGTTTTTGCAGCCTGGATTATATTTACCTGCAACATTTTTTGTTTTGTTTTTTTGGTAAGTGCAGAAAGGTGGTCGGGGTGGATGAAGGGACTCTTGGTGACAAGGTTGTTTTGCCCCCCTACAGTCTAGGACCCATACATGATAAAGGGGGAGTAGCAGAGAGAACTCCCATGATTCCCCGCTTGCCTCGACTTCATCTTGTCTTGTTTTGTTATTGTTTTGATTGAGCGCCCCCTGGCGGCAGATTTGACATACTGTGCGTTTAAAGCAGGGATGGGCAACTTTAGTCACAGCAAGGGGCCACATTCATTTAATTCTCACTGCCAGGGGGCCAAATTGTAGGATACAAAAACGATTAAAATCAATTATGTCTCAAATTTAACTCAACATATGCCAGTGATCAAATATTATTATGGACATATTCCTGGTTTTCATGATTTCATGGCAGATTTGTCAGGTTTTCTTCATGATTCCAATTAATTGATATGTCAAAATTGACCTGAGGGCCACATTGAGGGTTGATGGGGGCCGCATGTGGCCCCCGGGCCGCCAGTTGTCCACCCCTGGTTTAAAGAGACAGGAATTCTGCATTGCAGAATAATAAAACAAACAGCAGTAATCTAAATCTCTATCAGTAAAACAATCAATTGTTGCAGCTCTACTCGATACATTTGCAACTGATGTTTATTGAAAACTCTTCCTCATTTTTTTATGTCTATAAAAAAGAATCCTTGTTCCCTAGGGACTCAGGATTAAATGACCTTATGTATAATGTGACCAATTAAATTGTTGTTGATTTCCCTGAGGTTGACCTTATTCACTATGTGGTGTTTTACACTCCTCTTATTACACACTTAATGCCAGAGAATCCTCTGTGTATGCAGATTTTTAGTGAAGTCATGGGTCATTATGGGAGCACAAACACAAAAACACACTGATTACAAGTAAGCCTACACCATGAGCTTAAGACTGAGAGGTGTATTCTTTTTAACAGTATTTTTTTTTGACTCTCCAGGTTTAATTACCGGTGCCTAATGCATGCTATTTATTATGCATCTATTTCTGTTAATTAGCATTAATCAAACACTATGAGGGGAGATTATGTGGAGCCAACAGAGCGCAGTGTTGTTTATCTCAGTGCTGAGATAAAGGAGAAGCATTTCAGTGGAAAATGTGAAAAGTAAAGCAGATGCAGCAATGGGAAAGAGTCATGAGTGGAATAACACAAATGGGAAAATTTGAGCTGGCTTTGCAGGACAGAGAAAGAGCAAGCTGATCCAGTGTGCAGAGCAAAAACAAAAAAAACGGCCCTTTGTTGTTACCCAGCTCACATGTTTATTAATTTTGGCATCATGGCCGAGAGGTCAGCAGAGGTGTGTTTACACAAATTCCCCAATTCCCATAATGCTATGCGGGCCATCAGATACTATCATCAGCTTGTTTGCTACAATTAGCATAAAATTATATCATCTACGTTTTTGAAGTGCCTTTGAAACTTTGTTTGCATAGCTGAAATGCTTTGTTTGAATGCATTGTTTAAACACTCAGGCGACCTTTGGATGACCTCAAACATTCAGTCTAAGAACTGCTGATGTGACCTTTGAGCTTTCGGTGGACAAGGGCAGATCTGAAGCAGCTTCACCTGACTAAACCCCCCCAGCCCCACACACACACCACCACCACCACCCACCCACCCACCCCCATTGCAGAGATGTAGCACAATGGTTATTTTGGACAAATGTCACCCCTCCCTGCAGCAGCCGATCGTGTCACCCTTCCTCCCTCCACCCCCACCTGAGTTCAGCGTGAGGTACTCGCATCTCGGTCGGTTTCACTTCCTCAACCCCCATGGCATGAAACGCCTCACACCTGTTTGCATGTTTAGCTTCAAAGTGGGTAAGCACATCAAGTTTCAATTTGCAAACATGAAGAACAAAGTTTACATGCATGCATTAGTCCACACATCTTACTAAATACATGAACAAGCCTTAACACATACACACACACACACACACACACACACACACAATCTTGTAGCACCATCTTTTTTTCAAATGTCATATGTGAAGTGCCCGCATCCCGGAGACAATGAGGGGTATAAGGTTTCCTGGCAAGACTTAGCAGCAACCAAACTTAGAACTGACTCCCTAAGGATGTCGGTATGTGTGTGTGTGCGTGTGTGTGTGTGTGTGTGTGTGTGTGTGTGTGTGTATGTTGATAGGTGGGAGATATACACCAAACAGTAAAATTAGCTTCTTGCCAGCAGTCTCTTGACAGAATGTTCCAGTTATATAATTCATGTGTTCCAGAAGTTGTACGTATGTTGTTGAGAGTAAAATATTTTCGCCATGACTGAATGAGGGTTGTTTTTTTGTTTTTTTTAATGCTATCAGTGATTCCATTTCCATTTTTTGGAACAACTAGTAAGAGTTTTTTTCTTCGAGTTCTTACAGCTACAATGATACTTCAGGAGTTTCATATTGAGCCAAAATCAACGACAATCTTTAGAGTATGAAATTCTTTTGAAGTCCCCAAACATTACCGTACAAAGGCATATTTTCAGCACATATGTTAGTGGGTCCAACTTCTGACAATGTTGTGTAAAAGGTATATATGAACATTCCTAGATTGTCTTTAAGCCTTTTCCAACCGCCAACCACTGCAACGTTCAATTTGAATACAAAGACCAAAGAGGAGGTAAGCTCACAAGGTCACTAAATGCAAAAAGAAGAAAATCTTGGCATACCTTTGGGGTAAGTTGAATGGGATTTCTGTTGAAGCTTTTGCCTTTCTTCTTATTTTAGGCACCACACCAAACTCCTACATCATCCTACAAGAGTCTCATGTTTGACCTGTAAGACAAAAAAGTAATCAGTCTTTATTAAACTCCAGCTCTTGTAAGAACATTAAAACAATTCAAGCCAACGACTTCAGAGTGTTTCAAGTGCATTCATCATCATGTCATCATTATTTGTAAGTGGCTTGTTAAACTGTTTTAAGTCATGGGATGTCCTGAAGAAACAGAAACAAGCTGCTCATAATAAATTAAGCTCATGTCAGTAATTGAAGATCACTTATATAACAAAGGTTATCTTTGTTTTAAGGAAACACAGACTTCAATTTTAGGTTCATTATACCGGTGTTACTCAATATACACAGAGAAACAGGCAAAGGGTGCAAGGATAAACAAATGAAAGACTGGCTTCACACAAACACTGCTGTAAAGTGCCAACAGGGTGTTTTTTTGTCACCACAGATCCATATTTTCAAACCCAAGATGTTCTGAGGTCAAAACACTGATTCTTGCAGTGACAGTAATGGCCAATTTGTGGAAATTATTGCAGTGCTTTGTAAAAAGCTTTCCATTAATTTGAAACGGCTGAGGCAGTACAAAACACAGGCAATTTTGCCTGACTGCTACCCGACAGCTTCCCCCCATCCCCCACCCCTCTAAAATACACTGTTTTTCCTCAATCTTTTAATCACACAGACCTATCAGTATCACAAAGCCGGTTAAGCACCCTGACACAAGCATTTCACGACTTGAACCCAAGAAAACGGTAATTCCAGCAGGCTTGGATTAATCTGGTGTAGAGAAAGACGGAGGTGATGCTGTCTCTTCTCACTGAAGTTGTTGCTGACCTACAGACAGACATGACCATTTCCACTGAGCAGCTCTATCGATAACTTCCACATGTACTGCGTAATATCTTTCTTGTAATTCAAAATAGAGGGGAGTGTGGATAATTGTCAGTGCTATATGGACCCTAATTATTCTGCATTCTACCGTATTTTATATCTATGCACCCTGGTGACACAAAGAGCTCATAAGAATGTTTCCAGGCAAACCAGTCAAGAATGCAAGTTGATATAATTAAATGTTATTCAGGATCAAAACAGAACCACATGAGGCTTCAAATTGCTATTATACTACTGGTAGAGATAGGCAATGTGTGGATGCTACAATTTAATGACTTTTCAAATCGCACACACCAGGACACAACACACCTCTTTGTAGCAGTACAAGACCCTCTATCTCTCTGATCAGAATGATTAGATCACACCAGAACTCCATGATGACAGCTTTTAAACTAAAACTCAAAAAAGCCCAATCACCCAGGCAAGGTTACACGTAGTAAGCACTCAGAGTCAGAGGCTTGTACATGACATCAATCTCTTGGAATATTATGCGATGTACAAAACATAAAGAGTGCAAAAGCTGTAGTTTATTTCATGAAATGACATGTATGCATGTACAGCTTAGGGGTCATGTCAACAATTACAACATGTCAGCATTTATACGATCCACTTAATGCTGTGACTGCCATTCCTAGCAATAATTTTACAGCATTAAGAACAACACCGGTCAGTATAAGCAGTTTTGTGAGATTCTCAGTCAATTTAGTTATGTTAGTATGGTTTATTTTTAATGGGAAATACATCAAGCAGCTTCTCCAAAAAACGAAGGCTTGCATAGCCTACTGTGGAGAATGTTCCTTGTAAAAGTAGCAATATATCAAATTGAATTGTAAACCGTTATTACAGGCTGCAACACACATTTGAATGCTCACTGCAGCCTTGCAGGTAAAGTGGCACTCGTGTGATAAAAGCTACTTTTCAAAGTCATGTGGTATTCCATGAGAATATGTTAGAAACATATCAGCTTAAATATAGCTCACTTAATCATTGCACTCACCGGACACCCTGTTGCTCTCTCTGCCTCTGTCCTCTTGTCTCTCTGCTCCTCTACAAGTACCGGCTTCTCTGCACCTAATGAAGAAGTGAAAAAAACAAAAAAAGGTTTGGGGAATATAAGTTGTTCATTTTCTTGGTGTTCTTGATGAAGCTACATATATACGGGGACAGAAGAGGAAACAACACAATGCAAGGATAATTATGCTGGTTTCCTTTAATTAGCCACCAAAAAACATATTTTAAAATCATAACTTGTATTTCTTTTTTTTTTTAATACAGAGTGCATCCTGATATTCCTCATACATTTGTTGTAGAAATGCCACCTTCACGTTAATATTAATCCACTGTTGTGTAATGACTAGCTTCACTCAGAGTGACTACGGAGGCTGTTCAGTTATTTATTATTCATGATCCTTAATTTTAACGATGATTTCATTGCTCTCACATTGAGATTGATTGCATTCTCTGTGCTTTGAATAAAATTAAAATATATTCTCACTATATTATAATTACACAATTTTTTTCTTATCTGTTGAAGTGCTCTTGTAGGCCTATGTCTATTTTGCATCTAATAAAAACACACAATTTTGGACTATGTTTTGTCTTTCATTGCTTTGTAGTTTGATGTATTAATTTATTTACATTTCATTTATTTTGTATACTGATGCCAAAAACATGTATTTTGTTAACATATTTATTGTGGATCTTTATATTTTTTGGTACTGGGACACATCAGATTATTTGTCATATCTCATCTTATCTGTTCTGTATCAGTGGGGTTTTTTTTCTATCCCAAAGAGAGCATTTGCATATGTTTTAAAACAGACATGCAGTAGAAAAGAGTGGCAGTATACAGTATATTAACACTGCAGTGGGTTATGACAGTTTCTGTGTGCCTTAGGGAAGACGTCACTGGCACTATACAGTTAGTCTCCATGTACAGTCACATGTGTCTGACCATGTGAGAAGAAAAATGTAAGATGAAGTCGTCAATAAAACTGCAGATAATTTTAACAGCACTGAAGCATAAAATCAATTGGAGTACAAGAGCGTGCAACTATTGATTGCAGGGTCATGTCTGGATACAATTATTATCGACAATCGACATGTTACATGAGAAACGTGATGGGGCGACCAAAGCAGAAATTGTCTCATTTACTTTACTGTCCAGATCTCTGGTTTACTTTACTTGTCCCAAAAATAGTGAGAACGATCTGATGAATCGCTGTCCTTCTCATTCCCTGTAGAGAGGACAAAAAAGAATAAGACTAGGGCAGAGAGAGGCAGAGCACAGGGCAAAGAGTGCGACAGTGGCTAAAAATAACCCCTTGTGTAGGCTGTGTGTGTGTGTGTGTGTGTGTGTGTGTGTGTGTGTGTGTGTGTGTGTGTGTGTGTGTGTGTGCGTGTGTGTGCGTGTGTGAAAAATGGGTTTGGGTCTAATCAGAGTCAATCCTTCTTTCTAACTTAACACACAAATCACAAACACATTTGAATACCACTATTAATATCTCCCATCCCTTAACACAGGCGTGTGTGTGCTGATCACACTGACTCTCCTGTGGTGGCTGCTGCCCATGCTATGCATGTCCTCCTCCACAGGGCATTTCATCGCACTCTCTGGAACCAGAAGAGACAAGACCCCATGTTCAGACTAGGGTGGGGGTTAGGCTTCCAGCTCAGACAGAATTAACCAACTCTTGCTCTCGTTTCTATTTCTCCCTCCACCCTCATTCATTTCCCCCAAATCCAGAACAGAATGAATTCCCTGAGAGTTTGAAATTAGAAAATTAACCTTGTATGAACTTATGTGCTTCAATAATTTGGGTTTTGTGTGTCTGCTGGGGCGCCTCAGACACAGCAACATGCCACGGCAGATGGTGCAACACACAGGCAGCCTCTGTCAACACAAGAGAACAGGCAGAAGCGCAAAAGGACATATCGTCACGGAGGAAGAGGAGGCAATCAGGTGAGAGCAGGAACAAGTGTCATTTGTGGTTGAGTCACAGCGCCACCATGTGGTTGCCCATGTACCGCCTCCAGGATCTGCAGAGGGGGTAAAAAAAACACGTGTCATTGATTTTCCACACAGTCAACAAAAGGTTTTTTTTTTGTTTTTCGCTTTGCAATCCATGCAGGGTAAATACACAGCCTCCCATAGTAATTTATCCAAAATACACACATGCATACATGGTCACACACTCATAAGTAAATCCCTGCAGAGCTCTACCTGGCAACGGCATACAAACAGGAATTCTTTTCCCTTTCTGTCTCACACAAAACAACACCTCAAAACCCTGAATCTGTGTGTGTCTACTTGTCTCTGCATATAAAATATAAAAAGTGATGAATAAAACAACTTAAATTGTAACCAAATGTCATCCTGTTGTTTAGCAAACTCAGTGAGCACAGTGAGGAATTTGTTTTGTGAGCTGTGCAGATTAATCAGCATAAATTAAGTCACCCACCAAACACAGCCATGTTGCCATTTTTTGGTGTCCACATCTATATTTTTTTTTCAACAATAATCCCTGTGTGGGTGGCTTGGCTGGCCAAAGGCGCCTATTATGTGGCTATGACGTCCATCGTTTTGATTCCAGACTAGGGACCTTTGTCGCATGTAATTTGCCTCTCCTTTGCTCTATGCTGCTAATCAACACAAATTAGATAATTACAAAAACATTAAATAGTTTTTAAACCTCATCTACAATCACAACCTTTAGATAAAGTCCAGAGGAATCATTAGGAACACACTGTCAAAATTTTATCTTCACATTTTTACAACAGTTTTGCTTACTGCTATCTTAATCTTCGGGCTAAATGTTAACCACAGCATGCTAACAGACTCACATTGGCAATGCTAACATTGTGTTGTTTATCAGGTAGATAGTTAACCATGTACGGCTTGCTAATTTAGCTTGAAAGCATGCTAGCATTTGCTAACTAGCACTACACACAACCTTTTTTTGTTTGTAGTTTTGAATGTAGGCTTATTCACCATGAACTTAGTCTTTAAGGGTTTTTTATTTCAAACGTTACACAATGACAAATAAACATGTGTGTAGTCTACACAATTTTAAGGGCCAGCCTTTGAGACAATTATAAACAACAATTGCAAAGATTTGTGCAACACTTTGTGTCCTGTAGCTGTTGAGATTTTTCTCTTGACCAATGACAGGCCAATCATTATATCCATTAACAGCTACAAACATAATACTTTTACCTCTCAGTCCTTCATACATTCACATTTGAGCAGCATGCCTGGCAGCGAGGCAGACACAGAAGATTTGCTAATGACAGAGATGAGATAAGTCACGGAGATAGTGAGGGGGAAGACTTCTTTCCTTCACAAATACAAGTTTATGCAATGGGTGTCATCTCCATTTCACTACCCTCTGCCCTTCAGACACACATCAATGCATGCTGAAACTAAGAGGGGACATGGAAGATAAATGCCAACCCAAGGCAATTTCACAGTCTTTTCTCTTCACACATAGGATAAATTGACTAGCTGTCTGCAGAGCCACATCTGATAGTATTAGATCTCCATCTTGCTTATTATTTAAAAAATCACTGTAAAATATATTGCATTGCCTCCTGCTGTTGGCATAGCCCCAAACGTTTAGCTCAGCCTAGCTCAAACAGTGCTAACCACTATTGCTAGGCTGAAGGAGAAAGTTGCCATTCAATCCTGACAAGAATTTTCCCGAACGTTCACTATTGAGTTTTTTAGACGTGCCGGTGGCCTGGCATTGTTTTTCTCTGGACAGAACTATTATATAGGCTTGCTGTTTACGTAGCCTCTATGTGTTAACAAAAGCTAACCGTTTCTGGCTGGAATTTATTTTTTGATACACAGATCAATTAATAAACTAGTGGTGACTGTTTTTTGTTTAGAATACCAAACAAATAAATGTTTAATCATTCAATATTGGAGGCACTATAGCAGAATCTCCAGACAGAGCTAACCCAATAGACCAGCTGTAATTCTCCAGTCTCTTTACTTAACCGAGCTCACTGTTCAGAAACGTATTATCTAATCAATGCAAATAGAATATTTAACGAAGGGGGTAATGGCTCCTGAAGAATGATAATGTAAGTGGGGACCATTTAAGAAAGACGACAAAGCGAGCGGAGAGAGCATCGAAAAACACTTCCAAGGCTGCGTCTTCTGTAGGCACTGAGTGAAATGTCCTTGCTGGGACTTAAAAATGTTCTTAGATGATACTAAATTGACTGAATTTCAAGAGCTAAGCTGAAAGAGATGATGGAAGCAACCACTGGACATGATTAGTGTGAGTCAGGTCTGTCACGACAGAAAGGATGAAACAACCACTTATTACTTGCGTTACAGAAATGTTTAAGGTTACAGTTCTTTACACCACAGTTTTTTAAGTTTTTTATTCAAACTACTTGATTTGCGAGATAGTCAGGGCCAGACTACAAAGTAAGTTCTTAAGTAAAGTTATATTGAAGAAAAAGTAGCTGAGGTTACACAATTGAGGTGTAAACAGCTCAACACAGTGTTCAGGAGCAACCAAAAGTGGAATGGTTTAATGGACGCTTTAACCACCAGCTCCTTGACAGATTGTGGCAGCTCCTTTCTATTCCTGGAAAGAGAGCAATTACCCTGATGGACGAATGAGAGAAAAATTGAAGGAAAGAAAGGACTGTTTGTTCTGCCTGGGAATGGGAGAAGGAGTGGGGATGAATATAGTTTGTGTGGTTGAGAGAACGTATAAGCGTTGACGGACTAGAGATGATTTCACAGAAATTGACCATGTAAGAGTCTTTCAGCGTGCGGAAGAAAATAGGAAGCAAAATGTCAATCCTTTGCAAATTCTGTCCATTTCTTGATGAGTAGGAGGATGGAATTTGAAAATAGACTGTGCACCCACATGTCCTTGTCTACTGTTTTGTTCATTTAATAACTGACCTTTCACAAATATGGGAAAATAAATGAGTTGTGACATTCAACTAAGCTCATGCCTCCACCTCCAACGCTAATCATAACCACTTTAGATAGACAAACACAAAGATGGTTGAAGGGGCTGGTTGTTTATGAGTGTCTTTTTGGCCCAGAGAGCCATATCATTTGCATAATGATGGGTGGAAAATATGCTTGTTAAAGGGAACAGACTAATTGGGATATGACAGAGAAATATTAGCAAAGAATAAGAGATTTTACCCTGGAGTGAAAAAAACACCCTGTTATCTCGTCTAAATGATCCAAATAGTTGTAAATTAAATCCAAACATAACATCATGAATCTTTTAACGTTCATCCACTTTCCTTAATATGTTTACTCTTCAATAAACAGCAGCTGTGTAGTTAATTCAAGTTGCACTGTGTCCAATCTGAGGGGTTTATAAGTTGAGGTGAGTGAATCAGCAATGTTTCACATGACATGGCATTCCAGCATTCACAATGACGACTAAACAATGAGCAATATAAACTGTCTGGGCCTAATCTGAGCAAATGGAAAAGGAAACGCAAAATGTAAACAGTCAAAATCCACTCAAGCTACCCTCAAGCCAGAAAAACCTGTTCCTGATTACAACAGACTGCAGACCAAGTCATAAAGTACTACAGTAAGAACTGAAGCCTGCCACTCAACTTTATGACTTCAATGCACAGGCTAATTTAGTTAAGGTGTTATTGTTCGCATTAATAAGTCCCTAATTGACTTTTGCTGTAATTATTACTTATATATTCTTGAGCTTTTAATGCCTTTATTTGAGAGACAGGAAAGTGGATAGAGTTGGAAATAAAGGGAGATTTCATTGGGCCAAGCCAAATGATAGCTGATTCGCGATTTTCCTCTGTTTTCAGTCCTTATGCTAAGCTAAGTGGCTCTAGCTGGTGCCTTTGATTGAACAGAAAAATTAACAGAGTGGTGCCTATTTGTTCTAGACTCTGAATCTTTGCTGTTAAGTCACATGTAGAATAATACATCATGTTATATTTACAAAAAAAGAAAAAATTCTACCTCCCTAACGATGAAGTTCTTCAGATATCAAAAGCAGAAAATCGGTCTACTTGAATACTCCTCTTAGTCTAACAAACTGCCAGAAAGATATCCATCCATACAGAGTGTTCTCTTTTTGTCAAACTTTATCAATTTCTTTAACAGGCCTGGTAGAACTAAATGTGCCATCAATGTTAATTAACTACCTTACTTAAGAGCTTTTCTCACTGTTATTCCCTTAATTACTTTACTTGATTAAGTATTAAAAATGCTGCTCAAACCCATTAAGCAGACTCATAGATGATTCTAGTGCCAGCTCACTCAGTGTACTCGGCAAGGTGAAGAGAGGGACTGAACTGCTAAATCATGATGTAAATAATGTTTGGGCTCTTTGGTGCCATGGTTCAAGGACACCTTTTAATAACCAGTCCATTGTCAGCTTCTTCCACCGACCATTTCTTTCCTCTCCAGCTGATACTTCCCTTCAACCAACGTGCTACACATCCAAATCTTCACCTCCTCAGATTCATCTTCCTAATTGGCTAACTAAGGACTTAAAACAGAATTTAGACAACTTTGATTTCATTTTTTTTATTGATTTAAAATTCAGATATGCCTATAATCTCTTTGATGCATTTTTGATGAGCTTTTTGGCCTTCTCCTACACCATCTGCATTTCTTACAAGTAAATGTCTTGCCTTTTTACCTGTTACTGTGGATAAAACATTTTAATTTCATTTCAGTTTTTCTCCCGTCCTAAAGTGGGTAACTAAATAAATGTGAAGCAGGTTAAAGTGGGATAAACCATGTAATGTATATTCATCCAATCAATTCAATATTAGAAGTGCCAAATAATATAAGAATGTACCTCAGGACACTACAGTAAAGCATATAGACATAATTATTTGTTAATATGTACAGACACCCAACATTTATTCATATGACAACATTGACAACATTGTAAAGAAAAATGTACTTTGAACAAGCAGAAACCTCGAGCAGAACCAGACTCATTGGTGCCATGACTGAATATGATACATGCACAGTATATATATTTTTAAAGATATTTTGGGCCTCTTTGCCTTTATTAGATAGGACAGCTGAAGCGAGACAGAAAGGTTGAGAGGAGAGAGTGGGAACGACATGCAGCAAAGTGCCGAGCTTGGTTTCAAGAGCACTGCCGCTGCGATGATATAGCCTCTGTACAGGGAGCAACACAACCACCCGGCTATCCAGCGCCCCAAAATGTGTATGTTTTTCTGCACCTCACTGATTGTCATGTAGTTGTCTCTCTCCTGTTTCTGCTGCATGTGCTGTCTCTCCTATACTTGTTGACAATTCTTGAATATTATGTTTCAGTTTGAGCAGAACAGAACAGTTTGTCAGATGAAAAATTGTAACATTTCATTTGTTGTGACAGATTATCAGGGCTACACAGAAATTGATGACGGACTTTGATACAGATTCAAATCAACAAGTTGAAATTGTTCTTTGGGGGTAGGTCAGAGATCTGCCAACGTCTTTGGATAGAAGATAGATAGACAGAAGGCAAATTATGGCTTAAAGTCTTCAAGTGGTAAAGGTTTGTCTTCATCCACAAGCTGCTGCAGGATTGTTTGTATGCTGCTGCTCTGTCACTTTCCCATTTATTCTCACACATCATCTTAGGAAAGTGAGTCCGTGTGAGTCATCCTTCAGAGAATGTAGCAAAAATCAATTTTCTTCTCTTTTTTTTCTTTCCTGGCAGCAGCGACGCAGAGTAAGCATGGTCTATTCAAACAGTTTTTGTCCCCAAGGTTCACATCGTTCTTGGAGAAACTCGTCCTTTGTTGTTTGGAAGGTTTGGACATTTATTGTTGCCTCTTGAATGTATGTGCATGTATTGATCCCATGTGGCGTTTACTGTCCACACAGAGACGAAGAGCCAATCGACGCGAGACATTTATATGTGTCGTATGCATGTGCACGCTTTAACGCAACATGTAAAAGAAAAGTAATCTATCCATGACAGACTAGTGTGTGTTTATGTGTGTGTGACAGTTTGTCTCTATGATTGCCCCTCTCTGCCTGTTTGCACTGAGTGACAAATGGCTGACAGGCGGCATGTCCAGCAGCGGGTGATGGGTTGAGGGGGAGCGGGCTTGTATCGTCCTTGGCTCTCTCATCGTATCGATCGCCCTCCATCTTATTAAGCTCCTGCCAAAACTCACAGCTCGGTATTGACTTGAGCTTATTATACCTCATTTTATACCAGTAGCACAACAAAGTCCGAACAAAGCAGCTGCCTGCAAGAAGAATCGGCTCAAATACTTTTAATGCTCAAGTGTTTTTAATCAAAAGATAGACTGATTTACAGAGAATACTGATCTTCTTTGAGGAGGCCAAATCCACCCAAGACAATTCATTCACTGAGAAAAAGACGTAATTAGTATTGATAGAAGCTACTACAGCTTTTGTTCAGTTTGGAATTTAAGTCTAGTAAGACAAAATCTATGCTTCAACATGCATCAAGCAAAACGTATGAATGAAAGTTTGAGGACCACTGATTCAGAGCATAGGTTCCCAAAACGTTTGGTTATTGGAGCCTAACCCTAACCCCTAATGAAACTAACCTGTTCGACTGATAAATGACTTTGTTTTTCTTGGCTCTTTTTTAAGTAAATCAGGACCCCTTAGTGTTTTCAGTGACTCTGATTCAGACCCCAGAGTCTGTGACTACGAGACAACCAACAAAACTATTTTTTGAGGCATTCCAGGACACAACATGGGAAGGACATCAGACTAACTTAAAGCTCCCGTTCGGACATTTTAGCTGGTTATTAAAGATTAAAATGAATACTCACAATATGACTTACAAAACCAGACCATCAGACTCATTCCTACAGCATTATTTTGTCTCTAACCAATGCGAGTGGGAAGTTGTCATGAAAGGCCGTTTACAACACAATGCAGAAACAACCTTTGTTTACAATTTCCACCGCAAGATAAGATCAGACGCCCTTTTCAGACTGCAATTCCCACAGCTGCGCTGCGACGAAGCTCTGCAGTCTTTACGCCTGAAGACATTCATATTGATTCTGCAGCCGTGTAATATTGTTTTCCCAATCAATCAATGAATGAACATTGCTTGACGGAATTGCAGAAGAGCGAGAGAGCACGGCACAGCGGGAGCTCCTCATACACTCATAGTTCGACGTGCACACACACACAGCGCTGTTCTCCCCTGCTGTCTCTGCCAATCCCGTCTTCATATTGAAGGATAAACGTCACAGGGGCGTGAATATTGGCCTTGAAACAGCAGCCTGACTAGGACTAGAGGAGAGATAGGGTGTACTTTGTTGTCCACAGGGGGCGCCAAAATTGACTGAATGTTCCTCGCAGAAGCTTGTGCACAACACTATTTTAAATCTTGACTGCTTCACCTTTCCCTCACTCAAATCAAGAGACAAATGTTAGTGGGTGTCATTTTTCTTATTTAAATCATTTTTTTAGCCTGAACAGTGATTAGAAGCTATGACACAAGCTTCTTTGTTATCAAATGTTATTTACCATCACTCTACCATCACAGTGATGGGATGACATGCAGTCATCATATGGGACATATAGGCTGTTATTAGCTTACAGAACTATGAGGGAGTCATTTTAGTAAATAGGTGGCATAGGAATAACACTGCTAGGTCTCAGAGCATTGCTGCCAACTTGTAGCTCCATAGATGTGTAACTTAAGAGTTGTAGGTTTGCATTTGGAGTGAAGAATATAGAAGAAATGGACGTTAGATTTTCATTTTTAGAGTTGGTGTCTTCAGCCTTACCAGAAGTCGAAAGTCACTTCAAGAGTCGTGAGACATAATCTGTACACTGAACCATAAAATCACGGGTCTATAGAGTCCAGAGAGGCAGAGGTGGTTTTATAAATGTTCACAGCTGCTGAGAGAGTTCTGTATCTACAGGCTAAGTTCAAAGTTAAATTGTTGGAGTTGACATGCTGTGCAGGTACGAACTCAACCATCTGTTGTTTACACTCTGCTGCCCTCGACAATATGTGACAATGACACAGCTGCCTCTAACTCTGCGGTGACATGGACAGCGGGAACAATGAGCGCAGCCTCTGATCTCTTCTTCACTTTTCAACACTTTTATGGAAGTGGTGACGATAATGATTTCTTCTCTCTTATCTAAATGACAGAGGAGGGTGTAATAAAAGAGCACAGCTGCGAGTCATTATAGTCTTGCATTAAGAACAACAAACTTAATTTTCCTGTCCTGTCTTTGACATGACTAATCATCACTTCTTGAGACAGAACATAAATCATGAGAGGCACCTGTTGCGGTTGAAGCACGTCATGGTGTGCTGACAAAGGTTAATGAAAGTCATAATAAAACTTAAAGAGAAGCCTGAAGAGAGGGAGTCATTACAGACACTTAACTGTCAAAACACTCGCTTAAACACGTTTAAACAACTTATCTAAATTCATCTGTGCAGGAAGGAACAGGGTTACAAACTACTATGAGATTTAACAGCATATTGTGCCAAAAAAATCTAATTGGAAAAGCATAAAAGAGGCAATTACTCCTTGTAAATCTATCTTGCAGATGACGATATTGGAGTGTTAAAAAATATACCACCTAGGTTATGGTCGGACAGAGGGGGAAAAGCTGACACCACAGCGAGAGAAAGAAGCATTACTGAGCCAATAAGGAGTAAAGATGCAGTCTCATAGAGTCTACATTAAAGAATACATCACAGATAGATTGGAAGCAATATAGACTGCAGCACAGCCTCAGCCTTCAAATGCACTTTAAAGCAAAAAGAGTATATGCACACAGGGCAATGTTGCTAGGCAACACAGTAGGTTGTGTAGTTCTTATCATCCATCATTGAGTGTGTTGATGTACTCACCTGTCTGAAAGGCATTCTGTGAGTTCTGTCGATACAAAGCCGTCCTCGGTCTAGTTTGGTTGAACTTCTGGCGTTGATATTGTCTTCATAGCAGGATCTTAACAGTCCAATCAGCCTGTTCAGTCCACTGTGCTCCTCCAATCTACAAACATTTTGAGCTGAAACACGCTGTGCAGCTTTTACAGGGAAAAAGGACAGCCAAACAAAGAGACCTCACTCACATCATGAAAGGTACAACTTTCTTGAACACATGATTCAATGTTGGAGGATTAATCATTAGCATGTTAGCGAACCCAGAATGCAACATTGTGGGTGTGTCTGATTTTGTTCACTTAGCGTGCTAGCAGGGTGGTGCAACAACAACAAAAAAACATCCAATGTGAGCTCATTCAAATTAAAAATAAATAAAAATACATTCAAACTCTTTCCATTTGAATGTTTGTCTTCTCAAGGCTCAAGAGAACTATAATCATAAACTATAGAACGATGATACTGCCTCACACATATAAGCAGAATATTTGTATTCTTCTGTCTAATGTCAAACATGTTAATACTTACATATGAAAACCAATAAGCATAAAAATGTTTCAACAACAAATATTTACAAGATGTTAGTTTTTATAATCCACTGTTTATCCTCCCTCTTACCGTCATCCACCAATCAGCAGCCGACCAGCTGACCTCCTAACCTCTTATGAAACACAGTCTGACATTAGAAACCAGCAGTCACACTATAATGTAGTGATGTATAAGTTTAGATTGACAGTCAGTGTATGTGTGTGGGAAAGAAAGAGAGAAAGAGAGAGAGAGAGAGAGAGAGAGAATGAGATTAGCACAGGAGTGATCAATGAGAACAAGATCAAGGAATGAGATGCCAGCTGTGTGTATTTTGATTGAACAACTATAATGCAGTACACAAAAACACCAAAAAAAAAGGTACATAATGTTAATGATAAAGAAAGAGCGGAGAAATTTATGCAAATCCTATCAGTGTCTCATCAGTGTCTTTATTGTCCCACAGGGGGAAATTAGATTTTTACCAGGAGCACACAGAAGACAACAAAATATAAGGACAACATCAACAGTAAAATAAAGACTAAAAAAAAAAAAAAAAATCAGACAACACTACACAATGTTAAACAATATAAAACATCTCAGTAATATCAGTCAAGAGCTTATACCAGAATGAAAATGTTTAACTTAGTTATTAAAAGTGCAATTAAAGTGCAAAAAGAGCAACCTAAGGGCTAATTGCTATTTAATATATTAATCGGACTGGGGACAATAGAAAAACCATACTTTTTAAATGCATGTGTATTGGTAAGAATGTCTTTGGTAAGTCAGGTGAGGAAGCACTGTATTGGTGTCTTTATGTAGGATTTTTGTCTCTGCCAAAATGGTTTTGGATTGGTCTCGGGGTAATTTAAACCACACCAAACTCTAGCTAAAGTAACCTGGTGTTCATCTGATCTCTGTTTAAAAGCACGGAAAGGGAAGACAATTAAAAGAGGCTTTGTTGAAGTTAGCTTCGCTCTGAGGTGCATGCTCATGTATCAAACTGAATCCCACTCTCAGTATAAAGCAGGTTTGTCTGTTTGTGTCCTTGACATAGTTAGAGGACTGTCACCGCACGCTGCAAATTCCAGCCCTGGACACAGCGTCAGTGTCACTCTCTTCGCTACCTGCCCATTCCCTGAAACTGCTGGGTCAACGGCCCTGAATGTCCTCTGCCCAGCCTCTGCAGACAAGCAAAGTGAAATGGGGGAATGTGGACAGAAATAGATGTGGCACAAACCTCCCTCAGTTCCTTGCCTTGAACTGGTTTGACTAATGAGGCAGTATAGCAGAGGGGTTAAGTCCCAAAGGGCGTACAGGATAACTTCAGCGCCCCCTTCTCCTTGCCCTATTTTTTTTCTTTTCATGCTAGTGTGTGCCTGTCTGAGTGTGCTTTAATGTGAGTGAAATGCTTACCTCGGGCTGGGCATGGTTAGCTTTCTCTATTTGGGTCACAACGCTCTAATGGATGACTAAAGTAGGACCAGCACACTGTCTTATATTAATCACCCTCATATTTGCAGGGAGAGAGAAAATGCACACCGGAAGAAAAAAACAAAAAACATTAGCCCAATAAATTAGTGAAGAAGTCGACTTATTTGACCCAAAGATAAACTGGTGACGTAAATCTTGGAGAAACAAGCTGCTAACCACAAGGAATTTTTATTCAATCCCAGACAGACTCGATAATGTGAACTCCAAACTGCTTCACTGGAGCTGCTTGGGGCGCACTCACACTAGAGCAATGTGAGTGTGTTGTGTCCAGTGTTGGACTGGGGAGGGGGGGGGGGGGGGCAATGGTGCTTCAGCATGGTACAGGGCAGCTGGGCCTAGAAGAGAAAATACATGCCGGCAAAATAATCCTGACAAACAAATATTAGGAAAAACAAAAAGCTTGAGTTGCTCCTGGAATTTAGGACACAGCGAAAGAAGGTTAGCTTCAACCAAATATGCTTGACACATACAGTATGTGTTAAAATAAAAGCACCTGCTCCTACCAATAATTCAGACAACAACCAAGAATATGTGCTTGTATAAAATGTTTTGTGTGTGCACGTGGCTCTACATGTACCCAGACTGCAGTCAGGGTTAGATGTTCCCTTAAGTAATACGATTGTTTGTGTGTCTGTTATCACTCTGAGTGTCAGGAGGTTAACATGACCACCTGACCTTAACAATGACATGACCTTTTTTTCAAATTCAGTTTATTCAGATTCCCTGAGCAGAGCGCTGCAGTTATGTAATCCGGAAATCATTTTAGCAATCATAACATGTTAGTGGCAAAATATATCAGAGCTAGCACTATGGGTGTAATGTTGAGAATGTTTACCTACATGCGTCATTCATTTCAGGGAAGAGAAAAAAAAAAAAAGATTTCCTGAAACCAGAAGATGGCTGCAGTGACAATCCTTCTGCTGCCACCTACTGTACGGGAAAATACCTACACTCTGATCAGCTTTTATATCAACTGAAGGAACGGTTTGGTGCGTTAAAAAAATTGTCCAACAAGAGGTAGATTCAACATTTGTGTTTCTTAGTATTTAGATCGCTCCAAAGCCGAGTTGGTCTAATTTTCCCAGGATGTTGTTGACTGTATGTTTTCCAAAGACATTTAAGCCAGGGTGTAAAGCCCATTGACGCCCAATTGAACCAAAGCGTTTACATGACAAGGATCATTCGGCATGCTGATGATTACTCACCAAAAATCCCAGCCCCACCCCTCCCCATATTCCAGTCAGAAAACACTTTGAAGTCCTACTCATGAGTGGGAAAATGCTGGAGTATTTACACTTTAGTCACTTCTCTCAACAAAGAATCTCTGCCAGAATTCCTTATCGTGGGAGTGCATCAAATCGCTGCTGCTTCCTTTGTTTTGATTCATGTGAGCAACTCCTCCAATCTGATTTCCTCAGTGTGGGTCATCAAATTAGCACTGTAAAAAATGTCAGCATGGACACAGAGATAGTTTTCAGGGGTTTTTTTTGCCTTCATGTTAGGTACAGAAGAGGACTTGGAGGATGAAGATAACCCCTTAATTCCCTCCTCACCCATACTGTAACCTGACATTCATCCTTGATGTGTTTTCACGCTTTTAAGCAGGGCATGAAGTCACACAAACACACTTGCTCACACCACAGATTCTTTTAACAGCTTCTGTTAAATGGAGGCCATGTCCAAAGTCAGGTCAGAAGCAAATCCAAACTTCTGGCCAGTTGCCCTCTCTCTTCAAGTGGAGCCAAGTGCCCAAACATTCTCCCAGCAGGCTGAAAATGACTCCTTCCAGAAAGAAAATAATAATCCAACGATGCCTGGGGAGACATTTCCTTTAGGGGCGATTCTGAAGTCAGAACGTGCTGGAGCTGACAATAATTACATGTCATCACATTGCAGTCATCTGCTTGGAGTACTTCAGAAACTACAAATGTAGTCAAACAGTTGGTCTTCCTAGAAATTGACTTTTTAAATACAGAGGACCTGCTGTGTTTTACTCCCTAGCTAAATATTTCCAGTTGAGACATGACAAGAAAACAAGGGAGGGACACAAATCTACAGCAGGACACTTTGGGTTCATGGTCTGAATGTTAGTTATTATTCCATCTGTATTGTCTTGATCAGTTCAAAGACATAATTACAACAGTTTCTGTTTTGGACTGTTGCATCAGATTCAAGCCACAAATGAAACCCTGTGGAAACAAAAGGCAATTAAAAAAATAACTTGTTTTAGATATTCTTCTTTGCTTTTGTATGACATGAGATGAATTCACCTCTTCGGGTGTTAAGAGGAGAATTACCTGTACTCTTTTTCCAGACGTGTGAGCAGCTGATGGTTGGACACAGTTAATAATTGGTTAAGTAATTTAAGATAGGACATGTGGAAAATTTGAACTAAGTGCAACACTATCTTGATTATCAGGTGTTACATTTCATTTTCCCTTGGAAGCTTAAGTCAATAAGAATTAGAGAAAAATACATCAGAGAGTTATTTTTTTATTTAGATAGTTGTGTTAAATGATAACCCTAACACACACACACACAATCTGCCATATTGAGAAAACGGATCATATTTTCCCCAGTGATAATAGAAAATTATAGTAATAGCTGGAAATACAACCTCGAGTTGTTTGCCTGTCCATAACCAATTTCTATCATCTATAAAATATGATTTGCACCATTTTCCACTCAAAACACTGGAGTAAAATTATACTGTATATCCTTAACCCATTACATGGATTAACAGATAATCATTCAAATTCATTTTTAGATAATCATAGGAGATTATCTGATCTGTTAACTGGAGTTATCACAATAAATATGAGTGAAATAGACGGCTGGAGAAGTTTCACAAAAATAAACCATTATTTTAAATGACCTCATTGACACAGCTTGACCGAGATAATACCTGAACCAATCTAACGCCGATCGACGCTCACGCTGTGGCAGCCAACACGGGGATCCATTAATCAACCTGCAACAGTCTGGTTTCATATCCTGCCAACAGTATCCACACACACACACATACACAGCTCCCCCAGGTGTAATTGCTGACCATCACGCTGGACAGGTTTACCACAGGGTGAGTTTCACAGACTGACATGTACTAAATCCAGGACACGGACCCAGCAGCAATAAGGGATGGCAGCATCGTGTCACATCACAGCAACCACTCACAACTTTCAGCCACTGAATCAGACAGGCGAGAGACAGAGAATCCAGATAACTGCAGTCCTCTCCTACACGTCCCCCCCTTAAAAAAAGACATGAAACTTCACACGGTGCGACGAGCGCCTCAGGAAATGTTAGTTTTGCCTTCATTGCCAAACATATGACATAACAACAGGCGTTGCTTTTGAACTAACTGAGTCCAGTTGCCATACTTACCTGGGGTGTTTGTTGTCAGCCATAAAAAAAAAAAAATTAAACAAACAAACCATGTACGATACTCTTAACTATAGACTCCCATATACCACTTCTCTTATGAGCACTCTAAAGCTCTCTGGGGTTTTAAGTTTGCTGGGCACTACTGCCACCATGTGGAAGCTTAAAGTATTAGTTCCCTTAACAGGATGAGTCGGGGTTTTCAGGTAATACTTGCGAATGCCCTTCTTTGCAAACCATGGTTAAAACTTATACTGAAATTTCCTTTTAACATGTTAACAACTCGCTTCTGTATACGACAGCCTGACATTAAAATGAAATGTGAATGTCAGTCTTACAAAACAGTTGCTATGACCTCCCTGTTCTTTTGTGTGTGTCCTCTCACATCATGTATTCAATCTTTTGTAAAAAAAAAAGTTATGAAAGAAAGAAAAATCCAATTACTACATCTGTATGAAAACTAGAATGCCTCAATACAAAAACTGTTGAATGGATCACACTTACACCAATGTTAAATGAATTGCCCCCCCACCCCCCAACCTTAATTTGGTAGAATTTGAGAGACAGGAAGTGAGGTGCGCTCCAGACAGCATCAGGACACGAGTTGAACCTGCTGTTGAGAATATTAAACATTAAAAAACCGTCAAATCTTGAGTCAAAAATTAATTTAAAAAAAAAAACCAAAGAGTCAATGGTTCACATTTAACAAAGAGCATTTATTGAACAACAACCTTTTTTTTTTAACCCTATAATAATGGATTCTGGACAATAATCGAACTGAACACTAAACTTAGCGCAAGGGGAAAAACATTTTCCATAACACTTTACTGCGTTTCAACTTCTCGCTGGAAAAAAAGTCAAAGATAAACAATTGACAGTAGATGTCACCTTGTTTAGGCCGTGAGTTGAGCCGCCTCCCTTGGTGTGGCTGCTCCTCTTGTCAACAGCTGTGGACTTTGGACCTGGAAAACGCTCAGACAACAGTGACCGTGGAAAGAACCCCCCAAAACAACTCATCAGTGTACCACTATTGCCATCTATGACAATGCAGTGCAAAAACAGAATACCTGCCCGGGGTTACCTGGATTTTCACAATCCGTTGCCAGGGCCGAAGGTGCGTTCGATTCGTGTCCTCTGGGCGGCGCCACTCAGGGCTCAGGAGGGGCGGGCACCGTCCAGTGCGCCGCTGTGAGACAAATAAAGCCCATTCATGAATCATGCGCCATAAATATCACACAATATGACTTCAGGGGCCAACAACACACAACAACAAAACAGATACATGCACAGTTTAAGTGTTCACATTAACTTTCACACCTCTTTAATCGACTTATCACGTCGGACAAGTCGCATCGGTGGAGGGGGGAGCTTTGGGGGGGAAAGTCGCCAGACCAGTTTCAAAAAGGCCACGTAGACCAGTTCAATCCGGTTGTCAGCACTGGTCAAAGGCCTCGTCAAAGTCACGCTCCTGAAAGGCAAGACAGCTCTCGTAACCATCGTCCAACGCAGCGTACACACTCACAGGTGAGAGACACTCGGCATACAGGTGTCCGTTTGTTTCACGCGACACCGGGGCCGTCCGGTTGTCGTTCATGTCTTCGTAAACTTTACCCATGAGGTACTGCGTGGTGTTTCTCGGGGCCATTGCTCCAGCTGGTTGACTTCTCCTCTCGCTCATAACTCCAAATACTTCAGCGAGTGCGTCCAGGTGTGCCCGCTTCTGCGCCCGGCGGAGGCCCTTCTGGATGGTCGTCCGAAGTTTGAGGGCCTTGTCCGCCGCCTCGTTGTCGTCGTCCTGCTGCTGCTGCTTGGTGGAAACACGGGGGAGTTTCCACCGCAACTTTGATCCAGGTTTAATGCTTCTACGTACAAAGCAGTTCTTCGTGCGTTTCGTGCAGGTATCCATCGATTCTACACACATTTCAGACCCAAAAAAAAACTGTTCAGGAAAAAGAAAGGTCGAGTGACTCTGCAGCTTTCGTTTCCTCTTATCTCTCTCTTTTAAAGTCGTCTTCAGTTAAATACAGAGACTAAAACTACCAAGGAAATCCATATATTAATACAAAAAAAACACTGATTAAGTTCAGAAGCTCACAAACTAGAATAAGTAAGATCTTAAATGTGGAGCTACTACTGAACACCTCACTCCACGTACGTCCCAGTAGAAGTATGTAAAACGTAGGACCCACGATGTATTTATGAGAGATAAACCCCCACAATCCTTTGCTTCCCAGGACGAGCGGAAAGCGGTGCTGCCCCCTGCTGCTGTGGAGCATAGACCGTAAATAATCTTTATACATAGGTTTGGAGTGAGAACTGAAACTCTTTGTGATTATTTTATTCATTTATTTGTCAATTTTATTTCATTTAAAAAAAAAAAAAAAGTTAAGAAAAAACAAACAAACATAAAATCTCAAATTTTGAATGAAAAGGAGCGGAAAGAAGATTAATCTTATAATATCTTGCCCCTCTTTTACAAAATATTAGTTAAAACAAAACAGAACACTTAAAACTGTGGTGACTTTAACAAGGAACCAAAATAACTTCTCATGTCTCTTGTTTTTCGTTTCCTCTCTCCTCGATCCTCGCTTCAACGGGAAGTGCAGAAAGAGGCAAATAATGAGGAAAGGATGAAAAACAATACAAGCATTCGACTTGAAATGATCTATAAAAACATTTATTTTACATGCTATTGAAAGCTTTAAAATATTTTGGAAAAAAATGATCTGTATTTTGACTTGCTTAAAAAAAAAGGTCACTTAATGAATTTTGCACGGTTAATACTGATTGACGAACATGTTTTCAGTTTAAGTGGTGTTATGAACTGAACCAGCCATTCAAAAAATTCAGCTAAAATCAAAAAGCAGCATTGAAAAACAGTCTACACAAAACTGTTATTATGGGGAAAAAAATCTAAAGTCCATTGTGTAATAATGTTGTGATATTTCGCTTTATGATCATGGTCAATTTCAAAAGAATGCAACTTCGATCCAAATCAGAGAACAATTGAAACATCTCTAAATCCCCAGATGAATTGCAATTCACATTTATCTGAACCTTGACACTTACATCACAGAAAGAGTAGTTATGTATGAGAGGAAAATGTATTTGCAAATGCTCCACAAGATGGCAGACTGCAACAAGAAATTAATCCAGCACACAATGCGACTATTTTTCTGTAACACCAGAGGGCAGCATATAACAGTGCTGACTGTGTTATAAGCACAGGAATTTCCCTGCAGAAATCTGTTTCCATCATGGTCTCTGAAAGGCTGAGAGTGTCTTCGAACAAGAGATGTAGTCAGTTATCCAGTGCGTGTGTGCGTGTGCGTGTGCGTGTGCGTGTGTGTGTCTTTATGTTTGGATTGTCAAGGGATACTTGTATGCATTTTATATATTGCAATTGCACTTTGATGAGCATGCAATTCAGAGCTTTTGAATGAGGCACTTAAAAAAACTACCTACTGTCACTCAAGTTGAAGGTCTGCGGTTCTTGCTAAACCCCACCCCCATTCGTTAGCATCACAAGCTCCTTTCAATTTCATATTCTTGTCTGCTGGTTCCAGGTTACCAAGTTGTATAAACAAGGCAATGTTAAAAAAAATATATTTATAATTTATCTGCCTCTGGACTGATGGGCAAATAAACAATAAAAGAACACTGAAATGTGAGCCGTTATTTACCAGTTTCATTGATCCTCAGCCGGCCTTTAAGCTGCCTGTTTTCAATGTTTCTTAGCAATCACACCGTCATCAGTCATCAGAGGCTGGATTAATTGTCTAAATATTTCCCTTATTCTGCTGAATGAGTTCACTATTTAGTCCACAAAAGAGAACTTTCTAAATAGTAGGAAATGGGGGTGTGATTTCAGACACATCCTGTCATATTGAGCTAACACTAATCTGGGTTAGCCAACAGTGATGTCAGCTAGAAATGTGTTATTAACAGATGGCTATTGTCATCTGTTGTTAACTTGATGTGGGTTTCCAATGAGGTCGACTATCAAAAATGTTATTTTACCATGAAATAAGACCTAATATTCCTTCATTTCGACATCCGTAGTCTTTTTAGTAATGTGAGCAGCTTATGTAAAAGAAGAAACTCATATAGCTTTGAACTGACTCCCCACATTTTAGATTTATGTTTTCTAGTTTTGCTGGGTGATGAGATGGCCTCCATTCTCCAAACTGCTAAAATAAAGGCATTGCTTTTATTTACCATGTTACAGGTGTTTGCTTCTACTATATGACCATCGCATACTGTTAGTGGGAAAGCTGTAGTCCATGAATGATGATATCTTAAGCAGGATACTATGTTATCACTGTTGTTCTGCACTCAGTGTCGGCAAACAGCCAAAAGATGAATATCCGCTGTGAGGATTTGCAGAGGATCAGTCAGAGTATATTTCTCTGAGCACTCTGCCAGACAAACGCTTACACCCATTTCTGGTCTGAATATTGGCATTGTGCTGTTCACACATCACTCTCCATCTCTCAGAGCAGCTGACAAGTTGCCTCTCTTCATCATTTTCACACATCGTGTGAGCCTGAAACGCACTAGCTCAGACGGTTTAAAAAAAACGGCCAAGTCTTTTGTAAAAATAATAATGCTTACAGCTATTTCCTCTGAGATAGTGTCAGTATGTGTTTTCATATATTCATTAATTTAGGCAATTTTGTTGACATTTTAATCAGGGGTGCAAACGTGTCACCTTTCGGCGAAATTCACCGTTTTGGATCCCAAATAGGTCATTTGTATGATTCATTTAGATATGTAATAAAAACATTTGGGGGGGGGGGGGTTAAATCTAATTTACATAACGTTATTTTTCCTTGAAAACACTGTGGAAAGATTTGGGAGCACAGGTTCTTCATGTTTCACTGAAGCTTTATCAAAAAGTGAAAACAGGACATAGATATCGACAAGCAATTGTGTTTTTCTTATTGTTTGCACTGCTTCTTTAGTCAGTCTGAATGCTAAAATCTTCTGTAAATTCAAATTTTAAAGCTGGTATTTAGTTTGTCGAAAAAACGACGAACTTAAACGAATGATATCAGACGTCCAACTGTCCCGCCACACTGTTGAACACAGAATATCGGACATTAACACCGCAGTTGAATCGCAGTTGCACTCTGATCTTCAAACATGCGAGTATTTCAGTGTCGCATTGGATGAGTCTTGTGACATTCAAGACAAGCCTCAGTTGGCAATATTTGCACGATCTGTGTCAAAAAAGTGTGTGATAAAATACGAAATCCTTGATATTGTGCCATTAAAGGACAGAACCCGTGGCATCGATGTGAAAGAAACAATGATGGCTGCATTTGTGAAAGCAAATCTGCCAGTACCGAAGCTAACTGCAATAGCCGCGGATGGAGCGCCACATATGATCGGATCTGTGAACGGGCTTGTGGGGCTGTGCAAAGCTGACAACACATTTCCCGAGTTTTGGAATTTCCACTGCATCATTAACCGGGAGCAACTCGTTGTCTAAATCACTGAATTTAGACCACGTCATGAAGCCTGTGATGGAAATCGTCAACTACATCCGCACACAGGCAATTCAAGAATCTCATCACCTGAACTGGACCAAGGGCTTCCAGGTGACCTGCCGCTGCACTGCACTGTGAGGTGGCTGTCTAAAGGCAAGGTGCTTTCTCACTTCTTTGAGCTTTTGGATGCCGTGAAACTATTCATGGTGCAGAAGGACAAGGACTACCCCGAGCTTTCGTACGCCAAGTGGATTATGGATCTGGCCTTTTTGGTCGACATGCTGTGTCATCTGGACAGACTGAACCTGGATCTGCAGTTAAAAATGCTGCCTGACCTGGTGCAAAGTGTGTTTGCGTTTGTCAACAAACTGAAGCTGTTCAAGACACATATTCAAAAGGGAGAATTAAATGTTAAATGCAGAGACGGATTGTTTGAAAGCCCCGCTAGTCACAGACGAGGCAGCGGCCGAGTTGGAGATGATCGATCTTTGTGAGGAGGACCAACTGAAACCTGTTCTAAGGGAAGGGACCATTGAGTTCTGGAAGAGTGTGCCAATGGAAAAATACCCCAGTGTCAAACGGGCTGCGCTCAAGCTACTGTGAATGTTTGGGTCAACATACGTTTGCGAGTCTGTGTTTTCTACCCTGAAACACGTGAAATCAAAACATCGATCTGTTCTTTAACCGTTTGTGTAACTTCAGCTACGCAAAATCGGACATAATAATTATCGGCCCTAAATCCCTCACCAATTCCATTCACAACTTCTCCTTCACAATAGACAACTCCAGCCTCTCCCCCTCCCCTCATATCCGCAATCTTGGAGTCATCTTTGACAGACAGCTCCCCTTTGATCACCACGTCACCCAGCTCACAAGAACCGCCTTCTTTCACCTCAAACATATAGCCCGCCTCCGTCCACGACTCTCATTTTCTGCTGCTGAAACACTAATCCATGCATTCATCACATCCAGACTCGACTATTGCAACAGCATCCTTTACGGCACACCATCCAAAGTCCTTAATAAACTTCAATACATCCAAAACTCTGCTGCACGCCTCCTCACCCACACCCGAATAAGCAAACACATCACCCCTGTCCTGCAAAATCTCCACTGGCTCCCTGTCCCTTACCGTATCCAATTCAAAATCCTTCTCCTCACACATAAAGCCCTTAACCACCAGGCCCCCTCCTACCTCACGGCTCTCCTTTCACCCTCACACTCCTGCACGCAGCCTCCGTTCCTCAAAAGCCAACCTTCTATCTCCCCCTCTTAGAACCAAGCACCGAACCTGGGGGGGACAGAGCCTTCTGCATAGCTGCCCCCTTCCTCTGAAACTCACTCCCCACACACATTCAACACTGCACCGACCCTACTACTTTCAAATCACTTATCAAAACTCACCTCTTTAAACAAGCTTTTAATGTATGATTGTGATGTATTTTCTGTTTTCTGTAGTTTACCTTTATGTTGTTATCTTTATGATTTGTGTGTAATGCTGCGATGTCCGTTAGTCTGTCCTTACTGTGCTGTTCTTTATGTTTTCAACTATTGTAAAGTGTCTTTGAGTTTTTAAAAGCGCTTATAAATAAAATGCATTATTATTATTATTATTATTATTATTATTGTTCTGACAGACACACATGTGAAAGAATTGCTTCGAGTGGCCACAGCGGAATACAAGCCAGATTTGAAGAGGATTGTTCAAGGCAAGGAATTCTAGAAGTCCCATTAAGAAGCAACATGCATAGTAAGAAAAAAAAAAAAAAAACTTTTCACGCATTTTGTTATTGACGCTATTGTAAATTGTTACATTTTTGTTTGTGGACTTGGTTGAACTGAGAGTTTGTGTGTGAGACAGTGCACACAATGTTCCTTGTTGACAGTGACTGGCCTGTGGGGAGGGTGTGTGGGTGTGTGTGTCTCTGTGTGAGGGTGTGTCTGTGAGTGTCAAGGCTATTGTTATTTTTTTATTTTAAATCTGTGTGTTTGAGCGAGAAATAGAGAGGAACGTGGAGGAGGACGAGAGTGAGGCAGAGAGCAAAAGACCGGGCGAAGGGACAGGGCGATGTTCATGTGTGCCTGTGTGTATGATGTGGCTCTTTGCAGTAAGACAGCAAAAAATGTGGCTCTTGTGGCCAGCCCCGCCCTATTCAAACTCCTGTTCAACATTCTTTCTCACACAGCCTCTCCTGATTAACAGGTTTAATTGATGCTTTCCAAGGTGATACAGGTTTGATTGTCATGTAAATGCAATAAAGGTTAACCCTAGCTTTACTTTAACTTATGTTGGCTAAATGACTTTCAGTTGCCTCTTAGTTTAATAAGAGTGGAGCATGTACAAACTTGCTGGCATCAAGGGACAAGGAGCCACACTTTACCACTGATTTTAGTTAGAAATCATAAGCCATATAATATATTGATTTATTACTGATCAATTCTTATTTCATTATCACACTGCTTTGTTAAATTTAAGCCTTAAAAGTATTCTGTGACTATTTGCTGTCAAATCAAGCTGAGTAGAAATCGGACTTAAAAGTTAATAAATATGCTAAGATTAACCTAGTCTTATCTAATGTTTACTTAATTTTAATGTTTTTTTTTGTATCTTCTGAAAATAACTCTGTGAGTAATGACTGTCTACAATGGGTGTAACACCCGAGTCCCATTGTCTGTGATGTTTTCAGAGTCCTATCTTCAGTTTGTTTACAGCGCCGGGACGGCCGGCAGACTCCTCCCCTCGAGTACAAAAGTTGTTTAATTGAGGGACTAGAGAAAAGAAGAATAACATACTGTACTGGTCTCTGACCTAATAAAAGTAAAAAGAATAATAAAAACTTACATGATGTGTATATATAAGTATACACAGTCTAAGCCTGTAAAAAGATTCCATCTATAGGTGTTGACATTGAGGACAAAAGGGAGATCTTGAATTGATTATTTCAATCTGTGTGTTGTTCATAATTACACTGTACAGCCCTGCACTAATCTTTATCTTTAACTTCTTAGCAGTAGATGACACCAAGACTATCACCGGCCTCCGAGGACACCCTGTCCTCCTACCATGCACCTGCTCAGGAATCGATTTGGACAAGGACTTTCGATGGCAGATGAAAAAGTCAGAACAAGTCAACAAAACTCTGTTATTCGAGTACAACAAATCATCTCCAGATGTTGGCGATGATTTTGGAGTTTGGAGCATTTTAAGCACTAACAGGCCAAGCTATTGTTTGTGGCAGAGGATAACTGCTCTCATCTCCTAACTAACATCACATGGAAGGAGCAGAGGAATTACACATGCTGTTTCAGTAACACATCGGGGGGGGGGGATACAGAACCCACCTTGTCATTCTTAACGTTCGTGGTGAGTAATTTATTTTACACACTCACAGTATTTGATCCTTTATTAATTTACAATTCAATTTGACGTACATTAAATATAATCTTGCATCATTTTAACCTTTAGTCCCCTCCCACCAGCCATAGTCAATGTTTTATAAGAAGCGCTGAAGTACAAAGGTTTTCTGGTGTGATGCAATAGGACTCGATGAATTTGAATGGATGGCTTCTTCCAAACTCGTCCAGAATCAACATAACCTACAATTATATGTGGGGCGCTCACTCGTCTCCACATATACAACAGCTGCTTGCCCATTACTAAACTCAACATGTGTTTCAATGAAGTGCCATGTTCTCCTGAAAAGGCTCATTTATCTCAAAGTCCACACAGGGCCAGCTCTCTGGATTCAAGACTTGGTGTCCTGCTGTCCATTCTCGCGCCGACCACGATTGCGCAATATCGCCGCGTCGACCGCAAGAAGCATGAAACCTGATTCAATGAGTCGCAATGTGCAGCACGTGGTTAATTTACATAACGTTATTTTTCCTTGAAAACACTGTGGAAAGACTCGAAGTCTGGCTAGCAAGCCAGCCTTTCTGTTACACATCCTGTCTGATCATGTTTACTGTTTGGTAGCCATATAAAGATGTTGAGAGGAAGGTGTGCTAGCTGAAGGTAACTTCATACAGCTTTCTGGTTCATTATTATCTCAGGCAACATTAAAGTGACACCTGGTCAACACATGTAATAAGAGAGGGAATATAAACTTAATGAAAATCAGCAGGAGCAAAACATCAGGTTCATATATTGATAATGTTTCACATTTAATGATAGAAGACATTTGACAATATTGTCATACTTGATGACTGTATTATGATGTTCTCTCAGACTCTGCTCTGAGAGCTACTTGCAGAGTGACTGCCCTTCACATCACCTCTTAGTGGAACATGGTAAGCCCTGTTCTGCAAATTCATCCCATTTATAAAAAAGGGACTCAAGGTTGGAAGCACAGGTTCTTCATGTTTCACTGAAGCTTTATCAAAAAGTTAAAACCGAACATAGATATCGACAAGCAATTGTGTTTTTCTTATTGTTTGCACTGCTTCTTTAGTCGGTCTGAATGCTAAAATCTTCTGTAAATTCACATTTTAAAGCTGGTATTTAAAAGAAATCTTCCCGGGGGAGCATGCCCCCGGACCACCCTAGAGGGTTTGGATCCATGTCACCTTTTTCATCCCTGATGAGTTTGCACCCCTGTTTAATATAGCCAAGATCATTCTTCTTTTAGGTCTTTATAGATGTAACAGCATGTGTAAGACTTACAGCAGCAGATCTATACTTGGTTAGCAGCCAAGTATATGTTGTGAGCTTGAAAAGGAAACAAGGTTTGCTAAGACTGAAATGTATATGTCTGACATTTACAAGTAAGGGTAATGTCATGTTTCTAGCCTTTGAGAAGTATACACAAATAGAAAGGTTGCTGTTGCTGTTTTGTCTGACTCCCGCTGAATAAATCTAAAATAATCCAAAGACTGTCTCATGATTTCTTTCTTAAACAATTCCAGAAAAAACACCCCCACCTACCAGATAGAATTTTGTATTTGCTTTACATCATGCCATTAAGTAGCAGAATAACATAGACATTAAATGAAGGTATAATAAATCAATTGCGTTTGCATCAATTGTTATGACCAATGGTTGAATGGCTTCACTTCATTACAACTCTGACATTACACTCTGCTTCTCTGAGTACCAGAAGTCTTGGTATAGTTGTGCTCATGACAGATTAATGATGGGTCTTTGGACACAATAAAACAAAGATCACAGTCTGTTATCTGCTTTTGTCTTGAGACATTGGTTGTGAATTGGCACTATATAAAAATAAAGATTGACTGATAAAGTTGAATACATTTGATACAATCTTACTTGTATAGCTGTGTGTGAGTGATATCCACAGGAGCTGGGCACAGTTCAAATTTCTTCCGCAGTGCAGAGGCTCAGGAGAGTGGGCGGTGGGGGGAGGGGGGGGGACAGATAAGCTTAAAGAGAGACATTGGACGCTTGGCTAAATCAACTGTACACCCTTCACCCCACACACACACACACACACACACACACACACACACACACACACACACACACACACACACACACACACACACACACACACACACACACACACACACACACACACACACACACACACACACACACACACACACACACACACACACACACACACACACACACACACACACACACACACACACACACACACACACACACACACACACACACACACACACACACACACACACACACACACACACACACACACACACACACACACCTATCAAGCATGCATTTGCATCATTGGATTTGACTTTGCATGTGTATCCAAGATAAGGAGTTGTGCCTGCTGACTTTTGAAGCCCTAAATTCAGTTCGGCATTGTGCTACTTGCATGATATAAATTCCTATTTTTTGTTGGCTTCATTATGCCCACACAAATCTAATTTTTTAATATCTCCATCAGATAACCGATACAGATTAGTGTCTGTGGTTTTTGGCATTGAAGCATTTTACAGCCGGACTCAGGTTGGTGAGACAGACTTCCCTTATCTTTTAGAGTCTTAAGCTGAAGTTACTTTTCAGATTGTGCAGCATGTTGTGGAGAGGGTGGTAGACATTAATTGTCAACAGTTTTGCACAAACTTTCACTGCTATCACCTCTTCCCCAGCCTCTCAAGCTGCATGCTCACAACAGACTCAGCCTTCTTTGTCAGTTTGTTCAGTCTGCTGGCATCTTTTTGCTGTGGTGCCTGCTCCCTAGCAAACATGGGCAAAGACGATGGCGCTCACAACAACAGACTGATTTTGGAGCATTTTAAGCACTAACAGGCCAAGCTAAAATAATAAGGAAAAAAAACATGATACCTGCTATACAACACATGCCCATGGTACCAATGCTAATGTAAGCAACAGTGAGCCTGTAGGCCTACCGCCTCTCAGAGCAGCTAGACATGTTTTTTAATGCAAGATGTAATAAATTATTGATTTTATTATTAGATATGAAAGTCATTACATGGTCTTAAGATTAGATGTTATTCACATGTCTGTCAGTTTAATGTATCGGCAATGCCAGAGGGGTTTAGAGGAATTGATCTGTTAATCAAACAGAAAATTGGATTTGCAGATTTACAGTGGAAACATTAGTCTTTGGTTAGATTAACAACTGTATGCCTCCTGACCACAGGCCATAAATAAAGCATGGTTATTCTAAGAAAAGGGACTTTTCATTTCATATTCAGTGAGCTGAGATGTCTTATTCATACGTTGAGATATTGTGACATTTTCCACACCCATTTTAGCCTCCAAGTTAAGGGTTTGCTGCTTCTCTTTTTTTCCTTCTGTAAAGCTAAACTGAATATTTTGTGGTTTTGGACAGTTTGGCTTAAACAAATAAGAGATAGCAGTGAAAAATATCTCTGTCCTTCTGGGAATATCTTCAGCGCCCCTTTGTGTCAGTTTCACACAGGATTTACACCATCACCTCTTGTGTGTGTGTGTGTGTGTGTGTGTGTGTGTGTGTTGCAATTTATTCCATTCACCTCACCATGTCTTTTCGATCCATTGCAGCCTACACATATCCCTACGCCCACTGGCCACCTGCTGCATAAAAATCCTGCTGGGAAACTCAACAAGCAGACAGATTTGACAGACGATGAGCTGAGACAGTGTGTTATTCTCGCATCTGCTGTGTGAACATATGTTTAACATATGGGTTAGGAGGATTCTAGGTCTAAATTTAATGTCAGGAGTTATAGGTCCAAGACTTTTTTTTTTTTTTTTTTTTTTAAATCTTTTTCTTTCTGTCTCAGCAGACTCAAATAAGGTGGCTTTATGTTTCTGTAATGCGTGCAGTGCGTGTGTGTGTTTGCTGGTGAAAGTTGTGTTCACCTCTTTGTGCTGTGACCCTGGCTCTAGCGGGATGTGTCTAATGAGAGCTATAAATATCCTGGAACAGACCAGGCTCCCACTCCCAAGACAAACACACACACAAACACACACACACACACACTAAAATGTGTTCAGTTTTTGCAGTCTCTCCTGGCCCATACGAAGCAAGTAAGTGAAGAGGGAAAAGGAGAGGAAATAACAGATACATTCTAAACTAAGCTCTTCAGCAGAGTCTGTCACAGAACCCCCGCCTGCTCTCCCGCCTACTCATCTTTCCACTCACTTGCTATTCTTTCCTCCCCAAACGTCTCACAACTACAACATTAATGAGTCACAGCTGCTTGAGTGGGAGCCAGAATGTCCTGGCCAGTACCTTGGATTCCATCAAAAAAAAAATCACTTAAAAGGTGAAATTCAGATTGTTTTTCTGAGCTCTTGAAAACAGTTGGTAGATAAAAGGTGGAATAGTTGAAATACTATCGCCAACTCATTACATGGAAGTGAAAGTGTCATACGCCACAGCAGATTTTGATTAATTTATTTAGCTTTCACTGACTCTGATTGTATATTCAGTATTTTAAACAAAAGATACAGAGCTTGAGAAAGCACCTTAAAAAGGGAGCAATCCTAATGTTTGGGGGGAAAAAAAAGGTTATCTATCTTAATTCTAATTTTTCCAGGGGTTTTCCAGCCCCTAACAGATGATAGATTGTGTCTATACTGAAATTTCAGCTAACATGAATCCCTGGGAATCTGTCAGAGTTAGAAACTCAGACGTTTAAAGTTCAAATGTCCCATGAAGGAAACTTTTGTGTCAGAATTCATTCATTAAGGTCACACTGTTAACGACTGTTCAGCTTCTTAGTCACAAGATAGCTACAGAGTTATTCCTATTTGAATTAAAACCACATTCTTGCATATTTGAGAGACATGTGAAAACTGAGTCGGTGGAACATGTAGGATACGGAATCTATGTGCCACATCATTTCAGTAAATATGCCAAAAGCTGATTTAAACTGAGTTTCAAGTTTAAAGTATTTTTGTCTTCAAATTTCTCTCTAGGAGGAGATAACATGTGACTGTGGCTTGAGGCCAGATTAAAGGAAGGTTATCGTGATGACCATCAGTTGTCCCTTTAACCCCCCCCCTTTATGACTTGTCCCGTTTCAAAAAGCTGGGTTACACAATCAGGAACTCACATTCACAGAGAAAACCCATCTGTTTTCTGCTGAATGGGACATTAATTAATGGAATGTCTTGTCAAACACATTCTGAGAACGCGGAGCCATTTGACAAAAAATGTAAATATTGTAGCATGGAGTTATTTAAAATCAGCATCCAGACATGTTGGTCCAGGTTTTGGTTTCTTGGAACGTATGCAACAAATGACTCATTCAGGAACAAAGCACTTTATTTGGTCTGTTTTGTAGATGTTATAAGACACCTAGGCTATCGGGTTAATGTTCCTCACACTCCTAAACCCCTCCCCCATACAGAAACTTAGCGTAACAAAGCTGTCAACGTATTTTAATAGGCCTTCTAAAGCAGCGTGAATGGGGGTCTTATAAGACTGACACTGTTTCTGGAGAGATTGGGGAGTGGTTACTTTATTACACCAGACCAAAAGTGTGAGGAATGGTTTTCAGTCTTTAGCTAGATAGTTAGAAAGCCTAGCAAACTAGCTTATGTTCGGCAGTAAAAACCCCAGCACCAAAGGCAAATAGCTTGTCATTAGCGTTATGATTATTCCCTGAGATCGGTGCAGGGTCATAGACTGCATGCACACGACCGTCGAAATCCCCATAGTTCTACTCATAATTAAACTGCTGCACTAGGCCTATATGCTTTCTTTTCATCATCTTTAAAATGGTAGATTATGTTTAGTCATGTTTTAGTCAATGGCATGCAAATGTATGGAAACATTGAAAGAAACATCCATATCTACCAGTATTGAAACGTTCCATCCTGTTACAGTTTTTGAAATTTTAGAGCTCAAGTAACACATGTAGCTTAGCTTCCACTACAGCAGCTAGCCACGGCTGATATAATCTGTTAGAGTTAAAAGCTATAGAAGAAAGATAACCCTCAACCTTCCTCTCCTTCTGGCTCAGAGTACTGCACATTGATTAACCAGTAGATATACATACCAGCATTTCATCATCGTCTCGCAATTACTAATGCTTTTAAACATTGATTTTTTCCCACTTGGCCTTAGTAAGGTCACTGAATCAGATGAGCAATTCTTATTTCTTGTCTAGCTTCTGGAATCGAGCCAGTTCACACAGATACCATCAGTGAGAGGAGATTCATTTGGCCACAAAGTGCAGGACTGGTCCCGAGGCTAGGTTGTGCTGTCCCTGTTTGCCTCATTCCCCCTCGTTCCTCCTTCTTCCTTGCTGTATTACTTGCAGATTTGCTACAAAAACAGAAGCTGTACAGACATTTTGACCTTGAGAGTTACACAAGACTTTGTCCCAGAGGGGAAATTCTTTTTGAGAGGAACATTTGAGTAACTTGAAGACTTGAACTTGAACAGAAATCTTAAATAAATAGAAAGAAAGAAGTTAAATAGGAAGCGTTCAGATCGCTCAAAGCAAAAGGTGACACCCTGAATCAATGATTTAAGGCACCAGGGTTAAAGCAGCATTTTACAAGAGCAGCATTGTATTTATGCATTTGCTTTCTGCAAAGTTTCCCTTCCAGGGCCGTCCTTGTTTAAATTATTATCCCCAAATCCGTTGCCAAATCAGCACTTTTCCAAAGTGGCCAAAGCTACACTGCAGCCTCTAAATCTAATTTACTTAAAGCCAATTCAAATGGGCCATCTCCAAATTACCCTGGGCTCTTTGGAAAACATCCCAGAGGCTTTCTGCTTTCCCCCTTGTCGGCTGTGTGATACATTATGGATTGGATGGGGGAAAATGGCAAGCCACCAGGGAAAGAGCTAGATGACAGAGAGAGACAGATGAAAGCTCTCTTCTCTCTCTCTGTTCATATGATTAGCTTTATTAATAGCAGGAAAAAAACCGACATTTCATTTTTACTAAGTAACTCCCATTTGTCATGTGGAGACACAGAAGACATTAGTAGCGGCATTATGTGACCCAGCAGTGAATAAACAAATGCTGGATACTGAAATAAGTCTCTCTTTTGACAATTAACCCTGTGATGCCAGCATAAACCGGTGCATTCTATACATTTTTGTACATTAATATTGTAACACATGAAGCGTTTTCACCCAAACTCAACATATTTATTTGAATACATTTTGTGATATGCCTCGAAAGACACTGCTCCAATGTATTTTCAGCATGAAGGTAAAAGTTAGACTTGTTTGATAAATTTTATTCATCAAGAAAATGAAAATAGGAGCACAGCTATGATGCCAGAGTCAGGAGATAGTGGCATGATTGTGGCTGATATGGGATTTTTGGGACTAATATCAGTACTGATGTTAAGAGGGGATGATTCCCAGATTACCAATATGATCGCTCTTTTGAATATCTGAGCTGGAACAAACTTTTTCTACAGGGAATGTGCACCAATATCACTGAACAAATGTATTCAGATATAAACGATGCTACAATGAGAATATTTGCCTATATCAACGCTACATGTGGTTTGGTGGAATCCCAATGTCAAAAGAGCGGAGAACAACATACTGACCAAAACGAGATGCAGCCATTCAGGATCTAATAAATTACTGTCAACCTGTGATTCTTGGTTCTTCGATCATCAGTTCAAAGAATGTTTTTTTTTTTTGATATATCCAAAGTAAAGAAATATTCTGTATCTTAAGAAGCTATTCTATGCCTTTAATTAGCACTCTCCCATCACTAATTGAAACATTCCTGCCTGTGCACTGCTCACCTCCCACCAGCCGCCTTATTATTCCTCCATAATGTCGACACTAAGGGGTATGCTGTTCTTCATGAAGAGCCAATCCTGCAGCTTTTAGGAGTGCAGCCCTGCGCCCTAATTGGACCATGGGGCCTTCTGCTCAATGTAATGGGAGCTGACATTGGGCACCAATGGGGAAACATGTTTTCAATTTCATGTCCCGATGGCCTCCCTTTGGGTTTGCTGCTTCCTCTGAGCATTTACAGGCTGCCAGAGAGCTCAGGCAAGGTCCCTGTGAATGTGAGTGAGGGTGAATATGAAGGGCAAGAGCCTGCCGCCACATATCAACAGAGAATATTAAATATAGATGAAAAGCCATGAAAAATAGAAATACTGCAAAGTCATTACAGAGAAACCTTTTGTTTGATTCCTTCCTGTATTCCCTTTAGTACTCAAAGCCATTATACTGTATGCAAGTGGACAGGTACAAATGTGCATTTGATAAATATGCTCATATTAGTTCACCATGTTTTCATTTTATATATAATATAATATATATATATATGGATAAGAATTGATGATAAGATAAAGAAAAAGTGTAAGCCAGAAAACTAGTGTAAAAGTAATAAAATGATGGCTATCACTCCTGTTTGGTTCAAGACACCGACCTTTGTTCTCAAATAAATCCTGTGGTTATCTAAGGTCAACATTTCAGCAGTGTGACATTATCACTTTGTAATGTCTGAGAACTCTGTAAAAGTGGACATACTTTAAGAGCCGTTGAGGCCATTTGCGTTTCAGTTGCAAAGAAAGATGGTTCGTTTGTGATTGGTTTTTGCTAGGGGATGAATTTGCATACACTGAGAACACTGAGGAGGGATAGCAGTAATTTACTTACCTTTGCCTAAATTCTAATCTTGTATGCAAATGGATAGGAGATGGTCAGGAGTGTAGCATGAGCATGTGTGTAAAGAAACACAGTATTATAAAGAACAAATTAATACCAAAATACATCTTTGTTGGATCATTTACATGTTTACAATCATCCAGAAAACAATCAGCAGCTGAGATATTTTGCTTAAAGGCACAGAGGCCAAGGAAGTGTACCGTTGAGCACAGATCGGAGCACTCGAACTGGACTTTAGGGGTGAAGCGTGCTTAGGCACGATACTGATTGCCAGTGTGACCGCGCCCTTAGTCAAATATTCATCTGCAGCTATGTTGTGGTTTCTTAGTTGTTTCCCTGTACAAAGGTTAAACTTTAGTTTTAAATCCAGTAGAGCTTGTCTTCTGTTTGTGCATCAATTAAGGTAGCTTTAAGAACAATTAATGCAAATATCTGACTAATACTATGCAAACAGTCCTTTTCGTTAAATAAAGCTTGCTTATACACAAGCTCATCCCAACAGTTGTAACAAAGTCAGGAGAAGAACGCTGCATGGCGAGATCTGGAGACAATTAGAGGAAAGTGAAAAACGTGGAATTCAGAGGAAATCGATGGGCTGACTTCCAAACCCAAAAGCTCAACTGGCCAAATCCCTTCATGGGCCTTTACAAAAATGGAGTAACAAAGTGTGTGCATGTGTCTGTAATTGCAGCACAATACTACCCTGCACCAAGTTAGAAGCCACCATAAAGTGGTGTTCCACGATTGGTGATACTTTAGAGAAAGAAAGCAATAGGACTGAAGCTCTGAAAGGCCACTCAGTATAACTTCAGGACACATAATGCGCTGAACTAGTGACCATGGAGAGTATCAAATAGTATTTATTAGATTAGCACAGAAAGCACTTTGAGACCGTTTGCTGTGTCAGCAAGAAAAAATAAGTCATACGAATCACTGACATCCAAAAGACATAATACCAAGCAGCAACCTCTTTGGCTTTTTAAAAATGAGGCCAACGAGAGTGACAGAAACTACAATTTCATGAGTGACCACTAGAGGTTGGCTCCAAAAGTGAGTCAATCCCCTTTAGGCCTCATATAAAAGAAAATCATTAAAACTGTGACAACAGGGTGCAAATAAAATAAAAAAAACTCTCCTGTTTTGAGTTTTATGAAGGCTTACTGTTAGTGGCCTGCTTATGATGCCGTTAGCTGTCAGTTAGTTGTCACCTCAGCTAAATTAGCCACTGGACTTTATTTATTTTGTACTTGCTAGTCATCCAAAAGGTTGTTGGTCCAGTTTTTTGATTAAGTGAAATTCTTGGTATTATAGCATTTATGTTGGCACTAATCATTAGATATTAGTGGGTGAGCACATGGTTTATACAGTCTTTGATAAATTCTCCATTCAGCAACCTGCTTTAAAAAAAATACACAGCCACAGCTTTTAACTGATACATGACATCAGTAAACGAAGATTAATACGAATTGTGCAAGGTGGAGATAAACAAATATTCAATAAAGAAAAAGGAGGGAAATAAACTGAAACCCGACGGGATAAATGACAGACCTGGGAGTAGACCTTTGAGTTTAGATGATGGATAAGTCATGTGAAGCAGAGGACTTAGTTTCACCAATCCAGGAGGAAATGAATAACAACGAGCAGCTTTTGGGAAATGTGGCTGGAGCAGAATAGGACACACAGAGCAGCCTGCACAGCTGAAGACTCATTTAACATGTTTAAACATTTACAATCTACTTTAAAAGACAAATGAGGAAATCAACCTAAACATATGCAATTGGAAAGTTTAAAGGATACTTATGTCAGGGCAGAGGGCTAGCTGAATGGAGGTGGGTTAAGGAGTCTGACGAATTTTGACACTGATGTTTTTCTGTAGGCGGACATCACAAGTTGCGTTGTTTGCAGGTGGAGTCGAATCTGAACACAGGGTCAAATGAGCACAGTGGTGAGGGGAGCAGAAACCAGGGTTCTTATACTGGAGCAAAGGAGTTGATGAGTTGCAGGTGCTTGATTACACAAACCACACCCTCTCCAGAGAGACAGGACACACACACACACACACACACACACACACACACACACACACACACAAAGTCAATTGAGAGCAAGGATTTGTTTTGACCTTTGGTATTGGCTAGACATTGATTACACCCATCCCCCAACCCCCACCCCTCTGAATTTTCATAATAGACTCAATGTGTGTGAAAGGACATAATTCTGAAAGTACTTTTGCACTTTTACATTTTCTTAAAATAATTAAATCAATGTTCCTAAATATTTGAAAATATGAGTTTTCAGAACAATTTCAACACATTTTTAGACTTCTGTATGCCGAGAAGAGTATGTAGAGAATTTCATGCGTTAATGTTTCATCACAAGGTTTGTAATTAGTAGCATGACGACTTGTCCCCCACATGAACTACAACATTAACAAAGAAAAAAATGGATGGCGTCTTGTGTCTATCCTTACTAGATAAAAAACAAAACGCTCACATGGTTCTGAAACTTCTACAAATACGCAAGTTGGTTTAAAAATAATGCTGATTTAGTCAATCTTAATCCCATGCATTTCATTAAAGTGACATAAAAATAAATGTGCAGTTATAAAATATTTGAAAACAGTGTATGCTACCTGCAGTTTCTTAAGGTGATTGATGCTGGGTAAAGCAAATGAAAACTAGACACAGCCAGACAGTCGCTCAGCGCCTCTTTCATTATCGACTTAAAGAAGATGATCTGACCTCTCAAAATAGTGTTTACGGTTTGTGCACCGTCCAGTCACACATCAACCAGAGCATGCCCTGCACTGGAGCTTCTATATTTGTTCTGTTCCTCATCTGTAACAAGAATTAACCAAGAAAATGAAGTAATTGAGTTTGGGACAGAGGTAGCTAACAAGGGACTTCAGTGTAACAGAGCACAAAGCTTATCTCATGTAAACGTCACACACATCACGTCAGGTTCTGCTGTGGAAAACATTCACCCGTATCCAGGGCTGCTATTATAAGCTTTAACAGGGCAGAGACTGTGTGCATGCGAGGGAGACGGATAGTTTCTTAATCCCCCTCAAGTTTTAGCATTTGCTTCTTTCTTTGGGTAGGTTGCTCTGGTGCCAGAAATAGAAATAAGAAATCGGCAGGTGGAGGAAAAGTGAAGCTTGGCTGCTTTACCCATCATTTTAAATTAACCGAGGAGTAACTTCACAGAAGCACTTGTTTTGACAGTTTTCAAGGCTTTGCTCGAGTTTAGAAATGGACATATTAATACATCTGTGTGTCTTTAACCTTGTGCACAGGAACACACATGTCACAGAAGGCCTCTGAAGTGTGTCTAGTTCAGCTCTTTGCAGTATCATAAACTGACAGCTAACAGGTACAGTTAAGCGAATACTTGCTAATCTTAGTTTAAGATACACAAATATTAATGTTTCTCTTTATGGGTAAAAATAAAGGAGGATAAGAGTCTACAGTCATGCTTACACAGCCTTGTGAGGCTATGCCAGGCACCTTTGTTAGTCTGAGCTAAATGCTTATGTCTATACTCTGATAACAATGCTAACATTCTATTATTTAAGATGTAGGCCCAAATGATTACTTTGCCATTCATTTCTAAAGTGTGTTAGCATGCTTACATTTGACTGTATAATGGATGATAGCTTACCTGCAGTCACATCACTCACTATTAGCTACCAGACTACCAAACAAGATGTGAAAATAATGGCACATCTGATTCTTCAGGATTATTGTGCCCGGGGGAGGAACACACTACCTCACATGACCTCAATGGAGCTGGCAGTATTTGCTAGTTTAATGCTCTGCGCAGAGTTGAAGAAATGGCTGGGGAGACATGGACAACATGGATTGTTGTTCAGCGAGAGATGGAGGTACGACTTCAACTGTCATATACATTTCAGGTGTCCAGTGCATCCATATGGGTTGTGACTTGCCGGCGGTCTACATTACTACTGTCCTCTTGTGTCTCTCGGGGAGATTGGATCTTTATTCCACTTACACTATAAAATAATCTGGGCAGATAATCATTTCCGAGCTGCCTCGTGTTGGGGATCAGCCCCGCGATTGTTGGGAAGGGGCAATCGGACCTCAAATCGGCCAGATTATCCTGTAGTCGGAGCCAGGTTTTAGTCTACTCATAAACAGTATACATGTCCTAGAAAGCACGAAATCACTGATCACTAAATGCTACTGTACACATGCTAACATGGTAATATTTGAGAAACAAAAATTTGTATCTTAGTTTATCACGTTTACTTCTTCACAGTTGTCAATTTTTGGACGTATTAAAATTTCAACAAAAACATGATCAGATTAGTTCTTTGGGCAAATAAAGATATTACAATCCATCCTGTGAATTGATATGAATATATGTTCAAAACTTTTACTCAATAGTTGGCAACAGCGGACAGTTAAAGTCATTTAGATTCAACTTCTGTAATCTTTTTTTACATTTACCACATTTTATCCATCTGGATTAAAACACAGCAAACAATAAAGCTAAAATGATTGTGTTTCTTAATTATTTTATGTATGCATAAGCACTCATTGCACTCAGCTCTCATCCATCCACTACCTTCATATCTCAATAATTAAATCCCTATATTAATATGCTCCATCCTCTCGGCTATCTCTCCAAACCAGTTAGACAAATTAGGGCCTTGATCATAAATCTGAAGCTGAAAGGTCCGATGGGGGGAAAGCTGTGTAGCTTTTGCTGATGCATGTTTAAAAATTTATGAAGCAGAAAACAGGCCATGCAGACAGGGCTGTGGCAAAGCACAGGGTTTCTTTGATGCCGGTTAGCAGAAATGTTTCTAACCACTAAAACAAACTATATGGGCAGCAAAATTCCTCTGTGCCCACACAAAGGGAGACACAGGAATGTTATGAAAAACCTTGAAGAATCTGCTTTCCCATGAAACAAGTTGTGAATTATTAACAACATAAAAGTAGATTGTCATTTCTGCCCTAGATTTATCTTCTGGTTCACAATATTATGTGGCTATAAATCAAAACCTTAACTAAATATGAGCAAAGCTGTTAGTACCTTGAACATCTGGCTCTCCATTACATGAAAGTAAACCACACAGCTGAACATGTCATCATTTTCCTTCTTTTATTGGACATGTTAGTTCATGGATGTGGTTGTTTTCAGTTGTTTTTTTTTCTATGGAAATCAGTTGGTTGGATTAATTTCAAACAGCATTTCTGAACATGCTCAGGCAGGGTTGTTCACAGCAGATGATTTGATTGAGCAGAAGAAATGGAAGTTAAGGTAGCACAAACAGTAATGCCTCCAGAAGGTTTATTTTTCCATCATCTTTTTCTAATAAGAATTTCAACAGAAATTCAGTCAATCAAGGCAAATAAAGCACATTTACACATGTTGTTTAGATTAACCAATCTTGGGATAACAAGGTCACTATGTGGAGAATTGGAAAATGTCATTTGTCAACCCCAGTGTTGGTATTTAAAAAGACAGTATTGTCCCCCACTTATACATCTCCTTTACCAACTCCATCCGCGTTTCAGACATATGACAAGATGCAGTAATTACATAAAAATGTATTTGCAGAGGGGCTTTAACTAGTTAATTCTGTTTTATCATGGTTAAAATAATATAAAGTGTAGTTGCTTTTAATGTTTGACCCATTTGAGATTACATTTCTCACATCATTCGGTAGGTAAAGCCATAACAGTGACTAAAATCTGCATCTGAGAATCTGCTGTGTTAAACCTGTAAGAAGACATTGGCATTGATGACTTGAGGTTTTCAACAGAAGAAGCTTTTATCAATAAGAGGTGAAGGAAGGTTACAGTGCTAACAGTCACACAGTGGCAAGTTTCACACTGTTATCATTTAGGAATTTGGTGTCTTGCTAAAGGACACTTACGCTATTCAAATGGGTGCTACGGGTATCAAGCATGTGGCCTCTACATGACCAATCTCTAACCAATAGGTCACCCTGCATTCCACACAAACTGTACTTTCATTAATGTGACTCTTTAACAGGAACGGTCAAGAAAAAAAAGGACGAGAAGTAGTTTCTTTGTGAAGTCCTAGCTGTCATAATCAATTTTGTTCTGCCATGTTACACCAGGAAGTCGGTTTAACACTAAGAAATTATTCAACTTCTAAGAAATAGTGTGACGTTTCAGGAAATTTGCGTATTTAGTGGGTAATATTACTATCATATCTGTGTGGCTAATATGACAGTTAGCTTAGCCTGTTGGTGTATCTCAGCATTATGACTGAAGACTGCAGAAAGTCTAGCCATCTGTCATTTTAGCTACACAGCACCTTTTGACAGGACAGCAACCTTCACTTATGCTTATTGAGTGCTCATATCTCACTTTTAATATAAGTAAAGCATTAGAAAGCTTGAGAAATAACGACGAGCTGGCTGTTCCCCCCGTTATAACCTCTGTGCTAACTGACAGCTGCTAGCTGTAGTTCCATGTTAGCTTCATGCTCCACTGCTGCTTATGCAGTACTCATACCTTGCTTTAAATGTGAAAACATCAAGAGTTCATTGAAATGTCTGAGAATCTGAGGTACTGGTAAGTTAGTTGTAAGTAAACCTGCTGGCTGTAGCCCAGCATTAGCTTAATGTTTCACTGTACTTGTATCTGGTTTTCAATGCAAATTCAAACTGAAACTTGCATCTTCAACACACAAAAACATGGTAATAAGAGCATTTTCAACATTGGCTACATGTTTACCCCGTGACAGTCTTTCTGCTATGCCAAGCTAACCTCCTGATAGCTGCAGTTTTTGTTGGTTTCATGCTTCTACTCAATGCTGATACCCTGTAACATGCACTGATTCAATGCACAAAAAACATGAGAGCAAGCTTTAGAGGTAATGTTAGCAAAATGTTTCCCTTTTTGTTAGTCTTCATGCTGAGCTAAGCTAGCTACAAGGTTGACTGCCAGACGCCAGAATGATGTTTGGTATCATTCTTCCCATGCATCTCAATTTTAGGAACGGCTTGCCATTTCTAAAATTTGACACTAACAATATGTGATAAAGTAGAAAGATACAAGCATGATGATGAAATTGCAGAGAACGCTCCATTTTGGTGTGTTGGTTTGATATGGAGCCTGTAGTGTGAATCTAAAAATCATTGATTATCTGCCCCCTTATTGGTAATCCTGTTTTAACGCTCAGTCAATAATAAAAGCTGTTTGAAAAAAGGGCTGAATTAAAAAAAATAAATAAATTGACTTGGAGTGAAAATGTACAGAGAGGAGAATTGAAGCATCCCAGCGTATGCATGTTAGCTGTGCAGGTTATAGCAGGAAGAACATAGTACCAAAAATACCCTGATTCTTGTTATCAATGAATTCCATTTATTCGAACCTGATGAGCTACACGAAGCCCATAGCTTTTGATAAAACATATTGTGAAAGAATGAATGTGGATCTAAATTAATTGGTTGTAATGCTAACAGTCCCAATATTTACATGACTGATTCATCTCCCTTTTTGTAAGAAATCTAAGCTTTGCAGTGTTTTTCTAATTGCTCAGATAGGATGGAATGAGGCCATGATTCAGAAGATAATGGAAATACATAACAAATCTGTGTACCAAAAGCACATAAACATTAAAAATCATCATGCTTACTTAAAATCCACAATATGTCACATCTCATTCATTCACAATACTGGGCAGGAGAGCAAATGATAAAAAGGTGCAAAAAAGAAACGTCACAACTAAAAGCAAATTGGTCAAAACGTTCATCAAGTTCAGTACTTGCAGAGCCACATGTGCACTTGGACTGGAAATATCACATTTTTTTTCATTACCTTACAACATGTAGCTCTTTAAGCAGATTTGACATGACGTCATGGGTCCACAGAGCCGAGTTTGGCCAGGAAAATCAAAGTTTGAAAACATTTAAGACCTCGATCAACATTAGAAATATTCCTTGTTTCAATGATTGTTGTGCCTTCATTCATCCCAAAGGCACTGGACCTTACTCAGTTTAACAAACGAGGATTAGATAAAAGGATAAAACATTACCCTAACAGCATGTTTGGTACCTAGAGTCCAAGGAGTACTTTCCAGGATTGTGGTACGCTCCATGCACTTACCATGCAGAGTCTTCTGTTTTGTTGTGGCATTGACAATATGGCACAGTCACATGAATCACTCTTAAATAACATTTAAAAGAAACAACAATTTCAAAACAAGTATCCTCAAGGTCTACAAGTACCAGGAAAAATACAAAACAATGTTTTTGTTGTCTGTCACTTTAAGCATGTTTTTTTTTTCCCTTGTGCAAGAAATAAATGTAAAGAAACTACAACAAAAATCTCACAATTTAAAAAGAAGCACAGAACAGAGGCTCAGTTCTTTCTGTACTTTGATGCAAAATTGTAATGCTGATTAGCACATGGGTAAATTATTTTATGAAGTGTCCAGCAACCAAAGCAAAAACAAATATCACCTCTTCCCTATATTTACACAGTAGATATTGTCCTCTAACATCACACAGATGATGGGAAGCACAACAGCTGTTATCACATCATACTTTTATATTACAGGTTTTCCAGTCTGGCAACAGGAAATTAAATTGAAAGTCTCTAATTAGCTACTGTAAGATAACAGATGTTAGCATTCAGCTACATCCTGTCCACATGGAGGTCACAGGATACACGTGAGGAAAGAAATCTCTTCCCTGAAGTTGATATTTGTTAGCTTAATCTTAGCTTAATTTTATCTTAAAGTATGCCCTGATGTCGCTCCATAAAAGCTTATTTCAGCATTCAAACAAAGACCGAGCTAACATTATCGTTAGCTGGCTAAATTAACCTAAAACAAGGATTTTATGTCTTTTCATGCATGGCTTCTATCAAACAACAGCTATCATTTGCAGACAACCAGCTAACAACACAAGTTGTTTTTATTTTTATTTTTTTACAATCAAAGAATAATAAAGTAGCTAATGTTGGCAGTAATGTTAGTCAGGAATGAGTTAATTGCTAATATTAGCTATTGGGATGGGTTATCTAATTTGGTAATTTAACTACCTAATTTCCACATTTGTGTGCTCTAATGTCTTTTGAGGTGCTTATCAAACAAGATGCAGTGAAACAATAATTACTTGTTAGATAACGTTTTTTAAAATAACATACAAACCTGGACATATTGCCAGTTGAGCTTCCCATCCTGAATGTGACTTTAGAGGAAAATTTCCAACCTTTGAATATACTGAATTAGAATCCCATTTTGTGACATCAAGTCCTGAATCGTCTTTTCTGTTAATGTCTCTCTTAATATCTTGCCATTGAGGAGCACAAGAGCAGTTTGAGAGAGTGTATCAAAGAGACACTGTTCCCTTGGCTTGGTACTTGGCAAGTATAGAACAGTTACCAAGAGGTTTCTTTGTAACTGCACACTCTACAGAAGTAAATCAGGCTGTTTTTGACTCCAGGAGCCTGCTGGAGACTGGAATGTACCAAATAGCTGGTCTGAGAGCTACTTTTTTTGTGAATTTTCTTTTTCTAATTGCAATGAATTCTGAATCCACAAGTCTATAATGATATCTCCCTTCTACTCGTGGCCACCAATAAACAATAGTTCACATTTAAATCACATTTGGCAAACAAAAAAAAAAAACATGAAGACCGGGATGTTCTCATGTTCCCTTTTCGGTGAAGGGTTTAAAAATGCAACTTGGCTTAACATTCGACAGTATATAGTACTTGAGACGCCGTTTCTAATGGCTCCTGCTTTGAACTACAGCTCTATTTGGCACTAGAGAATGCCAATTGAGTGCTTCGTTGGTTGAAGAAAAGCAGAGAAAATCCTTTCATACACAAACCAGCCAGCTTTCACTCTTTCTCCCCCCTGCCTGTGTTTTCCCCCTCCGTTTAATGTCCTATTCAAGATTCTAGGTACAGGACACCACTATCTCTCCCTTCTTTCTTGCATTTGCCAGTCTGTCAGTGCGTTTTATCACCCCCTCTGTTCCTCTTCTCCTTCTGTGTTTGATTAACAAAGACCCAGAGGGGGAGGGGGGTTTGGTCCAGCTGCCCCATATGTCAGTCAGATACAGTAGTCAGCATAAAAAAAGGAACTCTTTCCCCACCCATCCAAACCTACAAAATATAACCTTTTTTTTAGTCCCAGCTGAGGCTTTTCCCAAATAAAAACACATCCATGCACACAAGAAGTTAAGAAACAAAAGGACGGAGAAATGGCATATTTGAATGTATGTATATTTGACATTGTGTGTGTGTGTGTGTGTGTGTGTGTGTCCCTGATGCTGCTGGTCTGGGTGGAGGACATTCTCATGGAAATCAGGGATTAGCTGTGGAGGGATAGCAGGAGAGTGAATGGACATGGATGCAGAGCCGAAGGATGGATCCAACCATTTGAGCACCCATTTTTACACGAACTTCCTGTTTTGAATCCGTTTCCTGCAGCCTTACTGAACTCCAATTAACTCCTTGAACCAGCTCTAACTCCCTCCTTCCTGCGGAGTGCAATGTCCCACTCGAATGCGCAATGTGCCACTTTTGTGTAAGTGCCAGAGCTGGACAAACTCCTCTGGCATGGCGTGGAACCATTTGTACGGCAGGATGTTGTCGTAGTAGTGGTGGCTCACTGGCTGCTCGTCCAGGCCGACTGAAAACGGCCAGAAGCCATAGGCCGTCACTTCCTCGCACAGCCCCAAGGCCAGGCTGACTAGAAAGAGCCCTGTGGAGAGGCGTTTGGCGTGGACGCCTCGGCCTTTCCAGAATTTTCCCACCGTGCGAAGAAATTCAGGATTGGCAAAGAGCATGGTGAGGTTGGAGGAGGTGTCCGCTAGGGCATAGTACGCCCGCAGTGATGGATCAGTGCCAGGCTTCATGGAAAATGCGGGCATGTAGATGTAGCTGGAGCCATAGACTTTCATACTGTCTACAAAGGCTTTTCTCGACCACAGGAGGTTCTGAAATCTGAGATTGAGGAACAGAAGGAAATGGCCATTACTATAAATGTCTGTGTTTGCGTCATCTGTAGACTTGTCTTAGGTTTCTTTAAGAAAGGAAGTGAGCTTCCTGTGTAGTCACAAGCTACACTACAGGAAAAGGTAACTTGCTGGTGAATGGATAATGGCACTTGTTTTAAGATGGTCAGGATTTCATGACTAAGTCAAGCCCTGACAGATGGAGCAAGATGGAGCAAGCTTCCTTATTCATTAAAATGCGCCCAAACCCTTTGTGTGTTACACATCTCAATTAAATGAATACGCTGTCATTCACATATGCCTGTGATTGTTTTTCATCTTGCACTTTAATTCAGCCAACTTCCAACCTTTTACAGCTCTCGAACGCACACTAACTTAATTTATATACTCTACCTTTTGTTCATTTCACAATACTATTATTTTTGAGTGGTGTTTATCATTTTTTTTATATTTAATGCTATAACCTGCCACTGTTTTGAAATGTTCATGACAAGACAATCCTTCTCTTCTGTTTACTTTATTCAGTTAATCTTATTTTACTTCTTTAAATGTATAATATGTATCTATATTTATAAATCCTTGTGTTTCTTTAAGTCTTGTCCAGATTAGTTTTTACATCATATATAAAGTACAAATCTTTCACTAAGTACACTTGGTTGAAAGTTGCTACTCAAATGCCTGCCTTCACTATTGCATTTTTCATTTTCCATTAATGCCTTCCTGAAAGGCTTTTAAAATGTCAATTCTCCTTCTCCTTCTACTTTGATTTATAACTCAGAAACTTCTCTGTCAAAGTAGTAAAATGTGGTACAGTGTATAGAGAACTGGTTCTGCTGTTGATGGAGCAAGCTTCCTTATTCATTAAAATACGCCCAAACCCTTTGTGTGTTACACATCTCATCTAGTAAAATGTGGTACGGTGTATAGAGAACTGGTTCTGCGGTCGAGGAGATGAGCTTATTACCTTTTCTCGATGATGCTCGGGTTGGCTGTGACAAGATGCGTTGTGGTTCCCACGTCCTCCACGTAGTCCTTTGAAAGTGGAGGAAGGTTACACCTAAATGAGCAAAAGAGAGACAGGATCAATAAGCGTTTCACATTCTCCACAAAACCATAATGTGCTAAACCCTCACGTATATCAGTCGTTGATGTAGTTACAGTTAAGAACAATTAAAGTCAACATGTGGGTTCCCTTCTAATTAGATTTGATAACGATTTTTTGTTTCTGGTTGCATTAAATAAGCCTGTAGATGTTTTATGACTTCTGAAGAGGCTAAAAGAAGGGACGTTTCTGATTGTTCAGACCAGAGTGAAATGATGTGGTGGAAAATTGTTTTAATGACTTGGTTTACCAACGCTGGCAGCCACCTTTAGATTTTTTTATTTATGGGCTTTTTGTGCCTTTATTGGAGAGATAGGACAGTGGATAGAGTTGGAAATCAGGGAGACAGAGAGAGGGGAATGACATGCAGGAATGAAGCCGCAGGCTGGATTCAATCCTGGGCCGCCCGCTTGGAAGACTACAGCCTCCAAATATACATGGGGCATGCGCCACCAGCGCCCCAACCACCTTTGAATCACTTTCACCCACTGAAATAAAGTCAAATGTTGGTGAAATATATTAACCCAGACACTTTCTTTCTCTCTCTCTGTCTTTTAAAAAGAATACCTCAGCTCCAGATTGTTATTCAATCCAATTGGAAATCATGTCAAATTAAAGGAATATTGTGCAATATTTTACACATAAATAAAGCAGAAAAGAAAGTATCCTATGTTAATGTCTCTCTGAGTCATGACTGTCTACAATGAGTGAGGAGCACAAGAACATATGGCTGTGTTGTTGTCGGAGCTGTGTTTGCATCACTTGGACATGGACATAGACGGGTTAAAAGAAAAGCTATTTTAGTCAAGGAGCAGAAAAAAGAAGAATAAAATACTCACTGCTTATTTCACGTTAGCGTTTTTAGATCACGGCCATTATAAGTCAATTTACATGCAATGTGAAGCTACAGGCTAACTAAAGTGTGCTAACATTAGCCTGCTAACACAACAATGCACAACAAGCCAAAGAGAATTTTGTCCGCTGCTCGCGCTTCATGTTGCTAAATCATGGTGCGTTCCATTTGATAACTCCCTCGTTGGGAACGAAAGGGGAAGGGGAGTTGGAGATGTCCCTAAACAGCAGTTTCTATTTGATCAACGAGTTGTTCATTCTTCCTTTAACCGTACAAAATGTACATGTTTTCGTTTCAAACATTCGATAAGTTCCTACTTTTGTTTAACTGGACCATGTCAGCAATTCATTCTACTATCTTTGAGGTACTCCCTGATGCTCCCTGCAGTTACTCCCACTGACATATTTTACAACTCTGGCATTTCCCATTCAGCAAAATGAAGTCGCTTGAAACAGCCAGCTAACCACTCCAGAGTTGACAGGGGCCCAAACACAACCTTTTGTCACAGTTTGGAAGAAATCAGCATATATGATAACAAGATGTTTTCCTCCAATTCACCAGGAAACAGTTACAGTGATTAGATCTTTTGATAAAAAAAAAAAAAAATTAAAAAAATTAAATGAATGTGTTAGGACTCATTGGAATTTCAATGCATTGTATATCCTGGGTTAAGTCACCTTAAAATAATACAACCCAACATCCTTCATCCTGTATTGGGGGAGGTGAGAATAACATCCTGTCTAAGGAGGTCTATGTTGTCTAAGGAGGTTTCCATATGACATGGACTTCTTTTTGAACTGGGGGACAAACCCAGATCACTGAAAAATCTACACAGAAAGTCTTATCAGTCCATAACTGCAGAGACCCATATAGTCCTCTTATCCTGAATCTGTTATTTACTAAAGATTTTCGACTGATGCTATTACTTTTTCCCCTCTGCTGATGTAACACTGCAAATTTCCCCACTGTGGGATTAATAAAGGATTCATTTTTCTTATTTCTTATGTCAGTGGATTTGTAAAGGGTCGAAGCAATCACGGTCACCTCAAAGTGCTGCTCCCTGCAGAGATGTACTGATGGTTCGGAGAGTCTATAAAGTTTGTGCAGTTATACAATGTCACAAATAACAGAGAGAAAACATATCTGAGAATAACATCTGCTGAACCTTCCTATGCATGTCCAGCTTATTCAGTGTACTTAAAGTTATTTATAATCTTATGATTTATGATTTTATGATTTGTCCCTCTTTTTTTGCACAACTGATCTGCTTGGTGGTTACAGGAACATAGACGTTGCTATTTTTCAGCAAACTGTCACAGTGAAACCAATACAACAGCATCTGTACTGTGATTACTTCTTTCAAGATGAAAAACACCTTCATTTGGAAGCTACAACAAATTTGTTGAATAGTTCTCCTTGTCTGACTTTGTTCGGTTCTGCTGTTATTTTGCACCAGCAGATGGTTACATTCTGCTTTATGCGTTTCTGCTTATGTCATCGCCCCCCCCCCCCTTATCTTTGTCTTTCTCACACCAAACCTCTTTTCTCTCTTGCCCTTGCTGTGACCCATTTTTCTGTCTGCCTCTCTCGCTGCAGTCCACACCAGCTTTCATTATCACTGATGGCTAATGGTGTTTGGCTGCTCTCTCGGGCGCGGCTGATTCGCATTTGGAGGAGCAGCGGTGAAGAAGCACCATTGAGCCCCATTTTTTTTCTCACCGCATGACGAAGTCAGCCTGGTCAATGTCCCGTCCACATTTGCTGTGCTGGAGAATGCCACCGTTGCCCACCACGGCACACTTCTTCAGGGGCAGTTGCAGAGGGTTGTTCTGGGCAGAAGGGAAAGTGCAGCTCAGTTAGTGTAAACACAGACACACAATCATCTGGTGATTAACACACAGAGCCACGTACACACATGCACAGATGCAAATATTAATTTTCTCCAAACTGGATCCCTTAATGAAGGCAGGGTGAATGAGTCACCCGGTGCTCAGTAAAGTGCAGGACCCAGGCCTACTCTTAACTATACTTAACAGGATGCTAATGGATGCACCAACATATGAGTTGAGGAGATGGGAAAAGAGCAAAGGTCAACCAAGGATTTTAAAAAAACAATGAAGCAGGTTAAAAATATACCATAATAATACCATATCTTCCATTTCTTTTAGCTCCTTATTTCAACTTTTCCATTTTCTTTTGCATCAAGATAACTTCATCAACCCTTTATCAAACACTTTAAGCCAACTTAGGCTAAGGCTAACTATCGCAACCAAAAATAATTTCTTTTTAACTTTTTTCCAACCAGTTAGCCGTAACCTTTAGCCAACTGTTTCAACTTCATATCAACTACTCTGGTATACCTAGATAGTTAAGACAGCTACGTCACCTATTTACCCATAAAATAGCATTCATATTCATTTATTTTAGCTAACTATCCGATCAATTATTACTAGCTAACAATTTCAACCATTCATAGAGCCAAGTATTTCGTCCGTTAGTCCCTAACGTATAGCCATTTAAAGTGTTTATCAGTTACTTTTGTCAACTTCAAATGTCGAACAACTTATAGCTAACCCATTCATTCATCCCCTTCAGCTACTTTAGTAGTAATTATTAGCTACTTCAGCTACTAACTATTTAAACTGCGAGGCATGCACTTTTTTTTTTAAACCATTAGCCATAACTTTTTGCTAACTATTTGATACATCGCTTCCAGATTATTATTTCAAATATTTATCCTTCACCTTTGAGTGAAGCTAGGTCTTTTAGCGTATGTTTTAGCTAGCATGTTTTTTTCTGAAGTTTCTCTTTTACTTGCTGCTTATTGAACTACTGAGAAATGATTATTGTTATAATTATATATATTTTTTTAGCAATCTTAATCACATAATGCTGAAACAGTATTGTAAAGACGTGACCTGTTCATTAAATATAGGGATTTCTTTTCTTTGGAATTAAATTATTTGTTTTCATTTAAATGATCTACCACATACAGTACACAAGCCGACCAAGGGAGAAGTTCCACTGGTAGTGATTCACTGCCCTATCATCGTCTAAATAAAAGCCTGGTATGAGACAGTATTACAGTTGTTTCTGAGAACCCTAAAATACCATGCTTCAAGAGGCAAGAGCCAAAAATGTCCTTTTCTTTTGCCCAGCCTGCATTTAAGTCAGAGGCATGGATTAGGGGAGATGGTGGAAACAATTGTGCCCATTATTCCCCTTTGAGTGCACAAAATTGAGAATACACTCACTCACACACACACACACACACACACACACACACACACAGCTTGCCTCAGGGTCTCTCTTAGAGCGTGACAGAGTTGAGGCAGAGGACAATACCCTGCTAACAGCACATTGAGCTGGGGAGGGGTACCAGCAAGCCGGGCAAAAACTTAAGAGGGGGACACTTATTACAGTATCATGTGGTCCTGCTATTTCTGAAAAGTCATTAATCTAACTCTTTAACCATTATCTGGAACACATGTGGCTTTGTTTTCTTATTTCCATTTAGAACGGCAACCAATGTACATGTTCCTCCTTTCTTTCAATTACTTTATTAGCTTTTAAAATGAAAGAAATTAGTGACATGATGATTTATCACAAGCTCCCAGCCAAAAACATATTAAAGTAACTCTAATGTAAAACAGAGAAAAGCTGGTAATCTCACATTTGAGAATGCTGGAAGCAGCTACTCGTTTAATTACTGTTGTGTTTTTCAGTGTGCGTGTGCAATAAAAAGATTTATTTTTATTTATTCAACCTTTATCATGAGTCATTTCTTTAGCCTGCAGGCAACAAAAAGAAAAAGTGTATGAAGTGAACATCAGAAAATGAAGAGATCTGAGGAATATGCAGTCCAGCCCAGTGAACTATACGGATGCTCTACTAAACTAACCGGCAATTAACAGTCAAAGCCTAAATTGGCACATTTTCTGGCAGTAACTCAGATACTGAAGCTGTTGCCAGGCTACAGTAGTGAGGCTGTTCAAACCTGCAATGACAGCAGTGGTAATTGAGAAGGCAGAGAATATGTTTAAGTGTATACGAGAGCGTATTCTTCGAACAGCCCACCTAAACGCCGGTTACCTTCCTTCTACATATAACCAGGCCACAATATAAGCTTGTAGAGAAAGTGCAACCCTGCTTCTTGAAATAGGCAATGTATACATTAGATGGAGTGTCACAGTGTCACCATAACCGTAGGCAGAGTGATGCATGGGAGTCTGAAAATACCAACCAGTAACATCCCAGTGACACAGAGCACTGTATGAATGAATGTAACATTAAAAGAGTACAAAACAGTGTAATGATTAACTAACGTCATTCCAAAAAAAAACGACAAACACTCGAGCTGTGTGAGCAGAATCAATAGTAAGTCCTCGTCAGAAGTCACATGGTTAAAGAGTTCAGCGTAACATGGACATAAGATCAATTCAAAAGGTGTGTCTGTTCCAACAGCATCAAATCTTGTTAACTTTTGAGGGCGCCATTAGCCTAGCGTTTATGTCGCTTGCCCCACGTACAGAGGCCATAGTCCTTGCGCAGCGGCCGTTAGTTCGAATCGGACTTCGACCCCTTTGCTGCTTATCTTCCAATATTTACAACCGTGTGTCTTGTAAACGTTAAAAGCTAACTAATGTTTTCCCTGGCTTGAATTGATCTATTGTCTGTCCATGAAATACTTTTTTTCAATAACTTATTATGTAAAAAAGAAGTTAGGCACCTCATCTGAAAACTAAAGTTTATTTCCTGAAACTGCCTATTTCCTCCAGAAAAAAAAACCCCTCAGCTCTAACATCGTTTCCATCATGTGCAATACAGAGAAATAACTACTTTGCATCTGAAGAGCTGAATGTTCTTATCCTGCTTTGGTAAAAACCAGTGTGATTCCAACAAATAACTTCCTTTTCCCAAAGAACAATCCTGAAATATTCACTTTCAATCAAAAATGAAAGACGGAATATTTTTCTGCTAATGAGAAGCTGCAGCCAGCAAATGTTTGGCATTGCTGCTTAAAAGAAATGACCCAAATTATCAATTAAAACTATTGCAGATCCAATTAATTCTGAAAACCGTGCGTACATTCGACTTTACACGTAAGAAACTCTGGGTCTAAAAAGCCCACAGTTGTACATTAACCCAAAAGAACCCACAGTATGGATCATCGGCATATTAACAGTCAAAGCCTAAATTGGCACATTCTCTGGCAGTAACTCAGATACTGAAGCTGTTGCCAGGCTACAGTAGTGAGGCTGTTCAAACCTGCAATCACAGCAGTGGTAATTGAGAAGGCAGAGAATATGTTTAAGTGTATACGAGAGCGTATTCTTCGAACAGCCCACCTAAACGCCGGTTACCTTCCTTCTACATATAACCAGGCCACAATATAAGCTTGTAGAGGAAGTGCAACCCTGCTTCTTGAAATAGGCAATGTATACATTAGATGGAGTGTCACAGTGTCACCATAACCGTAGGCAGAGTGATGCATGGGAGTCTGAAAATACCAACCAGCAACATCCCAGTGACACAGAGCACTGTATGAATGAATGTAACATTAAAAGAGTATAAACAGTGTAATGATTAACTAACGTCATTCCAAAAAAAAACGACAAACACTCGAGCTGTGTGAGCAGAATGAATAGTAAGTCCTCGTCAGAAGTCACATGGTTAAAGAGTTCAGCGTAACATGGACATAAGATCAATTCAAAAGGTGTGTCTGTTCCAACAGCATCAAATCTTGTTAACTTTTGAGGGCGCCATTAGCCTAGCGTTTATGTCGCTTGCCCCACGTACAGAGGCCATAGTCCTTGCGCAGCGGCCGTTAGTTCGAATCGGACTTCGACCCCTTTGCTGCTTATCTTCCAATATTTACAACCGCGTGTCTTGTAAACGTTAAAAGCTAACTAATGTTTTCCCTGGCTTGAACTGATCTATTGTCTGTCCATGAAATTATTTTTTTCAATAACTTATTATGTAAAAAAGAAGTTAGGCACCTCATCTGAAAACTAAAGTTTATTTCCTGAAACTGCCTATTTCCTCCAGAAAAAAAAACCCCTCAGCTCTAACATCGTTTCCATCATGTGCGATACAGAGAAATAACTACTTTGCATCTGAAGAGCTGAATGTTCTTATCCTGCTTTGGTAAAAACCAGTGTGATTCCAACAAATAACTTCCTTTTTCCAAAGAACAATCCTGAAATATTCACTTTCAATCAAAAATGAAAGACGGAATATTTTTCTGCTAATGAGAAGCTGCAGCCAGCAAATGTTTGGCATTGCTGCTTGAAAGAAATGACCCAAATTATCAATTAAAACTATTGCAGATCCAATTAATTCTGAAAACCGTGCGAACATTCGACTTTACACGTAAGAAACTCTGGGTCTAAAAAGCCCACAGTTGTACATTAACCCAAAAGAACCCACAGTATGGATCAGCTCGGGCTCTCTCTCTTCAAATTCTCATTTCGTTATTTATTCACCCTCACCTCCCCCCATCCCTCATGAATGAACATGCGAGGCTCACGCCTGCAAATTAGGGTCAGATATTCATCACCCATTTACAGGCCAGGATATGAGACTGCAGATCAGTAATGGGGGATACAATCTTCATTATTAGGGACTTGTATACTACCCTGGATACATAAAACCACAGGCACACACATATACCCTTGTCCACATGCACACACACACACACACGGACATGGAACCAAGTAAATATAGCTTGACAGACCCTATCTGGATACAGAGCCACAAACTGGATCCAACAAACATTCTGTTGCTTCTACACCTGCTTTAAAACACTCCTTTTCCTGGACCAGTGGGGGAAAAAAACACGCAGGACAGGGTGTATCGCCTTGAGAAATAAACGCAGGACAGGAGCTATATTTGATGGAAAAGTAGAAGAGATGGTACAAAAAAAAACACGTCATATGCTCCTGCTAGCTGTCCCTGATTCTGTCTCAACAAAAAACAAAATGTACTGTTTTAAAAGAGGGAAAGTAAAGGATGCATGTTTTGAAAATCAATACAAAAAAAGAAACAGGAGCCTGTTATAGCTTACATTCTTTTACATTTAACAAACAGCTTTTGAAAGCTATCTAATCACTCCAACAGACCCCTTCCTCTCACATCTCCAAATAGTATGATTGACTCTGCAGCGTGCTCAGCCATTAATCCTCTCTCCTTTAGAGAGCACCACTCTGCTCCATAGCCCTGTGCCAGCATCCTTTATGGATCACCAGGATCCATTTCAGAGAATACCCCCCCCCCCGCATTCCCCATGCAACAGTGTCACGTTTCGCTGAGTGGGAGAAAAATTGTTTACAGTTATTGGCTTTTGCTTCTTTTCAAGAACACAGCTGCATCAGTCAAAGTCAAAATGTGAAACTTAATACAAGATTCGTTCTTTACCAAACCGTTTTTCACTGCTATAGATGGAACTTTTTTTTTTTTTTAAACAAGTACTTAATTTCCTTTTCCATACCTTCACAAAGAGCGGGTAGGTATCCTTGTTGACGGTGTGCGAGTGGTAAAACTCGCCGTCGTACCACAGGACCTTGCCCATCGGCGAGTTCTCCTTGGTGACCGCAAACATCTTCTTGGGATCGCAGCACTCCGTCAGCAGCTTCCTGTGCAGAGAGGGTGTAGGGTAAGAAGAGATCTGGTCTCTGGTGGTTTCTGGACCGTTTGACACAAACTGGATTAAGAATGGGCGGCTGTGACTCTGGTAAGAGACGGGCTGTAATAACTGCTAATTTGTTTGGCAGGAGACGGCAAGAATAAGATTTGTGTAAGTATGACGGGACAAAGAAGCTGCTGTGTAAACATCCAGAGCTGCTCGTTAGAAGAAATAATCACAGCGTTTCATTATAGACACATGGAGTTTCAAGCATGACGACATTCAATAACGGCCTGGCCTGGCCTGTCCTCTGCTTTGTCCCCCTCTTGGACGTAAAATCCTGAGCAGGTGTCACCTTCCCTGATGATCCTAATCGGCTTTGCCTCAGAGAATATTCAGCACATTCACAACTCAAAAGCTCCTTAAAAATAGTGTTAATTACTGTTTGAGTGAATGCAAATGTTTTTACATGTTTAAAACTTCAAGTGTTATACTGTACAATAAAACAAGGGACCACAATACAGAGCAGAGAGGTCAAAAGGAATTGGACAATAACTCTCCAAGATCCCAAATGACAATATGTTAGCTTATAAGCATTACTTATAATATCAAGCGTGTTTAAGGATGAAGTTACAAAGCTTTGTTGGGTTTAAACATGGTCTTAGTTTGGAAATACAGTTTTTATTTCGCATGATTTTGATGATAATTTACCCTGATTCCTATTTGGTATCCATCTTGATCTATATAGAAAGATATATGCCCAAACTGAGAAGGACCCCGATACAGACAAAAGGAGGTCACAGGCACTCTGTGACAGTTATTATCCTTTCTGATAAATATGTTTGCTTCTTGACATAACTTAGAAAGATTGTATTATGCCCTAATGCGAAGAAAATGCGTTCAAGAAAAGTCTTTGCCTATCTTTGTCAGGGACCCCAATGCAGACAAAGGGGGGGGGGGGGGTCACAGGCACTCTGTGACAGTTATTATTCCACAGAATCCTTGCTGATCATGTTTGCTGCTTGACATAACTTGTAAATGTTTTATAATGCCTTTTTTAGTGTGCATCCAAATGGTTATGATGTAAAGGAAATACATTCAAGAGGAGTTTTTGCACGTTATCTTTGTCAGGGACCCCAATAGGCCTCCAGACAAAAGGGGGGCAGACACTAAGCAGACTTTGTGGAAACAGTAACCAAGTAGAAAACAAATGAACAATAGCCTATGTTTGCTGCTTAATATAACGGATGTATTTGATTTCTCTCAAATGGTCGCAAGTTAAAATAGTAAATAAAGAGAATCAAAAAAAAGACCATCTTTGATAATTGCATTGTGTGTATTACTGCCCTTTTGTGCTCCGGGGACCGACGGGGTCCTGAAGGACAGCTGGGGGCACCGGGCCGCGCTTAAGAAAATCAATGGACAGAAATAAGATCCCTGAGACGAACCTGTACAGATCGACGCCGGTCTGGTTCTTCTCCCATGCTTCCCCCTGCCTCAGCACCTCCTCCACTATTTCTTTATCGCGTGGGAGTCTGTAGCCGGGGTAGATGTAGAACCAGCAGAGCACCAACACGCACAGAGCGGCCCACACCGACAGTTTCCCCCGGTAGCATCGCCCCAACATCTTTATCCCCCCCACCTCCCCACCTCCTCCTCCTCCTCTTCTCTGGTGCTCAAAACAATCGGTGCATGCACATCGAAGCAGGTGCAGCAAAACGCAGGTTGCGGTTTTCAAAGCTGGGGTTTCCGTCCGCTGCAACCCCCGCGTCTCATCCCGCAGACAGGGTGGAGTGTGAATGGAGCTGCTTGGTAGTTTGTTACCCGGTCGTTTGTCTCAAGCATCGGTATGGAAATCCGGTATCCGAGTGTCCCAACGTGGGAGGCTCACAGCAGGGTGCGGGGTTGTGGTGCAGTGTGTCGGGCTCTGCTCTCGGAGCATCACCACCATCATTACAGCCTGCGGATTCAGAGAAATCAAGGGGGGGGGGGGGGGGGGGGCGCCTCCCCTCCCCACCCGGTGTCCTGATGTATCCTAATAACGACAGGGGGGGGGGGGGGGGGTCTCAAAGTGTCCACCTCTCTCCCGCAGAAAGGTTCCTCTCCTCGGGCCGTCCTCTGCCTTGCTGCAAGCTTCAGCGCGGAAAGTGAACCGGGCCAGTCCAATTCAGTCCCCCTCCACCGTCCCTCTTCCTCCTGTCAACACCCCCCTTTACGAGACAAAGTGCTTCTTGTGCTGCTGAGGAAGTGCTAAGCTCGCTAGAAATAGCACGGTTGAAACGGAACTCGCCCTTCAAAATAAAAGCACCCTCAATGACTGTACAAAATTGAAGCCAATTTACCTCCAGCCATGGGCGCCAACTTTGCCCGTTGTAAGTAAGCAAGAAAAGGAGGCTAAGTAAAGATGATTTATGTTGCACTTTTCACAGACAAAGGTCACAAAGTGCTTTACATCAGCAAAAAAACAACAACAGCATACATACAATTAAAAAAAAGGACAAGTGAGTATATCATGGCCGGCATTATAAAATCCTGCAATAAGGAACAATAATTGGCATAATAAAACAAAGACGAGTAGGTTCACCGGGTGAAGCTGATCACCCATAGGCCTGTCTGAACATTCACGTTTTTAACTGCTTTTTAAAAGACTCAACAGAGTCAGAAAGATGTAGATGGTCAACGAATTGGATTGGTGCTATGGCCTCAAACGCACGATCTCCACAAGTGTTAAGATGTGTCTGCGAGACAGACAACGGGTGTAGGGTGTTTGACCTTAGTGAACAAGTGGGTGAATACGGGTGAATGAGTTCTGACAGATATTCTGGGGCCTGACCGTGAATGGCTCTGAAAGCGAGGCTGACAATTTTAAACGTAATCCTATATGCCACAGGGAGCCAGTGCAGTGTTTTCATGTTCTCAGTTTACTGATATTTCTTTACTGATAAAAGCATGATCTGCTTAGCTGCTTGACATAGCTGTCCAGTGATAGTGAAGGATAAAAAATGACTCAGAAATTACAGAGGGTTGGAGCGAACAGCAGAGGAGAGGGGCCCAATGTTTTGCAAGATTATAGGAACATACTTGTCTTGGCCAATAACTAGGACTTGTGTTTTATCTGCATTTAGTTGTTAAAATATCAGATATATTGCAAGCTGAACCATAGCCATCATAGACTGTATATCACAAAGAAAAACTGATTTAGATAAATGTTTGGTTCAAAATATTTCCCGAATTACCAGTATGTGCTCACCTTATGCACAAAAATCATGAATATATTGGTTGTGGGTTTTATTTTGGTAATCCTGTTCCCATGTCCTGTTTTTTCCCCCTGCTGACTTGACCTGTCTGTGTCCGTCTGGCCTCAGCTTCCCGCTGTGATATGTGATTTGAGGTGCTGCTGCCCCCTGCAGGACTTCTTCTGCACTGCATGAACAAACCAGTGAAATAGTTGAGAAACCGCTACAGCTGTTGAGCACAGTACCACCAGAGTACCTAACCCAACATTGAAGTCATCCTATTACATTTAAAATGATGATAGGATATTTAAAATGTACTCTTTTGGGCAAAAATTTACTGCCATTCTAGAAAGTCCTGCTCATAAATAGCGTCTGTTCTGACCTCTTGTGGACATAGCTGGTGCTGAATGGTTTTTGCAGTCATTTCATTTCCCATGAAACAATAATCACATGTGTGGGTGCAGGCACACAGGGCATTATAAAGTAATCTGCACTTTTCTAACCAGGCTCCCTGCTCAGTCAGCAATGTTTTTTTTTTTATCAGGGCTGAAGTGTATGAAATGATTCTTTCTCTATGTGAAGCATAGAAATAAATTATAATTAATGTACAGCCCCCTCAATTTAAAAGAAAAAAGTAAACATACAGTGTAACAGAGTGAGTTAACAGAAAAAAATAACCAGACACTATCTTATCATAGGCACTTCTTAAATTGTCGTCAATTTATGGGATAAAATCTGACATAAATGTAGATGTCATAAAAACTATGAGAAGCATTTATTGTATTGTAAAATAAGGAACTAAAATCCTGCTGCATTGTTTATCTTGTCTTATTTCCTTACCAGCCCTTTTAAGGTTCTCAAAGGTAAAATAAAATTTAAAAAAAGTCCTGAATTTGAAGATTTGCTGCATTTCTTGCATGTTAAAAATGGTATAATCTCGGAAAGATTCTCATGTAAACATATACACAAATTATAAAGACATCATAATGCATTACTTTCAAAGATAACAAAAGGCTGTAGCTACAGGAGATATCGTTTCTCAGGTTCTGTGTCCAGCACTTCACACTTATTAAACAGACGTCACAGAAAAACTACATTGCTATATTCCTAAAGAATGACAAACCAAACAAAGACCAACCAGTTTGCTGTTTTCCTAAACCTCTTATGTCCCCCTACTTGCTGTTTTGGCCAATCAAAACAACACCCAGGTGCAAACAATCTGCCCTCCCCTGGAGTCAACGAGAGGCAGTTTTGCTTTCACAAAATTAAAAGATATGAAAATGAAAAAATATGTAAGATAATGCACACGTGCACACACACACGCACACACACACACCCACACACACACACACACACTCACACTCACACCCACACCCACACAGACACACACAAACACACACCACACACACACAGCTCCACCCACTCAGTTGTCAGCATATAAAGCTGGACAGAACCGTAGCCAGCTGAGAAATGTTGGCGGCTCACTGCGCCCTGTTGGGGAACTTGGAGGCAGCATCAAGGTCAGAGCAGCGGGCAGCAGAGTGATGCCATAGCAGCCTTCTTGGCTGTAGTCATGTATCAGCTGCTTTCACAGTACCCAGTGTCCAAACTAAGAAACAACATGCTAGTCTCTAGAAGATCCAGAAAGTCAGAGAAGACAGGCAGAGGTATATGGGGGATAAACCATCTAACAGTAAACTAAATACTCATACACACAATACAGTTTGGTTTCAAATGATAACAGAAGCTTTAATGTCATTGTGTAGTCAGCTCATGCCTGAGCCTGCTGGGTCATGATGACAGCGGATTCGGATGGATTATGTGTTCAACAACTGATGGGACAAATAACCTTTCAAAGAGCAGGTGAGGATCAGGCATCAGTGGTCTGTCTTAAAGAATAATGCTGTCGTTTTGTTTCTGTTTTTTGTTTTTTTTGTATAGAGATTCAAAATGAGCTCAATTGTTCAGATTTACGACCACATATGGAGAACTGTGGGGCGACACATTGAGCTGTCACCTATCTATTTATGAAAGCTGTAAGAGTAGAAAGTGCATTACAAGCGCTTCCCTGATACCCAGGCCTCTCTGTGTTTTTTTCTTTGTGTGTGTGTGTGTGTGTGTGTGTGTGTGTGTGTGTGTGTGTGTGTGTGTGTGTGTGTGTGTGTGTGTGTGTGTGTGTGTGTGTGTGTGGAGACAGAGCGGAGTTGGGTTGCATCAGAAATAGCACTCCCACCTGCTGAGGATCACTGAAAAAAAACCGATGACAGAACATTTGTTGTCCCCCGCGTCTTCCTCCTTTTATTGCCGTTCATTGCTCACTGAGGTATTGTCTTCTGTTCTCCCTCCGTTAATCAAATGGCGTTTGACACCGTAGCTCTAATATATCTGGAAGTTTGACGTTGTATATCAAATATCTGTGAAAATAACGTGTAAAACTAGGGGAGTTCATAAAAAAGGTTCAGAGGCATGGAAACGTCAGGTTTATATCTGTTGTCAAATCTTACTTTCACCTCTGCATGATATTTTTCATAGGGTAGTGACATCAGGAAATGTAGAGTGAAGATCCCAGATTAACCTGAGGCAGGTGTGTGACATTTTTATTTCAGCATTTTTTTATCCAATATTCTATCTATCTTGCCAAATGTGTGACAATAACACACATTCTTTTTTGGGGGGGAGGGGGGGATTGATTTAATTACATATTAACAATTACATATAGCCTACATAACTGATATGCGTGTGACCACATTACTTATAGATATAATTTACAGTATGGACATTTATTTTGAAATATTTTTTAAGTATCTGGATGAACATATGCATGTATGTACTGTATGTGTGCGTGGTCAATGGCAGACCAAAATAGGCCTTTAAAAAAACTAAAAAATACATGTATATCTATATGTACGAATCCCTTAGATCATGTCTGATGTAGTTTAGCTATATGAATCCAATTGATTGATGGATGACAGATTAAACAGAACATAAAGGTCAGAAGTTGAGCTATAACAAAGACAAACAAAGTTTTATCATACTATTACTATACCTGACAAAGCTGCTGATTCATCTTCACACTGGTGTCTAATCTCAGAGAAGCCCATACATCTCACTCAGAGCTAAGTTTTAGCCTAGACTCTTCACCGCTTCATTTGACTCTTATTAAGATGTCCTTGTAACTAAAGCCAGGTTAACCAAAAACATCTTAGCAATTTGACCAGCTTTATTCCAGGATAAGCAAGTGGAAAGAACCGAAACTTGATGCTTAGGGGTTAAAGTGATTAGCAAGAAGTGTCACAGCTCAGGCCAAGATTAGCATGCATGCTCGGATAACTTGATGAAGTCAGGCCAAGACATTGTTGAACGCAAATGATAACACAAAAACACACGTGTAACAGGATAAACAAGGCAGCTGAGGCAAAGAGGTCTCGCTAATGTTTAGCTAGCATGTTTACAATGTTCGCTTTATTAGTTCAACCTGTTAGCTATTTGCCAATTAGCACTTCACTCAAAGTACAGCTCAGCAATGTCTTAAGAAATGCTTGAGAACACTTGAGCCATGAGTAAAAGTTTGCCTGACAATATAAAATAGGAAGATGAACTTTGTGTTTGCGCAATGTGTTAGCATTGTTCGTGACTATCAAGTGTCGTCAAAAGTTGACAGTCTGCTCTGTTGAGCATGATTTAAGAGAGTTCACTAGCCAACGGTACCATTTCATCATTGCATTCATAGCTTTAGGGTCACATAGGGCCATCAACGCTAATGTTGCAAGTGTTTGCTAACTGCTAAATATATTATTGTTGGCATTGTTAGGATGTGGCAATCTGAATTCTTTTCAGATTGCCACATCCTCTTCTGTCGTTCAAATCAACTGAGGATGAGATCAATAAAAAAAAATGAACTGCAACTTGAGAAATAGTCTAAAAGGCAAAATTCAGTTTTGAATGTAGGTTGTTTTTTTGTTTTTTTAAATGCTTGATGAGACCCCAACCTTTGTTTTCATATATGCTTTTATTTCAAGCCAAGCTTCCAGAGAGTTCAAGTGGGCAAAGATAAATGAAAAAACAAGACGGCAAGAGGAGAAAGTTTTTACCTCAACTTTAAATGTGGTCCGAAAATGTTTTAATGATACAGGAATTTGAGCTTTCTTCAAATCTTTCCCTTTTAAACGCGATGACTGGAGTCATTTACATGCATAGTCACTGTTCCCTCTCCTCCTCTACTTCCAGTCTATTCTCAGTCTGAATTAAATTGTATATCATCACTGTAGCAGCAGCTACTCAAACATGCTGTTCCACCTACTCCTCTTCCGATGAATTTAAAGCTGTTGTGGCAAAAGAGGATCAACCTGCTGCTATTCTAGGGCTCTATGTAATCACATCAACCAGTATTTTTGTAATAATAGCTGTGATTAGAATAGATCAAATGCCAATTGAGTCAATCCCTGTTATTTAACCTTATAATGTCACTCTACACGACATTTAACCCCCCGGATAAATCTTAACGGTAATGACGAGCACTAACAGCCTCCCTGAGGCTGATAAACAGATATGAGGCAGCAGCGTCATTAACCATCATACTTATATTATGAATGAAAGAATAACTACTTACAGCCATAAAGTTGACAATTAGATTGGAATATTGTATTAAACTATGATTGTAGATGTTGATAGTGCTACTAAATTTGTCTCACCACTGTTGAATGCTGCCTATAAGGGATGAGCGGCTTGGCCTATTCTTAGAAAGTGATTGTTTGCCTTTGCTATTTGTGAGTGTGGGGTGGGTGTACATTGTACTCCTTTGTTGCATTATTATCTCGCTAAACCCTTGTCCCTTTTTGGGTCATTATTCATCTTATTACATGCTACAAGTTTAGAGTACAATTTCTTCTTTTTTGCTAGTTCTAAATTTGAAGATATTTTGAACACACACATGTTTGTATGCTAAATTTGGTGCTAAAGCTAAACATTAAACTTAAAGCTCCTGTAAAGGGTTTTTAATTGGTTGACAAACAGACTGAAATGAATACTACTGCCTCTACCTGACCTACAAAAGCAAATTTGACCATCAGAAAAAAGATTGGCTATTTCTATATTTACACATTTATCCGCACGGAGAAGGAGAAAAGAGGTATCAATTTGTCTACAGAGGAAACCATCGTAAATACACGAACTGAAAGTTCCTCACAGGAGTTTTAATCCATAAAACAGCATACAAGGATAATTAATTACAGCTTTTCATATAATTTGTTCTGAAAGGTAAAAATACAAAGGATAAAAGCGACAACTATTCCTCAGTATGCTAACTTCCTGGATATGTGGCTAGCCGCCTACTATCTGGTCCTGGCTAAGGAGTACCGCTTGTAACCTGTAAAATTACAAATTTTGATGTTTTAAAAGTTTTTTGGATGGATAAAACAAACAGATAATCATGTCTTTTTTTGGGGTTTAGAAAAGGTCCTGGTAGGCTGGGCTAGCTGTCTACCCCTGTATCAGTCCTTTAACTCAACTAGCTCCACCCTTTGGCATACAATGAATATTTCTATGACATTTATTTTTTATTTTTTTATTTTTGTTTACCAATTTATAATTTTGTTTATATCTAAGTCTGTTTCAAGCAACAAAAGGCGATATCAGGACAATTCCATTAAGGTAATGCCCCTTGATTTATTATTACACTCCTCTGGAGTTGTCTCAGTGTCAGCCGTGGTGATATCTCAAGTCTGGTCCCATGCCAACACATTCTTGGGACCAGACGTTATATCTGCGGTCCATGCACTACACAGCTCTCATAAAAAGCTGCCTATTGTCTTCAGCGGACACTGTTTGACTCTCTGCACCACTACAGACAACCACTCTCAGGTAAAACTGCCAATGTTACATAGTGATTTTAAAATACTTCAGCTTTTTAAGTACGTTTCCAATGTATGATTTGGTTTTGTTTAAATCTATTTTGCTTTTTTTTTTTTTTTTTACATATTTAAATGTGAGGGAGTATTTAAATCTATTTAAATGTGACTCTTCATTCTATTACAAATAATTCTGAACAACTGTTATTCTACACAACAGGACAGCTTTCAATTGTTTAAAAGGTTAACATTTTTTTTTTTAGCATGAGATCTTCTGCTGTCAGTGTTCTACTTGATTTGTCAGCTAGAGAGCTGAATTGCAGTGTCACTCTGCAAAACAACATGAAATAATTCGGAGTATAGGGAATGGATTTGTCCTTGTCAAGCCCTCGCTTTAATCCTCTTGTCAAAGGATGTTGAGACAGATTACACTGTGATTCATTAGTGACATATAAATCCTAAACTGTACTAATAATGTTTCTCTTGTGTGTTGATAATTGAAGTGATGTAAGAAATGCCATGTTAATCCTCAATCCCTGAATGTAATGGTCCGTATTTGTGTGATTAACTTCTCTTTATGATTAAAAAAAACTGTTTTCAATAAACACAATCATCCACTTTTAATGTTCTCATATAAGCCTAATGAACTTTTAGCATCATCTCACTCATCTTTATTTGTTGGGGATTTCAGGAGCCCGACAGACCTGCAGAGATGAATCCCAAAGGGGTTAAGGTGAGCGAGCTACTTTCTACAGTGTTAATCCTGCATGCATGGAGAGGGGACACATTGTCCCTATGCACACACTGGCAAAGATCTGGCAGTGGTTATCTGTCGGAGTTATCAGAAGCACCGAGAGCTTTCCCCTTGACTCCATCCTAATAATAAAGCATTATCTTTTTACATGTGGCTCGCAGTGATTGTTGACTCTGTGACACTCACAGACCCCTCCATACATATCTGACTGTATATGGAGTGATTGCCTTTAAAAGACATAACTGATGCAACTATATTTTCTGAGGATGAACATTGTGTCCATCCTTTGTGTTAATGCGCCTATACAACCCTGAATAGCCCCCATCATAAAATAAATAAATAATCATTAAAATGTGATCGTCTTTTTCATTGTGACATAATATTAACAACCATTATTTTTTTGCAGCCGAAGTCGAAGATTTCGGCTTCACGCAAGCTGTCCCTCAAGGTGAGTGGTTAATACAGCCTGAGATGTTCCAAATGTATTAAGAAGGCGGGGGAAACATTTATTCATGTATTTATCCCACCTCTTAACCCACATTAAGAAAAAAAAGAAAAACAAGAAATCTTTGAGCTCTATGATGATGTACATTTTATGTACAAAGCTTTGATTCTGTCGAGCACTTGCACCTCTGACTGAAGTGGTGATCTGTTTTGTGCAATCAGATGCTTCTCCTTACGAGAGCTTGTGAGGATTTGGAGAGGGAGCGGCAGGAGAGGGAGGAGGAGAAAGTGCGCTATCTTGGAGACAAGTTGCCCCCTTTGCAGCTGTCTGGATTACCACTCGAAGAGCTACAAGTAGGAGTCACAAAACACTTAAGAGCAGACTTTTTTTTTTTCCCACAGCCAAAAAATGTACAAGATTATAGAGTTGTATGGATAAACACCACATTTCTCCTTCTTCAGAGTCTATGTAAACAGCTTCATACAAAGATTGATGTTGTGGATGAGGAGAGGTACGACTGTGAGTCCAAAGTCAACAAACACAACAAAGATGTAAGTTTCTGAACACTCTCCTGTACTGGTTTTCTTGCATGGTTAAGTCAATATTCTCAAATTAATCCAAGTTCCCTTATTTGGCTTAAAGCCAGAGATAAAAATTTAAAAAAAACTTGGAGATTATTAAGTTACCAACAAGCATAAGCACAAACTGAATTTTGCAGTTTGCTTTGTATCTTCTAGATTCACGAGCTAAAGCTGAAAGTACAGGACCTTGGAGGAAAGTTCAAAAAGCCGGCACTGAGGAAGGTGAGGGTGTCTGCAGACGAGATGATGAGGGCTCTCCTGGGCTCCAAACACAAGGGCTCCATGGATCTCCGAGCCAACCTCAAGTCTGTGAAGAAGGAGGACGTCAAACAGGACAAGGTATCAAAATATTTCATCTGTCGGTCTCCCTACTCCCCTGAGGTGTTCCAAAGCCTTTGTGATGTTTTAATTTTTCTATTCTTATTTGCTCAACTCAAGGTGCTCACTACTGAAGTGGGTGACTGGCGTAAAAATGTGGAAGCGATGTCAGGCATGGAGGGTCGCAAGAAGATGTTCGATACAGCGGGTGGAGCACAGTGAGACTCGCAAAAAATGATGACGCTAGAACACTTTAGCTGAGCTGGGGAAAAAAGGTGTCTAGAAAAGAATGGAGTACCAGAATGCTTAATGACTCAGAACCTGTAGGAATTAAGATAAAGGCTTTTCAGCAGCGCCTCCATAGACAGTGCAATGACTCAGAACACTTACAGAAAAGTTTAGTTTGAGTAGAAACCCATTGTTTTGTTTTTTTATTACCAACGTGTTTTCTTATGACATCTTTAGACAATTAAAGTGGATATGAATAAACACTCAGTCTTTGATGTTCCATATTTGTATTTGACTTTATCATGTTTCATTGTACTGGCAGCCGTTGGTTTATGTGCGGCATGTAAGAGGCTGGAAAGCAGCTTAACTCATGATGGATTTAAAAAAGGAAGATGGGAGGGGGAACAACAGGTGTAATCAAACTCATAATGTTTAAATAGATCTTGGATGTATCCATTATAAAAGTTGAAAAAACATCTTATCTTGTATTATCTCTTGAACTGAGGAGAAAATGTAATGATAATGACTGTTTCTTTCTTGAAGAAAAAGATAAAGTTTCAGACATTTGGAAATGTTTCAGACATTTGGAAAAACCCAAGTAAAGGTTTGAAAGAAAATTGGCCTTGAATTAGACGATTGCAAAGGCCAGGTTTATCGTCAAAATTGCATTGGTGGTATTTTAAAATAATGGGGGATAAAAGCTGTATCGCTTTGATTAAAAGTAAGTTTTTTTCCATGAGTTGTATTCAGTGTGAAAATAGAAATAAACCACAGGAGACTTTCCAGCAGATGGTGAATCTTAGACCCTCAGAACACCTGGGCCGAGTATTTTTAGCCATGACTTCGTCCTCGGTAACTCCAATCCTTTAAAAGCAAAACTTGAGATGGACAGCATAACCTGCAGCCATTGTTATAGCACACATGCATGTTCCTCTCCTGTGTGTCAGTGGGTTGACTGGCTGCTGTCGCCAAAGCCTTTGTTATTTCAAGTATGAGAGTTACACTAACAATAGCTTCAGGATCCCTGGAAGTACAGGTCAGTTGATGCATTGTATGCTTTTATTGGCTGTTTATGGAAAGGTGTGTTTAGACAGCTGATACAAATCTCTCAAGAATGTAAATAATGCATATGTATAAACACGTGCAGTGTGCAGGATAATCATTTCTAAAGTTGGGTTGGGTACCATTAACAGTGGAAACAAAAACCCATCATTTATACCCGTATTCAATGGTACCTTTTATTATGGTACTTTACCCTCTCTGTAATGACAAATGTTATTTCTGTTGAAAAAAATCTTTAATCTTCTCAATTTCGACATTGTTTAGATTATTTTACATACCAAACAAAATTTAAAAAACAAAAGTTACATAACTTAATACTGGTCTTATACAGAGGCACCGGTATTTAATATGCTAACCCACATGGCCTAACAAGTGAAAAGGATAAGCTAATATATGGCCACCAATTACAAAAAGCCTTATCATCTCCAACAAAAACGTATCCACTTTACTAATCTATTAATTGAAAATGTTGGTAAAGTTGTCGATGCCTTTTTTCATATTTAGTGGTACATGGGGGGTTCACCAGCTTAGGTGCAGTTTGAAGTGTTCAGCTTCGGCTATTAAGCTAGCATCAACTCACACAACAACTTCTCCAATTAGCCAAATAATTACTTGAAGATGGAAGTGAACTAGTTCAGGTTTTTTGTGAATATTCAACATTCAGTGCTGGGGGAAAAAAAAGTGTGCTAACATTAGCTGAAGCTCTTCTAAAGCTAAATTAAGACAAGACTGAAGACTTGTTTAAAACAAGGACTTCGACTCTTTTTCTGTGTGTACCATGCACTCTCTGGAACCAACATTTGGAACCAAATTATTTAATCCAAATCAGTACTTTTTAGTAACAACAAATGTCAGCTGGCCCTGAGGAATGCAAAGTTTAACAGATGAAAGTGTCACTGTCACACCCTTCTTAGTTTGCATAAACCTGTGTGTGTGTGTGTGTGTGGGGGGGGTATGTGTTTACTCATGCTCTTGCCTGCCCATGCTCTCTTATAATAAAGAGCAACCCAGGTCTCAACACCCTGTATCTATAAATACCCCCTGATGAATGACCTTCACATAGAACGAATGCTCCAGATGTGCTAAATTCACTCATGTCAACACCACATAGTGACTGTTAACATGACAAAAAAGGTCATGACGCTGGAATCTTCTTTGGACCTTGACGAGGTGAGAGACACATTAAAATGTGAGCGGATGTGTCAAAACTCACACCAACACGGTGACTGCTGCGTGTGGGCTCTAACTGTGCTTTAGTGTCAGTGCCACTGGGTGGCAGTCAACAATCAGAGGACCACAGTACTTCTGCATTAAATAACCAAAAGTTAACCAAAAAGTGGATGCAATCATGTATTGGAAAGTCAAATCTACAGATGTATTTTAATCTTATAACTTGGGAAATTTTATGTCTTTCTAATAAATGATGTCCCAAAATTCAGGCGTCCGAAGTAAGGGAAATATTTCTTCAATCCAGTACTCTCAAAATGAAAAATAAAGGATAACTTTTGTTCATCTTATAAATGAACACATGCAGAATTGAGTTTATTTTCAATAGACGTTTGGAGAGGGGGATAGACCGTATTAAACTTTATCTTAAAAAAAAGAAACAGTTGGAAAAATGTATGTTTTATGAATACAATCTGTTTGTTTAAAAGAAGACTCTTCAGTCTTAGAGGACATAATGATTCATTTTATGATAAGTGTTGTGATAAACAAGAAGAGGTACTGTGGAGCCTGACATGAAATAATGACAGCTGTGGCTCTGAGAAGGGTTAGTTCATTTCACTGAAGTAATAACACAAAGGAATAGAAAAATGATAGTTAGGCTGCGAATAAAACACAGAGGCAGATTGTATTATGTGTGTGTGTGTGTGTATGTGTGTGGTCTGATGAGGAAGAATGATTGATACCATTAATCATCAACATGCAGCATGAGCAGGGTATTAATGACCGGAGGGTACTGTGGAGACATTATTGGAAAATATTTGACAGTAATGGGGGGGGGAGATAGTGATTAAACTGGCCTCCATATGACCCACAGCATGTGTTTGAAAGCAATCACGTGTTGATGAAATGTCTTCAGCAAAATGAGTGTTATCCATAATTTGTCTACAGGTAAGTTAAGTGTTAAACAGAACCAAAACCACAAAGACAGAGTACAAATGTTTTTTTTTTTTCAATGTGCCATTTCTTTTCCAGTGTTTAAAATAATAAATCATAATGTTGCTTCAGGTGTTTCTCAACTGTTATGTGAAACAAAACCTGCAATTTACAACATTTATTGTAGATTTCCCTTTCAAATGTCTCTCCTCATTATCAGTGCCTGTCGCAGTTCATGTACTTGGCAACAAGAGAGGATCCAAATGCAGAACCTCAGGCAGAGTAGTTTAAATTAAAGTCACTTTAATAGAAACTAAACAAAAACAGCCAAATAGTCGACGATTTGGGGGCAAATAAATGCAGACAAAGAACTCCCTGACAATGTAAGATGTGCAACCAAGCGTTGACCTCCAGTTTTGAAAAAGTGCTAAAAAGTGCAGTCCTGGAAGTCACATACACACTCCAAGTTAATAATCCCATGTTTACAGCCAAAATACACGTTTTCTTCTGCATAGGTTTTTATAGGCACACGCTGTATGGAGGATTACTTTTTTAAAACCTAATCTCTTTTGATTTCATGAATGATAAAAGTTATGTATAACTCGGGGCGTGGCTGATCTGACTTCAATGGGTCTCAAAAACTTGCTTCAGAAACCAATGGGTGACATCACTTAGACTACGTCCATGCTTTATACAGTGTATGTGTGCTCCTTAGAGCTTCCAGGGAAATGATGAGCAGGTGCAGTGAGTCAAGTGATTGGGGAAGTAATTAACATGACTTTGATTTACATATTGCAATAATAAAGCTTAATGATTGAGAAGCAACAGAAAATATCCTTTTTTTTATTTTTGTAGCTTTGAAATAAGGTCATGGGGTAAAGATTTTTAAGAAAGAAAGAGAGAGGGGGAAATGAATGTATTTACTTCTCCACTTCAATGTTCCCCTGTTGGTTTGAGGTACAAAGTCGCAGACTTCCTGTGACCTCTTGGCTTATGATGATGACTAAGTACTGTACAGTAAGTGTTTACGGCTTTCTGGTGGTAAAGTGACAAATAAGCTGCTTGAGGCAAATCCTGTTTCTTCTCTAAATATTCGCCTATATTTGGAGGTAATGACACAGGAAAAGGAGCTTAAAAAGAAGTATTAGAAAGGTGGATTCAAGGGGTTTAAACACACAAGTGCACTTACACACACACACACACACACACACACACGCACAATGTGCAAAATGCTCCCCTCAGTCAAAAAGTGTTAATTGGATTCGGAGTGAGAGGTGAAGCTCTTTTCAACCTCAATGAAACATTTACAAGCAGCAGATAGAAATGACTGGAAGCAAAAAAGATGAAGACACATTTCTTATTCAGAGCCAAACCATTTGACCCAACCAAAAAGGTTGAGGGTTAGCTTTTGCCTCGCTTGTTCTGAAACTACAGGTGCCTAATGAGCACTACATTACTTTACAGTACATAATGTTACCTCATATTTCTTCAAAAGTATTTATTGATTTTTTGATCGCCTGGAAGAGTGAAACCAGCTGTTAACAAAACATTGCAGATTACCATTCCTTTACACATTTAATAAAGGCTAGCTAACATGTCAACAAATCCAGAAGAACCAAATTAAATTATAGTTTTTGCTTCCTGAGACGTATCTGGCTCCTCAGCTGATAAATGATCCGCCATGTTGACTAGCTAGTTGCTAAAAAAAATGTCCCGTGGTTTGGTGCTTGGCCAAACGTGTATACATTTAAACTTCATGGTATGGAACAAAAACTGTCATACTGTCGACTGTTAAACCAAAGCAAAATGCTAAAAGATACTATAACAGTCTGAAGACTTCATCCGGAAGCGAGAAATTTGGTGTAAAATCTTTGGGGAGTCAAAAAGTAAGTCCACTTCTTTCATTCAAAAATGTGTTTATTTGCGTAAACGTTTGGGTAAGTGCTTATTCCCGTTAGCCGTACAATTAGCTCTCAAAAATACTTTTCAAAACTTAAAAAAAAATAAAACTTGGTGTAAAGTTGAAATTCCATGAATGGTAAGAGGTGACGCATCCTCTGGACCACATTGAGAAGCTCTTGCACAGTGTTGAGTATTTTTCTGTTTGTTAGTGTGTTTCTCAAACATAAAAGCTGTTTCACAGCAGTTGCATCAGCTAACAGCGGTGGTTTTACACCACGTCAGACCTCGCCCTGCTCACCTGTGATGGACTTTGGTCTGTCTCTGATCCCGAGCACAATCACCTTAACAAAGATGGGAAGGAAATAAAAGCATCAAAGGAACCAAGAACGGGTTGCAACATGTAGCGTAGTCACATCTTTTAACTGACTATTTTAATTGCTTTTTTTTTTTTTTTTGAAGTGGTGCTACTGTGTACATACAGAATAATTCGCCTTAAGTATCCGTTAAACTGTATTTCCAATCAGGACTCTTAAGAACACTGTATCTCTTTATTTTAATCACAGGATAAGCAGTAATGCTATTATTGGTTTCCTCTGAGCCAGTGGGGAGGGAGAAGGGGCTGATGGGTATTGGTTTTGGACACCATAGCAGACCAAGGGGTCAACAAGATGCAGCCATTAAAGATTTCCCTCTCTTTAAATAGCTGGATGCTTTAAAAAGAGATGCAAATACATATGAAGAAGAAATCTGTGCAGTTCATCAAAAACTCTACAAACATCTAAAGCATACGTCTGCATGTTTCTCCACTTTGGAATAACATGATCAGGATAACTTTCACATTTAGATATTAACAAACAAACCTCCAACGCTTCCAAAACGTCATAATAAAAGACAAGATGGCAAATTACAAGCACCCACTGCTTTGTGACAAGCAGAGGGGAAAATTCTGCTCAGCTGATCCTACATCGCCCCAAGTCTCCCTGCAGCAACCGTGTGAATAGCCTCTCATAATTAATTATTAATGGTGATGTTGCAATTTACCCCCATTGAAGATGTTGGAGAAGTGCAACTATGGAAGTACAGGTATAAAAAAACAACAGCAGGACAAAACATTTTGAAAGCTATTGTGGTCAAGACATTCAATAGTAATATACTTATTATAAACAGTCCTATTCGCAAACACCAGTTTCCTAACCCTAACCCTAGAGGGAAATTCATTCTACATTTCCACCTTGGTGTGACCCAAAGAATAAATTGACTGTAAATCAGTGTGTGGACCATCAGTGGGGCCGACAGTGATGGGGAGTGATGCACAATTCATGGCGCTTCGATATATTCTTAGAATACTGCCCCTGAATGATCAAGACTTTCAAAATGTCTGTATTTCAATTTTGGCACTAACCCAGAATCTCTGGATTCACGTGAAAGATGTGAATGTGCAAAATTCTACACATGAAATCCAACAGTGGGTCTACTGGGAAATATGATAGATGGAGTAACCTCATCATTTGAACACAATATGTATGTAAATGAATATGTTTATGTCAGGCTTTGTTGTTCTATAATTTTGTAAAACCAAATAAAATATATTCTTTTCTGTATTTGTAACCACTTTTTCATACCCAACAACCCTGAATCCCAGCGTAGAACACCTTATGTTACTCATCTGCTGCTCTTTTATTTCCATCTATTCCTCTGTGTACAGATACTTTGGAAAATCAATGTGGAACTATTTTTTTTTTTTTAACCTGGACTCCCCTTAGTAGTGTACCACACACACAGTATTTTCAGCATTCAGCGTCGGCCTCTCTAACTCCTACTGGATTAAATATTGAGACTGTAAAATAGAATTTTTAAGCCCTTCTGAATTGGTTTAGATTATTTCTTAGCAGAACTAGCAGCTTGGCTCTAGGACTGGTTGTTGGTTGGTTGGTGTAGCTGGTCATGGTCACTGGAGGATACAAATGTTTTGTAAATGTGAGCATGCTAGCACACTTAACTAGGATCAGGAACATGGTGAACATTTGACCTGCTAAGCACTAGCATGTTAGCAACATTTTGGTTGAAAATGGCATACTGGTGTTTGTATTTAGCGTTGCATTTATATAAAAAAATGACATTGCGGACACAAATTTCTTCATGGCATTAAAAACCCTTTTAATTCTGTCTCAAGAGCATTTAGTGTACACATCAAGCAATCCTTGCTGCTACTTAGCTAAATCTTTTTAAGTATGGTACTTTACTTACCAGACGCTCATGGTGTCAATGACTCACTGGCTTGCTTCTCTCAGCTGGCACCTCTGCAGAGGGTCGCTAATGAAGTGTAGCATTGGAAGTAATTCATCTCGACCTGACATTAATTGCTTTATCGTGTCGTCCAACTCTTATCGCGTCTCTTATTGTCATTAATGCGCCAAAGTCCTTGGAAAAATGTTTAATTCCTTACTCCTGTCATAAACCTTAAACTTTTCCCCTCTCCATCAGTTCTTACAACGTGAACACATTAGACTTCTTTGGCATCATTCATTGCAAGTGACAGCTTTATTGTGATAAATGTCTCCTTTTCATTGTGTTTGTCTCCCAAAAACTTTTCATGCCAAAGGGATAATGATAACACGTAAAACATCCTTAACCAACGAGACATTTTAGGGCTCAAAATCTCCTATTCTGAGTCGAGTCAGGTGCAAGCAGCCACCCATTTATCGATATTAACGAGAGGCCCTGCCCCCAGAGGAGCCAAAGAAAAGAGCAGTTATCTTTAATTGCTAAGTCTGAAGATTAGAGAAAAGTGAGAAAGTACTTTAAATGCTGTATAGTGATAGAATGAAGTAGAGTGCTCGCTTCAAATGGAAACTTTTCAAATATGTATGCAAGTGTTGAGTGCTATGGCTACTCAAAACAAACACAGGAATCCTTGTTAACTCCAGACACTCTTTGTTTCGAGAGGCAGCTTTCTGTTTCTTCGGGTTCACATTCGTGCACTCAGTCTGCACAGACTGCATCAAACACATCTGAATAATGAGAGAGAAAACAGCCGATACACTTTCAACTGAGCAACAAAACCCAAGATACGACAGCTCTCTGGGGAGAAAGCCTACATGGAAACAGCACACTTTTGAGATTAAAAGTTCTGCAGGAGGATCCTAAGATGGGACAAAACTTTAACACTGCAAACTTATTTTCCAACTTCTCGTTTAGAGGAGACGGGTATTTGAATATAAGCGATCTCTCAAAGGTTGTAGAGGTTATATTGTTTGAGATGATATTCAGATATTGTATACCAAGTCTTTGCACATTTTAGCTGAGCGTGTGCATTTCCAGTATGAATGGCGCCTGTTGCCAATGAGCCTCTGAGGCCCCCTGCTGTAACAGATGGCTGACATCATTCAGGCTTTGTCTATTCATATTTACAGGATATGGTCCATGGGTAAAAGCCAACACAAGGTTCACCCTCATTTTAGAACAAGATTAATATCCGCTCTGCGTTTTGCATCACTGCTTATATTTTCTCTGCTTTGCTGCTATGTCCACCCGGAAACATCCAGTGTCAACCAAAACACAACTTAAAAATACATGGAATAAATATGGAATCACTTTACTATAAGTCTATTTTTTCAGAAAAGGCGATTGACTTATCTTTAAACTTATGCATGATCAAACTGCAGCTACCATCTTTGTAGTCTCTTCGTCATAACTAGAAAGCAAATAAAGTTTAGAATCTCCTGCTGCATGATATCAGACGGGAAAACTTTATCATTCATATCACACTTTGTACCCAGTCGTTTCTGATCAAGGACATGCAACCTATTGAGGCTTCAGATTCCTGGAGGGTAATTGGTGTTAAAGGTGGGTTGCAGCTCTTCCCGCTTAAGGTCCAGAATAAGCAAGGCTGGACGCTGCAGATGTCACCCCAGCAAAAAGTCACTGCTGGCAGCTTTTCCAATTTTTACAATCCCACAGTAAAATGCTCTTTTGTCTCTTTCCAGTTGTGTACTGCTAGTCGGGTGCGCAAGCCCATTTTTCCCTTCATGCAGCTGGTAAAGCAGCCATATGGAAGCGGAGGACCCTGGCTGCACCCACACTGGCTCACCACTGTGTTCCTAATACCTAACTGGCTCAATGTCAAACCATATTTATATTTCCTCTGAGCGGGGTGTAAAAAGTTATTCAAACACTTTGAACATTTTCCATGTCCAGCCAAAATAAATAAACAAACAAGTGCAACATTTTGAACGTTATCATAAAAATAGCATTAATCACAGAATATCATTAATGTCACATCAATTCTGGAGGACATTGGCAGACTGTCGTTCGCCTCATTAGACTGCCGATCATGAATTAAAAATAACGAATTTAACAAAAGTGACTCAACATCATCTTGTCAGTTTTAAAACAACCTGCCAAACACAAACATGAGGCCTGAAACTAATAAAACATGTATTCAATTGACAACAAACTAAAACATAAGTAGAAATTCCTGCACATTGGCAATGCAGAAACTACAGCACCAAGCTACAGCAGCAGAGCACTCTCTCAGTGAAACATCACTTTAGTCTTTATCAGGAGAGATCATCTTTGCAAACCTAAAACCCATTTCCTCTTCTTGCTCTGCTCTCTGCTATCTTCTTGGTTGACTTGTTTTTTATTTCCCTTTTGGTGAAGTCACCGATAGGAAAGCAGAGACTGAAAAGCAGAATATAGCTTCCTTTCCAAACTATATCATTTGTTTACATAGCGTTAAAAACTTTTGGAAATGGTAAATGTTCATGTTAAAGAAAGACAACGTATACACAGTATAGAATAATTAAATCATTCTTAGACTGTGCTGCGAAGTGAGCCCCATTAAGAAGAGCTGTTACATTCTCCACTATACCTTTTTTTTTTAATCCTGTAAGGCAAACTTTCCTCCTTAAAAAAAAAGAGCTTACGCCCAACATACCAAGACTGCTCAAAAAGAGCCCCACGAGCGATATTAATCACATCACAAGTTCACATGGAGAACAGGCTCTTCCTGATCCCCATGCTGAAGTCAGATCTGGAACACCGGCAGACATTTTCAGAAAGGCAAGTCTTGCGTTGTGATAAGAAGTGGATGAGAACTGGAGAGGTATTGGAAGAAAAAAATATCAACATTTTTAAGCTACAACATTCAGGTTGCTTCAGATTGAAAATAGTAAAATGGTAGGCTAATCAGCAAAAGGCTAAGAATAGATTAACAGTTGTTTAACAGCTGAGAGACAGTTGTAATATCTTTATGATGGTCATCAGTGCTGTTAATCAAATTTGACATCTTTCAGGGGCGTGTGCAGACTTTCAGGCAGGGGTGGCCTGAAGTGTGACGTGTACACACAAACACACAAATAAACATGATTTATTTATCCTTTCCTATTCCACTCATAATCTCTACTTGTATTAACATACAGTAAGATCATGGCATATACCTCCATAGCTTAATTATTTCATGACCCAAAATATGTATGTTCAAATTCACAACTTGAAGTACTTCAAAACACATTGATGGGCAATGTTTTGGTACCGACTCAGTTAGCTCACTGCTTTCCTAAACTCCTGTCTTATGAAGGATGCAAAGTATTTATTTAGATTAAATAGTACAAACTAAAGAAAATATTCTCCATTGACATGTGCAGTAAACTACGTGACGTAAGTGGTAAAAACAAGAAGAGAATAGCAGATTTTAACACAAGGCCTGCCTCTGACAAGGCAATTAGCCAATCATAGTTTCATATTTTAGGATGGCCAATCAGAGTTGAGGGGGGCGCCATGCCACCCCTCTTGACACACCCCTGGTATCTTCAACAAACCATGACAAAAGATAAAAATGTCTACAAAAGATGTCACCAAAGCAGCTGGCAATGATTTTGTATATTCTCATATTGTAAAGTGACTAGAGTATGTCTCCCTCGTTTATTTGGGTTGTCTACCACTAGCTGTATGATATAAAACAATGGTTACAACAAGTTTCTGCTCTGAAATGGTTTTCAGGGGGTTTCTGGATTTTCTTTCCCCCCCAAATGCTGCACATATGCTTTCAAACTGTTGTACTATTCGTGCTTGTGTTTTGACTATTTGCATGTTTTGTGTGCAACACGTACAGGGCCACCTCACCTCAACACAGCCTGAACAAATTCTGTACAGATTGAGTTTCCTCTGAAGGGATTACTTAATGTTCCTACACGTCTGCTGTAGTCTACCAGGGGCTGTGCAGTTTAGTTCAGCTCTGAAGCGTGAGGATTATTTTAAAGGCAAATCAAAGTCCTCGGGGATTCAATTTTCAACAAATTACTTGGTGAAGTGGAACTTTCCTTGCAGGAGGAGAGAGACTGGTGTAAACACATGTTGGGCTATGTGATTCAAAGTCTGTGGATTCACATGTGAAACGTGCAAGACGTGTTGACATCACCGTCCACTACGGCCCCGCCCCCGCTGATGCTGATTCCCCCCTTGCATCAGCACCATTTAGAGGGAGAGAGAGAGAGAGAGAGAGAGAGAGAGAGAGAGAGAGAGAGAGAGAGAGGAATAGAGAGACTACCCAACCCTGGCAGAGCGTATAGAGGCGTCAGACAGCGGCCACATCATCCCGGTTACGCATCTTTTCGAGGCCTCGTCGACGGTTTGCAGCGCCAGAAAACATCCGAAGAAGGAGTCAACAAAGCCGGGCACACGGCCACAGCTACAGTCAGTGATGGAGAGCCTGCTGGATAACCCAATGAAAGCCGTTCTTTACCTGAAGGAGCTCACCACCATCGTCCAAAACCAGCAGAGCCTGATCCAAACGCAGCGCCAACGCATCGACGAGCTCGAGCGGAAGGTGGAGGATCTGATCGGAGAGAACCGGCAGCTTCGGGACCCCCATCACTACGTCCAGCAGCCCGCTCAGCACCTCCACCACCACCACCACCCACCACCGCCACAACAACAACAACAACAACAACAACATCACTCAACCCACCGCAGCGCCAGTCCCCAAGCGCCGGCCCACCTCCATCAGCACGCGGGGAAAGCTGCAGCTCACCTCGGCCAGCAGCAGGCGCAGCAGCAGCAGCAGCAGCAGGCGCAGCAGCAGCCGCCTCCACCGCAGCAGCATCCGCAGCAGATTCCCGGTCTGTCCGCCCAGCCTCAGCAGCACCAGACCCCTCCTGCTCCGTCCTCTCACCACCCGCAGCAGCTGCAGCTCGTGCCCACCTCGCCGCAGTCTCCAAAAGCGAGCCAAGGAAGCCCGGACTCCGGAGAGGAGGACAAGAGGAGCCCCTGCTGCAAGTCGCTGGTTCCGCAGACTCCCACCACGCTCTGCCGCTCGGTTGGACTGGCCAGGAAAACGGAGTAAGTATAGCTTCCATGCTCTCTGCTCCGAGTTCAAATGTTGAAATAAAGCGATCAAATGAACTTACGCACCTGAGCAAAAGTGTGCTCATTTCCGTATTACCCCCCCCCCCCCACCAACATGACCTTTATTTGAATCCTAGCATGGTAAGAAGACACTCCTAAGAAAACGAGATTTTCCTCTCAAAACAGAATCAATAATACATTCAGTGACCCTAATAAGATGGATATTTTCGCAGTGTACTCCAGCAGATTGTCACATCTAAATATAGAGAATGTACTTGGACAGAAAATAGTGTATCATCCTCAAAGGGCCATCAAAAAAAAACAAAAAACAACTAAACAAGCCTCACGAGAATAAGCTGAAATTTTGGAAACATATTCAAGGAAAGCTGTGAAGGCAAACAGAAAAAAATATGCAACACAGTGTAGTGTAATACAGTATGGTCCTGTGCTGTAAAAATCCGAGGCTGTTGGTGTTCTTCGATTAACTTCACACCCTCTCACGCCAAGCCCAGGTTGAATTTTCTGACAGGTGATTCAAGCTCCTCGTGAATTTTCACTTTATTCGCTCCGTTGTTGCCCTGTTTAATCAATTGCATGCTTAATGGATATTGATTTGTGAGGACCCATGGCTCGCCTTTTAACTGTGGTTGGTTTGTTAATTCTGCACCGAGGTGGACTGTCACTCATCTTCAGGGACTAAACACTGTGATTACGTTTTTTTTTTTTTTTTTTTTTTGGGGTGGCTTGTGACTTTTTGGGTGGCTTTTCTCCCCCCGGAGGAGGACTTGTTTCCCTTTGCCTCCTCCTGTAGTTTCCACACTTAGGATATGTTATCAGATGAGTATCTATTTATTTATTTTTCAAAGAAATGCGCCTGCTTTTAGGCTCTGCAGATGAAGCGACTTTGCAGGTGCCAGTAGAGCCCGATGACATTGTAAACAAACTTATAAAACAAGGGTAAAAGCTAATTCCTAATAGAAAATCAATGACGTTGAGATAAACGTCAGCACCTTCACATCTAAAACACCTATAATAAGGTTCTAATTTGCAAGCTGGAAGACTGTAAACGGCGGTTTCTCATTAAGACGCCTGAAAGATGTCACACTGGGAAGACAATATCTAAGAAACGACACAAATACATTAGCTGTTACCTATTAATCAAGGCTGCAGAGAGCTGCTGATAAGCCTTTAGCCTGAAGTGATAGGTTTAAAGTCACTTTCTTGTACATTAGTTGGGAGACAGTGTCGAATTTATGCCACCATTCAGAGTTGATTCTAGTTAAGTTATGTAACTCAGGCTGAAGGCTTCCTCTCGGTGTAGCTTACAGAGCTGATATACACAACTTATTTCATAACTAACGCATCATTCAGGCAATTTGTCAAGTTAAAAGACCTGATAGCCAAGTGGTTATGCACGTGCTCCATGTACAGAGGCTATAGCCCTTGTTGCTGTGGCTGTGGGTTCGAGTCCATGTCTCGCCTCCCAACATTTCCCGTCTCTCTTCAGCTGTCTTATCCAATAAAGACAAAAAGGCCCAAAAAACAACTTAAAAAAACTGTCATCTCCTTGTACCAGCTTCTCAGTTTAGTAACAGGATGCGTGGGTGTGTGGCTCAAACAAGAGTCTGTTTGAACACATGGACATGCATAATTAAGGCTTAATTTTTCACAATCTTGTATTGCTTTATTTGCATCATTTTACATATATAAACACATTTTTAGCCTTTCCTGGATAGGACAGCTGAAGACAGTAAATGATGGGAGGAAAGAGTGGGGGACGAAATGCAGCGCAAGGCGGAGGTCAGATTCAAACCTATGGTCGGTGCAACGAGAGCTGTAGCCTCTGTACATGGTGTGGGCAACAGAACTGCGAGGCTACCCGGCTTTATTTGACTCCATTAATGTTTTGAAAATAAATGTTAGATTATTTGATTTGAATCTAATTGTAAGATGCGTCAGTTTTAGTCTTTCCTTATTTCACAGACCAAATAATGATCAAATCCTGCTCCTCCAGTGTCAGGACTGTCACCTTCTATTTTGTTATGTTGCTATGTAGAATAGGATTCTTGTTGCAGGTTTCTTGCATCAACTCAAGGTTTAACTAGGGCAAAAGAGAACCGTGCATCCTCTTCGATTTCATGTAAGACGTGAAATCTTCTCATTTCTATTTGCGTTGTGTGCTTAGGAACTGTCCGTGGTGCTGACTGTTCTTTGCCCCTATCAAGGTCACATGAATTGCCTGGGCCAGAGCTGCACACAGTAACACACAATACAGAGCAGTGAGCCCCATCTGTTCCACCAGGCTGCATTTTCATTGTTTCTGTTAATCCAGATTGACTTATCATGCTATTAAGATACGATTCCTAAAGAACAGGGATCAGAAATCCTATACAGCATGATGGCTAGACAAAAAAACACACTTACACAATTGCTTGATATTGAATTGCCCAGACATGAACAGACAAGTGACAAGTGAAGTGCAATGTAGTTTCCACTTAAAGCGTTGACCCAGTCAGACAAGATGGTGTAATGCTACGCTGTCAGTGCAGCAGGAGAGGTAATATTTCAGTTAACTGGTTGATGACAAAGATATGTCGAAAACCTACCACTAAAGGTTTATACTCCATGTCAGTTTGGTTCTCCATTATGTTCCTTACTTCATGGTATCTTTTGTAAATAATAATAATAATTTGAGGAATGCAAATCTAGGCTGCCTTTAGCTTATAAAACAGTGAATGTTGTTGAAAGGTCGTTTCCAGTTCTAGCAGACTTCTCAAGTATGGGCTCCATTTCTCATATAAAGAATCTTTAGTGTTGGCGCAAGTGGTAGTAAAAGTCCCATCTTGAGCAGGCGATGTGAAAGGGGCTAATTTATCAGATTCTTTGGAATACAACCTTCAGACCCTGACCACTGTAGCAGTAAAGTATTAGAGCATTTTGGCTTCCCACCAAGTGAGTGATCTTTGTGGAAAATGGCCGTCTTGTGTGTATGTTGCATTGCTCCTTCTGTTATCTTGATTGTCCTTGTCTGTGCTTCCCATCCTCTAAACTCACTGTGCACTGTTTGATTCCTCTTCATCATTATCTCATCCTCCCTCAGTTCCCCTCCCACACCTTTTTCTGAAATCAGCAGCTTATGCTACAACTTGGATCAGCATTCATTGCCATCCTCTAACCATCAGGCTCTCAACCACTTAAACCATCTCCCTGCTGGGCTGGGGTGTTGAGTCCAACCTGTCCAAAGGTTCTCTGTATACGCTTGAGGGCCGCCAAGACTATGTGTGTTAAAATGAAAGAGTGTGAAGGCTATGCGTTCAGGAGGGAGTCAAGAAAAGTGACAGGTGTAGGAAAGGTGTTGGGGTGCATACAGGCGCATGCATGTCTGATAGGCAGCAAGCCTGTTGCCTGAGGTGGAAATCTCAGGGTCCTCATAAGGCTCCAGGTGCTTCTAAGCTGCTTCCTTGCCTCCCACACACTTGCAGATATATTAAGCTCCTGCTCTTACACACAAAGTACTCGCTAATGCATACAGACCCTAACATGCCACATGCCAACTGGCAGCCTGCACGATTTTCCACATTGGCCGTAACTCTCTGCAACCACCATGCCCTCGTTTTTTCCTCCTGCTGGACTCGGACCAGCTGGGGCGTAGAATGTATGCCATCTACCGCCTGTGCCCAATCTGCTTCAGGAATAAAGCGGGATGTATAGCTAGCTCTGAGAGGTGGGGGTTGGGGGAGGGGGGCTCAGCACACTCAAAGAGACACATACATACATTACAGGGGAACCCTGCTGAGTGCCTGCTGGATGCTGCAGTCTCTCCGTGTTCTGAAGCTCTCAGATCAATGTGCCTGGAGCACGGCCAGCTCAGGCCCCTGCCCGCAATGCTAACCCTAAGAGCCACTCAAGCCTTGATCTCATCGTGCTGTAGCCTTACCCAACAGCTCTCTGTTATCTTAAAATAACACAAGCCTTTTCCTCGATATAACATAAATAAACACGAGGTAAAACTTATAATAATGCTCAACGTATGGCCCATTGAAGGGGACTGCCCTCACTTTAAATCAATATTTTAGGCAAATATGCTCAAAAGTTGCCTCTTTAATAAGTCTGTCCCTTACAGATTTATGATTCAAATCATAAGCCAGATGACTCCTAGATGACCTCTAGTTATTATATAAGTAGAACCTAAATGCACTTTTTTTTTGTAGCTACATGAGTAGCCCTATTCAGAATGCCGTTTCAAGGTGTGATATTTTACTCCTGGGACGTTTCACCTTAAATCTAAATTATGCAGAGGTGTAACAGAAGGGGGTGGGGTGGGGCAAGTGATCTGACCTCTGTACAGTCTTCAGAGGCGTTGCAGAGGTGAGACGGTTTCAGCTGAGCCAGCAAGTTCCCGAGTTGCTTACTTAAATTCTTCATCAAGTCAAACAGTATAGTTAAAAATTCAAAACATTCAGAAAGTTGCTTAAATATCCAGCCAGTTAGCTGGTATTCTGGAGGACTTGGATAAATTAGACCTCACAGGTAACACATGAGACTCATGTGGGCTGATAGAGTCCCTTTAGTGAAGAGCTGAACTGAAAAAGAAAAGCTTTTTTGTTGAAAGCCAAATATACCTTTTTCAACTGCCAAAAAAAAGGATTCGTATTTCATGGCTAACAGATGAGTCAAACTGTAATATTACCTCTTTTTCAATCTCGGTTTTGGTCTAGATTCCTGAGGGAAATATCTGGCATTAGCCTCTAAATGCTAGGCTATGTTTGTCTGTGTGTCCCTTGTTGCTGAGCAGAATGTGAGCAGTAGGAGGGATCAGGAGAGACGCAGATAGGCTGGTGATAAATGTAAGGAGCTGAAATGGAGATATTGTTCCACTCACTTCGTCTTTTGCTCTCTCTCTCTGTCCTCCTTTCTGTAATTCCTTCCCTGCCACCATTACTCGAGAGCTAGGACCTCCCATCCTCTGCTTTTTTAGCTCACTTCCCCTCCCGTCTGCCTGAATGGGAAACCTCGGCTGCTCGGTTATGACAGGGTGGCTTGGCTCTGCTGCTGCTGGAATCCAAATCATGAATATCACATTTGGTGTGTAGTGCTTTTAAATTGCTTCATTTCTCGGAGGATGTAGCTGGCGGGTGATTCCCGACTCCCTGCTAGAATTTTAGCTGCTGTCATGCACAAGTTGAGGAAGGGGAGAGACAGTCCCAGTTGTCAGAAGTTCAGTCGTGTGTTCGTCTGTGTGCATTACAGTTGTTTGAAAAAGAAGGGAACAGGAGATATTAAGGGTCTTATTGTTTTAACAAGAGTTTCTTAATCAAGACTTCATGCTTACAATCTCGATGTGGGTCATTCAATACTTAATATGCTATCTGATATTTGTATTTTCATCGAGTAAGCAGTCATACTAAGGCTTGGAAATACAGAGAAATGTTTCTGGAATGTGCACTGATTTGGCAAAAAAAACGGTCTGTCAAATCAAAAGTCACAAACTCTTTGTTGATTTTTCTTGTAATTATTACATCAAGCTAATCCTTGGCCAAGATATTTCCTTTCAGGTGCAGAATGTACATCTTTTGACTAATGATGTGTACCATTTCTAGCCAGCAGCACTTGATTGATGTTATATTTTGGCTGCCATGCGGCACCTTCTCTTGCCAGATATCTTGTTCAAAAGTAGATGAGAAGATGATTACGTGGGAACAGATCACAGGGAAATGGAACAACACAATATAAGAGACAGGCTAAATAATTACTTTGAGAAACAAAAGGCCAAGCAAGGACAGAATGATATCACATTACATACTGAGTAGCTCCTCTATTGTCCCATTTTATTCATAACTTCGCTATTCAGAATTGTTTTTTTAATGTCCTTTGATGCTATGTTTCTCAATCAATCAAAATGACACAGTTTGGCCCATCCATGTTTTTTTTTTTTTCTGACATGGCACCAAACTGGCAGTCCTCTGTCACTTAGGCAAAATGCCCGACTCACAAAAAGACACAAGTGTCACCCTCGTCCTTGACACTTCCAGATCACATATTTTATATGCTGATGTCACACACCAAAATGTAAGCCTCTGCATACAATTTGAATAACTTTGTGCCGGTAGTCTTTTTTTCCACGAGCAGCAGAGCCAGTCGTCTCTTTTATGGTCGGATGTAAATTATTCAAATATTTGATTGATGCATTTCATTTCTGCTTCATGCAAATGCACAGTAGGCCCTAATGAGCAATCTGCAGAGAGTGTGTCATTAGTATGCAATCTACATATGTCTGGGATGTGGTTGCAAATGGCAATGTCATCAGCGGTTGTCATCTGGCGTCACTCAAACTGATTACATAATGCGAGGCGGATAATTTGATTGAACAATCAGACCATTCTGTCCAATCAATCCCTTTGAACTATGTACATTTTCACATGGTATTATTATTCTGGTACCATTTTCAACGACAGCTTTTTATTTTCTATAAAGATGAGGGACTCGAGCCTTGGTAAAAGTCATTACAGGGTATTGTAAGGAACATGCCAGTTTAACAGCTGTAATCAAAAGTACAGTTATTAAAACATTACAGTTGAAAAACTATCATTTTTTATTATGCCAGTAAAAAAGTGATAACATGCATATGTGGTAAGTGTAGCACTTCATAATAAGCCCCCTATCACACTTTTTAATGGCTCTGTAGAGCATCCAACCAGTCTTGTCTTTCAACTCAAAAAGAGCTATAAGCTGCCAACATATAAGGAGTGGTAATGGAACGCATTTATTGTCTAATACTCATTGTCCATGTCTTGAAAATGATGCATTGTTTAAAAGTGCATTCCTGCTTTGAATTCCTCGAGGGTTGGATAATGCTGTGCTGTGACTCCTACTGGTCAGTGAGCTAATAACCTCTGCAGCTCAGGGAAAAGTGGTCTTAGAAAGTGGGAACTGCGTGCTGTTATGGAAAAAATAAATGTCCGCCCATCTGTCGTGCAGATTCCACCCCGTGAGAGCTTAGTGCTGAAAATCCCTCAACAAACAATCATAATTGTCTTGCACTATGAGTACAACCAGTGTGCCACTGTGCATCTGTGAGTGTCCAATGTGGGCTAGGAGAGTGGTTCCATTTTGAATGGCTCAATGTAATTGTAGGAAAAAGACCGGGGTTGTTAAAACAAGTTTTAATACGAGTACTGATATTTTCTATAAATTGGTTTAAACGCCTTGGTTTAAACATGAGTGAGAATTCAAAGCAATGAATAGAGCTTCTGGATATTAAGAATCTTTTACAAACTAATGCAGTTGGGTTTTTTTAACGAAGGAAATATAAAGGTCTATTCTATATTTAGAAAAATATCTAAATATAGCTAAAGTTCTAATTAGTTTTGCCTGTTGCTAGGTTGATCGAATGTTTGTTTGAGTCAGCATTTCCAATATGGCGACTTCCATCATTGGGCTTCAAAGTCTGCGTCAGAAACCAATGGTTGATGTCACTGAGACTAAGTCCATGTTTTATACAGTCTATGCTGACGGCACAGATGCTCAAATGTAGAAGAAGGCTGCTGGAGATAACATGAATGTTAGCTTCTCAGAATGACTGGACGTTTCAGTTCCTCAGATATTAAGGTGAAGCTTGAAAACACAACATGATATGCTTTAAAGTTTAAATGGGAGTCTCTGACATCTTTATCTATCAGTTGTCTTTTATTTAAATTTGATAAATGCAGATATAGCTGCTAGCTATCTGTTATTTCTTGTAAAAAAAAACAACAACAACAACACGTCTTTAGATTTCTATGAACAGAAATACTCCTTAGCGTTGAGTTTTTCTTTCCCCTAAAACCAGCGTCATTAATTGAATTGTAATAATTATTTAATCTGTGGAATTCAAAAATCTTTCAGTTTCAATAAAAAAATCACGGCTCATGTTCCAAAAGCAAGTTTTCTCTCCATGTTAGTGCTTCAGGCCTTTTCATTCTTTGTTATTTATAGTTTACAGGAGGCTACATATTGCTTTTCTTAAGCACTGTTAGTACACCGTCATTTGAGTTTAGCATTATTGGGGTTCATTTGTTGGCCATTAATCTCTATCCAACATAATCTCCATGTGTGCTGTTGCATTCAGACAAACACACACCCACGCACAGGCACACACTTGCCTGGGGAAATGTCAGGTGTGGTTAACTTTACGACCCAACTCGGAGTAATGTTCAAAGTCATCCACCTAAGGCTTTGAGGCATTGCAGAGCTGATCTGAACAGGCACGCTGTGTCCAATCGGCTTCCCTGGTATTCCCAACACATCTCACAAAGCCTCAACTAAGGCTGAACCGTTATTTATCGTACTGTGTAAGAGAAATTAACTGTATGTGTGTACACATTTAACCGTTAACCATTTGCATTGAGTCTTGTAGTCACACACATCAAATTCCTTAATCATTCCTTTATTTTGAAAATGTATTATTACATGTGCTTTCTTTCTCTTTTTGGTGCATAACATTAAAGACAGGTTTTAAACCTCGCATTTAGAAATATTTTCCTAGAGGTCAGCAGCAGGATTCTCCACTTTGTACACCGTCTGCATTGACATTACCATGAATGCCCTTCCCCTGCACTGTGGTTACATCACCAGCGCCCTGTCTGTCAACCACATGATCCCAGGATTACAACACAAGGTACACAATGCCAAGGGGAGGAGTTGATGAATCTAGCATTGATGTCATCAAGGTTTTAAAATTGTAGCAAATCAAAAAGAAGGCAAAGGAAATACGATGGACATATGGTCTAAATGAGTCATATATGTGGGATTTGGATATTTTAGTATGTGGATGATGTAGTGGAAACAGGGTAAGGGTATATGGGAAGTGGAGTTTATACACATGCAAACAAATTAGCCCCTTTTGAAATCTTCATTGGGCAGAAGAATCAGGACTATCACTGCCTAAGTCTCAAGCTCTGTCCGTCCTTTAAAGTATAAATGAAAAAATAATTATTGAGCACAAAATGCATTGCTGCTTTTGCTGATCTAATGGATGGGATTTTACCTCATAAGCCCATTGGCCTGGCTCAAATTAAACAACCGTGTCAGTTTGATAGCTGCGTTCAGCGAAGAGAATACCCATGGAATTTGACCCACTGCCAAGTCCTCACTCAGCAGATGGCCCTGCAGAAACAAAAGTGAAGCGTGATGCTCGATATGAGCTGCTAAAACGGCTCAATATTGGAGGCACCAGCTGGAGATCAGACCAAAACAGAAGGAAAAGCTTCTGCTTTCATGGGAAAAATGAGTAACTGCAATTTTTTTGTTTGTTTTAGCCTCTCTCTCACCACTACTGGTTCAATTTTTTAACCGAGTAATGTTTTCTTTATGTCTTTGTGGAAAACTTTTTATGCACTCGGGTTATGATAATTTAATCATAGGCAGTCGTAGTCTCATCATTTCTGAAATCTGCAAACAGGTGACCATGGTATTCAGTAAGAATTTACATAAGTACATTTATTTTTATTTGAATATATACCAAATAGGGCCGTGATCTGATCCTGTGACCCTTGTGGATTGTAGTCTCTGTCCATGGGGCACCTGCTCTACCAACTGAGATAAACCAGCACCCCATTAGTCCCGTTTTGTCTCTACACCTGGTCAAATGCTCCAAGTTACTGAAATACAGGACAACTTCTGTTGGCGTGCAGATGGTCAAAAACCGTTAACTAAATTTCTGGCGCCATTTGGGTTCCACCAACAAACCACGTCATCACTGTGTACAAACACAAGAATGGTCATTATAGTTTGCTACCTCTGGTATACTGAGTGACTCACCGAATGCTTTCATACCATTTACACTTAGAATTAGCATGACAATAATTGCAGTGGTCAGCTAACTTTTCATTTGAATTCAGTAGGAGAAAAATGGCAGTCGGAGTACCTATATCATGATAGTTGCAACTTTACTCTTTTGGGTGCAAAAAAAAAAAAATCACTTTTTGTGGCTCTAAAAACCCAGAGATACGTCAACGTGCAGCAAAAAGTTTGTATGGACAAAATATTTTCTTTTCTGAAGACAAAGTTGTCAAGTACAAATAAATCCAGAACAGTGCCAGTCATGAACCTCTTCAGCTCACTGAGCTCTTTTTCAAAAGCAAGCACCAGGAAATGGTTCACTTCTGTTCTTCCCCCTGGGCTCAGCGCTCTTCCTTCTCTGTTTCTTTTGCCTCCTCCTGTCAAAAGCTCCTTTTTTTTTAGTTTTATTAAAGAGGGGCAAACATTTGGGAGTTGAGCTGAAGAGCTTAAAATGTTGAGAGCCTAGAAAGAAGTTCTTATTCTTTGATTTTTAGCGGGGTTGACATTAAAACTTAACATTTAAACTTGTTATTCACGATAGTGCACCGTTTTTCTATTATGGAAATCACGTAACTGTTGAAATGGATCTTAAAACAGATCACATGCCGCTCATATCTAAAAACATATCTTTGGTGTGCCACTCTTACAAGCATTAAAAACCATTACATTTCCTTGCTTGCTTTGAAGCTAAGACTAGCTTACATGCTATATCTGTGCTCTCAAGGGGAGAAGGCTTGTCTGTTGCATCATAAATGATCCTGAAATAGTATTCAAATGTAAAGTAGTGCCAACTCCCGAAATGAAATGGAGAAAGTGTGCAAAAGAACTTATCTGACACCGGCACCGTCTGGAGTTTATTTAAGGGATCAACTATGTGGCTGAAATGATTTTTCTCCCTGCTTTGTTTGCTGTCTCTTGGGAGAAGCAGTCTTGCTCTCTCGTTCATTTCCAGCGCTCTCAGTTTGGTTTGCAGAAGGTGAGCTGAGCCGCTTGGGATGGCCCAGAAGTCCATGCTGACGCAAACCTTTCAAGGAAGCCTTTTTTTTTAGTTCTCTGTGCGTGTGTGAAGGAATCGATCCATCGTGAGGTGTGTGTTTGTGTGCGGAAGATTGGTGCAGTTTTAATACAGAGGAAGCTTTACTTACTTAGTTCAAGGGTATTTTTTTTACGGTTTATAAACCACCTCAGAGTCATGATTAATGAAGTATGTTTCACTCAGAAATATACCCACAACCAGCACAAAGCACTGTGTGTTTAAATAATTTCTTCCTAAAAGCCTTAAACACTTAAAGCCTGGTAAAAAAATGATGATAAACTGCCACTTACAGCGACTGCTAATTTATCAAATGAAGACGTTTCACCAAAACATTTTGAGTCTTTTATAATTATTGAATAAGAAAATACTTGTAATGAGATCTTTGGACTTGTGGGACAAATACACAACCCCAATTTGATCTCATGGATTGTGACGATCTGCAGATGCAGCAGAAAACATGTCTATATTCAAGTAAATTCTTTTTATTTAGGCTACTTAACTCAAGGAAATGACCCCGTCTTTATTTGGGACAGGCATCAATATGTGACAGGCCTTTAACGATTTTCAAACACAACTTGTGCACAGCAAAGCTGGGAAAGATTATACAATTATAAATTTACAGTACACCACAATTTAACAGATTAAATCAGAAATCACTGATTTAATCATGCTTTGTAAGAGAGCCGATGTATGCCAACCTGCTCAGTGCGGGGGAAGTGACTCCTGTTAATACGATCCCTATCGAGTGCTGTGGCGCTATGTAAACAAACAGCATGTCTTTAGATGTATACAGCATATGTTGTAGCATCTCTAAAGCCAGCACAAGCAGCAGAGTCATCCTCCTCCCTCACTGAGGTTTACATTTGCTTTAGTCTTCATCCAGATCAGCATGCAGTCAGACTCTGGGCTACGTTCACACTGCAAGCCTTACTGCTCAATTCAGAGATTTTTGGCTTTTATTGTTTGGCTGTGCACATTGCTGCTAAAATGTGGCCTGGATCAGACACCTGTGGGAATCTACATGTGATTGGCCCAAACTGATTTGAAAAGGTCAGATTCCATGTGACCTGTGCTGTTCACACTGTCATAAAAAAAATCAAAGTCAAATCAGATCTGAGTCACATAAGAGCAAAAAAAAAGAAATCAGATTCAGGTCACTTTTGGCTGCAGTGTGAAGTCAGCCTATGAGAGGCAGTGATCACATTCTTTGAATGCAGACCTGCTTATGAATCTCAAGCTGACCTTTAACCTTCTTTCTCCCACTATAACACATACTAGCATGATTTTTTTAACAGATGTGGAATTCTTTACTTTTTTGTGTCTTGCCGTTTTTCTCCTTACTTTTGATCAGCAAACTATTTTAACACTGACTGCATAGGGACGTAAAATTGAGTCCTGGCTTTATTTGTCAAAACATGCGGCAACACCAGGCTACAAAAATGAACTGGGCCTTCAGTTGGAATTGGCTTTTATTTGAAGTTTTTTCATTATTCTGAGAATAGTGAAAACCACCAAGTGCCTCTGTCCACCAAAAAATCGCAATGTAACCCGTGAATTTGGTGTGAAACTTTTTTAGGCGACCATTTACCACTTTGTAACTCCAGCACAGCGCTAGTTTTCAATACAAAACCAATGCAGTTCAGCATCTTCAGTGGTCAGCGCCATGAACGCCAAAATGCCCTCGGCGTCAGCTCTATTTTGTCGCTGTCTGTCTGTGGACACACAGACATAGTTGAAGTAGTTCAATCACTTTAAAAGCGTTGTCTGGGAACATAATTGAGGCAGCAATTATGTTGTAATGTGTACCCAACAAACCTGAAGAAAACAGTTTAGTATTATTAGATCTATATGACACTACCTTCTGGGGATGAAGAATTCCACAAGTGCTTTTCTTTAGATGCTTCTTTAACGGTTTATACTGCTTCAGATATGTTATACTGTTGCTGAATATAAATGTCGTCTTTCAAGTCTGCACTCTATTTGTCTTTGACCTTGACTCTTCAATGCATTCAAAAGAGCAGCATTAAAACAAACATGGAGATTAACTAATGGCAATATAAAAAATCCCTTTTTCAGCAAACAGTCCTGCAACCTTAAAGAGTTGGCCCAATATTGTAAATATGTTTGCTGTCTCCAAGGTCAACTGTGTTTGTATTTACATTGTTTGGCCTCCACACTCCTAATGCCACATATTATGTTATATGGATGAGTGAACATGTTCACAGCCATTTTTTCCCTGACTGCCAAGGAAAATGGTCTGTGAAACCTAATCCGTCAATTATTCCCAGCTTTGACCCCCCCCCTCTTCTCCTTTTTCTCTCTCGTTTTGTCACATGCTTCAAATTGTGTCACTCCAGTGTGCACGGATCTTTTTCCGCCTTGAGCCGAGCCGAGATGAATCAGCCGGAGAGAGCTATTGACACAGCAAAGCTGAATCTAGCGCGAGGAGGAGCGCATCGACAAACACATTAGAAATTGGAAGTTAAAACAAAAATACGATGAAACCGTGCTGTGCAGATTACACTCTTCCTCAAACAGAGCTGGTGTGTGGAAGAGCTTATAAAAGCTTATAGATTTTTTATAGGTGGTATTAGCGAGTTAAGGCCAGGAGGGGAGCTGAGTCAGTGGTGTGGAAGAACAGAAAGCAGGTCACACGAGTTCACTTTAATCTTCGACGCAGATTGATCAAACAGCGCGTTCTGTTCTGAGGAGGGGGCGAACAAAATTTGAGGAAAGAGTTTGTAGCCTTGCAAATTTTCTGAATCATGTCTAGTGGTATAATTCCATATTCATGTTGAAGAAATGTTTGCGTGTTCTTGAGCTTTGAAATACAAGGATTGACGCGATTAATTAGGAAATTATGACTTTATTTGAACATGAACAAACATATGACTTTTAAGCCGTTTAAGCCGATTGTACTGTATAATGCCACCTCCGCATCACAGCTTTTTAAAAAGGCAGCCTCTTAATCAGCTGATATGAAATGCTTTCAATCTGTTTCCGGGTGCAGAGATGGAGGTGATAGTAAGAAGGGAGTCGGCGGGAGAAAATTGTGAGAACTCGGAGATCAAAGCAGAAAGAGATAGATGGTTAAGATGAAAGGTGGTTTATAAGATAAAGAGTTCATCCCCTTTCCATCCCAAAATACTTTCCCCGTGAAATGATTTTCTCAAATATGGGAATATCAGTGATTCAGATGTGATCTTCTCCGCTATTCTCCCCCCTAAAGGTATTAACGCATGATTGGTCGTGTGTGGATTGATGTCAGTTATTTATGTGCCCGTGCAATCTCAACAACTGTTTCATCATCCGCCCTGAGTGGCATTAGCTGTCCTTGAATTGAGCTCCTTTGGGTTAGAAGAACAGTGAACAGGTAACATGGAACGTTACTAAACCAACCACAAATGCTGTTACAACATTTATCAAACTGTGTCATTAGTACCATAACTTTGGACAGGTTTAGGAAATATTCTTAAAAAACCATCTACTATATTTGCGCTATGAATATGAAGACAAAAGGGAAGCCTGTTAGCCTAGCATAGCATAGCATAAAGACCTCAAAAATGAAAAGCCTGATCTCCTTCTAACGGGCTCCTGCCAAGCTACTTGTGAAGATTTCAGACTATTAGACTATTAGACATGAAATAATGTTAAATTGTATACTTTTTGGGGTTCTGGATAGCCGAGCGGTTTCAGTACATCTCCATGTATAGAGGCTATAGGTTCGACTCTCAATCTCAACACTTTCCCACATGTCATCCTCCACTCACAGTCTATTTGGTAAAGATTAGGCAAAATGTCTGCTTGGTTACGTTTGAGTCATGTGCAAGCGATCGTTCCCCAAAATACTGAACTCTCCCCTTTCAGGATCTATTTCCGGTAAATGAAGCTGTACACCTAATTAGCAGTGGAGCACTGTACAACAATAGCTGCCTCTTTATATGCTCAAATATCCTCAGAATGTACAAATCTAGTGTTTTTTTTGTACATCAAATATACCAGTGTTAATCCAACAAGGTCAACATGTTGTAATATTAGAGGTTCCATGCCAAAATACAAACACTAGTGATGTGTTCCCCAGACCTCATCACGTTTGTGTACATTTGCTGCAAATTTTCATCATGTAAATAAAATTAAACAAAATAAGCAACACAATTGATCGCGGTCTATTAAGCCGGACGTTTTTTATCCCCCGTCCTGGGCAACACACTCCCTTTATCAGAGCAAACATTGGGGCTCTGCTGTCTCCAACGCTCACACTAATCTGTGTCCCCTCAGAGATGGTCTGTGTTCTCCACCTATTAAAAACAGCCACAGCGGTGTCATGGTCGTTAAGGCAGAACAATTAGAAGACGCATTAACAATGGGAATTAATTTGCTGTCATGCCCTCCCTGTGCTGTCTGCTTTTTTTGTTGCTGTCGAGTACCTCCCCAAACGTCCCTCTAAAAACCTCTTTCTTTCTGCCTTGGCTCGATTTCAACCTTCAATCTGGGATTGAAGTGTTCTTGAGGTGAACCAGCCCCTCAGAGAGGCACAGAAGAAGACATTCAGGTCTCCTTGTTTTCTCTGTGCACTCCTGAGGGACCGACAGGGGGGGAAACATAAAAAGACAAGGTCAGGGAGATGGACTACAGAGCAGAAGATTGAAAGTCAGCAGAGGGGTGATAAAGGATGGAGGGGTTGCTGCAGCTGGGAACATCAGCCCCTGCTTCATCATCTTTAAGTCTCACCTTTCTTCACCGTGTTTCTGTCCAGGGATACAGAGAGCTGCTGCCCTTTTTTTTTTCTTTTTTTTTTTCACAGGCTAGAGGCTCATTTAGCAAATTCTTCTCTTGCATAATACGCAGTGCCTGTAAGACCCTAAATAGGGGGATGGGGAGTAGTAGAGAGTGATGAAAAATCAGTGTAAAAGGGGACAGAAGGAGAGGAGCGGGGGAGGGGAAGACTGAGATTGATGAAGCCTGAGAACTAAGAATGTGAAGCAGTTTGAAAGGGAGGACACACTGATGGAGCGAGGAAGGCAAAAGCACTCGTGGGTTTCTCACATGAACGTTAACATTTAATATCCTGCTCTTTCCTCTCTTCATTTCAGTATCACCTTAGCTTGAGACTTTACATCTGAACTCTGTTTCAAATAATAAATGTACTTAAATGCTTTGACACATGAGTAGCGCACTTGCTGCTTTCACTATCCTTTAAGTAATTTTTTTCTTCAGGGTTGGATGCAAGGACAGGTTTATAAATTGTGTTCCTTTAGTCTGATTGTAATTAAACCTGTATAACAGCACTTCTGAGTCATACATACAAGAGGAAAGGTGATAGTCTGCAATGCTTCATTGCACACATCATTTTGTAGAGTTGAAGACTTAAATCGATTTTTATACCTTTGCTGGAAGGGAGTTATTACCTCAAAAATCGTATTTACCACAGAGTGATTTTTATAAGAATTTAGTTCTTCCAATTTCAAGGACATGCTAACAATGACTACTGACTAAAACCAGTACTCATCGGTTCAATGTCATGATTAAATGATGTTGGGGCGCTGAGGCCTGGTGGTTAGTGCGCGACCTATGTGCGGAGGCTGTGGTCCTCAAGTTCTGGACCGACCTGTTGCTCCTTTCCTGGGTTTTTTATCTAATAGTTGGACCAAAGTTTATTTAAAAAAATATATAAATTTGTATGAGTCCATTCAGAAAGTATCATTTTCTTAGCTTTCTGAATAGCCAGATTTCTCATGTTCCTTGTCAAAACCTTTTGTATATTAGTGCTGCTGTTACAGATTTTCCATTCTTACTTGAGGTGACTAAAGGCCACAGTGTCATTCAGGAGTGATTCAGGTAGTGTATTAAGTTGAGTAAGACTAAGCACATATGACTAGATCATAAGCACAGATACTGGGGTTTAGGGGGGGGGGGATTCTTTCTTTGATATAAGGTTTTTATCTTTCCAGAAGCAGACACATTCATGCAAAGTCAGCCAGTCTCTTACTGTCTCTGTCCGTAGTGCTGGCTCATCCACTCTCTGTCTGTGTCTCTCTCTGTGGTGCTGAAACCGTCTCTTTGTGTCTATCTCCATGGTGATGAAAGCAGCTCTCGTTCTCTGCATCTCCATGTTATCATCACTTTCAGATCCTCTGAATACAGACAAACTTGAAAAAAGCAAGTGATGCACATGAAATGTGGCCCATAACTTCAACTACAGCTTCAATTCCATTTTCTTTTCTGAAGTCCTTTTCATTTCAGAATAAAAGACGGTGATAACGCTCTGCTTTTAAGATGACACACACATTGCACTACGCATTCATATTAGCTTTTTAAGTGAACAAGTTATAGTTATAATCACATTCAATGGTACTCATTAAACACCATGGGTGTACTGAAAGTGCCTTTTTGTATTTTATACAATGCTTTTACAATTCTGGACAGTGTCTTAAAATAATTTGTATTCTACTATTTTGTTTCTACAGCAACCAAACAGTGCTTCACCAGTTCTGCTGCCCCGCCCCCGAAGCCCCCGAGGGGGAAACCTCGACCGCCTGTGTCCCCAGGTAAGACAACTGCATCTTTTTTCACATCTGCACAACTATTTTTATTTATCTATTCTGAACGACTTAGTTTTTATTTCTGTAAATTTCAATTGCAGCCACTTATCATGCATCCAGTTATTAGCGGTGCTGCAGTAGCTACTTTAGGTGACACAACTACCCCAGGAGTGTTTTCTAAGTTGAAGTGGTTGTAAGTGCTTCATCTGAATCCATTCTCCTTCATGATAACAAAAAATAAAATAAGAGGGGCGACTTCTTTCTACTTGGCTTGGGTTTTGGGTCATGTTGAGGCAAAAAGGATTGTTTCCTATGTGAATCAGAGGCTTGCTGGATTTGTTAGAGCCATGTTGTTTGAGATAAATCCTCTGGGATACAGTACTAAAACCCCAATCAATCAAATCAAGACTCTGTTTCTTGGACAAGGGTCAAGTCCTTGGATGAGATTTTGGCATGAAAATTGAGTAAAAGGGAAAATATTAAACTGAGTTCAGCAAGAAAAGCAGACAGATTATGCTGTCATATATCGACGTTGGTGCTAGAGCTAAAGCTTCCAACTGGAAATCCAACTGTTTAAAAATTACCTGCAGAAATATTCCAAACTTCTTTTTGATTATTGTTTTTTTCAAATCAAATTTTCACTTCAAAAATTAAAAAGCTAAAATTATAGTTTTCAGCCAAGGTCCTGGTGAATATCAAAGTAGAACAACTAATAATTGGTTGCTGTAATGCCTTTTGTAAAATGGCTCAGGATGGAGTGTAAAAATTGATAGTGTAGATACAAAAATACAGAGTTAGATAAGCAAGAACAAAAGTGGAATAATGAAAGCTTTGGATGAGCTATTACCTTGCCCCCTTTCAAGCAGGAATCGACAGCGCAAAACGTTATGTTTACCTCCTGCTTTTGTTTACCCAAGAGCCCTCTGCCAGCAGAGTTTCACTGCAAATTATGGCATTTATCAGTTGCAATTAAGCCATCCGCCCCCAAAATGGTTTGTTTGTTGTTGACTGCACGTTCTGCAGGATTGTTCTGCTGCATTGTCTGAACTTGGCAGAAAGTAGTGGTGTAGCAAATTGATGGCTAATCGAAACCCCCCCACGGTACAGGACATTGTAAGAGGCAGAAGCCTTTAAGTGGCAAAATCACACTTTATACCACCTCAGCGGGCCGTGTTGTATTGAATGACAAACAGGAAGAGAGTAAGGGACGGAAAAATCTAGGTTGAAAAGGATTGCAGTGAACTGTTATTATTGTCTTGGCCACTTTGGAGAAAAGCAGAAAAAAGTTGCAAAAAGTGATTTATCAGAAGAAAAAAATTGTTGATGGTGACAGACGCAAAACCCAAGTCCCAAAAGAATCTGTTTTCATAAAATTCACTTCTTGTCTCTGTTAAATACGTGTTGAAAAGTCCAGAGAGAAGAGGCAGCAGTTAAAATCGAATGAGAGTGACTTTCAAAAAAATCAAAGCTGGAGGGGGGAAATTGGAAAGGTAGAGCAAAAAAAAAAATAAAAAGACAAGTATCGATCGGAGTTCAGCAACTTGAACTTCTCTTAATGGAAGCTGTTTGGTGCTGTTGTGTTTCGTGATTGCTCTGTGCTTAGGGACCATTTGCCAAAAGGTACAAACAAAGTGCACAACAGAAGGTCCTCGCTAAGTTGTCAACCCCTCCAGCCCCCCCCCCTCGAAACACAACCCCACCCCCTCACCCCCGTGCCCCGCCTAGCTCTGAAGCAAAAACCACTTCAAAGAGGACGACTCTCTGGGGCCGAGACAGAAAGCAGCTTGTGGTTTTGTCTTTTTTCGTTTTCGTTTTGTTCTTGTTGCGTCTTTATCTCTTTTTGAAAGCTGTATTCCGTTGTTGATTTTCTGTACTTCCGCATTGTTGTCAGTGATTTGTTGATCATTTACTCACGTGGCATCACCGCATTACGTCACAGCGACATAACTCCACACCGCACCCACACCTCATTGCATTCATCTTCATTCATTGGTCACTTCATTCGGGCTTGTCTCTCCACTGTGGTCACGTTAAGTTTGAAAGAGTCATGTATGAATATTACCATGTAACAAAAAGTGTAATTTCTGCAATGTAAAGCTACCATAATGCATTGATGTGTGTACTGTAGGGTCTTTCCCATTCTGGAAACTGGTGAGCCTTCTTGTTGACACATGTAATGCATCTGTGTTCATGTGAAAAAAAAAAAGTTCTTATCATGTTGCATGCTTTGGCTTGGCAGTGATCAGAACATAGCTCCCTGTCTGTCTGTCTGTCCGTGTGTGTGTGTGTGTGTGTGTGTGTGTGTGTGTGTGTGTGTGTGTTAATGTACAAGTGTGCGCTGGTGTGTACACATATATGTTTTTTTCAAACTCCAGGAAAACACACAGCCCTGTGCACTCCACCAGATCATTGGGGAATCCACGATGATAGGCAGGCTAAAGGAGCTGAGTGAGTCACTTCACCCAAACGGAACCCGAGGCTTTTGTTGCCTTGTCTTCATTTTCAGACTTTTAGCGAAGTCATTTTACGCCTAAGTCAAGTTTGGCCGTACAGTATTTCCAAAAGGGAAAACAGTGTTAGATTTCCTGGAAAAACACTCTTCTGACAGGAATGTTTGGTAGTGGTATTTTGCATCAGCTTTTTGAAGAGTTACAAATTGCAATATCTCTTCAAAAATGACAACACCAGAAAAATAGTTGAAAAGTCAAATTTGTGCATTTGCAACACCTGACTCCCAAGAAGGATTTGTATAAACAAAGACTTCAACAGCTAATTTTATAACTGTAATACTTTGTGGAAAGACCTGAGCCAATTGTCCAGTTGTCTACAGTCACCATAATGCCTTGGGATATACGTTAACAGGACGAGAATGTGGCTAAGGATTCATTTTAGTTACATTGTATGTCACATCTTGAGCCCTGTTCTTAATGTAAGCGTCTTTCTTTGACATTTCATTATTTATCTCGCCCAATGACAGCTGGGATCAGCTCCAGCCCCCCCCCCCGTGACCCCGATGATAAAAGCAGTATAGATAATGGATGGATGGATTCCATTATTTAGCATTATTAAAAGTATGTTGAATGAATAATAATGCACCCATAGATGTACAGACAATAACCACCAGACTACTTTCAAAAACATGATATAATTCAAAGGCCATTTCAGGAGCTTTATGGAGTGTTTTTCTTTGTTGTGTTGAACAACACAGTTCATGATATCTCTAGCAGCAGTCTTTAAATATGTTTATCACATCTGTGTTCATTATTTATTTAGTTCAGGCTTGCATTTTCCTGTTCACACAACTTTAAATCATTTTAAAGTATACAACCTACTAAAACCAAAAAGTGATTAAAACGTGTTTTCTAGCATGACTGATTGAAGAAAGGGTCAGCAGTAAAGGTCATCAGTGTGAGCTTCCATAAGAACTTACTGTACTAATCTGAAGCCGGTCCTGCTTTTGGTTTATATCCGTCTGTACCTGGGGAGCTTTTATCTCGTCAGTTAGGAAGCAGGAAACAAGCAGGCAACACAGTGCATGTGGGATCATTTAAATGAGAAGGAAACAGGAAGATATGAACTGAAAAAAAAAAAAAAAAAAGACGTGAGGATTTCACTGTCACATATAATGAGGACCCTGTGGAGGCTGGAAACTCACCCCGACAGTCTGGTCACTCTTGCCGGTCTTAAAGGAGGCACCGGAGGGTTTAGAGACTATAGGGGATCTGAATTTTAGGGTCACCAAGTCAGGTCCATAATCACTCATGGAAAGGGGCTGATTGTGGGGGATGGCCACAGCCTTTCAATTAGTAGTTCATCTTCTGCTGACGTCTGCTAAAGCGGGTCCTCAGGAGTTGCGTTGCTTTTCTTACAGCGGCTTTGGGGACCTAAAGTTTCACATTTTGCTTTGCGATAAAGCTGTGTCAGCTGCGGTCAGCGTTCAGAGTATTGTAGCACAGATAATGGCAGAGGAAAAGAGCTCTAAATACTGACACTTTGGATGATAACTTGTGGGCAAGTTTCCAGTGGGTATATTACTGTTCAAATGGCTGCTGTTTTGTCTAGTATCTTTTCAGGTGTCCTCTCTTTGAACCAAATAATATTCTCCAGCCTTGATGGTGACATGAGAGCAATTGGTGAAATGGATTTAAGTTTGTAAGTCCATATGATTTACATACACGTGTTCAGTGAACTCATTCAATCTGATTTGGACTGCCCCAGGATCTTAGCAACTATTCAGTGTTGTAGCAACACGAAGACATAGCAAGAAACAGCGTCTGCTTGCTCTCCCTTCAGAGGATGAAGTAAATGACCAAAGCAAACTATATTGACCTTGCTAACTTCTTAGGGTTACCAGGGGCTAGAGATGCACCCACAGACAATGTGTGCTAAAGCTTTATCTGAAAAGCAAAGCATTAAATACTCTATTCTTTACACTGCAGCACGGCAAATGGCAATGGGAGATTTTAACATGAGACTCAGAAATGAACTGCAGCGCAACATCTACAGGTCAAAACTGATGATCCAATTATTAACTAATATTCTTACTTTGTCCAATTAGGTAACAACTTTAGTCGAATTGACACAATATGCTGTCCCTGAACTTCATGCAACAAACGTACTTAAGTGAAGTGTTAAAGTAAAACAGTTTTCCTTCATGGCTGAGTCATCCTGGTCTCATCATGATGGAGCTGATTGGATAGTAAAGACCATTATTTTATTTTAGTCTCAGAGCTAAAATCAAACTGACCAGTCAGCCTTTGGCAGGTGACAGCACAAATTGTTGGCATGATACTAGAGCGCTCTCGGCTCTTCAGCTGCCAAAACCGAGTGCTTTCCGCCACATGCTCACAGTGCACACAAATAAACTGACATCTTGCACCCCATCTGAAATAATCTCTTAAATAAGTCATCCCGTCTGACAAGTGACAGGCTCACACACATACACACACCAATGCCTTAATAATAACTATCAGAAATAATTACCACATCTTATTTCTGGGGTTAGGGTTTGCTGCCAGGCAGGAAAAAAATATTCATCTAAAAGATAAAAGAATGATTTGTAGGTACATTTTGACTTGTATAATTAGAATAAATTAATTGTGATCGTCATTTTCGGACCCCGAATTAAAGTTTACAACCTTTAATTTGATGAAATGCTATAAACTCTAAAGTAGAGGAAGGATTACTGACTTTATCTGCAAAAGCACATGACGTAAGAGATCTTCATAGAAAAAAGAATTCATTCACATTCGGTTAGATTTAAGATTTAGTCGGCTTGTGCTGTAATTTGTATCTGGTCCTGAAGATCATCCTTGATCATAAATGCATTATAAATTGTTGATTGTGTCGTATGTGGTTAAGATGAGTCCTTGGCGCCTTAAGAGATCACAAGGTGGAGAATGATGGTGTGTCTGCAGGAAATTAAATCACCACTGGTCATGGCACGAGTAGACAGCTGTGTCGGCTCGCCAAGACACCTTTTTCTCTAATTAATCACAGGAATTAATAATAAACCACACTAATGAGTTGAGTCATGCTGTCTGACAAATGCAAAGGGGACGTGGGATGAATAAGGACACAGCTGGAAATGCCTTTTCACTTTGGGGAGCAGCGGAGACAAGTGGAGGATTCTTGCTGCTGGGGAGACTGTCAGAACTACAGGGACCATGATGCATTAAGACGGATGGAGGGATCGATAGAATGATTGATCTATTCTGTTGGAGGACATTCAGGGGCATGTTGGGAAAGTGTGCCTAGAGCTTTTTTTTTTTTTTTTTTTTTTTTGTCATTCAGGACCTGCCTTAGAGATGTGCAAACACACACACATACATGCCTTTATAACCACCAGGGGACCATCACTCTTATATCAACAAAACAGGGACCACTATATTTTTCACCCAAAGTACATCTGCAAGTATCCGTTTTTAAAAGTATGGAAAGAAAATGCCCAGATGGCGCAGTCTTTGTCAACCTATCAAAGTAGGGGACAGCGCGCACACACACACACACACACACACACACACACACACACACACACACACACAACACCTACTCACTGTACAGAGCCTAAGTGCAAGATCACGTCTCCTTTTTGTCCTCACACCAGCAGACACCGAGCATCAGTCTCACCTGAGCATCACAAATTGAAGTGGTTTCCTTAATCACAGTTCTGTACATTTCCGTCACCTCTCCAACCCATGATTCAGTATTTGTCCTCATCTGCCTCTCTCGGTGTTGCATAGCGTAGTCGTGCTATCACGCTGCCTCAGCTGGAGAGAGTGACCTTGTCAGCTTGCTTCTCTGTTGTCATGGGAACAGAGGGCACAACAGGAAGATATGGCATTGTGTCCATAGACTGTCTGTTGGGAGATAGGCATGTCACATGTGCTCATGTATTGAGCCATTTTTTTTATTTTATTTATCTGTCATTTTTATATTTGCACAGCCATCTGTTATTTTTGTTTATCTCTCCTCTTTCAATTGGCTTAAAATGTTTGTCTCTTAGCCAATTGAAGGAGTGTTAACAACCTCAGGGTTCCACCCATTGAGCTATTGGTTTTGTTCAAGCTCACTCCGATTTAAACACATCCAATGGGATTTGAGTTGCCTAAATTTACTTAAAAATTGAAATCAGCACTCACACTCACACTCTCCTTTTATTCCTTGGAAATTCCTCTGAGTAATTTCTAATCAAAGTGATGCTCTGACTAATGTATTATCACCCTCAGGCCTGGTGTATGCGAGACGTTCACCAAAGAACACCGACACCAAATTTGCTCAAATAACTCCTTTGTTCTTTTTTTAATAAAGGTAGACCTAAAGAAACTTCACTTCCTACATACATTGCTGTGCTGCATGTCTGTGGTGTCATGTCAGCCCGTGTCCCTCTTCAGCAGAACACTGGTACAGCGTGAACGTCAAATGTTCAGATCTAAGAGCCTCCCCTCCTCATCTCTCTCCGTTCTGCAGCTTATCTCAGCATTGTGAAGCAAGCAGAGGGTTTTATTACAGAGGAGATTTAATAAAAGCACAACATTTTGATGACTTAGCTGTAGCATCTCTAGTGTGTATGCACTTTCAAATGTTCTGTGTGAGTCTCAGTATCAGCACTCTTTTAAGTTTCAGCCTCTGTATAAATGCCAGCGCCTGGCTCTTCTAAGATCTACTTTGACACATACAAAGTGCTGTTAACGGCAGCATGACGGCTGTGTGTAGTATATCTTTATCTTTAAAGAGGCAGGCCACTGATTTCACAAGTCAAACTCTGAATATGTGTCATATGGATTGCTGCTAAGCACGTTGTTTGATGTATTCTGCGACTCTGGCGGAGCTTTGTCATGTCAAGAATGTAACCCCTAATGATTGCAACATCCCCAGGGTTGACATTAATAGTACATAATAGTATGCTAATATTGATGCTATATGAAGGATATATTGTTATGTAATCCAAACTACAGGAAAGGCAGGTGATAAGTAAAACATGAAATGCTAAATGCATGCAATTTTTTTGTGTTTGAGTTTTCTCTCTACATATATCTAACATTGCGCAATGTGACCCAACAGATTTGGTCATTTAACTGACTCACTAGTCCCAGGAGACACATCTACTCCCATAATATACCCCCAGATATGCTACAGAAAGTAATAAATCCTAAATTCAGCAATACTAAGACTTAGATGTTCTGCAGAGGCCGGCAGTTAAAAATGCTTGAAATGTCTAATGCATGCAGTTTTTATTGAGTCTAATGGTAATTTTTTATCCCTTATTGTACCGTGCTAAACAATGGTTTTTGCCATTTCCAGGAACCTACTCGCTTTTCCCTAAAGTCACAGCTCGAGTTATAATATCCGTCGAAATATGCTGCAGGAATGCTTATTATGCATTCATAGCAATTCTACGCCCGAAGATTCACGGCAAGAAACAACAATAAATGTAGCTTTTCTGTAATGTTTTCCATTTTCAGAGAAAACGAGGGATCATTAGGAGCTGAAGTTCTTTTCCGAATATCGTCGTCTTTGTTCTCAGCCTGAATTAAGATCCTTCGATTTGCTAACAGCTCTGATTAATTCTGTGTCCCAGCTAAACCCAGCTTGCATGATTTCAGATAATCAAGATTTTACTCATTACCTCACATACACCTGCAAGCACACATAGACACAATGTGCCAAGGTTGAATTAATGATTTCCCTTTCCCCTCTTTTGTTCCTTTCCTCTGCTGCCTTTAATGGTCTGCCATCTTATTAGTCTTCATCATCTCAGGGGTATCTCAGAATACCCATAGTGCCTTTCTGCAGGCCAGTCAATAGCTGAACTGCTGCCTGACTGCGCTGCGATAAAATGTCCCCTGTGAGTAGGTGAGTGTGAGTGTATGCAAGAGGGAGTGTGAGCCAAGAAAAAGGGCATAATGTTCAGGGATACGTGTGTGTTTGTGTTTCTGCTCATCGTGTGTGGCTGTCCTACTATCTAAAACACCAGCAGCTCCACAAATGGACAAATAATAACTCCCCTTTGGCCAGGAGGGGGTGCTAATGAGAGTCCTGGCAGTCAGAGACATCTGTCTGTCCACATGGTTGCTGCACATTTTGTCCTGACCTTTCTGCCTCTGGCCGTCAGCCAGGATACTCATACTGTGTTCTTCTTATTAAACTGTAAAAAAGTCAATCAGTGCTGTTGTAAAATTTGGACCCCTTTCACCCACATCATTTTAGCCAGTGCCAATGTGTAATAGCATGCCTCATTATGGAAAAGACTCAAACCAAATGCCCCCAAAAGCAGGCATCTGGTACCCTCATCTGCCCTATCCATCGGCTCAAAAGGTAGCAAAGAGGGCAGAGATTGAGCTGTAAATCTCTTCTCAGTTCAAATGGAGGAAAGGATTAGCTTCAGTCCTCATGCTACATTTTGCAGTACAAGGCAGGTAACAGATGAGGTACCAAGGGTTAGAAATGTGCAACCTTTTAAATAATAATGATTCATAACTCTATTGTGTTGAATCATATTACACTTGTGTGCTATTATCTTTTGTTGTTTCCAAGGACAGACCATTGAGGTCGAGGGTTTCAATTGAGCTCCAATCATCTCCTCACTCAACAGTTTAAGATGCAGAATCTGAATAATCAAACACCAATTATGTCTCTCACAAAAAACAGGCTTTGATATACTAGATATCTTTAAAGCTTGCTTTTAAGATAGTCCAAATTATTGATATTGAACTAAATGTTTTGTGTTTTTGTTTTTTTTTATCTGTTCCTGGGTCAGTATAGCCTTTTGTTTGACTGTGCTAGTACATGTCACAACTGACCAAATTCAAACAGCATGCTGTTATATTTTTAAAGTGCTGTGTTCCAATTTTGTAAGTTGTGTAAATGTAAGGAGGAAATCTGAAATGTCATTATAATTTAGACACTTAGAAATGTATCGGCATCTAAACAACTATCACTGAAAATCCAGAGGAATATCTGGCCATATGTAAAGTGACATGAGATATTTGGGAACCGTTTAGCTTCCATCAGACATCAGCTGATGTTAAAATTCAGCCACCTCCAAGTGAATGCCGACATAACCATTTGAAAGTGTTATATGATAGTATATAGGGCTTAGCTACCACCAGAAAACAACTAATGCTAGCATTCAACCACTTCATTGTTGTTCACTGTTGGGAAGGAAGTTTACACTTTTCTATCATATTGTGCAACACTCTCCAATCGTAACATTAGCATCGCCTTCTTAGCTAAGAAGTGGGTAAATAACATTTGCTGTGATTTGTTTACAGCTAAAGGGTTAAATATGTTCCCATTTTCCTCACGATATTGGGTATTACATTTTTTACTGAATCTTTTAGCTTCCATGAAAGCCAACCATGGATTTCTATGCATTAAGTTGCCATCCTTGGGTCCTTTTCTTAATTCATGCCTGAAGCTAGCATAACACCTCAGGAACCTGAGAGTGAAAGATCACATTCAGAGATGGGTAATACAAGTAAAAGTGTGGAAATGTGTTTCATTTATCCTGCTTTACCTCCGAGTCATTGACACGCTGAGCTAGGCTGCAATCTAAGGGGTACAGGCTGTTCCCTTACTGTTCCTTGAGAAGGGACATTAGGTGTCCGTGGCATGGATGACACTGTCAGGTTTGGCGTACATCACTAGGTAGAGTCCTTGTTCTGACAGCTCGCCAAAAAGCCTTGCAACGGTAGATCAACGAGGAAATGAGTGGAGGGAAAGAGGTGGAGGAGGAGGATGAGGGAGAAAAAAAACTGCTGACAAGGCAACCTTACCTTCTGCTGTCGCCTCGCTCCCTGTAATGAGAACTAGGGGTGACGGAGAGGAGAGCGAGGGAGACGAAGGGAAGAAAGGAAGGAGCGTGGTCTGGGTTTAGATTGTGGAATGAAGACTGAGGGAACTTTGGAATTTAATGATGAAGATACTTTGTTCCGACTCTCTTAAAAGTGATTCCATCTTCTTCCAAGTTTCAATTATGTGTGGGCAGAAATGAAGAGCGTATATGATTATAAAGTCTTATATAAAGGAAGATAAACCTATCCAAAATTAGCTCTTTGTGTCTTCTCATTACACTTAAATGAATGAACCACCTCCAGATGGTTAAATGCTAATGAAAGGAAATGTTTCCCAGCACATCTCGTTTTTACTCTGTCATGCTTTTGTGCACAGTGCGCAGCTGTTACCATGACTTTTACTCTTTTTTCATTTTTTTTTTCATGGTGAGTCATCGTCGCTGTGTTTATGTCAGGATGTGTCATTCCCTGTCTGTTTGAGCCTCCTTTTGAAGTGGTGATGGGCGGTCAAAAAGAGTTACTTGTTAAAAAACGACCAGCGGGGCTAGACCAAAATACTATTTTTTTTAACTTAAATTCAGGAGAGAAAAAGTAGCTGAAAGACTGTTAGTGACTCATGGTCCTTTTCAGTTAATGTAGCTTCTGTTTGCAGAACAAAGTTTTAATCTAATGCTATGTTTGAAAGAACATTGTGGGTATGTGAATATACAGCAGTCTTTGCTAGGAATGACCATGCAAAGTCCATGCAAAGTTAGCCGAACCTCATAGCAGATATTGTTACACTTTAATCTTTATTACTTTAAATGAAACACAAAAGTATATAATATACATTCAAAAGCTTAACTTTGCCCTAATGTTCAAATCTATTTCATGAGAAGCACTAGCTGCTCTGAATCTGCTTCGACATTGTCAGCAATGTTAGCTGACTCACTTTTATCTATGTCGTTACAAGTTTTCCCAGTCGGATGCAGACATTTTTATTCCCTTCACACCTTGATATGTCTTTTAAGTGGTGCATGTCATGTTGCCTCCGTTGACAAGATGTGCAGTGGTGGATACGCCACAGTGTCATCTTGTCTACATGATACTGTCACATCCTGTAGGTTTAAAATTGGTGTTGATGGACAGAAGACTGCACATGGTCTAGGGGGGGTTTAACACTAGAGAGACCCATGCCCAGGATCCCATTTGATCATTGTGAACACAAGCGTACCGTACTCGGCTACTGTGCACGAGTCCGCTTAAAGAGATGGTCGAAAAAAGATTAAACATGAAGGTCTACACGGGCGGGGGATGGGCTCTCTTTCCAGGAGAAAAATCTTTCACATTACACTGAGATGTAATTGAATTTTCTTCTTCTCTTATCGTCCTGATGATGGGATAGCATATCCCCTCTTTCAAGAAGGGGCAATGGAAACACAATGCAGGCCACCTCCTGACTTAACTTTATTTTTGCTTTAGAACAAACACACTGAAACAGCTTTTTTTTTCTTTTTCTTTTTTTTAAACCTTTCCTTTAAAAAGCAATTTCACCGATGAGGGGAGACTGATTTGCAGTATACGAGTGTGTATGAGCAAGGGCTTGTGTGAGTCTGAGAACAGTGGCAGATAATGGAGAATGTGCCAAGGAGTGAATAGTGCCCCTCATGCCAAGCCATGTCTCTTGTGCGTCTCGGCTCTGTCGTAACAATAAACAACCTCCTGACGCCATTTTTTCTTTTCTTTTGCAGTGCCAAGTGCTGTAGACAAATGTACCCTATGGGGAGAGGAAATAAATAACGCTACACTCCAAGTCAGCACACATAATCTAGTGAATGTCTCTTCCTGAAAAAATGACAGATTTAGTTGTTTGTAGAAACTGTTTTAAATGACTTGTGTTAACATTCAGTGCCAGCTGTTAGAAGTGTTGTATTCTTTTAGCCCAGCAAAATGAGAGTTAGTGTGTTGAAGGGTTTGTAGTACATATGATGTTTTTAATGCATTGCATAGACAACAGGGTTTGCAATGTGTATTCTAATTTTCAATACGCTCTCATTCCTGACCCATCAAATATGGCAGTGTGGTCTGTAGCCCTCAGATAAGAAATAAATGGTGCTCCACAGAACAACTCTGTACCTGGGTGGTGGAGGTGGCGTGGATATTGGGAATGAAAACCAACTGGTATGTAACTTATGACTGTAAAACGACTTACAAGCCTCTGGTCTTTTTTATATCTGAACTTGGTATGAAGGGTTATTTTATATGCGCATTGACTGAACAAACAAGAAGTGATAAACTGAATAGACTTTGACTCAACTTTTTACTGTGGTACACAAAATGTAATCCAGATAATGAAATGTATGTATGATATTCCAGGCTGTTTCTTTGTTCATGTATTTGGATTCATGAAGCGATAACAAAGGCTGTCTCGTCTTTGGTAACCAAAGGAAACATTTGTAATGTACTTAACTGATATTTGTCCGAGGTGGTCTCATGGTCCCCCTTTATTATTATTTGTCGATACCTGAGTCCCAGTTGTGATTGGCTGCATTCGGCTACGTTGTGCTGAATCAGTGAATGAGTGTGTGTGTTTGAGTGTTTAAGAGTGTCAAGACTCACTCTGGTGTGATGCTCTGAAGAGCTTACAGTGTGTTTTATCAGATGCCAAATTTGCAGTCTTGTCCCATTATCTCCTTTTGAAACATGGATCAAACAGATCATTCTCTATGTACCGGATAGCTTCCACACTGACAGTACACTTCATTAACTGACAGTATGAGTGAGTGAGTGAGTGAGTATAAGTAGACTCTTTACTAAGGTTACTGATTGTGAATTGCAGTGTAAGGATGTGGATAGACGTTTTCCATTTCTGTTATATTGGCACTATTTTGACACCGCAATACAGCAGAGTGCTTTAGAATCAGATTTGACTACAAATGTCACAGCTTTGCATTTTTCCCCCATAACGGTTAGATCATAAAATCCTTTTTTCATCACTTTTTATTCCTGAATATGTAGATAAAGCAAGAAAAACAAACAGTATTGATGCTATAACCGTAAGAGTTATAGTGCTGCTGGAGAAATTGTCAAGCCACAGCCCCGCCTTTTGTGTTGAACCTAAAGCCCAGAGCCCACAACTTTCTGGTGTAATTCAGTGTTAGCTCTCAATTCTATCTGATTGACCCACAACACAACACGTGCCTAGCACCAAACTGTATCCTTGAATTGGTAGAGATCAGTAGTACTGGACTAACAATGGCAAAGATGATCAAAACTTAACTCTAAGTGATGTAGGTCTTTGTTTTTTGGATATTGTTTGTCCTATCCTATTGACACAATACAGCTCGTTGCGTGCTTGATCTTCCTTTTTTTTATATCTCAGCCTATGTTCCATTATTTCTGTCTAAATCATTCTATAATTTTGTATTTTTCCATCCCCCCCGCTTGTCTCTGCTCTATTTGTTTTGGACATAATCTCTCAGACAATCAGTTTCAGTACTGTATTGATAATCCTCTCTGAGCTCATCCTTATCCTCCATGCAGCCCAGTCATTCTTCAACTCACCTGGGAAATTTTTTCACTAGCAGTGCCTAGTTGATTTAAATATTTTTGCTGCCACCACCATCACTTTGAGCAGTTTCTTATCATTTTGCAGGACATGTCTCTGAGTCTCTCTGTTCCATTTCTAAATCTGTCTTTTCTGCGGCCTCATCCTATCTCTGTACCATAACGATATATCACAGTCAGTTCCTGGATATTCGGAAACAAATTCCTGCTCACAAAGTAAATTTGAGCACCCTTTCTACTTGAGGATTAATGAAAAGCCTGAATTTATCTCCATGTCAGCACCAGCTGGTCTTTGACGGCCATTTTGACTATCAGACTAGCTGTTTTCTATCTGTTAACCAGGCCATGGTTTGTACCTTAATCCTTAATCCGTCTGATTTTTCATCCATCTTTCTCACCTCACAGTTCAGTTTACAGTGGTGTTATAATAATAGATGTACCCAAGTCTAGTTGGAAAAACAACTCACTAGCTAGATGCTTAAGTTGATGTTTCTTTCCATTGTAACATCTTTTGCCCTACTGCTTGGATGTTTCAGTCGTGTAACTACTCTATATTTAGTAGTGAAGTTTTTTTTGCTAGCTTACTTATAATGGTACTAACCTTATTTGTCTGGCATGCTAATGTTTGCAGTTTATATTAGAGCAGAAACCGATTTTAATAGTCAGTCGTAATAATTCTCTACACTTTTGCTTAAGTGTGTGTTTTTAAATCTGAAACCTATAATAGCTAAATGTACAGTAGAAATACTGGAAAATCTGGAAAAAATGCTAGGCTACTCTTATTGGAACTAAGCTAGGAAGCCTAGCATGTCGACTATTTTCAGCTCAAGTTAGAGTTGTAGTCATTTTTTCCCCTTCACTTGAGTGTTTTTGGATTTAAAAGAAGAAAAGACATTTGACAACCAGTCAAACTTTTAACTTAGCATTGCTCCTTTTAGAGCCCCCGGCAACAAAGTTGTAGCAGAGTGAGAAACCCTATGTTTTTGACAGTTCTTCAATGTCTAGACATGGTTGCTAAGCTAGGCTGAATTGGGTTTAGCAAATGGTCAAACCGAGGTGAGCCTTCACCATATTTTATTAAGTTTTAGATCTAGTGTTCCAGTCTGAGTGTTTCATTTTCAGAGATTTAAAGGGGGGCTTTAATTATTAAGAGCTTAGTCTACTTTTATTTTTGTGTAAACAGTTTCATCAGCATGAATTTGTTAATTCCAAGTGAAATTTTCTTACATTTGAAAGGGTAATATCTGTGTGCATGCTCGCCCACATGAAATAAAAGTGATCCAGGGAGATTGGATGGTGGGTTGCCCGTCTTCTTCCATTTAATGAGTGAATGAGTAGGCTAATACACGACTCATCTCAGTAAGCACTGAAACATTGAAGTTGTTTTCATAATAGATCAGGGGTCAATCTTTGTTCAATGTTTGTCGAGAAAGATTTTTTTTTTACTGCATGGGCAAGAGAATGACTTTTTGAAAGTTGTTTTAGAAATGTAATAAAAATCAAATCGACCATTAGAAATTCATGTCAAAAATCAAGAAAAATAAGTAGGCCTATTATTTATTAAGAGTTAAATTCCCAAAAGCCCATCAGAGCTGGGTGGGTGTGTTTTGATTAGATTGCATTAAAACCCTCCAACTTTCGTAAGATGTTGATTCAGATATTTTATTTTGATTGAGCGACCGAAGAATGTGACGGCAACATTCTCCAATTTGACCAAGTCCATCCGAAGTTGGTACTGAAATCCACATCTGTTTGAATATGGCAAAGCATTTTTATATTCATATAAGGGGCCGTGACTTACATTAGCACAATGATTAAGGAAGTTGGTCGCATTTCATAAAAGGAAAGAGTTGTGATACTCCCCCCTCTCGTTCCTGAGAGATCTCAGAAATCTAGAGTTTCTTCTTCATTTGACAGAAAAAGCTTTTTCAACTCTTTCATTTCACTTCCACGCCTCTATTACAAACTTCCTGAAAACGCAGCCAACATATAACTGTGGCTGTCAAATGGGAGCTGACAACCTGCACTTTGATCATAACCACTGTGCAGTGAAGTACAAGAAATAAAATACAGTAGAAAAGTAGTGTGTGACACTTACGATGTCATATCGCCTCTGTATGCTGACTAAATTAACACAGCCGTGTCAGAATGTATTGCACTGATAAAATTAGATCTAAAAGAAGAATCTTTTTTTGGTGAATGAGGTTTTTTTTGCTAGAGTAATGTTTATGACGTATTACATGACAAATGGGGATTTGCTATAAGCTCTTTTCCTTTGCATTTCTTTCTCTCTGTCTTCAGGTACGTTGATGATGAACAACGTGCCAGTTCCTGCACATTACTGTTAATTTACAAGATCAGCTTGAAAGTGCGAGCTGTTAATTGATACATTAACCCTAAATACAACAAAGTCAAGTCAGTTTTAACACATTTAAGGTACGAATCACAAAGCTGTAATAAACCAACTGCAGTGGAATCAATACTTTGACTTTTTCAGGTATATAAAAAAACAGTATTTCAGATATTTCACATGTAGCAAATAGAGTCTCTGTCATGTAATCCTTGATGTATTTGAACTGCGTTGCTTATTAGAGTCAAATCCAAACAAGAGATCCGTGCATTGGGGAAAACGCCTGAGGATATTTTCAAATATAGGAAAACTGAAGGGAGCCATATACAGAAGAAAAAACAGTTATTTCCCCCTGATGGGCCACGTAATAGGCAATTAGCATGTGAAATCATTGGGGTAGGGGTACGCCTCAATTGTTTGTTCCGCTCGCATCGAGGCAGAGCAGCAGCTGAATTGTTTCTTCGGGCATTGTTGTTCTTGAACGCAGCTTTTTCTCTGTGTGTCTCTGTTAGGCGCTCATAAAAAGCTGCTTCTGCCATGAGGTATAAAAATAGCACCGGGATTCATATGAGTAAGAAGATGACTATAAGACGCTGGGAAATAAGTGCGAGAGAAGACAAAGGGAAATGACATTCTAGAGCAGGCTTCATGTACCTTACTGTAACACACTTCACACTGCAGCACTGTATGGTTCACTTACTGTAAGGAGGAAGCGCCTGTCTTACCAGATATTCAAATCTTGGTTCTTGATTTTTGACAGAGAATTCTTTCTCTAAAGAAAAAACCCTGTTCATAGAAAGTCCTGGTTTACTTTTTTGACCAACATTCAGGAAATATTTAGTTGAATTTATCTACAAACTTCTAATATACAGGTTCTTTTATACAATTTTGCAAACGGGTTCATGGTTATTTGTAAGCAGCTATAAGATCCTGTGCATGGTTAGCATCTAAGCAGCCAGTACTTGACAAAATTAGCTTACTAAAAACCAAAGTCATTATTAAGAAAAGACAATTTGAGGCATACCTGATCATAAATTTGGTTTAGTTGTAGGTGTTTAGTGTTTCTTTTGGAAATGTTAGCATACTTACACGCTCAATCAAGATATGTTAGCATTTAGCTTAAAGCACCGGAGTGGCTAATTGCAGCCTCAGAGAGTAGCTAGCATGACAAAGACTATTTAATTTAGTTTGTTTGAAAGTACAAATTCTAAAACATTACTATGAGTAGACATTACATTTAGTAATTATTAGCATTGGCATGACTTGTTTATTTTCCAGATATTGTATCATTTTGTACTTTAGTAAAATTTGCTCTGTATCATTTATGCCAGTAAGGCCCTAAAGTGGAATTGGAAGTGAACTATAGACTTGCCTAAAAAACAATGACTTAATTTCACCTCTAAAGACACTGCCTAATCATGAGGGCAAACATATACCACAAAAGTGGCCCATTATATTAGTATAGAAAACTATTTTTTAGTAAGGGATATTATCAAACCAGACTCTTAAATGACATTCTGTGACATTGAATGATATTGCCAATGTCAGTCTTGTTCCAGCCTTGGTGTGCTGCCCATGAGTACTGAGCTGTGTGTACACTTGCAGTGTGTCAACCATAAATCTGCAATGCAATTTCCACTACTAGCATCTCTCTCTCTCTTTCTTTCTAGCTTTCGCTGTCTCTCCGTCCTTTTTACCCACATCCCGGGGCAGCGTCTTTTGAAGTGATTCAATTTGAAATCCCGTCTTGCATATTTCACAAGCCCAACCTGTTTTTATACCCTGTGCTCTATGTTGCCGGAGAGATGTTTCATTGACAATGCATGGGAGCGCCTGTGGTTATACAGCTCTGTGTGTATATATACTTGCATACTGTAAGTGCTGGCAGTTTGTTCCTAAATCCTTAGGGGCAACTTTTCTTGTCCAATCTCAAAATTCAACACGTTAAATTTAAGCCTAACATTTTACAACAGGAGGCACAAAAAAAATGTGTCAGCCATGCCTTTTTTCTTTTTTTTTTTAAACTAACCTCTCCCTGCTTACCCTGTTATACCGATTACAAGGCCTCCGTAAAAGAACTGAGAACCTGCAAAGCCAAAGGCTGATTCTGGGCTTTTCAAAGACATAAACTAGCACACATTGATCTCTCTTCAGTCAACTCTCAGTGCTCATAACTTATGGATTACATATAAAAATACTGTATTACAAACTGCTTCTCTTCTATGCCAGGTTTCTTTTGGTTTCTCCGCCTCTTTATTGCTAAAAAAAAAAGTGCTATTTATGAGCTATAGTGTCCCACCCAAGTGAGCACAGTATTGATTGGCATTTCCATAACCAATCCATCACTTACAGATTGATCAGAGGAGCAAAGCAGAAGGCACAAAGAGGTTACCGCCTACCATGCATCACTGCATGTCCAGTCAAGGTGAATCAAAAAGTTGTGTATTGTAGCAAAATGTTCCACATGCATATTTCAGGGGTATCTTTCTATTTAAATACATCTTTATTGTGTATGGTTTGTACAATTTAGGCAGCTTTCAACTAGTGTTCTCAAAGGGAAAATCCATTTTATGATTATTTCAAAGTGACCTCTCCCCTAGCATGCTATACATCCCACACAAGTGCAGAGGCTTTGACTTTCGCTCCACAGGGAGAAAAAAAGAAAAAAAGAAAGAAGCACAGATACTGCTAAGCATGTGACTCATCCTCAGCCTATCACATGATTTATGTATGCCATAGCTGTATTTGATAACCTCTACACTAAGAGCTCAGTCAAAATGGCCAAGACTGTGCTGCAGGCCCTCCGGTCGATTACACAATATGCAGAAAGCACATTTCATCCCATCTGGACTGTATTGTCTGCTTGGAAAAAAAGAAGAGGGACGAATGTGGGTAGATGATGTATGTTTGACCTTGATCGCGGGAAGCAAAGAGTCGAAGAAAAGACATATGGCTACTGTTGATGCGAGGAGACCCAGATGAATGCATTCGAAACCAACCAGAGACTCAAGGCTACTGTTTAATATATGTGTGAGGCTTTTATTCTCACTAAAGGCCCTGTCCTCTTTTACCACACTGTCAAAATACCAAGTGTGCAATATCTCAACAACCATTGGATGGATTGCTTTTAAATTCTGTACAGACATTTCCAGAGATGAAGCCTACCAATTGCTGCTTATTTTACTCCTCCTGTAGCGCCACCATGAGGTTGTGTTTTAATTAAAATATCTCATCATCGATTGGATGGATTTCCATGAATGCCAACATTAATTTTGTTCTGTAATAAAAGCTTTTCAGAGGTCTCTGGAATACTGGAATATGTCATTTCAGGACAATATTGAGCTTGGTAAACATAGCCAAGCCCCCTGTTCTTTGGATACATTTTTGTACAGTTATCATAATGAAATTATCATAATGAAACTGTGTTTTTATCAAATTGTGAGATCATTTGGTTTAATAAGGCTTCCATTTGAGTATTTTCTGAGTCTGAGCTTCTTCCCCCTCATACTCTGCATCATCTCTTTACCCCTAATGCAACATAAAATAAATAAAAGTCAATGTCCAATCCTGAACTTCTGTGAATACATGCTCAAAGAGAGGTTAACAAGTGGTTAGGTCATAGATTAATGTAGAGAAGAAGACATTCATTAATGTAGCATTTTTGATTGCTCAGTGTAACTCAACTTGACCTCATGATTAGAGAAACCAGAGGCTTTCTGATGCTAATGTAGAGCTGACATTGTGCATGTTAATGGCTTCTGTTTCTTTCTACTTCATCGGGATGAGTGCATCTTAAATGAAGCGGAATGGAAATGATTTGCAGTCTGCATTGAAATGGTGCAAAGCTGAACTTTTGTCACTGTCAGGGCCGGACGATATTTTTGTTGAATCTGTGTTTTTCCTGCCGCTTAAAAATCCATCAGTGTGACATCAAAGTGAATCAGCTGGAACACAGAATGCATTTTGTTCTTGGACTTAGATTTATGCCTTGTTAAGGAAATAATGCATCATTATAATGTGTTAGAAGTAATGCTTTCACTCTTTAAATGCTAAAAGTCAGTCACTGTCATGTTTTTCCTGCTTGGAGGGACTTAATGAATTTTAAATACATTCCGTAGATGCATTCAGCAAATATATCCCAGACATTACGCTCTTTATCTTTTAAAAGTAAATAAGGAATGTGCTTATTTATGCAGGATCTTGTGCTACTGTCTGCACTTGGGTTCTTCCTGAGAAAGTGATTTTTTTTTCTCTATGAGAGTCTTAAATGTGCTACGTATAGGCAAGATAAGGCAAGTTTATTTATAGAGCACCAATAATTAATAATTGTTAATAAATAAAGCTATTTAAAGTGCTTTATAGCTTTTTTATGAAGTTAAAAAAAAGAACATTTATGAGATTAAGAGCATTAAAATACATCACATTGGGCAAAAAAGCACATTATTTATAATAATCAAAATATATGATGATCCAAAAGAAAAAAGAGAGATGACATTCCTCAAGAATAAGAAACTAAAATACAAATTATTAACATTTCCTCAAATTGGAAAGTTATCTGCACATGCACTTACCCCCCTCTTAGTGCTCTTAGGTCACTGAATAGTGACTTAAGACACATATTCCCCAACAGGTCTCGCCTAATTAAAATGGATTCGGTTTAACGATCAACCCAAGCTTGTCCTCCCCAGGAATTGGGCTCAAAGTATTGCTCTGTCTGTGTCAGGTAAAGCTCTAAGCTACCCCTAAAACCCCTCTGGGGTGGGACAGTCTTTGCACCTTAACACTGGGTCAGAGGCGACGTAGGTAGGGAGAGGAAATTGAGTATGGTTGACAATGCAAATTCTGCATTTTCTTAAGTAAAATACCTTCTGGTTGACTGAAAATAGCTCACTACAAAATAAGTTCTCAATATAGAATAAAATAAAATTCATATCTACGACTGAAAGAAAACTAGTCCTTTGAGCTAGAACTGTTATCATCAGGCAGCTTCTTTAGGGATCTCATTTGCTTTGACTTGTGCTGATGTGGTTTTTCCTCCCATAATGCCCTCTTCAGCAACTCTTTGGCTGCGGTCCACCAGAGGATAGACCCTTTGAACCCCCACTGGTCACACGAGCCGATATATCTCATCGTTGTTTCTCTGCGGTGATGATGCAGCACAAAAGCTCTGTGATCAAGGTTAATGAAAGCCTGAGCTGCCCAGAGCTACCAAGTTCATGGTGAAGACATAATCAGTGGTACTCCTGCATAAAAGATGGTGGGCTTCCTGTCAGAAGTCATCATCCTGACACACTGGAAACAGATGCTATGAGGCTGCAGTCAGCACTGGGAATTTTAGCGGTATTTTACTCTCCTTCCCAATGGAACCATTTGCCCTGGCTGTTGAATATATTTTAAGCTTTATATAACCAGTAACCATCATGGCTGACAGCTGAGGTCCAAACATAGATAATGATATTACACTGCAGTAATCGTGCATTTCTTCCAGAATTTTGGGTTAAAACACCAACTTTTTATTTTATTATATTAACGAGAGTGACATGAAAAGATCATTATTGTATAGCTTTTGAAAAGGATCGGAGATTGTGCAGGATTGTGTCTTAATTAATTCAGGTACCTTACGCTTTGAAGGTCTTTTAAGTTGTTGCAACACACACCAAGGACAGACAGAACCTGATGCGATGTCAGACTACAGTAGCAGCCTGTTAGCATTCACAGCAGAGTGAGAAGAGAGACGTCTGCATGAGGTGTAATAATTATATTCCGGTCTGAATTGGTGGAGGCCAGAGCGCTCATCCGTCTTCAAAAGTGACGCACGAAAAGATGAGAGGCAAAGAGAGCGAGAGAGAAAGAGAGGCAGCGTTCCAGGACTCGTCTACGCCTCGTCAGTCACCATGACACCTGGAACCGCTCAATCTCCTTACCTGGTGGAGGACAGAGTGGCAGGACGACTTTGGCGAGTGTGCGTATGTGTGTGTGTGTGTGTGTGTGTGTGTGTACAGAGAAGATGACGGGAAGTTTGACAAAAAAAGATGAAAGGGAAAAAGGTTGAGAAAGGTGTAAATATAGAGAAAGTGAGTGACAGACTAAGAAGTTAGAGTTTTTAAGAGTTGTTTAGAGCTGATGCACCCTAACTTTACATAAACATAGAAAACCAGCAGATGCAGTATAAGCAGTGACTGCATATTTATGGTGTCCTCTGAAAAAAACAAACACTTTTTTAATTTTTTTATTCACTATTTTTTTGGTTGCCTTAGCAGGGTTCAACTCAAATCAAGCAAAACGTAACCTTTCGGTTGTCATATCATCTCTATGGCTTACCAGAAAAAGTGCTTCTGCAAACTTCAAATTAGAAAAAAATGCATTTAGATTCACAACAATGGGTAAAAACCATTGCATGCAGGGACGGTAGGCCGTACCTGATGTCCCTCCTCCTAAAGGAAGTCTTCTGTTTTACCGCGCAGGTCTATTTTTTGCACAGGAAAAAAGCTCACCTGCAGCCGAGTGTGAAAGCAGCAGACTTCATCTCTCTATTCATTATTCATCACTCATACAGGCTCTATTTTAGAAGCTGCAGACCCAGCTATATCCTCGCTAAAGATATTTTCTCCTCCAACTTATGTGCTGCCATTTGTGAAGAAAAGGAAATGCGAGTTACCTATGCAAGAAAGGAAAGTTGATATATAGACAGAAACTTTTACTATTATACTTGTTTCAACACGACTGCGTCTTTCAGCAATGCATACATTAGATGTGTCCCTGCAACTTCTTCAAAAACACAGATTTCAGCTGTTTACACTAAAAGTTTGTTGTCTCTCTGAAGTCTCCACTCTCTCATGGGAATATCCTGCAGATTTTCTTTTGCAGCACTCTGCATATGGCAGCCAGCATGTCCTGATTATATGCTCACTGACTCAGTTCTTATCACCATATCCAATAAGAGGAAAAATAAACTCTTATCTTAAGATGGGAAATAACACGGCAAGCTGTTATCTCAACCACTGTTAACTAGTGTGAATAAAAAAACCTGGTTTGAATTCAAAATGATCTTCCAGGAAAGTCTATTGGTACACACCAAGTTGGCTTAATGAATGATGGCATTGTGATTGTGATTTATTTCTCTTTATAAATCATACAAGCAGGATTAACCTTTTCAGAAAGCAATACATCTTTGAGCACATAATCGGCAAGCAAGAGCAGCAAACAATCTCCTCTTAAACATCGTCTCTCAACACCAATGCCATTGTTGCTTCTCAAGTTGCTCGTCAGTCAGCACTCAAAGGACACTCACAGAAATGCAAGTCATGACCGAAAGTTCTTTCCCCCAAACTGTTAGCTTCAACAGAAACCCTGAAAAGCTTCCCATTGTTTCCAGAGACATAACGCCTCATCAGCCGATAGGTACAGCGATTGGCCTAAGCTGTACATTTTGGATTTAGTGCATAGTCTGTACAAAACAAGTAAAAACACTAGGCGATTATGTACTAATGCAAGAAAAGCAAACAGAGAGACAGAGAAGAAAGAGGTCTGTAAAAGAAAGAGGAGAGTAAGACAAGGGTGAAGTCAGTTTTTATTAACACGTCTTAAGTCACACTGATACAGATTCCCTCCTCCCCTCTGTGTTTCATGTTGCACCTCTTGTTAATACACCATAAAAAGTCAAGTCCCACACTTACATTCATAAATGCACCAGTTCACACATATGCAAGCACACAGAGTTTAAACTGTGTAGAGACATTTGGATTGGCTGCATGATTGTCCCCCATGTACGTGTGTGTGTATGTTAGGTGTGTGTCACTATCGGCTGTCAACTTTCCTTGTTTTTTTCTCACATTTTTTCTTCTGAAGATTTTACTGAAATAAATTATCGCTTTTAACTTTTTTTTTTTTTTTTTTTACTTTTGTGTGCTCTGATTCTTGTCAGCTGTTCTGTGCTGTGTATTTTTTCTGCGTTTTATTGTCTGGCAGTGTCTAGACAGACAAGAGAAGCAGACAGAACAGAGCAGCTAGACAGATGATGAGTGAAATCAGACAAAGACAAAAAAATAAAAATGAAGGTTCAACTTCTTACCACTAAAGCAGGCAGCCTGGAGAAGAGATTCAGAGGTCACCACGGAAGCAGCAGCAACCTCACTCTGCGTTTTCTCCTCCTTTCTGCAGCGATGACCCTTCTCCAGAACCATCTTTGGGGGATGAAGGGAAGGGTGGAGAGGGGGAGCTGCAGAGTGAGGTCGAGGCACAACCACAACCACAGCCAGAGCAACAGCCGCAAGAGACTCAACCACAGCCTCAACCGCCACGGCCAGAAATTGAGCCACAGCCTCAGCAACAGTCTGAAACCAAACCTGAGCCACAACCTGAACCAAAAACCCAACCTGCAACTGAGCCCAATCCAGAGCCAGAGCCAGAGACAGAGCCAGAGCCAGAGCAAGAGCCAGAGCCGGAACCAGAACCTGAACCCCAGCCAAAAGTTGAAATTCCGAGTGAGGAAGCAGCACAGGACTCCCCTAAGTCCCCTTCACCTTGCAGAGAGGACCAGACAGTGGCGGAGCAAGAGAACCAAAATTGGGAAGAAGTTGTGGAGTCAAATAGAAAGCAAGATGGAGATGAGGCTCAGGTTGTTGCAGCACAGGAAGACGAAGAGGAGGAAGGGGGAGGAGCTAAAGGAGGTGGGGCAGGGAGGCGAGCCAGCCTGCACCACACGGCCTCGCCTTTGAGGGTGCAACGCAACGGGGCCGGCTCGCATGCAGCCACCTCCGACTATGAGCTCTCTCTTGACCTCAAAAATAAGCAGGTAGGGTTGTTCTGGGGATTTGGGGAGGGGATGACGGGAGTGGGAGTAATTGTTTGTGTGTTTTGTACGTCTAATGGTCTGACGTGTTTTCTGTCTGAGGAGGTGGAGGGCTTTTGGTTTGAGGGAAAAGCTGTTGTTGGATGAGATTTTTATTTTTGTGTTTTTCATGTTAATCCATTGGCTCCTCTGGACTTCCAAACTGTATCAACTAATGATGAGACTCCTTCTCTTCATTATCATAGATCATTGTCATCGCCATGTCATCATTTCATCAACTTCCTCACATGGTTTTGTCTTTCATCGGATTTGGATTGTTAAAGTATGTGATCTAACAATTTATTCCCAGGTATTTCACTGTTTTGTGTACTTGCCCGAGAGTAGGACAACTCTCAAAATGTTAACAAAATGTTAATTTTCGAGGTTTTAAACACTGTATAGTGGCAACGATGCATAAATACACATTCAACACGCAAACAAGCTCTACTTGTATCTGCATGGAAGAAAAGCTTTCCAATTTGTCTGTCCTTTGCTGCTTTCTGAGACACTATGGATGATGAAAATCCCCTATTTCCATGGAGAAAAAGCATGTGACCGTTATCTGTTCCCAATTTATTGCAGCCAGTTAAGCCAATTTTGTCCAAAACTGATATGTCAATGAACTGTGACTGTATTCAAATGTGCATTACCATGTTGTCATGTTTGTGTTCTTATCATGCTGTTCATCAGGAGATGGAAAATCATTACATAATCATCTCCATTTCAACAACCATGATACCCCCACCATGTGTTTCCATTGTCATCCATCTAACTGGCATTCCTCATCCATGGATCCTCAAGCAGGTAAGGCAGCAGAGTTTGGGTCTAACTTGATGGGCTCAATTTGTACTCCTGACCTAACTTGTACAACTTCAGTGCAACATTACAGTCCATTGATGCAATATTTAGTTAACTCTTAACAAGCAGAACCACAAAGCTGTTGTATAATGTCTTCTCTGCTTTGAACAGGAGATTGAAAAATGCAGGATCCCGTGTTTAATGGAGCTTATCTACTAAAATTCAGGAAGTCTCAGCCTCTTCTATTTAATTTAGACCATTGTTTTTATCAGTCTCTGGTGAGTCCTCAAATTTTCTGGAAGTGAAGTTCAGTACGTTATGGGTAGTACCTTATTTTGTAATTCTTTTTTTTTTTTTTTTTTTTACCAGAATTGCAGAGCTTTTCCTGATTACAGATTCGTAGTTGAATAGCTTTGCAGTAATTGTCAGTTTTCTAACATTAGCCATTTTAACACAGCTGATAAACAAAGCTTACTTTGTTTTTTTTTACACTGAACCAAACAACACAGTCCATTACTTTCCCAGTGTGTGATTTTACTTTGTGCTCTGGCTTCGGTAGAAAAAGACGGTAGACAGGTACACTAAGGTATCATCATCATACAGGCGCACATACAGCTCTGATCTGTCTTTCACTGCCACTGAATAACATATCCTCCTTTTCTTGTTTCATACTTTTTATACAGAGATGAATGCTTGGTAAAATGGGGCTATGTTATATTCAACTTTAGGACTCTTTTTTTGGACGAAGTTTGGAACATCTGCTTCTAACCAGGAAAACTCTATGGGCATTTATGCTCTTTTTCAACATTAAATTGAATATTTTTAACCAGATTGTCAATGATGGAACATTTTAAATTAATCAAATGCAGTCTTAAAATAACAATTGATTGGCATGCATGTTTTTGTGTCCAGTTTCTAACATTTATCGATTAATTGATTCCTTACATGACACAAGGGATGTAAGTTGGCAAAGTTTAAGTCTTGATTTCGTACACTGTCATTTGTAGTGTTGTTTGGCACATTTGACCGCATTTGAGCAATAACCAGGAGCAATTGGTTAATATAGTTATCTGTAGTTATCTAAAAATCCATCTTCTTAAGAAACCTGCCACTTAAGTGTATGTATTTGAGAAAGAATGTTGCTTTATTTAACTCCCTGTCAGCTCCATTCTCACTCAGTTTGACATAATTTCCTCACTCATTGCTTTCCTATTGGAGACTAAAGGTTATTTTGACCTAAGCTTTTTACCCACATCTCCCTCTCACATTAGTGTCACTCTTTCAATCTCACATCTAAAAGTCCCATCCTCCACTATCTCCCTGTCAACAATACTGGAGATACACGATCAGCTACATTGATCTTCTGTCTGTATGACTGGGGGTGCAAGGGCTTGATGCAGCTACTGATCAATGTCAGGGTAATTGGATCTGCAGCGGGGCAATGCCTTGATTGCTGGGGCAGGCTCATGATGAAGTATTTCAGCGTTAAGTCAGTTCAACCTCTACTACAATAATTAATTTTAGAATCTCACCTATGCCTTATTGTATATTACAATTTGGCAGTTTAAATAGGTTTTATTATAGGAGGAGTAACAATCTAAACAAAGACTTTGAAAAACACCTAGGGTCATTTTACTCTATGGCTTGGTTTGTGGGAAAAAAAGGTGAATGTTTATTAGTATGACTAATGATGAAACATAAAGTTATTCTGAAAAAGTAAAAAAAGTGGTTCCAAAATTTCTACTATCTCTGATGAGCTTTAAGTACCATTGGTGCTGAAATGTTGTTGGTTTCAATAATTGAACAATCAGTCACATATCCTACGAAGAAGAGTTCGATTTATCTTAAAAGTAGATGTCAATCCCACTCAAATAAAGATTGAATGGAAAACTTTGACAAAATCAAGGGCATATGTATAATCTCTGATATAGAAATACAATTTAGTACTCTTTCCAAAGGAATGTTGCTCATGTTTTCAATTATGTTACTGATGCATCCCACAACCGGGGCTCGACAATGGAGAGTGCATTTAAAGTTCATACTGAGCAACTTCATAGTGAAAGCTGTGCTGAGATGTGTGCAAGAGATGAGAGAGAGAGAGAGGGACTTTTTGGTGAGTTCTAAGTTCAGTCAGAGGCTGAGTTGAACAACACGGTCAGTGAAGCATATTCAATTTCAAAGAGCCTCAATTTGCAAGCAGCAGAGTGCCTGCATGTAAATCTATAGAAAATCCAGACGAGTTGTCAATCTCCTGTACTCACATGTTGTCCTTTGTTGTGAATTGACAGGAGCAAATATGCATAAGTAGAGAAGAAGTTACATTGAAGTTAAATAACAAAAACATTTGAAGATTATTTTCAGTTCTGAATCTCAATTAGAAGCTGAGCTGTACAACATGATCCTTACAGCTAGCTAACATCTGTTGCAAGCTAGCTAGCTCCCAAACATACAAACATTGGTGGTTTAAAACAGAATAGACACTAATTGTCTAATTTGAGCAAATAAAATAAAACGGTATTGTGTGAATAAAACTGGATCCATTTTTGATTAACTGTTGTTTTGTAGCTTTAACTTAATGCCATATTAATGCTACACAATGGGCACTGAACGGTTAGCAACACATTTGATAACATTTAAATTACCATTAAATACCATTAAAACAGTTAATTTAGCCAATTAGCCAATTCCTAGCTTGCATTACCTTGAACAGGCCATTTGTGAATTTCCGTATTTATTGAATCAGCTAACAATACCAACTTGTGGTGTTAGCTAGCAATCTGTTAGATATTAATAATCCAAACAAACCAACAGCTATCACCCAAAAAGGGCTTATTAGTCAGTAATTATATTGGTTTAACTTTTTATGAGGCTCGATGTCCCTCCAGATTTTAATTATTAAGTATTATTAATCTTACAATTAACACCAACTGGATTTTAAAATAATTACCATTTAAGATTACGGTAGCGGAATTTCATCCTTCTGTTGTTGTCTCAAATTATTAAAATAAATGCATTTTATCTAAGTTAATTAAAAATACTCACAAATCATTTAAAAATGCAATTAAATGCATTATAATGCAAATTGACTTAAAAATGGTTCATAAAAACATGAGAGCTCTTGGCAAAGTAAGTAATACAGGGTCGGTCTTTGCTTAGTGTGAATCCTTTTGTTCGGGAGGAGATAAAGTGATACGTGATGAATCCTGACTTTAAACAACTGCTCTGTAATTGCTGCTAATCTCTGCTTGAGTAATTATGGTGCCCATGAATCAAAAGGCAGCCATATCCATAAAGTTAAACATTAAACAGTAAAAGTCAAATTTTATGGCTTGTTTCCACCCATTACACTTACATTTGCAAATGACATGCAAGGAATATTAAAAAAGCATATGTCTTGGTAAATAACTTTTCACATCAATTAGGTCATTATGTTTCCAACAGCTGATTCAAGAAAATGTAACTGCTGAGAACAATGTAAATGTGTGAATTCTGTGCTAATGAACATAATCTTATTCTATGTTTTGTTTATTATCTGCGTCAGACTTGGTCTTTTAGGAACCACTGACCTTTTCGGTGACTGACTTTGGTTTAGGATGAATCAGCTTAACAGATCAGCATCCTCCGATGACATCAAGTCTTTTATCGTGCCCCTCATTTTGTAATAAAGTCAGCATTAGTTGTGTCCCAGTTTTGCTGTTATATAATCAGCTCATTAATCATGCAGATGTTTCTCTGCTGTAAGACAGTGTGCATGAGAATGAAAGCTAATAAACGTGGCTTTGCATTTTACCCCTGGTTTCTGCAGAGTGTTAAATCTGTTAATCTGTTTTTTAATTAAAAATATTTGTTTCCTTTCAAATTGAAAGGTAAACCACATTTATTTAGGTGTTAGTGGTTGTATGACTAACATATACAAAAAGAGGGCTATGTTTAATGTCTGTATGAAAGGATCAGAGAATGTTCACCAAATAACGATTAAATTGGTTATTATAACCTGTTTATGTTCGACTAAGAAAGAACCAAACTGTTTCACTACAAATTGTTAATTTAAAGAAAATGTAGTATCTTCAAAACTGGTATAACTGGCTTCTACAGTGACTTACAAATGGGAGAAGGAAATAAGAAGGCGGCATAATGGGGTTCTACAACTTCACTTGCTGTAGCTCCAGTTAAGGGGCTTCCTCACTTGGATCTACTACCCAGATGTCAACAAGCACAGTGAATGGATAGCATCCTGTAGGAGCAGCACCTTAACATAGAAAATGGAGATAAAAATGCTTGTAGGCTGTGTCAGGTTAAACCGCCATATCGACCGGAGCAATGTGTAATTGTATTCAGCACAGGCATGTGGATGTTAACTTTCAAGGAGCGAAGGCTGGCAGTGCTAGAAATGCAAACCTAGCTACATTTAGAATATCACATTACATTGTTTACCTGAGGACAAATAAAATACAGTGTGCTCAATTTTCAGAGTTTTCTGGCTGCTTTCTTAAAGTTGGATTAGTCAGTTAGTCTGAATTTAAGTTTCTTTATAATCGACTAAGACATTAGTCACCTAGGGACATCCCATAAGTGCAAATGTCAAGTAAAAGATAATGTCTGTCATGTGACTTTGACATTGCTTATCAAGAAGATATAAGGTAGACATTTATTATTTGGTTTTCTTTAAAAAATATGTTATAATGCTTCATGTAGGACGTTAATATGACACATGAGTCACTTAAAAGAAAATTCTGCCTCTTGAAATACCATAAAAATATGCTGAGTCATGAACTTTTGTTTGACCTTTAGAGACACATTTCCATTTGTAGCACAAAAAGTTCAGCCTTAAAGACGATCCTTTTCCAGTGATCCTGGGTATTTATACTTTCTAAGGACAGAGAAAGCAACATATTTTAAGGTGAAATATTCTCCATCATCACAGTTCTAATACATAAGATAGTACAGTAATGTACCAATTTTACCATTAAGACCATTTTTTGTGGTTATTGAGCCAATCTGACCAAAAAGTATTAGATATTTATTTATTTTTTGTCTTTGATTTATACCCCCATAGCTTGTGTTACATTTTTGAGGAACTATATTTTCCGTTTTCATAGCAGTCATATCTTCAGGTACAAGCAGAAACACATACTGCAGTGCTGAACCACTTTGCTATCGCTTGTTTTTGTTCTCTCCACCCCATCTGCCCATTCAGATGGGAACATGAGGTTGCTATGGCGCTGAACTGCCCGTCAAAATCGATAAAAGAAAACTATGGCCGAACATAGCAGTGCCATCACCGCTCACCACTGCGTCTCCGAAATAATCTCTCTCCATCAGCGCTTAGTGAAGTGATCAGAGGTAGAACTGACAGTCAGCTAATGGAGGGGATTTTCAGCAGTGACACCCTTGGCACGGTCGTCTGTCTCAGCACATCTCTATATCTTACCTTGTCCTCAATACTTTGAGCTTCTTCTCGTCTTACGTTTTTAGCTCTTTTTATCTATTGTTTTTCCCCCTTGCCTTTTTTAACACATGTGCTAAGCTATTAGTACATGTGTTAGTCATCTCCAATCTACGGACACCCAATATCCAATTTTTATGCTACCACTTAGTATGAGGCCAACACAACTTGTGGAAGACTTTAGTGAAAGATTAGTTTGTGTTTCTTAAAATAAATTAATTTTTAAGTAGTATTTTTAGGTAGAACATTTTAACATGATAGCTGTGGTTTGTGGAAGTAATTTCTGGCACATTACCTCTTCAGTTGAGTTGAAGTCAGCCCCTCGGGAAAATCAATGTGTTTGATCTTGAAGTAGGGACATTTCTTTGGTCACAGTACATCAAGTGCAATATGTATTGTATGCATGTCTTGGATTGGGCAGAGCAGCTAAATTTAGGCCAATAGATTGTCACTCTCAGAAGTCCTTATGAGACAAAACACTTGATATGATGGTTGCAGAAAATGATGGTCGCAGAAATTGATGGTCGCAGAAATTGATGAACATATCGTTGCCATTAGAACGTTTGAAAACCAGTAAACGGGCACATCTTTAGTCACAATGCAATCCTTGCTCGACTGGTATTAAGTCTACTTACATTACTTTTCTTGCTCTCCACACGTCCTTCCTCCATTGTGTACCAGCTCATTCTTGTGTGGCTGTAATTCAGTCTGAATGGCAAGGTGTATCAGATACGAACCCTGATAAAGAAAGCAACGTGACCCAAATGCTTTATTCATCACCCCCGACCAAGCTTATGCAGAAGGCAAAACAAACAAGCCGACTGCCACATTTAATCAAACAAAGCCACGCTGATGGCCCTTTTTCACATTCAAGGGCACCTCTGCAGTGGAACTCTTTGCAGAATTTGTTTTTATGAGGGAAACCTTTCTAAGTAATGGGGTCAATCATATTACCTCTTCGCCTGACTCAAAAAGAAAACTAAACAAGGTCTATTTTGGAGTGCTGTAATGGTAATAAGGCTCAGACACAGCACACCCACGGAACAATCCAGCTTAAAAAGTGATGAATATTCAGTCCGAGTCCACTCATTCTGCAAAAGCTGACAGCAACTGAGAAGTCATCATCAGTAGATACAGTAGAGCTCCAAACCAACGTCCTTTTTCAAAAACCACCTTAATATTCGTATTGCATTTTCCTTTGCTCGCAGAGGCTCTGCAGTTAAATGTAAATGAAGTAGATAGGATGGATTTTCAGTGTCATTCCACTTTTCTAAAGAGCTTTGTACGTGATTCCATTCCTCCAGTGACAACAGAACAAGCTGTATCTTGTTGAACCAACTACTTATCAGAAATTGCAAAGCCTCAAGACATTACAGCCTATCAGAGCAACGTACGTGGTGGCTGTTGACTTTGTCCAGGACTAAAGTGAAAAGAGATTAGAGGCTGAAAGTCACAATTTGATCCTTAGTGGCCATGGTAACCATTTGCTCGATTGCATTGGAATTTACAGGAGGGATAATTCACTTGAACCAAATTAATCCCCATGAACACATCAGCCTGATACAAGGAGTCTTCCAAAGAAACAAATGGCAGGAACGTCAATGATATCTAACATTTTACTGGAATTAAATGCCTAGCTATTTTTAAAATGCAATGCAGCATATGTAGATTGCAAAGTGTGACACTGTTCTTCTTTCAAAGCCAAATGCTCACCCACACTCTAGCCCTTGATAAAGTTAGAACAGAAACAGAATCATATTCATTGATTAAGTCTGAATGAAAAGGATTGCAGAGCGACAGCGGGAGATAAGAGCATTTTTCTGGGCACTTCTGAAGATACCCACACCCTGATTGTTCTGGGAAACTCAAAGAGGTCTCATCTAGTGTTTGAGCTGCTGCCGGATGAGGATAGCTATATTACAACTCAATCTATTTCCCACAGCATTTGAACAATTTTTCACAGGCAAGATTAATGGCTTGTTCAACGGCTTGGCTGTTTCAGACAATTTTAAAGTTGCGTTACGGTCCTCACTATGGAATTCAATTGAGATTATGAGTTCTCTTTGCTGAGGAAATGAACTGTTTGTCCAAATGCCATGAGTCAGCTCTTACTGTTTTGTGTCTTTCAAATTGTGGCTTTAACCAAACTGTGTATAGTTTGGATACCAACCTCAAAACGCGTTTTTTTTAAATTACTTTACTTTTTAAGGATATATTTTAAGTTCTTTAAAATGTAAACTTTCAGAATTTGGACTTCACAACCCTTTTCATCCTCTTGAGATTTTATGCGCCACTATTATATCTCAGTCCTTTTTTTATGTACTGCTCCATTCTTCTCAATCCAGACTCAGCCTTTTTTCCATTGCTATTCAACTCATCTATCATATTCATCTTCAATGTACGACAGCAAGTTCAGATAATAGTAAAGAAGTCATGGAATTCATGCTTCATTTTCATGGGAGTCACAGTTGGAGAGACTTCTTTGAACTCAGAAAAGTCTAATGCATCTTGTGTTTCTGCTGCATTATTGTTTACTTGCACTTACAACCAAGTCTTGGCAGTTAGGTTTATGCCCTGAAAGATCTATGTTGTTGCCTCTTAAATTATGAATTACAACAGAACTTTCAAATCATTCACACTAGCCTTTTGTATCCTTCCTTCTTCTATTTTTAGATCGAAATGTTAGAGCACAAATACGGTGGCCACCTCATCTCCCGCCGTGCTGCCTGCAAGATCCAGACTGCCTTCCGCCAGTACCAGCTCAGCAAGAACTTTGAGAAGATCCGGAATTCGCTGCTGGAGAGTCGTCTGCCTCGACGGATCTCCATGCGCAAGGTCCGTGTGCAAAACACAGAAGGTTTCTCTGCTGAACGGGCCCTGGCAGAAGGCTGCAACTTGGCAGGCATCCCGTTGGTACGCTCACCATCCTTGCCTGCTACAGTTGGCGGTACCCTGACCGACCTTGAAGACTCTTTCACGGAACAGGTGCAGTCACTAGCAAAGTCCATAGATGATGCACTCAGTAACTGGAGCCTGAAGACCATGTGTTCACTGCAAGAAGGTGGAACCTACCAGTTTAGTGCCGATTCCTTTAGCACAGCAGGAGTAGGAGGTGGAGGAGAAAGTGGTGTGAGAGAGCCTACTATTTCTCAAGGCCCATTGGATCCTAGTGACCTGTCAAGAAGTGCAAGCAAGTTGATGATGGCTTTCCGGGATGTGACCGTGCAGATTGACAGCCAGAATATCCGTGTTTCATCCTCTGTCATGGAATCAACATCTGTCACCCTTGGCAGCTGTGTCCAACAAGAAGGTGGCTACAGCACTGTCACAACTTCTTCCTCGACAACAACAAACTCAACGCCATCCTTTATTCCTTCTTACACCTCACAAGAACCCCCACCCCCTCCTGCAGAAGTCCCAGCTGAACCCATAGATCCCCCTCCACCCCCACAAGAACCCCCACCTCCCCCAGAATCACAGTTTGAAGAAGATGAGCAGGATGTTGAATTCCCTGCTCCTCCTCCGAGTGAAGAAGAGCTAGAGGAAGATGTGCAACCTCCTCTAACCCCCCTTGATAAGATGGCTATCCCTCAAATTCTAGAGGAGAATGTAATGGCAGCACCCCCATCCACGAAACCCTCTTATACCCTCCAACCACAGGAGACTGTACTGCTGGGAAGCTCGCCAGTGGTAGAGCCACTGGAGGTCAAAAGGAGTGGCTCAGAGACAGCCGACAACAGCTCAGAGCAGATGAGCAGCAGTAGCACATCAACAGAGGCACGCTCCACATCTGAAGCCTCGTCCAAGGAAGCACTGCAGGCCATGATCCTTAGCCTGCCACGCTACCACTGTGAAAACCCCGCTAGCTGTAAATCCCCCACTCTGTCCACAGACGTCATGCGAAAACGCCTCTACCGCATTGGCCTCAACCTCTTCAATGTGTGAGTAGCTTCTGCATTTTCATTCTTTTGTGTTTAGATTAATCCAATGAAAGTATCACTGCATTTTCCTATGTCATTTCCAATACAAAGTCAAAGAGTCAAGGTCTAGGAACTTCATTTTCCTTTTTGTGAGATGTAAAATTCATGGATCCTGCTTAATACAGACATAAGCAAAGACATCACATGGTAGTTTGAAAGTGAAACAAAAATTGTTTTATGGGTATTGAAAGAGTTCTGTAAGTACAGTGAGATTTATGAAACAGACAATACCTCAACCCCTCTTCTCAGTGTAGCTGGAGTTTGATGGGTCCCTCTGGTCTCAGAGAGCAAAGAAAAGCACTTTTACTCACCGGTCTCCATTGTGCTGCGAGAACAAACAGAAAGAAACCCAAGTCCCAAGCTAGATCTTAGGTGTCGTCTTTCTTTTCAGACAGATAAATCACGACAGGGACAAAAGAAGACACAATGACTTATTGAGGCAAAGAAGTGTGTGAAGATTGGTTCACAAGACAAAACAAATGAATTGAAAGAAATGTAGTGCAAATTAGAGACTTGTTGAGCTAACATGGGTAGTTGCAGACATAACCCTGGCATGTTAGAAATGACAGTAAGCTAGTCCCTGCTTCCTGCCAAGCATTACAACACAAAGGTAATTTTAAATGATAACAGAAGTAGATTTACCACTAAAACAATGGTTCTTGAATTCAGTCAGAGGACAACAATATCACACTTCTCCTTTCTACCAGACAACCTTTCATTTACTGGCTGAAGTAACATTTCCAAATGCTGATTAGCTGTAACTAGTTAGCTACTTAAGCTAACATTGGTCCCATGTATTTGTCAAAACAAAAGATGACAATAACATGCAGTGTGAGATATTTAGCGTTAAAATTGCATATCATTAGCTGACAGACAGAGAACAGACAACAGGCAGTTTCACTTGTGATGATACCCGAGCAAAGAAGATGAGCCTTAAGTCCAGTGGAAATTAATAGCAAATATAACAGTGCAAAAACAGAAAGGTAACTCTTTTATTCCTAACACCAGCCAACATCCTGGTGCATTTCCCTCTGTGGCTTCAGAAATTGTCAGCATTAGAAAAACAAGTCTGTGTTGAAAAGCTTGTTTATGTTTGCCAGTTACAGCTTTTCAGTCCCTGTGAATTCACTTCCCCCTCGCTGCCTAGTGAAGAGTGACAAAGTCAGAACCAGATAAGACCCCCGCTAGACGCCCTCCAGACAGGTGCAAGGTGCCTACATGGCAGACAGAGATAGGAAGAGAAAGAGTTGCCATGGTGACAGCGGTACATCTAAGCCAGCAGTGACTGAATCTGATGTGTTGATCAGTCTAGAGGAAAAAATAAATCCATAAGATATGTGTCAAACTCATATTGCTTTTTTTAAATACATGATGGGAAATTACATATCCATAGAAGCATTAAAAAAATGTGTGTTTTTTAACATAATTCATAAACAGCTCTGCCCTTATTAGTCAACACTTGCTATGGTCCATTTGAAAAAGTTAGTAACCACATTACTCCTGAAAATGTGCTTTGCAGCCTACAGCACACTTGAAGGGAATATTTATTTGTGTAGGGAGAAAATGCTCCATTAGCTTTTCACCCATAGTGTACCCTAAAGGACCAAAACACCCCACAAATTCAAATAACTATACTTGACTCCCTCACATATGCTATAAGTTGGGCTCAACCACTGACAATACAGGAGGGGTGGATTTGAAAAAAAAATGGCAATGATCCACCAAGCTCAAAATTCTCATTAGTCATTCTGCTACAAGTTGTGGATGTAATTAAAAGTTCCTTCACCACTCTGTGAACTGGAGCTTTGGAGACTGGAATGAAAAATTTGTTAACATTTCAATTCAAGCAGGGTTTTTTTTTTCCCTGTGTGTGTCAACCACCTCAATAGTTTCGGTAGAAGCTCTCTCTGCTTTCCAAAAACACCTTGCTGAAACACAAAATACACAGTGTTCCCCTGGGTACAAAAAACCACTACACGATTTTGTAAAGATATTTCCCCAATTAAGCCATTTTCTACAAATTTAGAAGATTGGAGCTCATAAACACCCATTATCTTTCTGCTCACTGCCAAGATCTGCAGTGCAATAAAGGGGCACAATAAAGCTGATTAACTTTGACTCAATGCTGGAGCGTGACACAGTAAACAAGAGGAGCAGTGAGCAAGCTTTGCTGCTACTGCATAGAAGATGCATACTGAATAGCCACACAAGAGTTCAAAATACGTGAAATAAAAAAACTGATATTAAAAGGTCACATATATCCTCCTTTTCAACAATTTTAAATAAGTGTCAGAGCTCCTCAAACCATGTCTGTGAAGTTTCTAGTTATATATACTCTGATTCTGTATTTTAGCATGCATATAAACCCCTCTATTTCAGCCCTGCTCAGAACATGCTGTTTCTGTGTCTGTAGCTTTAAATGTAAATGAGCTGTGTCTGACCACGCCCCTCTGGAAGGGATTGGGTGGCTCCGGCTTTCTCACTCCATACCCAATTGTTCACGGAGAGAAGGCAGACTCGGAGGGCAGAACAAACACCTATCTGTGGGAGTGTCACCCACCTGTGGGAGGGGTTACTTCCCTTTGTGATGTCACAAAGGGGAAAATCTCCAAACGGCCTGTTGGAGCACACATTTCCTGAAAAGTGGAGCCGACAAAAGACGGAGAGGATGGACTTTTCTCATAATTGGGGGTTTGTAGACAGACTAGTGACACATATTAGGGTTAGAAAAAACTAGTAAACTGTATTTTACAAGGCAATAAATAGGGATGTTAAACAGTCAGTTTTGAGCATGTTTTACTTTATTTTTAAAGGCAAGGAGAGTCGATTAATTGTAAATGGTGGAGGATTTCTTAAATCCGATGTTATCTGATGGAATCTAACAAAAATATATTGTCTCCTTAAGTGCTTGAAGATACATCATTACAAAGGTCCCCTAAGATGAACAGAGTAGGACCTGAGTGAAAAATAAAATGATTTAAGAGAACTTCACACTTGAATTGGATGGCAAGATTTAGTATGTGGCTCGATAATGAGAAGGAAAATAAGGTACGAGAACATCAACCCCATGTAACTTTAAAAAATGCAGCAGATATTATGGTATTGCTGACAATTTGTTTTGACTAGCCTCATCGCATTCAGGCTTATCAAATCTGCTTTGACAGTCCAAACAAAACCATCACAACTCTATATTTCTCTGTAAAATGAGTTTGTCCGCTTTGATAGTTTCCGTCTGAAAGGCACTGGAGTGGCAGAGAAAGATTGGCTGTAGCATTTATCTGTTTGTTCAGATTTTATTTGAAGCACTCTTCAGTTTTTTTCATATCTTTGAAGGGGAAGTCGGGACTACACCCTTTGGTAATGACTGTTTAAAGAAAGTTTGATTATGAGGTTCTGTGACTCTCTGGAGATATTTCCAGAAAAGGACAGGTTTCAGCCTTTTCTGTCTATATGCGATTCACTCTTCTCATTTTCCCGATCAAACACCTTGAAAAATAAGCTGACTTTTAATAAATTGGGGACAAGGGAAGAGAGATAGAGGAGCAGAAAAAAAATTAAAAAGTAGAGAGAGAGAGAGAGAGGGAGGGAGGGAAACCAAGCTTGCGGCTTATTAGTTCCACCAGTTCATATCCTTCCTCTAATACCTGCACTGTTGTATCCTTTGCATCTTAAACAGGGCTGTTTGCTCGGGGCTAAAACGTGGGTATTGCTTGATCATGCAGAGAGAAAAGCTCTCTCCTATGCACTCAGTCAGTTTAATGTAATGTGTGAAAGTGTGTGAGTGTTTGTCTTGCAGCAGGTGGCCCGTGCACCCACCTGGAAGGAGGAGTAAGAAAAGGCAGGGGAGGAAGTAAATTTAACAGAAGTTCTGGGTGTGTGTACATGTGTGTATGCAGCAGCCTGCATGAGAAAACAACAACAAAAAAAAAAAGATGGAGCAGCGAGCGATGGAAATAGAGAGCAAAAGCAACAGAGAGGAACTGAAAAAATACACAAAAAGGTAGAGCGGGGGAGAGGTTGAGGGAGGAGGCCATTTGATAAAGTTTCTACCTTGAGTGTGGATGGAATGACAATGACTCCATTACACGAGGGGAGAGTTTGTCAAGGACATGGCCAACACACAAGGGAGCTGGCACCAAACGTACAGCAGGAAAGAGTAAAAAGAAGAGGAAGAGGACGAGGTTTTGAAATAATGACCGATTCCTCAGAGCTTTCAAATGTTTGTGTGCATTCATTTTAAATTTTATGCTAACGTGATTGATATTTCCTCAATAAAACACTGATCACACATCATAGCAGCTCACATTGACTCTCCACGCGTGAACATGGAAGCACTACCAGAGGTTTATGAATTAAATACAAGTTGACGTTAGAGATGTATGCGTGAAAGGTGCAAGTGTGAAGAAAGAGTGGGAGAGAGAGAGAGAGGGATGTGAATGCATATGTCTTGGATGGCTAATTAGCTCAGCATGAAAAGCAAAGCCTGCCAAACTCCTCCAGAGATAACCTGACGACAGGAGGAGAGAGAGAGTCTCCGCAAGAAATTCAGCTGGTGTATGGTTTGTTTGTGCACACACAAACATCGTCTGTATTAACAGTCTGCCCTTGGTGCTAAATGACCCAGCACATAATTACAAATCTGAAATCCAGATGGCTAACAGAGGAAGCATTTCTGAATTCTCTTCTGCAGACAAGTGGGATATGCAAAGGTTGTACAATAGCACAACCGATTTGAAAAATAAATAACAATTTAATGATGAATTAATAGTGAGTCAGCTGCAGAAACTGAACACTTGACAAATGACAGTGATTATGCAAGCAAATAAAAAGAGTTCACATAGTTGGCTGTAGTAAGCTAAATCTAATGGATACATGGTTATTTAGATGAACGTTAAGGATAAACAGATATGCAAGTTTAAAATTGGATTGGATTAATAGTTGAAATAGGTATAGCAACTATTCACCCCTTGTATAAATGACCTGTTTGCATAGGCTGCTCACCCAGCACTGGAGAGCAGCCCTCGCATCGAAGACTTCCAGAGAGCTGGGCAATCAGAAGACAGAGAACCACATTTTTATAGTACGCTTTATGCCAATAACAAAAAGCTGATAGGTATCAAAATGTAGTGAACAAATAGTTGAAACCACATTACGGTTTAACAGTTAAGTAATTAGCTTAAACTCTCTCGTTAATGACATCTTTTTAACATTCCAATGTAATATTGATGGAGGGACTCTTATGACTGTGCTCTGAGTGTATTTGATTAAAAATATCCAGAACCACTGCTCTAGGAAACAGAAAATGCTAATTTGGGCAGGGAAAAGGAATACACTCTTACCCTTTCAGCTAAAAACATACTTGATTGTCTAGGGCAGCGCTTTGCAACAGTAAGTCTACATCACTGAAATAAATCAGACTTCTGAAGCGTCTACAGTCCCACCGCAAAATCGTGGTTCTACTCCTAAAACGCACAGAAGCGGTAACCGGGGCCATCAATCTGTCACTGGCTAGCAATGAAACAGAAAATGTGTGCATCTGAAGAAATAGGAAACATGCAGCGCTGACAGTGAAGCACTTGTAGAGGCCATAAAACACAGCTCTGAGGTGCGGACTTTGTGCACATCTGAAATAGATCTAAAATACAGAGCCAATAAAAAAGTGCATATGAAGGTCGTCTCTGAAGATGGCTTCGCATTTATGATGGGACAAGCGGTAAAGGTGTCGGCAACGAGGAGGCAAAATGTGTGATTTAGGGAGAGGGCTCTTAGGGCATGTAGCCGCTCATTTGGGACCTCTGCTTTTAGCATGACATATGGGTCCTGTCTGGCACCGTCTCCATGTTTTGTGCGTTTGTCTCGATGCCATGCTTTGTTCTCTTTTCTCACTTCAACCTTGGAAGTTTCTGTCTTCAGCTGTGAATCGCCTCCTCCGCCCCCACAAGCAAAAGTCAGTTTTTTATTCCAAAGTAAACCGTGTGACCTTCACAAAGACTTCCCACCTAAAGGTTATTTTTTTCATATTTTTTTTTTTTAAGATATGGAGACTGAATCAACTTGTTTAAGGTTAGTTTCCAACATTGATGATAGGAAAACATGCCTCCTATATACACAGAATATATTGGACACTGTTCAAAACGTTATCACTGCATGTAAGGAAATGCATTTGTTTTTATTACAATATAGGCCAGGAGCAACGAGAGCGTGGTTTAATGTCTCTGTTTATGGGCTCACTGAACATCATTTAGGTGGAAATGACTTCCACCTTTGAGTTATAACTGGGAAAACAACTAAGGAGCAGAATTTCTAGGAAACAAGATTTTGGTTTCTCAGAGACAGAAATTTTAACTAGTACATCCTGAGAGAGGACAATCATCATTTGCCTGATAACAAAAAAAACCCCAATGTGAACAGGGTTGTTTGCAGCTTTTAAACAAACTGAGGACAGCAGAATGTATCTAAATCCATCCATCCTTTATTCCCCTTTCCTATCATCTTCACTCCTTCCATTTCTGCTTACGAATAATAATCCCCATGTGTGTTCCATCTGGTGTTGGGCAAACATCACATGAGTGTTGTCTTCCAAATTCATTTGGCGAGACATCACCTTCAGCTGAGAGGGCGAGCTTGAAGCCGAGAGTGTGCCGAGGCTGTCGCAGCAGATGCTTTCAGGCAGCTCACTCATAGTCCGCCCTCTCGGTCCTCACGTTCCCATTCCCGCACATCTGCTCTGTCTGGTCCACTTCCAGCCTCCTCCTGCTATCCTGCCCTTTACACCCATTACCCCCCACCCCCATCCTGGCGCTCCCCTCTGTCCCGCCCTCGCTAAACCCATTAGCTGTGGTATACACACACACACACACACACACACACAAACACACACACACACACACACAGATCTGTTATGTAAAAGCTGTGGTTTAAACACTGAAAGAGGGCTTTGGCAACAATGTGGTAGCTTCCCTGGAGCGACTACTCTGTGTGTCTAATAGAGTTATAAATAGTTACCGTACTACTTCTTGCTTACACAAAAGTTAGCTGAACATGGAGTAGAGTCAGACCTTTTAATAATCTCAAAAAATATAATAATCAAAATAAAGATATACAGACATGTAAAAAAAAAAAAGAAAACGCATAAACTACATCTATAATGACGAAGACTGCAGTCATCTGAGAACTTTTCCAGGTGGCACTTGGCTGTTTTACATGCAGTTGATCTTTTTTTCCCCCCAAAAGATAAATGGCCTCACTTTAACTTGAAACTGCCTACATTACCTGTTAACTGTCTTTTAAAGTGACCATTTTTTTAGTTTGACGTACTATCTTCCAGGGAACCATTGAGTTCCATTAGTTTCAGAACACGGTTTAAATCAACTTAGAGAGGCTTGGCTTAGTAAATCTACCAAAATGAATAATGAATCAGTAAAATAATGAAAAGACACAGTGACAAACGCACAAGTGCAAAGTCTGGGCAACTTAGCCCAGATGTAAATCGTGCTCCCATCCATTATGATTCTGCCGGTGTCCTCTGAGTTTAGCAGTGTATCGAGGTGTTTCTAAGTCAGTAATGAATTTTGTAATTTAGCAGTGGGATGAATACAAATGAGATGTTTGCCTGTGTGTTTTATTACTTGGTATGAGCCCAGCTTGCAGGTGTACACAGTGAACGAACGGCCAACCTACAGACTAAGAATCTCATTAATGCATCATTACTTTCATTATTTCAACTCAAGTTTCCAATTTCCTTATTATGCTTTGAACAGCCGTTAGAGGATATACCAGATGAATAAGTTAAGTATAGCTCAACTTTGTGTTGGTGTGACTTGCATGCATGTCACAACTATACCTTCCTTTGGAAACTGTTAATCTGAGAAAATTAAAAGTAAATGCTCTCTAGTTATTAACCCTTCTACCACCAATGTGAAGGAGATAAAATTGTGTCCATGTCCTAACAATATTTCCCTTCCTTTGTTTCTCACAGAAACCCCGACAAGGGCCTTCAGTTCCTGATCTCCCGAGGCTTCATCCCAGACACACCCATTGGCGTCGCCCACTTCCTTCTCCAGAGGAAGGGCCTGAGCCGGCAAATGATAGGAGAGTTCCTTGGAAACAGCAAGAAGCCCTTCAACAGAGACGTCCTCGAGTGAGTAGCAAATAATATTTCCTCGTACCGTTTTAGGATCATTTAACGGTGATCGTAAAGGTGATTCTCCTCGGTAATCCCTCCATTTTCTGTGAGATCAGGGGTCGGGGTCAACAACAGGGCTGGATTCGATATGGGACTTAGCATGATAGAAAATCCTCAGCTTTAGTTGTCTCTGTTGCAAGTGGTTTTGATACATCAGTCTAGGTTTTATAGAGTTTTTCAAGTCTGTCTTTGGCTTAGAAGATTCTCTAAAGTCTACCTTTTAACCCCAAATTGTAACTTTGTATCCACTTTTGCCAAAGCTTTTGTTATTGCAGACATATTTCTAGCTTTCATTATTATAAACAAACCAAAACAGAGTTTGAAATGGAATATCACAATTCAAAAAATATGCCTTCATCTGACTTTAATTTTAACACGAGGTTGCCCTGCTAGAAGGAATTATAGAAGAAGAATAACAAACTTTTTAGACAAAAATAAAACGAGAACCTTTGCTGCTCCCTTTGTTTTTTTAGATTATTTTATCACGTCAATATCAAAACCGCAGTCGCTGCTGTGTCGGCAGTATTTGATCAGAGAGGAAGTAGGCAACAACGGGTCAACTTTTGACATTTTCTGAAAATGTAAATATTCTGTGCGTTTAAGCATGAGTTTCCTTTTAAATCTAAAAGCAATTTTTTTTTTTTTTTTTTCAACAAGTATGGTAGCAACCACAAGCGCCGGAGCAACTATGTGCTGTTGTTCTTGGTGGAACAGAAAAAGGTGAACATAGCTTAAAAAAAATAGACTTCAACTCTGCTTTAATGTTTTTCTCAGTCTCTGCTAGTAAAACGATGCAACAGACAAGATCCGCAAACGTACCTGTGACTACCTCTTACTGTCATGAGAAAAAAATAAAAAATAAAGATTCCAATTTTCAGTAAATTCTAAATATGAGGAGAGAAAAAACAAGTTTATTAACACTAAAGCCTGCTTATTGTATCAAGTGATTTCCTTTGAAGCTACTTTTGTTCCCCTTCCTTTTTATCAAACACCTTCCTCACTTTATCTCCGTAATTGTCTTTTTTATTCTATTACATTCTCCTATTCACCCATTACTTCTCAATTTGCATATCAACCCAGAGGAGGTATGGCAGATCTTTCTTTTATCCTTTTGTCGTAGTTATCAAACTGAGAACACCTTTTGCAAGGTCAGACACACACGCGACACAGCACTCTTCAAAGTTGTACACCTGAGGTCCCCTCTTATCTAATATTCTATGTTTTTAATGGCCGCCATCTTGGTTCCAAATACAATTGTATTAACACGATAATGCTTTTAAGGCTGCAATGGAGGATTCATAGACTGGGGCGAAGGTCGACTTATAGAGGTATATTTTCCGGATTTTCCAACAGAGCAGTCATACGGCCGCACTCTGAGTGATAGTGATGTTGAAGAGGAACACGATAGGCGAGTGCAAAGTGTGTGTGAGAGCACTTTCGATAAAGTGTAGTCACAGGAGAGCGGGTGAGGGATTGCAGCCTAATGTGAAAATCACTCATGTTGATTCACTGAGCCTGAATGTGTGTGCGTAATAGGCATGCGACGTGTGTTTGTGTGTGTAGGGAAGGTGTGAATGCGCGCCGATATATTGTATATTTTGTGTTTCCTTTGCATCATCTGATACGTTGCTGAGCATATCCTCCCTGTAGAAAGCTAATTGTGCCTTCTTCTCCTCCCATTTCTTCGAGCATAAACAACAACAGTTAAAATGCCTTGAGTCAATTAAGCCAAATTGTGGTTATACATTTAGTCTCCAAGAAATGTGGCACCCTGAGGACTCATTTACTGATAATGTAGTGTACTTGTTTAGTGGGAAAAATGAGTTTGCAGTGTCATGTAGTCATTGGCTGCAGAAAATATGGCTCCATCTGTCCTGCTGTTTCCTTTTATTTGCATGTGTGTGTGAACCTGCCAGAGGAGCTTTGTTAACATATGATTTAAGCCGTGCTATGCAGATAGATGTGTCTTACTTCCCTGCCAGGTATAGCATGCAGATCAAAACATAGTACGCAGGAAAACAGCCGTGTGTATAGGGGTTGTGTATGTGACAGAGAAGGAAGGAGAGGACTGATGTACTCAGGCTAGAGAGCATCGCGAGCGACGTTACATAAATAAGGAGTGACAGCCGGGAAAGAGAGAGAGAGGTGGTGGAGCGAGGAAGTGAGTCATGAGGAGGGCGATCAGAGAAGCTCGACAGTCAGGAGACGTGATGGAGAGGAGGATAGAGTCAGAGTCACTGTGTACTTAAAGCTTTACGGTCAGAGTGGGGAGAGATACATGACATATAGATGAGGGAGTATTTGTGATTAAATTGTACTAATGGCTGTTGTACTGATTGTGGAGCCTTTATCACTAAAAGATTGAGAGATAGCAGTAACTGATAACAACAGACATAGTTAATTAAGTCAGACTGAAGTCTTGTCTCCATGGACAAGGCTTTCTTGTAATTATCATTTTTCATCCGTAGTGGATTATCACAGGAAGAAGAGTAGAATAGTATTTGTCAGAGACCGAGCAATTAATCAGCCAGCCGATAATTTCCGCCGATATTAGCATAGGAAGTGACTAACAATATCCGCTAATTATATCGCAGATATGCAGCGATATTATGAGATTTATTCACCCGTCAAATAGCATTTCATTTTAGTTTCAATGTATTACACTATCAGTTCTCTGTCACCAGCAGAGGCCGCTATATGGATTACAACAAGCATTATCGATCTCTAGAGTGTCAAGCGTTGATACGCAATGAGTGACCATCTTGTCTTCATTATACTGTATACCAGAAATGTGTATATCTATATCTATCTTTCTCTAAAGATCAAACATAGATCAAAGAAAGATATCGGCAGATTTATCGGTATCAGAATTTTTCTTTTCCTAATGTCAATATCAGTATCAACCCCAAAACTCCCATATCGGTCAGGCCCTAGTATTTGTAATAGTAGTTGTAATAGTAACTTGAATTGCAGTGACAGTATAATAGTAATCAGAAGCTAGTATGACAGTTGTAGTGACTGGGATAGCTAGACGTAGCAGGCCTAGTGGTAGCAGAAGTAGAAGCAGTGACGGTGGTAGCATTAAAAGTATTTTCTAGGGCAGACAGACAGGCAGAGTTCTTGTCACATTAGCAGCAGTAATGCCAGTTCAAGTACTTAATGAAAATTCACAGTTCATGGTATTTTTTTTTTAACAATGAGCAAGTTTTGCTGTGATCTACTGTTGTGTTTCTGCAGGCTCAGCGATTTGCCTGTTTTTTTCTGCTCGAGCAGCATGAGCCACAAACAAGTACTCACCTCATTAACTCTCTTTGTTCACAGTAATCAATCTTCATGTGGTGTCTGTATGCGCTCACGCTCCCCCGACGTTTTCCTACAGCACAACAAACAGAAAAAGATCACAGGGTGAAGGCGATACCTTGACACATCTGCATACTGTACATTTTAAGGATAGACACGTCAACTGCATCGTCATCCATGAGGACCAACAGAGAGCGGAGATGAAGTTGATCTCAAACTAGTGTGGATAAGTTTGCCTCGAACCACATGAAAGCAAATCGGGGGTGTAAAAAAAAAAAATGAGACTTTAATTTCATAGTTCGATTATCGTGCCACTTTGTACATCCACAGAACATCTCACATCAAAGTGAGTAAGAACTTTTGAACCTCCCAACTTGTTTTCAAAGTCACCTTCTGCTTAAATAAACCTCACTTCACCTTCCAAATCGGCCATGTTGTATTTATCCCCCGCTGAACTCATTGGACGGGATATTTTTGCGATTTTTAATTAAAGTCATTAAGCTGAGGTTGTCAGGTAATAGGAGGATTTTCTGCTCTGAGGGATTGTTGGGGAGTGTGTGTGTGTGTGTGTGTGTGGGGGGGGGGGGCAGAGCAGATAGCCGGGCACAGCTTTATCTCTGGTGTCTTCGCATGGCTAATACCTGGAGTTAAGCAAGGTGGCCAGTTTGAACAGAATACTTCTTCATCTTTAATCTCAGCTTCACATCCACAGTTCCACCCACACCATCAGTGAGGGGGGCAGCCACTAAGAAAATATCTTTAAATGTTAATATATTTTCTCTTTCCTGTGTTTTTTTTTTCCTCTCTGTTCACCGCCCTTTCCTCTTTCCACATCTCATCCCTTCCTTTCCCACCATGCTCAACAGTTGCGTGGTGGATGAAATGGACTTCTCAGGTATGGAGCTCGATGAAGCATTGAGGAAGTTTCAGGCTCACATTCGTGTCCAGGGAGAAGCCCAGAAGGTGGAACGTCTTATCGAGGCCTTCAGGTAATTACTCAAGTGAAAGCAGCTGTGGGACTTTGGAGTTTATCTTCAAGTTTTCTCACTGGTACTGTAAGGGGAGATCGTTCTGCCTGCCGTTTCTAAATAATTCAAAACACAGCATTTGGTTATCTTGTATTCATCGAACCATTCATTAAATCGTTTCCCTGATAGTCGAGCTTCTTACCGGTGGTTAGCTTGAATTTCCAATGCATGAGGCTGCTCAAACACGAGTAATATTCATTCATTTAAAGAGTAGAGACGGTGTTTTCTTACTTTTTTTTTTACTTTCCCAAATACAAAAACTGAAAGAGCTAAGTTGTAGGTTAACACACACAAATGTTAGCATGTCCAGAAAACTCGCTCACTAGCTAGTGTTAGCAGCAAAACGTGATTTCTATGCATCATCAAGAAAGATTTGGGGTTTTATTTATTTGGGTGACAAGTTGTCAATAAAAAGCTGAATTAGTATGGGTGTGAGGAGCCTCTCAGGTCGCAAAAACAAGACGATACGAGACGGGACACAATATTGGGATCATAGGAACAAGACAAATCGGAGTATGGATACTACGCCTCGGGTGAATGTGCCAATTGTGTAAGTTAAACACCTAGCTTTAGCATACTGTCATGTAGCCATCACGTGCATATAAGGACCCCCATTTCGGATTCTACCTTTAAAAAGAGTCACCTGTGAAATACACAAAAGTAGGCCCAAGCTAGCATGTTCTACGTTCTTTAAATCTAACACTAGCTAGATTAGCTTGCTAGCTAGGGTTGATAGAATCTGCTAACGAGTTATCATCAGATCTCACCAATAAATCAAAAGCCTGGCCTTTATCTAACATAAGCCCTGCATGAAATCATGAAATTAATAATTGTTTAGTGGTGAAACTGTGACGTCATTAACCCTGTATGTTCTGTGGGAAAATTGTCCATTCATGTTGAACAAGCATGGAAGAACCAGAGCGTAAACAAGACAACAGACATGTCCAAAATCCTTCAAAGCAGCATTTCTCTTTTCTTATTCTTCTGAACCTTATCCAAAGGTTATGCCGGTGTCATTTATTCTCTTCTGTAACCCTGTGCGTGTTGATATGCGTGTGGGTGTAAAAAAGTTGTCACTCAAAAATTACCTCTGGGCTAAAACTTGTCTGGCAATGCATTAAAATGCGAGTCATAGGTCTTTGGATCCTGAAATAAGCCATCCGAACATCAAGTCTGGTTGATGCGTTAAGAGGTACAAAATTTGGATCTTTTTATGTTTTGTTTTTTGGCATAGAGACATGACCACCGACTTCTTCTTCTTTTTTTTTTTCATATATCAGGATATCTGTCCAGATGTGTTGGACATAAAAAGGGAAGATGAAAAATAAGCTGTGACAAAATGTAATCAGTCACAAACAAGCTTGTATGACAGATTTAGTCTGACACAAATAAGAGACACGTGTAAAGTATGTTCCCTTTATCCCCAAGGTAATGGAAAAATAATAGATCGGCAACTAGAAGAACCTACCTTCTCAGTCATATTGAAAACATACAAATACTCACATCGCCTCTGCTAAACATAAACAAATCCCATCTTCTATCCTTTCTGCTTGACTACAATAAAAATGTTGACAATTCAGCCCGCATCTGAATAGCCAAGCATGTAATTTCCAGCCACAATTTGCGACACGGAGACAATTTGCAGTGCAGCCGTGGCACCGCTTGTTAATGCTAACTGTTTGGCCGAGCCCCTCTGGAGTAACAACCACCTGTCACAGTTGCTGAGGTGCCCAATGAGGAGAAAAAACGACAGAGCGAGCAGAGAGGTTGGCACGACTGTTTGGACATGAGGATGGCTCTGATTGTTATCAACAGCTAAGGAGAGAACAGGGGGATGGGGGGAGAGGAGGAGAGAGAGGGAAAGGAGACACCAAGTGGGAAAAGGAAGGAACCAAGGGGAGAAAAGGAGAGAGAGTAGGAAGGTTTATAAATAACCAGCGTTGCGTAACTGTTAGTGCCTCTCTGTGCCTGCCTCCCCCTGCTCCTGGGCTTTGATATGGCTCCAAACACACACACACACACACACACACACACACACACACACACACACACACACACACACACACACACACACACAAATACACACACACACAAACACACACACATGAGCAAAAAGAGAGAAATCTCCAAAGTAAGTGAAGGGGATTTGAAGCAGCTATGAATAAAAGTAGAGGGAGAAATGAAAAAGCAGCCAGCAGCCTCGGTATCTGCTGCGTCAGTGTGCTAATGAATGAGCAAATATGAGCCAGCTCCCAATACAGCAGATTTATATTTCCAGCGTAATATCCCAGACATCCATATTTACTCACCCTGCAGTCACAAACAATCACTGCGTTTCTTCTATTATGGTTATTAAAGAAAGAGACCATGCAACTTGTTCTTATCTTGCAACAAAAGCCATCACGGCAGCGGGATAACAACTGGTAACAAAAGCAAAATTGGTTTGGAAGACAAACACTAATTTAAAAAGAAAAAAAATCTTTCCAAATGTTTTTCTGTGAGAAGCACCATGTGCTCTTTCACCCTCCTGTTTTTATTTCTTGTCAGTCGTTGCTCCATGTTTTTCAGTGCAGAGTAAGAGCACACTTAGAGAGCGGTGTAAATTGATGTTTTTTGTGTGTTTTTTCCCCCCACTGCATGGTGCTACAGTACTTTAGGATTTACAGACAAGGACATAATTACCGGTTGCTGTTGAGTCAACGTTTTCAGACACTGCGATGTGAAGGAGCGTCTGATTGCAGCCCTGTGATTAACAGGCTAAAACAAGTACAACAACTAACACACTCTGAAGTAGGAGTGCACAGTCACGCAGTAATAATCATGTAATCTTCTTCACTTAGATGAATCTATATCATCTAGCAATTAATAAGCTATGATTAAAATGGTTATTTTTACTTTCTGTAATGTTAGAATACCCACAAAACGAGGCCACACAGCTTACTGCATCACAATGCCCTGACATAATAATAATAATGTAATAATGTAGCTGTACATGGATTCTGAGTGTCGTTCTTTTGTTCAGTGAACTTTACAAAAATCATTGCAGATATAGAAAACACTTTATGGCACTTGAATGACTGCTAGTCAGTCCACTAGATGGAGCTAACTTTACTCTTATGGGGTCACCAAAGGTCATTGTCTGGTCAAAACTAAGCTGGAGGCTAAGTTTTTATTTTTTTAAATATATAGTATTGTAACTTCAATGGTCTCAAAAAAAAAAAAAAAAAAAAAATAAAAATAAAAATAAAAATGATCTCAGGTGTTGAAGGGGGGACTGTTCAGTCGTATTGTTTTCTACAGTGTTGTTCAGTTTGGGGCGTTGAATATGGTTGAAGAGAGATGAAGAGAAAGAGTATGCCAAGAGTAAAAAATATGGTGGTGAAGGGGGCAACATTTCTGGTTGAAATAAGTTCACATGTTCATAGCAATATATGTTACTACATTCAGCAGGAGCCCCGATTATGTTGCGCGTCCCATGTGCAGGGTCTGTAGTCCTCGTTGCAGCAGCTGTGGGTTTCGGGTCCGACCTCGGCCCTTTGCTGCATGTCATCCTCCACTCTCTCCTCCCAGCGTTTCCTCTCTCTTCACCTGTTCTATCTAAGGAAGACAAAAAGGTTCCCATCCCTATTACACACCCATAACGTCCTTGCCAGATACCAACACTACCTGTGATTCTTAAAGTCTTTGTACAAGAGTAGCTATTACACTGCCATCTCTAATATTACCAACAATCCTTTAAGCTCAATAATTTAGCTTTTATGAGTCCTACAAATACTGTTCGTTGAATAAGCTATCATTATGAGTTTCTGTTAGCCTTGAGCTGAGTCTGCAGTCTTTCTCACACGGATCAAACAGCCCTAACAAAACCCACCAGGAAGGTATTAAACCTTATATGTTACCTGCAGGCAAAATCTAGGGCAAAAAAAAAGTCCTCTGGTCGCATTTTCTACTGCTTTCACAGCTTAAACTCTGTAAAAAAAAAAAAAAAACACAGTAAAAGGTTACAGTGACAGTTTAGACGTTTCTAAAAACAGTCACAAACATTGTTTACCCTTTATAATCTTGCGAGGTTTATGCAGTGTTGGAAGCACATAAAAAAAAACAGTGTGTGTGAGATATGAGTGTACTTCTTACATATCAATGTGTGCATCTTTTTATCCCACAGACACATTAGATTCCAATCATGCAGCTCAGCAGGTCTGCGTAACTCTGCCACAGCCCCAACATGGAAATGATGACTTGATTAAAGTAACGATTACAGTATACACTCCCACAGAGAGCCCACGGGGGCTCCACACACAAACACACACATGCATACAAACACACACCTTCTCATTCTTTGGCATCTGTGATTACTCATAAGCAGGAGAGGTTGTACTATTGTATTATTCATTGCCTAACCAGGAAGTATCAATGCACCACACACAGAGAGAGAGCAACATTTTTCTATCCCCCCTTTTGGGCATTTTTTTTTTTTTTTTTTTTTTTTCCAGACTCACAAATGCACGCAGAGTAGGCAACTACAAATCTGCTAGATTTACGATGCATTTCTATTCTCCACCTTTTAGATTTAATGGTTTTTGCAGGGAACTAGATCATAACTGAGACTGGCTTCATGAAGGTTTTTTTCACAGAATAGTGCTGAAGTTAGTTTTTAGATTATATACCACAGACTGTGTATTTCATCTCTGCAGCACAAAAATGACAAGGGAAAAATCCCAAAAGGTCCTCAAATGTTAAAGAAATGTTTGACTTCGGCTAAGAATTCACAAATGTGAAGGAAACACTCGTGCATCCTTTGTTTTTCTGCACTATTTTCCCTTCATGTGGCCTTCCAGTTGGACAAAAAAAAAAAATGTTCATACAGAGAGACAAAGTTTCAGCGGAGCACCCGCTGTGAGGTTTATGATTGTTAAGAGGCGGTGGAAAGGCTTCACATGGAGCTACAAGCTGAATTAAGGCTGTAATTCTTATTTTGAAGGGACACTCATGCTTAGCTTGTGTCTGGGCATTTATGAGCACGTAGTGTTAAAGGATAATATATTGTCTGCCTTTTATCCCCTCCTATCTGTCCTATAAATGTCTCTTGTAATTTACTACTTCATCCTTCTCTGTGTACTTATTATCCTCTCTAAATGGCCTGAATTATTCTATTTAACATCCACCCCTCTATGTTTGTGTCCTCTGTCATGACCCACATTTGTCATCCCTCTGCTTTCTTCTTTTGCCGTCCCTTACACTAAACGTCTTGTTCTTCCTCTTTGTCTCTTTTACAGTCAGCGCTACTGCATGTGTAACCCGGACATCGTGCAGCAGTTCCACAACCCGGACACAATCTTCATCCTGGCCTTTGCCATCATTCTGCTCAACACCGACATGTACAGTCCTAACATCAAGCCTGACCGCAAGATGATGTTGGAGGACTTCATACGCAATCTGAGAGGTAAGTGATTCGGTTTCTTCTAGAGTTACAGGCACATTAAGGGAGTTAACGTGACACTAATTAGTTGACATAATCCGCAAAAGCAGTGGAGGTTCTTCTTTTTTTTTATATGTATATGTGTCACCTGAGACAGTTTTCTGAAGAGTTTAGCTGGATGCTTTTCCACTGCTTATAATGCCAACATTTTGCTCATAGTTTAGATTTAAATAGCGTCCGTCTCAGGTGTGTTTGAAGCTGAATCCTCACCAACGCTGGCGCCTGCACTCCTGAAGGACGAGTAAACAGGATCTTATGTCCCTGTTCTGAGATGTATTACTGGTAAAGCCTGTGGTGCGAATCATTGTATTTTTACAAATACAATTGGTTGGACGTCTCTCAAAGAAAGATGATACTCTAATTAGTGCTGTAGTACTAATAAGTTTGAGTCAAGACTTGCCAAGACCATCACTATTTGTTCCATGTTATTACTTTGATTCTAAGGGAAATGCTTCTTTCTAAAAGAACCATTCGCTTTAATTCATTCATTATTTATCCCCCAGTTACGGCAACAACCTTGCCGGTGTTACTGTCATTTATTGTCTTGGTCTTGACCCCTAAATGTCTCGGTCTTGTCTGGGTCTCGGAGCACTCTGGTCTTGGGTATGTCTTGGTCTGGGTTAGTGTGGTCTTGACTACAACACTAACTCTGATATCCATTTCATTCAGAACCCATCCATCACTCAGAGGAGCTTGGTCAGTAGCACAGTAATGACCGGCTCTGGCTATTTGTTCTTTAAGCGAACTTTAAAGAATACTTTGATTTAGGTGACTCCAAAACCTGAAACAAAATGTAGCTGCTCCTTGAATAAAATACACTCTGGCATTCTAGACATTTAAGGAACTTGAAGTACTGTCTGTATGTTCAACATTTCCATTTGCCATTCAAAACCTGTTTCTTTTATTAACAGCACTAACTTGTGGTTGGTTCAAGAGATGTGACTTTTTATACATCGTGCTACAAGTTTTTGTCTTGTGCTACAAGACTATCAACCTTTGGAGCACCAGTGCTATGGGTAAAAAAGTTAATGTACAGCCCTGCATTGGTTAGACTACATTAGAGAAGAAATGTAATCTGCAACACTGACTATTCCTTAAATAATTTTCTGTGGTATCTTGTGTTGAAGGCATCGACTACACCAGCGTTTCCAACAAATGAATCAGAGAAAGTGAGTCAGTATCCAACAGTCTTTGTGTTCAATCAAACGCCCTGCATTAAATGTAGATGTTAAAAAATACGGTTACATTTCCAACCTTGCCTGCCGTGCTTCACATAGTCACAACTCATAGTGACACCGACATAGAGCACCTGTAATTCTTGTCTCCCGTATGCAGACAGATGCTCATTTGGCGAGTGTTGAGGAAGAGACAGGGGCGTCGTAGCTTTTGCTCTCCCTCTGCACAATCAATCAGGGAATGCTGAAGTCGATGCAGAACAACGTTAATAGATTCATCCAGACTGTTCTCCACAATTAAATTACGTTGGAAAATCAATTTCGGCATCTTATGCAAATTAAAGTGTGCCGCTCTGTGTCTTGGCCTCTCTATTTGTCTTCTCAGTTTGCTATGTTTCTATCTCTTTTTCTTATCTTGTTTGGAGTTTGTCAGACTTTTATTTTGTCTGCTTATTTATCCGTCTTTCCTGCTTAATATTCTCTTCGTTTCGCTCGCTTCTTTTCTCCTCACTTGCGTCTCCCAAAGACACTGACAGAAGGATAGCTCACTCAACTAATTGGCTGAGGTGAAATGCAATTACGCACCAGAAACCAATAGTAATGAAGAGCCATGGAACATTAATTATCTCAATTAGAACAGACTGTCAGTGTTAAAGCGGTGCAACAATGGGCCATCTTAATATACAGCAGATTTAACCATTAATTAATCCATTATGTCAGCTCATTAAAAGTTTAAAAACATTTAGTGTCTCTGTCACAGGATGCTTTGTTGTTCCCATGTTTCCCCCCTGTTGGTTGACCCAGTCTGCTCTTGTTTCCATCATCTCCACAAAAAAAAAAAAAGTTGTGTTCTCTCGAGGCCAATTGATGAAAAGAAGCCTAAACTAAGGGTTTGAAAAGAGCAATGTGCAGATCAGGGGACCACACTACCACTATGTTAGCAGCTCTGTTGGGCAGAATGCTTATATGCTAAAAATGTCATCTAAGGGTTCTTTTAGTTCTTCCAGCTGGAGATTTCGCTCAGATGAAGGGCAAAATGTCGCCAAGAACCTCAACCAAGACTAGTCTTTGTTTTGATTAAACTTTGACTTGGCATGGCCTGGATGACTGAGAACCTACACAGACATGCTAACAATGCTAACATTAGCATGAAGCGGAGGAAATGTTTGCAGTGTTCAACCATCTTTTGTTTAGTTATTGTTAAACTAGCAATAAAATGATTAGGTGCCAGTTTTTTAAAGCCATATGTAGTCATTGGCAAAAGTTTGACAAATAGAAAACTTGACCTGATAATGGCGGCACTTGAAATGTTCAGGGATCACAGAAGTTCTGTTAATTGATTGCAAGGAAAAGAGAAATGTGTGCACCAAATTTAATGGGAATCCAGCTTACAGTCAAATTAACTTGTTGGTGGCCATAGGAAAGATTGTTTTTTTACCTAAATCTGTGCAGAATATTAAAGAAAATCTAGGGACCTCAAAATGTCTGAACATTCGGTGCTAAACCATGTTGTAGGTCTAGATGAGATAGTTCCCAGGATGAGGAAAAAGTTACACCTGCATTTGTATATAAACAATAATTTTAGGGTCAACCATCCATGAGGGTTTATCCTCTGAAAACCATGAACATACGGTCCAAACTGAAATATCCCCAAAACCAAAACTATTGGATTTGATTGACAGAGAGTTTTGTTACAAGTGGTGAATCAACCATCCAGAACTGCCATTCAAAGAATCATATTGCTAGCATGGCTTAAAAAGGCATGACACATGCAAGGAAATGATGACAAAAAAAAAAAAGGGTGACACTTAGCAAAACCATGTAGCTGATTAATCTGACACTTTGCACACATTTCCCCTGGACATTTCCTCCTCTGCCTCTATAATGTGCAGCGATGTCTCCGCGGTGTCCCAGTGTGCCTCACTGTCAACCCCATCTCTTGTGGCCGCTTCATTTTCTGCAAACACATCCTGCCCCATTGAAAACTCAATGTAGCGCACAGCGCGCCGGTGCAGCTGTTTGCATAGAATGGGGAGCATTTGGAGGGCAACCTTTCCCCATAACGACACGCAGCTGGAACCGACGTGGAAATGCCACGGCCTTGAACTGCAGCGTGTTCCAGACAGAAAATCGTCTCAGGCTGTTAACCTTTCACTTGCCAATTAACCTCGCCTTTACATCGCCTTTTGTCATCACTTAATGGAGACAACGTAAGACAGACAGTCAAAGACGGCAGGAGACTGAAAGAACGCTTTTGTGCTGAACATGGAATTTCTCTCTACTCTTTGAACGTAAAATAACATGGTGAATGTGTGTCAGTTCAACCAAGTGTGAGATATTTGGTCTGTGTGCCTCTCCTGTGTCACTGACATGTATTCTGCTGTATTTAAGCCAAAGTACACAGATCTACCACTTTACTCCCTCTATGTTCCTTCTCTGGGACTTCGATAAAAAAAAAAAAGATACCATCTGGTAGTATGTGTGTTCATGTGAGTAATAAGTGTATTCCTATTCAAAGGTGTGGATGACGGAGCAGATATCCCAAGAGACATGGTGGTGGGAATCTATGAGAGAATACAACAGAGAGAGTTGCGGTCCAACGAAGACCACGTCACCTACGTCTCAAAGGTTGAGCAATCCATCGTAGGCATGAAAACGGTGAGAGCACGTTTGTTTGTTTTCTGTACTTGTGAAGACTTTATCCAGCCCGTCCAAGATTTTGCAGGCCTTTTCTGCGTTGTTCCAGCTTAATACAGCTGATTTCACAGCAGATTTTTTATTTTTTTTTGAAGTTGCAATGAAAGTAAGAGATTTCTGTAAAAATTGGTAAAATCCAAATAAAGAGCCTCACTGGAGTTTTACGTTTTTTTTTTTTGGTTTGCTTCGTTTGTGGATCGGCAAGATTATTATTATAAAAAATATACACAGCAGTCTATACTCTTCACTCATTATTCAAGGCCTTATCACCTTGACTTTGTAGTAGCATTAGCAGAGCAAATGTATTACCCATTAAATGTCTCATCAGCATCATTACCTCTGGTCATTACTCAGTAAGATAGTGAAGATACATCATTAACAACTGCCATTATTAGTCTTTTTTTTTTAACAGTTTAAGGTTAAACAGCTCGGTCAGGGCACATGAGAAGTTTAATGTCTGAGGTTGAACCCAACACTGAGATTGTTAAGAGTCAACTTAATAGATGCTCATACAGCCACATGTGGTTTTTGTTTTGAAGTATTTCTGTGGACGTCTTTCTTTAGACTTGTAGTATTTGGCGATATAACAGACTGATGTTGCTGATTCATTTGGGAATGTGTTGTTTGCCCACACATAACACTCAAAGGCTTGTTCCAATGCTTTAACACTTCAGGGGAATCTGCTTGGTTGATGTCAGTTTAACAAGACCTTTCTATCATTTTTCATGAAACACAGATTCATGTTGCAGGTTTTGTTTTCTGATAATAAATAGTAAAATAATAATGGATTCCAAAGCAAGTGCACAAATTATCATAACAGATTTGCATTCCAAAATGACAGCTGCTAGAAAATAATAATACCCAGTGACAAAGCCTGACAGATTTGGTTGAGTCTATACTATTGTTTCAATTCTTGTGAAGTGATTAATTAATGCGTTACGTTTCGGGATTGTCTTGTGCTGGCTGAAGCTACTTTCTGATTAAATGATGAACTCACATTCAACTTTGTATTTGAGTAAATGTTAGCACCCTTAAGTAATAAGTTAAGATTGTGTAAAAAAAAAGAAAAGAAAACGTCCACCTTTCAGATAAATCCAGACTTTAGTCTTTGAATTATTATGGTAACTTTAAAAAGTCACTTAAGGACTCTGCATGTTACACCAGGAAACGTTCGGACACATTTACATAGATACACAATGGAAGCTAGCCCCTCTCTGCTCTTAAGCTCATCAGCTATAAGAATGGAAAGACAACTGTTTGTTTCACAAGATGTCGTCAAATTGGAACACAAATCAAAGTCAATTGATTGGGGGAAAACTTGGAATATATAAATTAACATCAGCTGCAAATGTTAGCATGCTAACATGTTCAGGAAATGCTTGACTAGCCTTAGCTTGTAGCTTGCGTCGTCTAACTGTGCACGTTCTCATACTGTCTTTTACGCCCTCCTATCTAGCCAACATTTGGTTGAAATTTAAAATGTTCTTTTATTTGCTTTGGATTTGATCTTTTATCTCCTGTTAACTTTCAGATTGACATTGACTCCCTGATGTTGGCTAGTTGTTTTTTTTTTATATTGGGCCTGTGCCTTTAATTGTCTCTCAGTGATGGATGAGTAGCCACAGGATGACGGAGGGAGCGTTGTCATAGCCAAAACAATGATGGATTGTTGTGACAGAAAGTGACTATTCCTGTCCCATAGGCGCTGCGTGCTACAAAAGGAAGACTTAAATAACTTTTTTCTCCCTTTGAAATATTAAAATACAATCTCAGGAAAAGAGGAAGAGTCAGCGTCGCTGTTTTGTGGTTTTCAGACGTATTAGTTCAGGTGGAGTTAGCCCACGAGAACAATTTTTATTTAAATGACCAGATGGCAATCATATAAGAACTGTAAATATTTTCCTTCTCAACTGCGGTTTAAATTGCCCTAAATATGCAATATGGGTAATATATTATATAATCAGTTATTCCCTGTCATGCTGCTTCTTAATAATCCTGTCAGTAAAGTGCTTTTTTTTTTTATGGCAACAGGCATTTCAAGCTAATGATGTCTTTACATGTTTCTGACATTAGTGTAATGAGAAAACAGGCTGTCTGTGGCAGCTGGGTGGGAGTCAGCCTGCCCTGCAGTGATGAGAGAGAGAGAGAGAGAGAAAGAGAGACAGACAGCGGATGTGTGTGCGTTGTAAACAGCTAACATGGAGCAGAGAGGGTACAAACTGGATATACAAAAGGAGAAAAACTGGACCCATGCCAGAGAATATTTGTGTTTTTTGAAGAAAGGATTAATCCATATGGAGTGACAGTCAGTCAGCTGCTGTTCAGTTTGAAGCAGAATCTGGAGGGGAAAGTGAGTGAGACACGAGTGTGAAGGGGGCGAGAACATGATTAGATCAGCCTCCAAAGGCATGAGCCATTTTTGCAGTGTAATCTGCTTTAACGGGGGAAAGCACTTAAGTCCAAAAGGAGAAGCCAGGCCTGTAGGACACAAGTGCACCATTTCATATATAATTTTTTTTTTTAAAACTCCTTACATTAGATCTACAAGTGCAGCAGGACACTCTTTGCTAATCTGATTTGATGTGGTGTCAGAGCCACTGAACTGAACAGCAAGATGTAAAGCTTACTGCAGTATATTATATATACTTATAAACAAGTTGGAGTTAAGTAAACTGTGCCACTACAAACAAGTCATTTGTAGGATTAGGATTTTTTTTTAGGTTAATCCCAATTTAAAATGGGACAAATTTTAAAATTACAGCGGTAGTTACCCAAAAAAAAAAGGGATTTATTTTTAGTCGGAATGAAATTAGTCTTTTTCTATTTAGATCATGCATCAATGTTGTGCTCTGCGTCTGAGACGAAACCATAAAGTCCATGTGTCAGTCAAAGTGATGATGTCAAAGATAAAACCTCACTCTCTGGAGGAACACGAGAGCAAAGCGGAGACGTTGCTCAGGACAGAGAAACACATAAAACAAACATAAAATACATGGCTTGCTGAACTGAAACAAGTGTGCATATATTACATTGACTCCCCACATAAAGTATTTCCTGCCTTTCTCCTGAAGAGGCAAAATTCATGCACAACAGTTTCCTGAATGTATTTCTTAATGAGGACGGCATTTTCTGAAAACTACTAGTTAATGGCCAAGTAGTTTAAGAACAAGGTAGATGAATAGCTTAATGGCTCATGAATGACTAATATGCTATTGACATGCACGCTGAAGCCTTTATTATCAGGACAAAACTGTTGTATTAGTTTGAACAGAAATGGGAATAATAATGGACAGACTGAGGGACATGCATCTATCTTTATGAATGTATCTCACCACCGAGACAAACACTTTTGCTTCTTCTCGTTTCATCGAGTAAAATCAAAAAGACTGAGCGCCCCCCATCAAGAGACCTTTTAGACCCTGAAATATCAAGCAGTCCTAATAGTTGCTCTAATTACTGCTTTGAGATGTTCTAGGTCAGCCTGCATGTCACTTATTTACCTCATTATACTGCGTTGGAGGTTTTGTTTTTCTGTAAATACTTCAGTCTCTAGCCCGGGTGAGTCATGTGCAGTGCTTCAACCAAAAAAGTCCTTTGTTCGATGAGTCTGCCTGATTCACTTCATCTTCTCTTCTCTGTCTCTAAGTGATCCTCTGAATGACTCTTAAGCCCTCTCATGCACCTCATCTGAGTGATTGACGCTCTCCTTTTCTTTCTTTTTTTTTTCTACCTGGGTCTCTTTCCCCTGCAGGTCCTGTCGGTCCCTCACAGAAGACTGGTGTGCTGCAGTCGACTGTTTGAGGTGACGGATGTCAACAAGGCCCAGAAGCAGGCGGCACACCAGAGAGAAGTCTTCCTTTTCAACGATCTCATTGTGGTAAGACTGCAAACAAATTGAGAATCATAATGAGTGGATGTAATAATAATCCCTTTCTGTCATTAAAATGTTGACAGTTTCTTTTTTAACTTCCCCTGGAGAGGCTTTCTTCTTCTTTTTTCCTTTTCTTCCCGCAGTAAACAGTCCAGCGTTAAAGCGGCTTATTTTTTGTTGTTGTTGTGACAGCTGCATTGCACCATCACTCCTCTTTTATGTTGTTCATAGCTCAGGACTCTCTGGCCATTTCCTTTAATAATAGATAGTAGCAGACGCAGTGTAGCAGCGCACTCATAAGCAAAGACGCGTCCCCTAAAGAGCAGCTTTAAGAGCCAGTAATAAAGCTTTTTTCTTTTTTCTTCTCTTGGGGCAACGGAAAAGTTGTTTATTTGTCCTGTAGAGCGGAGAATTATCAAAGTTTGGCTTAATTAATGTTCTCATTAGGAGCCACATTGGGGTTATAAATCCAAAGTGTTTAAGTACACTTAAGTATAATTGTGTCAAAGGTTGGTTTTGTACCAAAAAAAAACAACAAGCACACAAGAAACATCCCGTCTATTCCGCCCTCTCATCTGTTAGTAATTGGTGGCTTCAGGAAAAGGAGGTTAAAAGGACAAATTAGAAGTGGAATTCTGTTCCTTTGGCACTAAAATGAAGAGATGCCATATATTCCACTGAAGCATGTTTTTTTCTCTCCGGTCACTTTTGAAAGCAGGGCAGGAGTTGTCTTAGAAGATTTAAGTGCATGACGGGGACTCGTCTTTGAATTCTGGCCCCCGTTACAGCAGCCTGAACATGTCCATCTACATCGACTCTCTGCGTCTGAAAGGTCATTCAATGAAAGAGAGTCCTCAGAACGAGAGAGAGGCGCAGAATCTCAGTGACTATCACAGAAACCTGATGTGGGCCTCTCCCTCGTCATCTAAATGTGAGCGATCATAACTCTCATCATAAGCGCTCTTTTTTTCCTCTCTTGTAGATCTTGAAGCTTTGTCCAAAGAAGAAGAGTTCTGCAGCCTACAATTTCTGCAAAGCTATGGGCCTCCTCGGCATGCAGTTTCACCTGTTTGAGAATGAATGTAAGTCACAACAGTACAAAAAAAAAAAACAGGGAAAAATACCCCCATCTCACGGCCAACAAGGCTAAAGGAGTTACACATGTATTTGAAATTGAACTTGAATTCCTCTTTCCTATCAGATACACTTGTCTTCTTTTTTAGTTAATGTTAGCAGAATTCATCACTATGGAACTGGTTATCCCAAAGAATTTCTTAAAACTGATTGTGCACTTTTTAAATATTATCAACCAACCCATTCAGTCTACTTTGTATTTTAAGCTCTTTTTAAAAACTAATTCTGCCCCAACTTTGTTGACAGAGAAACATTTCCAATCGTTTTCACACCCTGAGCATTACTCCCACTTCTACCATGCACACAGTTCTTGCAGTTTGTCTTTTTTTTTACTTTTTGACTTGACAACTTAATGTTCCCGGTGCTCTCCCCAGACTACCCTCACGGCATCACCATCCTCTCGCCCTTCGGCTCAGACAAGAAGCAGGTACTAAACTTCTGTGCTCAAAGTGCAGAGGAGCTGCTCAAGTTTTTGGAAGACCTGAAGGAGTCGATCGCGGAGGTGTCGGAGATGGAGCAGATACGCATAGAATGTAAGTACCTCTCATTAACGGTTGCTTACTTCATGAAACAGTTCAGCGCGTTTTGTGTTTGTCCTTTATTACCGCTATCTCACTGGAGGTGAGACCAATCAGCTGACTACAGTTTGTCCAGCTCTTTCCTTCAGGGTCAAATCGGTACGCTTGGTACCGCAACAGAAGTAAGGCGGTACAGATCGGTTATTTTGGTACCATTTCCAACTTTTGACAGTGAAAACGCCAATAAATGAGTACCATATCATACCGAACAGAACTGAACCCGAACCGTTTGGTGGAAATGGGGCTTTTTAAGGCCCTCCTCCCCACATGCCCACTTTCTTCTGATTGGCCAGCTCTCTGGAAGCCTCCTCAGTGGTAGTAGAACAGCCGATGTAAACGACTCCACCAGCCTACATAGAGGCTTGAACTGACAAAATATTCTTTGTGGACCACAAACCCCCAGCGACTCTCCCATGTGGCCCCCCCTAATAGACAGACTAAACCAGTAATCTCACATCTTGGAAATGTGTGACCCTTCAGCGGATACTTCAGTATACTCTCAGTGGGAACGTGTGGGACCTTAGATAAAACGCACGAGTCAGAAGCCAACCTTTGTTTTTGTCCGCATCCTATTTGTGTAGGAGTAGAAGGACTTTTGCGTAGTGATTCCTTTGGTGCACTGCAGCTCAACAGACTGCAGGAGGCCAGCGAATCTGAGGTAAAGAAAAACATTTAAAAAAAGAGGCCAGTGTTCCTGAGAGCAGCCGGGCATCTGTGTTGTTTGGTTCTCTATGTGCATTTTAAATTCTCCAGACAATAAGTGATGCGCTCACACAAAGAAACGCACAAACACAGAGCATCCAGAGCCCCGGCTCGGCCTGCCAGTGGGCATCAAAGGGGAGCATCCCTGCTGGGATTTGACGCAACTGCATTACCCTTCACAGAGAGGGAGGGCCAGCAGGCAACAACATACGGAGACAGGAGGTGATCTCTCCCACTAAAAGTGGAGCAAGGATAGACAGCTGCTGCGTACCAAAATACAGCAACCCACGCACATAGTATGAACAAGAAACAGACCTCAATTTGTAACAAGAAAAAAAAAACATCAGAGTAGTGCAAACTTTTCTCAAAACAGATCGTAGGAATGAAACTTGGAGTGTGAATGGTTGCTGGCACTCGCGCAGACAAACAGCACGTCTTCTTTTCTCCTGGCAGAGCTTTGAGTCGTTGGCTCATCGGTAAACACGCCTGCAGCTCTACTGCTTTGAGATATGAAGGAGGAATTACAGTTTGTTTGTCTAAGGATGCAATTTGGTATACTCTGCCTTGATGTCGGAAATGAGGAAACTTTGAGAAAACAGTCACCTAAAGAAACCTTACATTTCACGAGATGCGTTTCGTATTTCTCCTCTACACCATATACGGCTTAACTCAAGTCTGTTACTCTGATGAAAAAATAAACTTTTTTTAAGTGAAGAGAAAGTGTATAAATACAGTTAAAGTACTAACAATAGGGAAGATATGGATTCAATATTTTTGGCATGATCAGCAAATTTCCAAAAGTGTATGATAACTGCATTAAAGGGATCAACACAATAAATGTGTATATCGGGCTATCGCTACATAGATCTAAGCTTAGACAAATATCGGCGGATATATCAGTAACAGAATTTTCCCCTCCTCAATATCGATATTAATATTGGCCCCAAAATCTCATATCCCTAATTTTTACGCAGATTTTTAAAAAATAAATCTAGATATGATCTCTAACGACAAATGTTGTTTGTCAGATGTCTAAATGAAATTGGAGGCCATTCTGCGCCGCACTCCTGGTGGTTTCAGCTGCCTGTTTTAACATCAATAATTTGGATGCAGTGCAGCAGCCGAGACAAACCAACACTAAGTCATCGTGATTGGAAATGACATGCAATTACCATCAAGTGCAAAGTTTAAATAAAGAGATAGAGAGCGGGGTTTATGAGGTTGGAGAAGAGAGTGCAGTGTGTCCAAGAGTGTGTGTGTGTGTGTGTGTGTGTGTAATGTAATAACACAGAACAAGAATAGAATGATGAGGTTTATGTTTTCATCCTCTGCTTCTGCCTCTCTCTACCTGTTCTCATCTCTGCTGTTGTGATTATAGCGACGATAATTTGTGTCTCCTGTTCTCTGCAGGGGAGCTGGAGAAGCAGCAGGGAGCCAAGACTCACTCAGTGAAGAACAACGGCACACAGCTCGAGCTGCGTGGCAAACAGGGCTCCCCTTCAGGTGTGTGTGTGTGTGTGTGTGTGTGTGTGTGTGTGTGTGTGTGTGTGTGTGTGTGTGTGTGTGTGTGTGTGTGTGTGTGTGTGTGTGTGTGTACCACAGATGCCTTTAACTCAATTGCATTCATCTACCTGCTGTTGAAAGAATCTACCTTTAACATATAAACATGAAACTAACACTGGGTTACTTTTGTTAAATGCTTAGCCTGAGATTCCTCTGGAAATAAACTCTGGCAAGTGAAAGAAGTACGTTTTTAAAGGGACTATAATGTGTATCCGATATGTTAGGCATATGTACAGTTGTACAGTGAAAAATTTGACTCAATTTGCAAAATTCAAAGAACTAAAATGTTAACCTGACGGTCTACAATCTATGGAAGCAATTTGGTAAACAAGCTTTCTTTTGTGTCACATTTAGTGCACCTGTCGGGAGCTGGTCTATGTTCCCTCAGCCCTATGTTCCCTCAGCCCTTGTTCCCTCAGCCCTATGTTCCTATGTTTAATTTGGGGGTGTAATTCTTGAGGGAACATAGGGATGGCTGGTCTCACGTAAGCTTCTGCAGAAAAAATACTAGGGGGGTGCTGGCAGGACAAAACTCTGGATAAAGTCAGAGTGAAGAATGTGTCTGTTTACGTTCACTCGTACAGCTTCAACAGAAAATATCAGGCCTTTTTCAGGATGTTTCTGCATATCATTCAGATCTGCTGCATCTTAACAAATTAAATGTCCTTTTTTTTCTTGCAGTAATTCATTACAGTGTGTCTCAAACATGTTAAGAGGCAGGGAAAAGATCAAATAACTCTCTAACCCAGACATTCTGCTGCCACCTTTTGTCTCTTTTTGTCTCTCCTTTTTTGTCCCCTCTGTCCAGGAAACCAGGAGATAGATGAGAGAAGTGGACACAATGCAGTAGAGGTAAGTACACAGTGGTAGGGCCAGGTCCTTAACAGCAGGTAAGTCAGTGTTATAAGTCAGTGCAGTGTGTCATTATCAAGGCAGGGTGAACTAGTGAGAAGCCTAGGGACTAGTCATATCTTTAGGACCAGAGGTGTCAAGCAGGAGTGGATGAAGAGTGGATGTGAGAATGAGTGCTGCGGGCGTGTGAGAACACTCAGCCAAACTAAACTTATGATAGAAAGAAAGACCCCCGCCCCTTTTCTTACCAAAAAGATTGTACATGGTGGTTTGGGGAAATTTAGTAATCACTGAAAAAGCATCAGACTCAGAGGCTGAAATATTATCTGAGCCTAAACAGGAGCCTGAAATGAGTTCCACAAGCTCGGGCAGAAAATGTGACTCCTTTAGGGCTTTCCACAGAAAATCTGAAAGCAGCCTTACTTAAAGTAGCTCATGAACGCTTCTGCTTTATGTGTGTGTGACCTTAATTAACATGCAGGCAGATAAATTTAACACTCATTTGACCCGAAGTTGTCACCTCCCCAACGCCTTTGCCAGACCTCTAGGGGAGTAACTTCCCCGTGTGAGCATCTCCGTGCGAGCTGAACTACAGTACCCATGTGGCTTTGCAATTAGCATCCCAGAGGCAGCGAGCGACCTTTCCGAGTCCTTTCCGTGGCAGTTTAGTCGAGGTTGAAAAGCCAAATACATAGAGTCAATTTGACATTCAGTGGCTTTTTAATATCCGCGCAGCTTACTGCTCAGTGTCAGACTGTAAATCTTCACTCAGGTGCAGGTCAGAGCCAAAGTAATTACATTTATATCAAACAGAAAGGCTTTTAGGCGGTATGATTTAAAGTCACAAATGGCAGTAGAACAACACAATTCACAGCAGTGTAAGCGTGCACTCGAAGCTGCACAAGAGAGGTTTAAAGACAAAGATGAATCGATTTTTATCGTTTGCACTGGAATATCATCTTTTGTTATGCAAACAAGCTCTCTCTTGAATCTTGATGATAAAAAGCCAGTTTCTCCTTTCCTGAGCCACCTTCACCAACCATGCAGCCTGAGGTAAATGTCAGTGGCTGTTGGCTAGCCGCTAGCTGTCCAAACACATTTATTTTAAAAAGGCAGGAGGGTCACACAGAGACTGCTGCCATGACTAGAGGCCTGAGGAATCTCACAGCAAGCTTAAAATCAAAACCTGACAAAGACAGTGCAGAAATGTTTTCTGGAAGACACTGGTAAGTGGGAATGACACAAAAGGTTGTAATATACATGTCCCTTTTTTTTCCCAATAACTAACATAGCTAACGAACTTCAGAGAAAGGAAAGGTGACACGTCGTCCTTTTAAGCGCTGCCAGCTTCTCCCGGGGTGCAACCAATCCAGCTAACGAGCCGTCATCTCAGCCAGTCAGCTTCACCAGGGGGAATTAGGGGGCGTGGCCTCATTAGAGCAAAGTATTATCAGCTGGTTATACAAGTCTATGTAACATAATAATACATTTAACACATATTTTCCCTCTATATAGTATAGGCCTCTTGTGCGCAAACAAACATACTGAAAAATGATGCACCTCAATTCGTATTGTTGCATTTCTTAACGTAATTAGCCAGGGCCTAAAACAACAACAACAACAACAACAACAACAACAACAAAATACATTTCTGCTTGGTTAGCACTGCAAGGTGTAGTTTACAAGTTGTCAAAAATCTAAATAATAAACCATGCGGTGCTACTGTTTGAGTTTTTAAGTTAGCAATGCCAAATTAAATTTAGCTAGCTGTAGCTCAGAATGTTTTTTCTATCAAATTTGAGGTCAACTTTATCTCCACCTTCTGGCCTGGCATGTTGGATTGAAAGTCAAACAACTACCAACCACAAAAAAGACTGAGGGATTTTAGACAAAATCTGGGTTTAACTGTTCCTATACTGGTGAATGTATACAAGTTATTCAGAAATACCCCTGATCAGAGAGTGAAGGACAGTTCTTCACTGAAAACACTCAGGACACTATACTTGCCAAGTCATCACTGAGAGCACTGCTGGAGTCCCCATCCTACCTCACATACTTCACATTAAAGAAAGGTCTATTATACTGCAGGTGAATAACTGCTGACCTTTTTCAAACAGCCTCCATTTGGAGGAATATTGGTGGGTAATTGCATTTTGATCGACTCTCAAAGCAACTTGATAGTTATTTCAAAAGTCAGATATTCCCCCTTGTACAGTACCAGAAATGTTACCAACCTAAAATATGACAAAACCTAGGTAAAGGTTTTAAACTCTAGACATCTCAGGGACATAAAAACAAAGGCATCCGGGTGAATCTTAATGTCATAAAATTGCGAAAGAAATTAGCAAGATGTTGAAAACTCCATTAACAAACTAAGAAAATGAGTTTTCTTACACAAAAAGCTGATAGCTTGAGTTGAAAAAAGAAAGATGGTGGTCGAAATGTGCAAATGGATATGTAAATACTTTCCTTCCCCTGTTCATAATAGCAAACAATTTCACTTAATCGCTTAATATGACAGCAGACAACAGACTGTGAATGTGGATGTTGCCTCTTGATAACAACAGGAAGGTCAATGCATTCTTTCTAATGGCCAGCAGGGGGCAACTACACTAGTTACAAAAAAAAAGTTACTAGGAAAAAAACATGGTTTCTCAGTTGATGCAGTACCTCAGTTAACATTTTTGCAATGAGTTTATGGTCTCAATCGTTAGTTTTTACAGTTCAAATATAAACCAGGCTATGCCATAAATGATGCAAGAGGACGCTGTCGTCCACATACACACACTTCTGTTTTTAAAATGCCAAGGTGGTGACTTTCTAAAAGCTTCCCACGAGCATGTAATGAATATCAATGTGAGATGTGTGTCGCATTATATATGTACATAAAACATAGCGGAGCTTGACATTTTGCTGATTCAGTGAATTTTAAAAATGCCCTTGTCATTTTTTTAAGTTTTGGTATACATGCCAAAAAACACAGGTCAAGGTAACGAGGAAACACGTAATGCAACCTTAAAAGAACTACATAATTAGAAAGGTTATGATAGATTGAAGAATAATATAAAGCAGAAAACAACTTTGAGGGAAGGAAAGTGTCTAGTGGAACTAAAATGTGGAAATAAATGTGACTTATGGAGGTTTGCATTCTGATGAATGTTGCCTGTGGACGTCTGTGGTTGTCAGTCTGCTCACCTCCTCTCCTCCTCTTCTTCCACCTCTCCCTCTTCTACGTATGACCTCCGTCTATTTTCTGGTAACCCCACCCCTCCCTTAAAAAATCTCCTTGTGTTCGCTGTCCCCCATTAGCGCCACACAGTGGTTTGGAAGGGAGACACGGGGGCCCTCAGTGTCCCCTTTGGAACCACCGGGACCCCGACCCCTTTAGCGTCACACTAAATTTCTCACCCATCCCTCTACCCCCCCCCCCCCCCCCCCCCTCCAACACTGTCTCACTTCTCCCCTGAACCCGATCACAGACACTGGTTTTCCCAGCATCCAACACTGTCCCCAGTCTGTTTGGAGTGGAGGGAGGGGAGTGTGCTGTAGTCACGGTGATTTTACACCTCCACCAACCTTACACCTAAGCCCCCACGCATGCCCTGTGTGTGTGTGCTGTGCATTCCACACCCCGCAAAAAAAAAAAAAAAAAAAAGAGGGCTTGACGGATTGTAGAGGAGGATCCAGTTTTATAACATTTGATGCTGTTCTCTTGGCTGTTTTCTAAACTAGGTGTCAATTCACAACAGGCTTCAGACGTACCAGCTCAGCAGCAGCAGCAGCATGGCTCCGAGTCCAGAGAGCGTGGCCCTTCTTAACCACCGGGGGGAGCTGCTTTTCCAGCAGGTGCCCCCGGGTCTGACCCAGGGGCCTCTGCTTCAGCACCCGCAGCTGCAGTCGGCGGCGAGCACCCCTTCCCACCACCTCCACCTCCACCAGCCTGCTGTCAGCATGGCCGACCTGCAGCCCGAGACGCTCATCCAGTGTCAGCAGATCGTCAAGGTCATCATGCTCGACAACAGCGGCCACGGACACATGGAGGCCTTCCTCAGCCACACGCCCACGCATCACCACTACCAGCACCACCACCACCATCACCACCAACAACAACAACAACAACAACACCACCAGCTCAGCCAGTCAGCCATGTCCACCCCGGTCCGCTCGCCGGACTGCTCCCATGGCAATGACGGCCACCAGCCCCCGCTGCCTCCTCCGCCTCCGCCTTACAACCACCCACACCAGTATATCCCCCCCGACCCTCCTCTCAGTCTACACCGGACCCCCAGCGGCTCTCGGAGCATGGTGTAAATAAATTAATTAGTATCTTCCCCCCCATACACGCACACACTTCCTCACAAACCCACCACCCTCTCTACCTATTTAAAAGTACATAATGTACATATATACATACAGAGCTATAATGAAAAAATAAATCTCACTTATATGCATATATTTAAGGAAAAAAAAAAAGAAACAAGGAAAATGAAGATTTTAAAAGAGATGCGGAGAAATGAAGTGCATATATATAAAATTTTACTTGATTCCACATGTATTTTCAAATATTATGTAGTTTTAACAAATTTCTATAACTTTTTGTCAGTTTTAACTCTTGCTAGAGAAAACACATCATCAGTTCCTGGATGGATGGATTTTCTTGTAGTTCCATTAATCAACAACGACATGCAGAGAATTATGTGAATCCTACTTTCTTCTTTTCTTTTTTTTTTCGACTGTGATGGATGGACTCTCAAAAAAGGAACTTCTCGCCTCTTGTTTTTTTTTTTTTTTGCGCTTTTATCGTCCCAAACCTCATGCCTACTGTGCTGTATGTGCGTCTGCGTGCATAGCTGACACTTGACTGAAAACGTGTGCCAAAATACATACGCCTCCACCAAGCACTGACTTCTTTGCACTTGACTTAACGCTAGGGCTAGAAGGATTTTAAAAAGAAAAAAAAAGAAGAAAACTACCTTTTGCTTTCAGAAAAACTAGTCCTTTCACGCTTCTCCCTTAAGGATCACAACAACAAAAAACTGATACTTCATTAAAACGCATCTTCTGTTAGCACTGTTGCTGATGAATCCATGTGATGGAGAGCCGCCCCGTGGAGACTTAAAAAAATCCTCTGATAAGCTGTGTCTGTTTGTCATCCTCCTCTGTAACGCTGTGGCTCTCTATCATCGTAAGGCACTCGCTCAATCGTCGCTCAATTGATCATCCTGCAGCAAAAGGATGACAGGACAAAGGCATTCAATCACGTGGATTGCTGCCAAGCCAAAATGTCCAACTGGGATCGTCCTGTTGATTGTTGTTTGTCTTTTTCTCTTCGTCTTTAATATCTTAAACCAGGACTTCTTGCCACATTTATCTGCTGATGGAGGGAAAGGTTGTTTTTCTTTTGTGTGTGGAATTCTTAGAGCTGCTCTGGAACTTTTCTAAAAACAACGACAACGATTCAGCATCTTTGGTGTAATCGATTTGAACAACACGCTCTGCTGTCTGCAAATGCTCCTTCGCTTTTACAGGAAATTGCCATAACATTTCCATGAAGATCCTTCTGCCACAACTGTGAAATGTCAAGATCTGGGTTTATTTTAATTTTCCACCTTTTGCGCGTGTCCCGGAAAAAAAAACCATCCAGACTTTGTGTCCTTATGTCAGTACAACTCCCAGGTTTTGTCCTCTCCCGTCCTAACCTTTCAGTGTGACATTTCCAGAAACTACAGAGGCACACACTCCGCTTCCATTGCAAATGCTGGCATTAATAGCATTGTTTTGTGCTGTTGGCTTTAAATAAGAATGGGACAAAAAGAATGCATTATCTGATCTGGTTTTCTCTTTCAGCCCAGCCTAGATTGTAAATACCACATTTCAAGCGGTGTCGAAAAAAAGGACAAGCAAGACACCTTTAGCCCCTCTCAAAATGCTATCGCCCCCGTCCTTCATTCTGAAAGAGGGCAGCCTCAATGCATCCATCTTTAAAACATGAGCCCCGGCAGGTATTGTGGGATGGATGTGCGGTTAACTCTGCTCCCATCTGACCCCCATCTGTCTGATTTGTTGTTTTATAATTACACAGGCTCTGTGGGAAGGTCTCTATCTCATCTTTCTGTCCTTTTCTACTCTTGATATTACCCAGCGGAGAGGGGTAAGAAAAAAAAAAAACAATCAGCACTTCTGGCTGATGTGTGTATGTGTGTGAGTGTGTTTGACCTTCTCACAATAGCATCCAAACTTTCCCATAAACAAATGCAACCCCCCTGTTTGTTTAATCTGCTACATTTTCTTCTGTCATATAAAGAATCATCACTTTCTGAATTAAATGACTGAGTGAATATTTCTCCTGGATTTGAACAAACTTGATTAAAAAAAAAAAAAAACACCAGAAATTCTGCAGTTGTGGATTTTGCAAAGATGGGTGCTGATTGTAAGATTTATTTTCTTTTTTCAAACATTCAGGTATGATGTGTTTTTTTTTCTCTTGTGCATGGAATCTGTTTTCAGGCTGATTGAACTACCCGAATATTTTTGTGCATGAATGAATTTGCTGGGAGCAAAGAAGATGATGGCAGATTTTTTTTTGTTTTTTGTTGCTATGCTTTAGTGGAACTGAAAAAGAAAAAAATATTTGAGACAGCAAACTCCCCTTGAATCTGAATTTTTTTTTTAGCTACAGCAGCAAATTATAAGTCAGAACATCTTTGTCTCCTCTTGCCTTTCACCTCCTTTTGTTTGTGTCTGCACAGTTTCTCCTACTTGACAATTTGTTCAAGCATTTTTGGAAGAAAGACGTGCTGTGTGTGCAATTAAAAGAGTCTGAGGCACACTGCAAAATCGGTGAGTTTATGTTTGAAAGGAAAACCAATGTAGCATTCTGCAGCATTATGATATGAAAGTAGCAAACTTTCGTCAAGAAAACTGAAAAAAAAAAAAAAAAAAAAAAGGGCTCTGCCATACCAGTGCACTGCATCATGAATGACGTGTGGATCTTATGTCTGGCTCTTTATCACTGTGTTTGCTTATACTAGTTTGAAAATAAAAAAGTGGACATATAAAGGGAAAGACAGGTGGAAACTGAGTGTAACAAATATCAAACATCACCTTCCTCAGCTGGCTTTGAATCCCTCTCTACCTGTCTTTGCAGTATTATCAACATGCTATTAAAGATGATTTAAGTCTATTCACCACATTGTTCTGCTTGTTGGTTCTTCAGTAAAAACAGCTCGATACCTCCAAAGTGTGAATGAATATATATATATATATATATATATATATATATTTTTTTTTTTTTATATATATATATTTAAAGTGATATGTTTTCAAAAATGTGTGTTATGTCATACAAACCAAACACTCACATCATCAAAAAGTAATTAAAATGTAATTTACATACATTATATATTATTTTGGCATAATTTTGATTAAAGTTTCATTTAGGTCTATTTACTAACAGTAGCAGCGCCACGATTTAAAAAGCTATATGTAGCAGGTGTACTGTTTTGATACAACATCAACACTAAACAATATGACTACAGAAAAGCTTCATGACGTAATACATAACACAGACCCAAACATGGGCATGGAAGTTTAGCGAAACCGCAACAACCAATCAGAATCAGAGCCACCACAGAACGCTGCGGGTTTACAAAGTCCTTCAGGTGTGAGTGAACAAAACGTCTAGATATCAGCTGTAGCTAACTTTAAGATGAAGTAGTAGTGAGGGAGGTGACTTACAGTAAGCTTGTGCAGACAGTGCTCTTCCTCGCCGTCCTCCTCATCCTCCCAGTCATCCTCCATGCGTGGGGGAAAAAAACACTACCACCTTAGCATCGGCATAGTCTTCAATCCATGACACCTTTAATGTCATCCTCGCATTCGTTTTTTTTTTAAGTTAACGCAGTCAGTATTTACCTGATAAGCTTCCACACACCAACTTTGTGTCATTCACTGATTCAATTCAACTTTTGTAGTAAGTAGGCTAAATCCTGTTTTCCCAAACAGGAAGCCGAGATGTGAACGTGCCAACCAATCAAATCATTTATTAACTTTCTTTCACCAATCAAGTCCTATGATCAAGTCCAACAACGCGCTTTTAAGTCGTCATCCCTCCCGTAAATGAAATAGGGGAGTATGAATTATATTATCATTTATTTTGAATATAATTAAACCAGTTTGTTGTTTTTTTTTTCTTCTGTTTTTCAGAGTATTTGTATTTCATTAACATTTTCATAACAAAATAAGTCATCAAATAAACTAAGCAGGTAAGCAGGTGAAGTTTATTTTTGTATGTTTTTTTACTGGGATGAATAAAGTAAGGGCAAATCCATAATACATCTCATTTGACTTATCCCCAGATTAAAAGAGGTTTTATTGTACTTTTTCAGAATCAACAGTATGAAACAAGTCATAAAAAATACATTACACACTTAACATTGTGGCATCATTATATTTACACATGACTATTAATTTAATAAAGTAAGCCACACTAAAGGCTAGTGGGCTTGTTTGAGATTATACAAAATCATTCCAATTTAATACAACTGCAGGGCCCTTATATTTACAGACATTTAAAGGTACAGGTGAAAATAATTTGGGCTGCTAAATGGACAAAAATACGACAGAGGTTGAGTTCTTCTTTAAACTACAAAATAACACGTAAATAACATTCTATACATTTTAGTTTCGGCCTCAAATCAAGTCTTACCAGATTTTATGTACAACAAAGACTTTTCTTGCTGATGAACAAAGAATAGTTTCTTGATTAGAAGAGAAATTAAAAGTAGTTTAAAGTCCGACATAAATGGTATATGTGTGAAAAATGTGCATAGGTTCAGAGCTGATCCACAGTATTCAATTTGCAGTTTTTGGATCATTTTAACAACAATTTAAAATGGAGAAAAAAACAGAATAAAATACAAGACAAGACTCCATCTTTCAAATTGTCAGATTTCATTGTAGAAGGTCCTCGCAGACGTGTGTGGGGGGGGTTAAGCCGTCAAATTATTTTGTCCTGGCTAGACAGGAGCTTCGCCCACGCTCCCTGTGTGGGTAAATTCTTCATGCCCCGATGGCTTTTTATCCTCTCGGGATGTTGTCATCTTCCGCCAACGCTGGTCAAGCAAAGAGAATAACATCAGTCTGAGATGAGTATTTGCTGATAGTAAGGCCAGATGAAAGGAATAAATAACCCACAGAGTAAACAAAATGTGCTTTTCAGTTGAAATTTAAATGACTTTAATTTAAAGAAAAGCTGAATGTTTAGAAGCAGACTTATCAAAACAAATCTCAGAGACACTACAATTCTAATATGATCTTTTACAGTGAAGAAGAAATCTGATTTTGTTGTGCAAAAAACAGAAGCAAAACATTAACTCTAACGAGCTGCGTTCACCTTCCAAACATACCTTTCTTCCAGCAAAAACAGGATAATGATGTTGGCCCCAAGCCTAACTACGTAATGTATTGTGTTTTTACTGATTTTCTGCAGCCATAATAACCTCAGCCTTTTTATACCGTCTCACTCAACCAGCATCTGCACTTTTCTTTTCAGTTTTTCTATTACCGGCTCGACAAAACTCTGAGACCTGAGTACCAAAATCCCTCTTTACAGGAAAAAGATGTTAAAACAGAGAAAACAGCATGCTGTGTATAAGGGTTTGTACCTGTTTGATGCTGCCCTTGCTGATGCAGAACATATAGACCACATAGCCTGGGATCAGTATCATTGAGGACAAAGCCATGAACCAGCCGATCACTTGGCCCCACATCGGGTACACATACTTCCCCAAGGTCAGAGGGGTCATCTCAATGGCACTGAAGGTGAACACCCCCTAAAAATACAATTGAATACAATCATTTTTATTAAGTCCATGTCATGAATTTCACCTTGCTTTTTTAACATCCAAATGTATCACTCAATGTAAATAACTAGAAAAAGAAAAAGTAGAAAGAAGTAGACAATGTAAATTTTGTAGAAAATGTAAATTTGAAAAATGGCCATCAAAAGTAACTAACCCTTGGGGCGCTGATGGCGTAATGGTTAGTGCACGCGCCCCATGTATGGAGGCCTCTAAGGTCAAATCTGACCTGTGGCTCCTTTCCTGCATTTCATTCCCCACTCTCTCTCTCTCCCTGATTTCTGACTCTATCCACTATCCTGTCTCTCTAATAGAGGCCCAAAAAGCCAAAATTTAAAAAAAAAAAAAAAAAAAAGGAACTAATTCCTATCATACACATTCATACACCGCCGACAAAGCAGCAGGAGCAACTTGGGGTTAAGTGTCTTGCCCAAGGACACATCGGACATGTAGCTGCAGGAGCTGGGGATCGAACCCCTGACCTTCTGGTTGAGTGATGACCAACTCTGCCAACTGAGCAACATCCGCCCTCGCTGAACGCTATAATTTCCTCTGGCTGACTGCACTTTATGTTTCATCTGTCTGACTTCCTGTATCACAACAGTGGTGACGATAAAGACTTGGTGAACACTGATTTCTCTGATGACCACAAGGAAGAGGAAACCGTTTAGCATTGTCATCAATTCACTCTATTGGCTCCCGCTGTAGCTTGATTGGTTCATGGATCTCCCCGGTTGAGTTTGACTCATATTGATGTTGTTGAATCAATAATCATTTCTTTCCTACCAGGCAGATCATGGGAGTGAAGAACATCCAACAGAGCTTCCACCAGCCACATGGCCTGTAGCCAATCATGTCCTCGATGTTCTTATAAAACCTCTCAGCTCCTGTTGCATAAGGAGAAAACGACAAAGACAGAGTGAGTGTGTGTTAATGTGGAGATAATGAGTGTTAGAAAAAAGCCTTATGAGGAGGAAAGCTGATTATTTTCCTGATGAAAATCAACATACTTGATTCATTTGGGGACTTGCCACAACAATCTATCTACTTTTTTTCAGCTGTATTTGTAATTTCACTTCACAGTGTTTGGGTTAAACAGAGAAAATCTCCTACCATAGAACCAGGATATGGAAATGGTTTCGAAGAAGACAAGAAACAGTAGGCACATCCCACTGGCAGAGTAGTAATCAAACAGCTTGAATACGTAGAGACCACCCTGAGGGAGTTCAACAAAACACACACGCAGTAAGACACACATATCTGCTTTGGAGGCTTTAATTTAAAATCCCCCTTTTTTATTGAATAAAATATGCGTGACGCATGTACACCTCAGGTTATTGTTAGAACGCTTTGTCATAATGCAGAAAGGAGTCTGCATTATGTCTGAGAAATATGGAACTGTACTCATGGGAATATGAGTTGAAAGATGTTTTATAATCCTGCAGTAAGAGCTCACAGCAGTGATTTCAAAAACGGAAGTTGCCGGGTGCTACACAGAGACGCACAGAGCTAATACCTGTGTGATGTTGGAGAAGCCGATGATGAAGGAAATGAAGCAGATGACGAGGATGAAGACCTTCTTCCTCTTCCTCAGATGCATTGGGTATTCATCCATCAGAGCTGTGATGAAGCCTTCCACCGTGCAGAACTAACACATGACAGCATTGAAAGACACTGGTCAGAGGGCGCTGTAGCTTGATAAACAGTAAAGTCAAAGTATTACATTCCCCATTCCCCACCATGAAATGCAACCACAGAGCAGTTCAGATCACACACTGTAAATATAAATGGACGAAGCCTGAGTGACCTGAGTGAATGTATGTCTAAATAAGCGGGGGAGGTTATTAAGTGATTTTTTTTTTTTTTTTATTAATTAAAACTCAAATTTGAAATCAAATATTGTACAATTAGATTTCCTTTTTCAATAATTTTTTTTTAAATTTAACAATTATATGTGTGATTTCTACACGTTTTTGTTTCGGGCTGATCAAGGTAGAACTGCGTTATCTGTCAAGCCTGAGAGACGAAACCCTGGGCAAAAGTTGAGAGGACACAATTGTTGCAGCTTGCCCTCCTCATCGCTTTCTAGTGACTGCATGCAATTTTCATTATGCAAAAGAATGCATAGAGTTAACACTTTGTTTTACTTATATATGGAAGCTTTACCTTAATGCTCAATAAAGGACTGTTAGGGAGGGGGAAAAACAAATCAAGATGTGTTCAGTTTATTTACCTGACTGTCGAGGCCAAGCATCATGAGCATGGAGAAGAAGAGGATGGCCCACAGAGAGGACATGGGCAGCTGGGTGACGGCCTGAGGATAAGCCAAAAACGCAAGACCTGGACCTAAAAGCCACACAAAAATCACACCATTTGAAAAACATGTTCCAGTACTTAACAGCAGGGTTCACCATTGCAGTGCTGGATTCAATTTTAGAGTCACAAGACTGATTTTGTCGGCGACATGGCAACCTGCCCGCACATCTAGTCGAGTGAGGAGGGGGGCAGGGGGGTTAGACAGCTCTCTCAAATGTTTTTAACTTATAATGCATTACCCATTTTAATGCTAGGTGTCAGAGTTACATATTGCTCCTTTACATAGAATTTTCAATGCAGGACTCTTTTCCTGTTGTGGCATGAAAGATCTGATGACTGCCTCTGCTATATATTCAAACAAAAGATGAAAGTCAGAGTATGATATTTTCAAATAGGTCGATAAGTTACTTTACCTGATGCTGCTAGTTCCTGCACGGGTTTCTTGGTGATATGGGACATGAAGCCTACGATGGAGAAGATGACGAAGCCTGCAAACATGCTGGTGCAGGAATTGATGCAGCACACAATGATGGAATCCCTGCAAAGGAAAGAAACAGAAAATTAATCGTTTTGATTTAAAAAAAAAAAAAAAAATCAAATGTACAAAGGGTATAAGATGCTTGTTCCTACTTGTATACGTCATTGTGGTACGTGTTGTAGCTTCCCAGTGCGATGAGCGATCCCAGTCCCAGTCCGTAGGAGAAGAAGATTTGAGTTGCTGCATCCAACCACACCTGTCACACAGCACATGTGCTCTTCTTATATTCACGTTTGCTTGTCTATAAGCATGTTTGTGTGATTGTGAGTATGCAAAAGTGTCTACCTCAGACCGGACGAGCTTGTTAAAGTCCGGGGTGATATAGAAACGTATCCCGTCTATGGCTCCAGGCAAGGTGACCCCGCGAAAGAAGAGGATGAAGAGCATGAAGTAGGGATACGTGGCTGAAAAATACACCACCTATGAGAAATTAGCAGAGAAAAACGTCTTTTTAGGCACTGATATTTGCACATATTTTCTGCTTATTAACTCAAAGTAAAATCCCTTGTTGCCACAGTACACAGTGAAGAATTTCTGCGAGAATATTTCCATGGCACGTCTTTGCCAAAAGATCCTGCCAGAGCCTTTAGGATGTGGCCGGCTCTTCTGTAGCATAATGATTATGTTTAATTGGTAATGTCCATCAGGGCCAGGGCCTTAGGGAATTCATTTTTCACACACACATTAAAATCCAATTATCCCTGACAGGGAATGTGTGAAAGTGTTTCTGCTCACATACATTCCTGCGACTGGATGTAATTTAAAAAACCCAAATGCAGAAGGAAGAGTTTTTCTTTTTCTAACTCTACAAGGATCAACTCTGAATAATCTGCTGGTTTGGGAATAATTAATAACTTTTAAAAAGTTTCTACTTCCCTTGGATCAGAAAGTCCTTCTCGAAGTCTTGTGAATATGGCAATTCAGTGGATGTGAAATCAAAATAAATAGACCTAGGTCATTTAAAAGTCTCCCAATGATAAAAAAAAAAAAAAAAGAAGAAAAAAAAACATTGAGGGGACTTTAACAAAATCTTATTATTATTTAGCATCACAAAAGCAGAACAGAACCTTTGTTTAAAATGAAGTGTGAATTTATACAAATGTTCAATTGAGAAAAGGGGAAGGTTCAGTAACATAAGGGTCGGTTTGTAATAGCTGGACTACTTATCGTTCCAGGCAGAGACCACCTTGACCAAAAAGACTAATAGTACAATTCACTAAAAGACCAGGAGCACCAGCTGTGTGTTTGCCTGGGTGTAACATTACGTCTGACTTAAAAACGTTAAAAACTAAAAACGTTACTTCCAAAAATGTAAACCTAAAACCTCTACTTCTTCTTTTTTTGGATCCCCATTAACACCAGCACATGAACACACAGAAAGAAAAAAAACAAGCAGATTCATTTCTTCAAGCCCAGCCGATGCACCTCTACAGACTACCTGATATAGAAACAACAAAACTACAGTCTACAGCCAAGCTAGCATTATGGGATGTAGGGTGTTAACATGCCAACATTAGGCAACAATCAGCGCTTAATGGAAAGTGCAGCTAAGGCTGATGGGAATGCTTTTAGTTTTGTACTGTACATTGATGGAAAGGTTAAGGGATCAATGCTATAAAGGATAACATTAATATCTGTACAGAATTTGAATCCAAACAATCAGTGAGTTGTCCTGACACGTCACCAAGATGAACAAAAAAAATGAACCTGTTGAAAAATTAGGCGGTTTAAGGAGAAATTCATTTGGGCAGGTTGTGAAAAATGGTGTTACTTTATTTGCCATTAGGTCACTTTTAACCAGAGGTGTAAAGAGTACTAAAATATTCTACTCAAGTAAAAGTATTGTTACTATAATACAATTTTACTTAAGTACAAGTATAAATACCAGTTTTAAAATGTACTCAAGTAAAAGTAAAAAGTAACTTGTTTTAAATGCACTTTAAGTAAAAGTTACTTCGTTACTTTTTTATAACAACACATCTCTCCTGTGTAGTGCAAAAAGGACGAGAGGATATTGATCTCAAAGTTTTTTTTAATTAAAGGCAAATTTTTACAAAGATTTATCTTTTCAGATAAACATTTTCTTTTCTACCCCATTGACAAAAACAAAATATAAATAATGATGGATAATTTAATGTCAAGACTTATATGTTCAAGTAATGAGCTGTTTTATGAAGGGAAATGTTTAAACTCCTTAAGAAAATACTAAAAGGGTCTTTGTCTCAATCATAGACAGTGTAAAGAGTATTTTAGTCTTTTTAGTTTTATTATTCTGAGGCTGTTTAGTCTCAAATGCAGCCTCAAAGGCTGACTTAGCTGCAACTAAACCTGAGCTGAAAGATAATCCATGTATTGTTTTAAAATGAACCTATATGAGTTTAAATATTAGATGTTTTAGTCACTGTTTGTTTATCTATTAGCTACTGAAGCTTCTAACTGAATCTGTTTGTGTTGAAGTATTTATTTTCACACATATGACATTTGTAAGTTGTTGCAGCTTATAACACCCAACTTCCTGATACGTCAGCTTCAAAATAAAAGCACATCACAGAGATGGAAATAAGGGCCTTTTATTGTGAAAAAACTTTCCGGAATTAAATTTGTTTATCGCTCGGAGCTGCAGACTGAAGACAATGAGACATCAGTCTATAAACAACTTCAGCAGGTAGACCTGCTGTAGTGGAGGTGCTTATCCGTGCTGCACTAGCTGAAGTGGCTCTCTCTCTCTCTCTCTCTCTCTCTCTCTCTCTCTCTCTCTCTCTCTCTCTCTCTCTCTCTCTCTCTCTCTCTCTCTCTCTCTCTGTCTCTCTGTCTCTCGTCACTCCGTTGCGACGAAGGAAAATCATTCATAGCAGGCCTATTTGTTTTACTCAGTAACGGATGTGATTTAAAATGTACCAAATTACAATACTTAACAGAAAACCTACTGAAGTAAAAGTAAAAGTACAGATTTTAAAAACGACTTAAAGTAGCAAGTACACCAAAAAACTACTCAATTACAGTAACGCGAGTCAATGTAATTCGGTACTTTTCACCTCAGCTTTTAACTGACAATGTTAGGCTATAATCCAAGAAATCATACCTGCTTCTTGAACCAAACACAATCACTGACAATTAACAAACAACAAAATCATTTTTCTCGTTCTTTTTCTTTTTCTTATAGTTATTTGGTCGTATATTTGCATATATGACTAAGGACTTACACAGTTAAATCTTAGCCCAAAAAACAATAAAATTTTGGTGCCTTGTTTTGTTTTTGCTCTATTATTCAGATACAATTGGATACCACACAATAGGATAGCATAGGATACGATATGACAGGACAGGACATGATATGATGCACTATGATTCATGTACGATTGGATACCATACAATAGGACAGAGGGGGATATGATAGGATAGGATAGGATACCATACTATACGATGCGATACAAAACACTTTGTTTCCCACTGGGGAAATTTGTTCTGGCTCATATAGCTGCCGCCACAGTAGAAATATATATTTTTAAAACTTTAGAAACAAATCCAGGCTTTGATTTGCCTGATTTGTCAGTAACAACCGTCAGAAACTCTACGTCTAAGGCTGGAGAGAGAAAAAGTAGAAAATGTAGAGGTAAAGAAAAGAAGACAACTTGGACAGAGTGTCTGACCTTTCCCGTCCACTCCACTCCTTTCCAAATTGAGAAGTAGACTAGGACCCAGGCCAGCGCCAGAGTGCCCACTAAGGGCCACCGTAGCTCCCCCGGCTCCTCCAGACCACCTGACAGCTGGTGCATGTTTCGCCTACAGGAACACAAATACACACTGAACTCAGACAGGCACAAGCACAAGAGCGTCCAGAAATAGCCTCAACACTCACAAATCCTTGTACACACACAGACACAAACACACATAGACACCCTTCATGACAGGATCATATCTGGCTGACTTACTCCCAGAACTCGGTGACAGCGCTGGTCAGGTTGGTGGTGTCTGTCAGACTGTAGTTGGAAAAACATTTCTCTGTGTTCCAGGGGTTATCGCAGCTTTGCCAAGGCAGCTCCTGCACACAATATAAAAAACCCAAACATACGCATAAACAACATTAGTTCCAGGTTTCAGCACAAAAAACATCAGAACTGAAAGAAGTTAAATGCATTTTTGGTTTCTTAACAGTAGAAATAAATATTTACCACATGTCCCCTTGTACCCGTTGTTTTAATCATAAACACTAAGCCTGAGTGAAGTCACCCATTTGTTACTGAAGGGGGCTTTCTGGTCGTTGCTGAAAGCGCTGACAACATAACTTTCAGTCACCCTGACAAACAGCTCCCATTGATCAGGTCAACTGCACACTATATGATGAATAACTCTTCTCCCTGTTAAAATGAAAACATTTTAAATTCAGGACTCCTGAAAAATGGTTACATACCGAGCCGAAGGAGTTGAATAAATAGTAGAGTGCCCAGGCGATGATGATGATATAGTAGATGTTGAGCCAGAAGGACAGAACCACTGCAGCTATACCAACACCTGGAGAAAGAAGGAGGCAAAAACATCAGAAATTTACAAAATAATGTTTAAATGTCGGCTACCATACAAAGTCGTTGACACAGAAACCACTCTTAATTTTATTTTCCTCTTACCAAAAGAAAATAAATGCCATTAAATATTCTTGATGTTATATCTGTTAGGATGCCTAAAACACACGTATCCACATCCACTAAGGAGGATGATCTCAATAACCTTATGTATATCCTTATCTTACTACATATATATATTCCAGTCTTACCTTTCATCATCGGTATGAGCTTCCACACTCCCAACCCTCCCACTGAGGTGAACTGTCCCAGAGATGTCTCCAGTAAGAAGAGAGGGATCCCAGCAAACACCAGGGTCAAGAAGTACGGGATCAGAAAGGCCCCTGATTGAGTGACAAAATGAAAGTTAAAAAAACAATCTTATCTGAAAAACAATCGCTAACCTGTCAGAGGACCACACATCATGCATTTTTACATGTAGATATACTAACATTGACAGATCATAAAATCACTCTGGCACAAATGACGCTAATACATTTATTTTTGATCATTTAAAATGGAAAATAAAGAAAGTTTGCTGTCCACATTAGTGGACGGAAAAACATACTCCTTATTCCAAAGTTTTTCAATCATGGCTTCTGCCTGGAGGTCCTTTCTATTATGAGCATTTTGTAAAAATTACCAGGAGACAGACTTGTTTGAAATATTGCACAATTTGCCTGCAGAAGACAAAAACTGTTTGGGGAATACTTTGGCCTAACAGACAATTTTACAAACGTTAAACACAGTTTCTGTTTTTCTGAATGTTTTCCAAAAACCTTTTTCCTTTAAAATATAATGTTGGTCATTACTAAAAAGAGGCACCACCAAACAACAGGGCCAAGGCAACGGTGAGAGTAGCCAATGACAAAGTATGGGATAGAAACTCAGTTTGAATCCAGATCTGACAGCTTCACTAGAAGCACCGAAATGGAAATAATTTCAAGTAAATGAGAGTATAATTAAAAATATTTTCTGGGAAATTGGGGGGTTTATGGGAGGTCAAAAATGTTAGCTTCATGGGAAGTGATGAGGCAAAAATAGAATTGAGAGGCTAGTCACTTGAGAATGAGAGCATTCTCTTGTATTGGTAATTATTGATCTCATTTTTGCCTTTGTTATCATGCAAACTGGGGAGAAAGGAAATATTGAAAGAGGAGCATCGGGATGATGAGTAGAAAAGGTATGAGAGTCAGAAACAAGCTTCAGGGCGTTCGGTCAAAGACTGTGGCCTCTAGTTAATCGGGCGAATGTGACTAAGCTAAACCAGTGCCCCCAATGATGGCATTGATCACCTTCAATCTAGTCTGGCAACTTAAAGACAAGCAGAAAGTCTTAAAAAGAAAAGAAAAAAAACAGACAGCAGATTCTTATAACAACCTGCACAAGTTTACTTTGTCAATATCTAGAAGGGAAAAAAGTTGTATACTAAAGGGAATAACAGGGAGTTGGAGGCGTTTTCAGTGAAGCTTCATACAGACAAAGATAGGGACTTGGAGTTAGGTTTACCTCTAGATGTGTCTCCCATTGGGGGAGAAACTGAGGAATGTTAAAAAATATATATATATAGGCATTTGTAAAGATTTTCCTCAAAGTGAGATATTTATATCGTGTAGATGAGAGGAACATCGTAAACACATGTAAGAGGCGCATTACTGTTATGGACTTGAAGGTGGTATGATGTGTCTACTTCAAAAGGTAGATAAGCTTAGAAAACAACAAGCTCATCTAAAAGTGGCTGGAAGCCCAATGCTACTCCATGACCAGGAATGTTGAAATGTACAAAAGTAAGGCTGGAAATAACTGTCAGACTGAAGTGAGAGGAAGAGGAGTTATATAGAGAGTTTTACAGGCTGAGGCAGCACTAAGACACAGTGTTATGTTTGCATATGATACAGCAAGGGTAAGGGGGAGCTAAGCATAACACAGCTTCTTGGAGCAAACTGCAGAACTGGTTGCAGAAGAGATTCAGAGGAAAGAGGAGGCCTCTCAGAGCATAATAGAGGAAGTTTTGGGGGAAGAAAAACAAACTCTGTTGATAAGGGATGTTCAAAAAATTTAAAAAAAAATAAAGAATTAGTTACAGAAATTAGTCAACTTAAACAAGATAATTCCTGCCTCCCTCGGAGCTGCACCAAGTCATTCATGCTCTTATTTTTTCTCACTATTGTTATTGTAATAGACATTTTACAGGTATCAGTCAGAGGCCTTTTAAATCCTTGAAAGTTCTTGCGCCCAAACATTACATGTCTTTTAGCTCCATATGTAGCTAGTAATTTCTCTACGATGTTTGGAGGTGGTTGGCTGTACTAAGGTGACCAGGCCTTCAGACTGTGAAACTCTCTGCCAATCACAATAAGGCAGGCCACATATTCAGCTTATTGTCAGACTGATCTAAAGTTAATTAAATGCTCAAAATGTCAAACTTGAGAATAAACAGCAATGACTGTTGGATAACTGAGTAGGAATCAGCCAGCAGGTTTGTTCATGAAGATACTTTCGTATTACATTTCAGTTTATAAGTGTACCATCAAATTATTTTAGCACAACCATACTTCTTCAGTCTCACAGTAGCTCTTACCTCCACCATTCTTGCCGCACAGATAAGGAAACCTCCAGACATTTCCAAGGCCAATGGCGTATCCTACACACGACAGCAGAAAGTCAAACTTTCCCTTCCAGCTTCCTCTATCAGGGGGCTCTTGTTTTTTATTTTCATCTGCAGAAGGCGCCACAGCATCCAGCTCCTCAAAGGGAACTGCTTGTTTGACTTCTGTCGGGGAGTTTAAGTCCACTGTACTCTGCCCAGTCTTCCCCATGGTGGGACCGCTACAGACCAATGGGGTCAGGAAATCCCTTGGTCCTCACTGGCTGAAATGGTGACGAGTAATAGTCCGTTTTCTTCACAGCTGTTACTCTCTCACTGAGATTGCTTCTTGGATGGACCAATTCAGGACAAATGGCTGATACTGAATGTGTAGCAAAGCTGTAAAAGGGGAAACAAACATATTTTGGCAGAGGTATTATAACAATTAAGCTTTTATTTGTGTTTGACAGTATTTTAATGTAGGGGAATAACCTCACTTTAGTCTACTGATGTTGAGTCATTTTTATAGCCTTTTACAGTCCTTTTTATGAACTTTGTGCACTATAGTGCTACAAGAAGTAAAGCCAACAACCAAAACATGAATCTGTTAGGACATCCAAAGTTCCCACACAGAATTTGAGGAAGCATACATTTTTCCCTTTTTTATAATAAAATAGAATTGAATTGAATTACTTTATTGATCCCAAAGTGGGAAATTGTGGCGTTACAGCAGCAGGTTATCCAACACACAATATGAGTAAAAAACACAATGTTAGCAAATCTAAACATAATATAATATTAAAGACAAAGTAAATAAGTACAAAACATATCAAAACTAAGAATGTGAATATATACAACCAGGATTTAACTAAGCATTACTAGTCTTAAATAGGAAGATTAAATATGGACGATTAAATGTTATGTGCAAGAACAGAGTCGTAAATGGTTGTAAATTAAATATGAAAGATTAAATGTAAATGTGCAAAAACAGAGTTGTCAATGGACAGTATAGACATAAGTAAATCTTAGATAAATCTTAATCTAAGCTGAACCCACAGGCTACTGTTAATGTGTTTGTTATCATTGTGCCCATGGGGTATGTCTGAAAAATGTTCATGAAACTTTCATTATTGGTCTTGAAAGCAAAATGAAGCAAAATAGGTGACTTAATGAGAGAGTCACTAACCTTGATATTCATTTTCATAGCATTAACTGTTGCCTAAAACAAACTTATTCTGAATTAAACAGATGTATTCTTAAAAAGAAATTGGTATCAGGGCAAGTTAAACACACCAACAAGTTTTACGCAGCCCAGCAGCTAACCAGGATGCTCAGACGCATGCTGTAATGTTTTACTACTGTATTGAAGGTTTGCAAGAGAAATCTGACAAATTGCTGCAATTTATCTGCCTCTGGGTTATTTGAAACGTGAAAGACAATGGGTTGTGAAAATCATAACTGGTAACTCATAAGGTACAGAAGTTGCTTGCTAACATTTGCATGAAACCAATTCTTAGCCGAGGCTACATTGGTTTTAGCTAGCTAAAAACAACAGTTAGCTAGGTAACATTAGCTAGGCGATTACACCCTTCATACCGTTTTGTTATCAAATGGTAATGTTAGCAAGTGGTAGCTGTAGTATTGTGGTAGCAGTAAAAGCAGTAAGTCAATCACCATTAATCTAATCCCCTATGTTTAAAAAAAAGTAGAAACCAGGACCTCAGCAGTAAATAATCCCAACAGCAGAGTTTTCAACCCTAAATTTGACGTTTGGAGAAAATGGCCACCGTGTGAATATCGTTAGTTAGTAAATCAACTCTTATTTTCAATGTGTGTGTTCCACATGTAGAAGAAGCTAACTTAAAATAAGGGTGGCATTATTACGAATGATTTGATTTGTACGTCAACTTGAGTCATACAAATAGCTCAGAGCATGCTCTGTTAAACGTATGTGTACTGGTGTAGCCTCCATGAGAATTTCTTATGGTTAAGCAAAATGATCATGCTATTTTGAGTTGGCCTGATTGGTGACGCAATCCAGGTCATCCTTGTGAAAACTGCAATGTGCCTCTTCATCACTACTGACACATCCCCTACTTCAAAGTCTTCACCTGTCTTTAATGATTACACTATGGACAACTGTGAGTGGGTTTCTAGTCAGCTGATGCGTGATCGAAAAATCAAACGTTACATTTCTATTTATTATGACAGTAATTTATTGCAGCTTCATTATCCCTCACTTCCTGTCTGGATGGAAGAGCATGGTCAGGAGGGAGGAAGTTGTTAATGATTAGCAAATTGATTGACCTATAAGTCACATCATCAACCATGTAACACAAATCACAAATCACAAAAAAAAGTGATTATTAATGGTAACCTTACAAATCTCATAATATAACATTCTTATTAAAGTACTGACAAGGTTTATTAGGACACAGATTACTCTTGCCCTTCCAAAAAAAAGTCTGAGATTGTTACATTGAGTGTGATCGGTTTGATCAAAAAGTACAACTTCTTCTATAAAAATTTGTCATTTTTCACACCATGTTAACAACGTAATCAAATTCAACAGGGCATAATAATGTGAAATGATCAAAAATGTACTTTAAAATTGTCACCTGTGTGAAATCTATCTGCTTCAAACGAAAGCCGATATAAAAACACACATCAGAGATTCCTTTTGAGGATTTTATCGGTTTAATTCAAAGTAAATCATGCTGTTTTTGACTGAGAAGGCTTTTAGAGGCCATTTCTTAACATGGCTCTCAGACATAGATATATATATATATATTTTTTTTATCTCTTTCAACATTTGCAGCCCGAACTTTTAATTGAGTTTCATCAAGTTATTGAATTTAAACTGCAGCAGTGGAAGTCCATTGTGCTAACACAGTCTTTGTTGACCCTTGTTGATGACCTTATTGGATGACAGGCAGTTTAAAGAAAGGGGAAAGGCAAATTAGGTGAATCATACCTGAGAGATTTCCAAATCCTTCGTCAGGTCATCAGCTTCAGTTTTCTGCATCAGCATGAAGAACACCATGAAACTTCAACTTTATATCCAAAGAGAAAAACTTCATCTTGGCTTCAAATGTGAAAAGCTTCAAGCCTAGGAGAAGCCACGATGTATCTGCTGTCTGTAAATCCGTTTGGAGTTTGCAGCTCTTTCCCGTGCACTGTATTTTGGTAGGACCTGTGGCTGTTCCTGCTGCTGGTATCGAGTTTTGTATATTAAAGATCGACCTGTGTGTCTGCTTTGATTACTGCTCAGTTGTGACTAGGGAGGCCCCGAGGCCATGGGGGGATATGTCAATCGCCAAAATGTGGCGGGGAACTCTGGCTACAGCAGCAGTGTGTTCGTTTGTGCTTCTTGGGTATTTGTTTGTTACGTTAGCCGAGCTTAGCTGTTTCCAGCACTGTTACCATGGTATCTCCCAACAGAGAAGGGCCTGATCAGTAAAAGAGCTCATGGGGTTGTTGAAAATGAAACTATGACTGCTGGCAAAGTCCCTGGAAATGTATGACCACAAATACGGTCATGCCAATATCAGACGCAGCAATCAAAGGGGGGGGGAGGGGATCCAATATTTATCCTAAATATCCTCTCTCAAATAAATGGAAGGAAAAGTATGAATGATCAAAGTACAGGAGCTAATTTGTAATATGCAGCATCTCTGCAAGTGTGATTGTAGCCAAGCCATATGCCTTCAATGTCAAGCAATCTCCAACCATGCATATAGCAACCCCCTTCTGTTCAAATCCCAAAACAGCTGCCAAATTGTGCCCAGATGTTAATGCAGACAAAGAGAGTTCAAAGACAATGAACTGCCATGTAAAGCCTCTGAAAACAAACACTTTGTTTCAATAAACTCGTTCTCTGACTGAAAGCGATAAGGCGTCATAGAAGTTGGTACCTCTAAACGGATATCACTGTATGACTTTGCTCAGTTCGACTTTCATAAACTTTAGCTTTGGAGCTGCCACTGAGATCACCTTTATTTCCATAGATAAAGTTGGACAAGAGCCACTCAATCCCTCTGGTGTCTTAAATGGAGCAATTGTATCTATTATTGCACATTATTTGTAAGATATTTTTTTCCTTTTTCAACTACAATGTCAGTGTTGACCAATGCCAGGTGAGTAAAAGAGTAGAACACTATGTGAGAGGTACTGCACTTTAGTCTGATGAGTGTAAGAATAAAACAAAATATGGAGAAAGCTCACCAGGTAGAGCTTTAACTATTAAACCTGAGAGTCTTTTGCTGCAGCCTGCATCGGATTCCATCCATTTTTTTTTATCTCACATCACCAGAGGAGCAAAAGCCCAAAACAAACAAACATAGAAATAGACTAAACGTACCTTATGAGCTGCATGGCATGGTCGTGGTCTTTATCACAATGACCAGCATGTTATTTTGTTTTATCATATTCACCAGAAAAATGATCCTGTTATCACGAGAAAACATGCTTTGTTAACTCGAGATTATGGCATAAATGAATCCATTATGAAGGGAAAACCAGCTGGAATTAACTCATGATAAAATAACTTATATACAAGTTTTGGACATTTAAAATCATCATACCAGACAGCTTGATTTTCAGCATTGTTAGTGTACCTGAGGTACCAAATTGTGCGTATAGATGACTTTCTCAAAATCCATACACTGAAATAAAAAAATAGCGTAGTTAAGTTAAGTGATATTAAAAAAGGGAGTGCTTTTGGACACCTCCAGTTGTATTACATGACTTGTAGTGTGTGTTTTATGAATGGTTAATGTCGCATCATTAAACCGTGTTAGGAACACAAAAACAAGGGCACTTATTAGGCCCAGAGTTAATCCAGTAAGGTTTAATTTCTCCTGTGATGTTGAAAAAAATGTCTTCATTAAAATTAATGGAATCAGATATGAAGCATTTAGCCATTTTGTTTCTCCTGGGCAGGTAACCTTCAGACGTTAATATGTGCTCCAGATATTCTATCAGCAGATGATTGCATGGACTAATGAAGAGTCAGACAATGCTCAAGCACTCTACCTATCGTTGTGCTGGTGTGTGGGGAGTGTTGTAAAGTACAGGGTTGGTAAAATGAAGATTAAATAATATAAGAGGCTTAATAACACCTGGAGCAATTTGTTCATTTCGGCAGATTCAGTGTAATCTCTGTTGTGGTTTGTTGCCCATGTGGACCCAAATGATGGTAGTTGTCTGTATTGCAGTTGTCAAAGCTGGTTTTCATCAATGTGTTTACAGCGTTCCCTGATCAATGCAGCCTAATTATGATTCCAGAGTGTCTGGAGCCAAGAATAATAGCGAGCCATTATTATGGTGACAAAGACAGAATGACAGACATAAAACGTCCGAAAGCTAAAGTTTGGTTTGTTGGAGTTTTTCTAAAGATGATATATGTTTTATATAGTCCAACTTCCTTTTTTAAAGATTGATGTTTAGATAGGAATGGGAAATAGAAATAAGGCAATGGAGGAAAGTAAAAAAAATATTAAGTGGAAAAAAAATACATTTCCGCTTTTCTGTCATTTCAAACAGGGATTGCATTTTATATTTGTATTTTGTAGCAGAACTTTCATCCTGAAAGAGGATTAATCCAAAAGAAGCAACAAACCCATGTTTCATGCTGACATAATGCAAAACCACTTTGCAGCGCACCTGGTTGTATATTTGAAACACATTTGGTTATTTATCGCCTATAATTCCTCTTGCTTCATTTCTATGTATGACATGCCTCGCATGGTCTGAGATCTGCTGAGTCTGCATGCCAAGAGATAAACTTCAGCTGCACAGTCATTTGTATGCAGGAGCTCTTGTTCCTGTCACTGGGTAATGAGAGCCTGGAGCAAACAGCAGAGTGATGGCTCCTATTTCATATTCAAAACAAATCAAGAGTAGAGTTAAAAAAAAATAAAAAAAATAAAAAAAAAAGCTGTATTGCTTGCGGTAAGGCTGTATTTAATGTTAACATGTTGAATAGAGTTCTCTGATGTTTCCTGATCTGTCGCCATTTGTATTATGATATGTAGGATATCACAATTCCAATTCATAAAAATGATAATCTTATAAAGGTAAATGAAAAAGTTGAGACGAAACATCAAATTCAGATGCTATTTTGTTGAGAAAAAAACCCAGAAGACTGGGTTTAGAAATGTATCCAGAAAGATGCTGACAAAGTTGCAGATTTAACCCACTGAGAATAAAATAAACAGCGCAAATTGTAGGTTTCAGCTTTGGTGGATTTTAGTCATGCTATAGCTGCTAATGGACCCTATGGGTGACAATGTTGGCTAGTTAGCCCCGTAGCATATTCATTTTGAGCTTGTTAGCATGCTGACATGCAAGTACAAACTTCCAAGCAAAGTAACTAATTTAAAAATTAAAAGCCGTTACTAATTTGTTAAATTCTTCACATATTCATATATTCTTTTCAAACTTAACCTTGAAATGTTCAAGACCAACGTGTTTTTTGTCGTCATACTAGCACAGCAGAAGTGTAACTTCAAGTATCATCCTTTTTTGGGGGGAATGTAAAGAGCAAGCTGTGATAAATTCAACAATTTTATACTTGCATTCTCAGTCCATACTTTATAAAGTGCTTATTCCCTTTGAATTCAGTTTATAAAGTTGTTGTGGGCGCAGGTGGCCGAGTGGTTAGCTAGCGCGCCCCATATACAGAGGCTGTAGTCCTTGAAGCAGGCAGAACGAGGTTGAATCCAACTTGTAGCTCCTTTCCTGCATGACATTTCCCACAGTCTCGCTCCCTGATTTCCAACTCCACCCACTGTCCTGTCTCTCCATTAACACTACATTCCTACTCTCTTATTCACAGCATGTTAATATGGTCTATGAATCAATGCGGAGGTTATTTTAAAAGCAAGGAACATCCAGAGGCTATTGGCATGCATAAATAGAAGGCAAATCTTTCCAACATTTATATCCAGTAATGCAGTGGGACAATGCATGCTGCATACATTTCCGCAGGTTAAGGACAAAAGGAAGGGGGAGGCTTACATCAGAGTGAGGATAATTGTGTTAATGAGAGTGAAAAGGGGAAAGGTGATGAGGGAGGCTGGGGCAGGAAAATGACTGCAAAGAAAAGGGCAAAAGGTAAAGATGTGAGTTGTGAGGCAGAATGGAAAATAAAGTGAGATAAAATTGGAAAAAAGTTGTAGCTGTAGGGCGTGGACAGATAAGCAGGGCAGGAGATGAAATGATATGGAAATGGTGAAAAATGACGGCAAGACACCCGGGAAGATTGTTAGATTGCTGAAGATGGAAATAAAAACTGAAAGCGCGAGAACATCAGATAAAAGAAGTGACAGAGGTCATTGAAATGACTTCTTTTACAGTCTGCCGGATACATGAATCCGCTAGATTTTATTTAGTTGCATCATTGCAAAATGTGCTTTTCCTCCCTTGAGATCTATCAGCCACCTCATTCTCTGTCTCATGCCACTCTCCTGCCAATGCATCTGAGTCATGTTTTTATTATCACAACCTTTTTTTGAATCCTGATGACCTTGTTTTTATGCAAAGTCATTGTCCTCCATATGTCCCACCATGAATTACATCACACTGTAACCGTGAAAAAGCCTCTAAAGAAGCAATGAAGCATTTCCTGCTGTGGGCCGTTTACTGTAGGCAATTCTGATCAAATGGTCGACTGGACGTTAAGGTCAGAATTTTTTTTTTTTTAATACCTCTTTCCATGTGTGAATTGTTGCTGGGTGCAGAAAACAATCAGAAGCTTCATTAAACATGGATGAAGATAAACAGGGCAGGGACTGCAGGCCATAAATGCAACACAGACAGATGCACATTCTGCTGCTTATGTCTCTCACTGCCATATAGTCAGTTTGAAATGTTCCAGGCAGAGAGTGCATTCCTATCTGCCTCTTTCATGCTATGTCCAATTCGTGTAAGTGACCCAAGTTTCAAGAAAAAGTTGAGATATTGCAGTGGGGGAAAAAAAAGACAAGTTTGGCTCAGGTGGAAAAGATGATCTTGGGGAAAGGTACTAAGCATGTAAACGACGTAAGGATAAGAAAATGTTGAGCTTCAGCAAATGAAACAAACAAAAATGCCATACAGGGTTAGGTAAGTGTGTGTGTGTGTGTGTGTGTGTGTGTGTGTGTGTGTGTGTGTGTGTGTGTGTGTGTGTGTGTGTGTGTGTGTGTGTATGTGTGTGTGTGTGTGTGTGTGTGTGTGTGTGTGTGTGTGTGTAAAATGTCTGTCTACTTCAGTGTCACATTTGCTAAGCAAAGAGTGTGACAGGTTCAATCAGAGGTTGCTGTGCTTGACACCATGACTAAGGGGGCAGGCAGCAACAAGCATTCCAGCGATCCACCTACTGCTGCTAAGACTTAATCAGGGAGACTGGTGACAGCAGCGGGTTGATGTCAATAGGTCCAGCACAAACACTTGTGCTGCTGAAGGCGAAAAGCAATTTTGCCAAACCTCTGTTACAACGCAGCATACTAAAGATAAGAATTTAAAAAAAAAAATACATTAGTGACAAAATGCAAAACAAAAAGTTCAGACACACTAAGATGGTTTCAGTAGACTGGGCTACCATGTGCCATTGGCTCATGAGAATTGGGGGAGGAAGGCGAGGGCAGGAAGACATATTTCTCAGCAATTCATAGAAGCCTCCCGTACCGTGTTCCATTGCAAACTGCAATTGCAATTTCAACTGCTTTCCATTCCCTTAATGCCACTCTTGGCAATTTCATTTGTTTTCCCCAATAAGAAAGTAAGTATATCAAACAGTTATTTATTGACGTTCTGTTTTACTCTATCAGCAATTGTTGGCTCTTTCAGTTACATTTTGCCATTGTTTGTTTTTAAAACACATTTTTTACTTCTTCAATAACTCTAATTTTCCAAAAACATCTGGTTTTGTGTTTCTTATCTCGTTTACCCAACGAGCTGGGACCTAACAAAACAAAGTAGGCGTACATCTTTAGTTCATATCTTTAGTCATAAAGTCTTGTTGGTAATTGTTTTGTATCCATGACAGCTGAAGTCCTGCTGGTCCTAACTTGTTTATCTTGCATTCTGCCAATATACAGTAGTCTTTTCTTTTAGGTACTTATGCCAATGAATGGTTGGCCTTTTCCTGACTCTCCACTCTCTGTTGCAGCTTGTTATGTAAGGCTGATGGAGAAATGCTATAATTATTCATACTGAAAGTGTTGCACCACAACCTACTGCTCTCTATCCGCCCTGCGGCAACCTGCAGCTTCTAATTTAAGAGCAATCGATGTACAGAATGGGGGCAGGGACAGTTACTGTACAATCCTACTGCAGCTTTCCCTCCATTGAATAACTTACTGTATAGTGGACTTCTGATACTTTCCAGATGTCAATATTTTCGAAGAAAAAAAAGTAACATATGAAGAAGCATCTCGAACCAGCTTATCCCCGATGTGAGCTTTTGAGCTTCTAAGACACCTGGTTTGAGGGACTGCGGGTCGGTCTGTGTCGTTGGGGGAGGAGCAGAGGCAGTCTGGGTGGGAGGCAAATGGGCGGAACTGTCCATTAATTGAATGCCAGTTTGAATTACACAGATGACTGAACTTTGTGTTATGATGGAAGAAGCTCACTCATCTCCTGTGACGTCCCACACAGGGTACTCCATTGACTGCACCGCTTTAAAAGCGAGAAGTATCATTAACATCTCTAAACACAAAGGACGTACAGGTAATACCTGTTTGTCGTTAGATGATATTGTATGAAGTTATTTGAAGGAGCTCATGAAAAAAAAATCTTTGTTCAGAAATAGATGGAATAAAGAATAAAATGAAACATGCTAAACCAAAATATGTAGCATACAGAAACCTTTAATGGAAATTGTACAGTTTGTCACCATTGTTTGGGATACGTATAAAAACATGAAAATAATTGAAGATCATTAGTACATTTAAAAAACTTTGTTTGTTACACAAAGTGTAAACATCTATATATGAAAAAACATAATAATGTGTAGTGCAAAAAAAAAAAAATTCATGTCAATGATACCACCATCACTGTGATATAACTCATTTCAAAAATTGACTAAAGTGATGTCACTCGAGTCCTCATTAGCCGGGGCTGAATCTTACAAATCCAATAGAATAAAATTGTTTGTTACTGTAGTTACACAGTGGACCTTTGGTGGCTTAAGGATAAATTTGATGCTACAAGCAGCTAAATGTCCTTCTGAACTTGCTATGTTTGAGATGCATTGTGGGAAATGCAGGAGCCAAGTTTTCAGGAAGGAAAAAGAACGAGTGGAATAAAAAAAAAGAGGATTTAACTGGCTCTGCTGCATGTAGTAGTTCTTTTATAAGCCCATTACACTATTATGGGTTATATATGTATATATGTCATTTACATATGTATTCATAGGATAAAAAGTAATGTAACATAAAAACATACAGAAAATATATCCCTGACTGAAATCTTTAGATGTTTTAAAAAAAGAAGTTGCATATCAGTTTTAAAAAAAAGTCACATAATTGTCTACCATCTGCAGGTTTTCTTTGCTTCCTCAGTGACCATCAAACGCTGCCGGGCTCCTCCATCATCATCTTATCGTCTACTTCGTACACACTCCTGTTCGGCTTCCCCTGCGCCTTGAAGATGACCTTGCCACACAAAGTGAGAATTGGCTTGTGTGGTTGAGCCTGACGCAGATCACTGGATGGTGTCATCATGTTGTCGGGATTCTAGATGTTAGACGACAGGCAAATTATAAAAGGAAACATCAATAAACAAACTCATTCACCTCATTAGAGCATCACAGTTAAGTGCAGAGAAAATACATGGCTTTGTATCTGTGTCATATGTGTATGTGTGTGTGTGTGTGTGTGTGTGTGTGTGTGTGTGTGTGTGTGTGTGTGTGTGTGTGTGTGTGTGTGTGTGTGTGTGTGTATATATATATATATATATATTTTTTTTTTTTATATATATTATTTACTCACTTTACATAATCTGACAAAAATGAAGACAGGGATGCACATCAGGGGAGTAAGGATGAGTACACTCCCAAATGTAGTCCCCCAAGCACCAGGGTAATATTCATACACCGCTAGAGGTTGTGTTTCGGACAGGTCGTACAGCAGTGTGATCTAGGAGACAGAAAATGATCGAGTTAACGTCTACATACATGCATATAAATATATATGTGTTATGTGTACGTTTGAAAATGATGTGCATATGTGTGTGCCAGTACCCATGAAATATGTCAATTAATCTAATGCAGTAATGTGGAAACCTCAATTTTGCATTGGAACTAGCGGTTATATCCCTGATATTGATTCTGACCCTTGGCCCCTTTTCTGTTTATGATTTCCCACTCAATCCACTGGCCTATACATTTTTTTTATTTTTTTTAAGCCCAACAAACTAAAAGAATTAACTATAGGACAATTAACTGGTCTAAAAGCCTGAGGGTAACTACAGTCAGGTGATAATTCAAGATGTATTTTTGAGCCATTTTGCCTTGGACAAAATGGACAACTGAAGAGAGACAGGACATGTTGGGAGGAGAGAGTGGGGGGGATGACATGCAGCAAAGGGCAGAAAGGTCAGATTCGAACCCACGACCGCCGCTAAAGGGCTAAAGCCTCTGTTCACAAGGAGCGCAACATAACCGCTTGGCTATACAGCGCCCCTATTTATCCATTATTAGTATAAAACAATCGTATTTAGTAACTTAAAGTTTTAAATTCCAAACCTTATCTTGCCAATCGGGGAGAAATCTCAAAATTATATCTAAATTATTATTTTAAGGCAATAAATACAAATGGTCAGCAGTTGTAATTATGTTAAATTCTACAGTAGTTATTCAGCTTTAACATACATAACAATCATCAGCATACTCCAGAGTGACTCTGGCTTTATTTTAAGATGCCCCCTGTACTTTCTAATCTCGACCTGATCATGTCTGCAGGGATGTGTGTTTTTAAGAAAAGATGAGTCCACATTTTCAGTTTAAGGCAGCAATCTCTCCTCTTTCTTCCCCTGTGTGTGCTCAGGCATAATTACTGATGTGGTGAAATGAAAGTACGTGAATAACTCATCAAAAGATAAAAAGGCCAGTGAGGAGGGAAGATAACAGGCAGCATGAAGATCAATCAGACATAAAAAATAAAGCGGGAAATAATGAATGCAAACAAAGAGAGAAGAGTCTCACTCCACAGATGGTCGGTGTGATGAACAGCCAGCAGTACTTCAAGACGCGGGTTGGGGCGTAGCCAATCATGTCCTCGATGTTGTCACAGAAACGGTCCGCACCTTCAAAGTCATGGTGTGAAATAATGAGAGATGTTGAATCCTGAGCTTGGAGAAACTGTATTCACAGCTGATTTTCACTCACTGAAATAGAGCAGATTTTCAAACACACTATGTAAGGTAAGTGGACAAAGGAGGACTGGGTCCATCCAAATATATAGGTATCACAAGACAAACACAAAAAGGAAGTTAAAGGTAAAGACAAAAGAAGCCACTTGTGAGGTCAGGAGGAGGATGAGATGAGAAAACTTCTCAGGGTTCAGCTGCAAAAGAGAGAAGAAGAAGAAGGCGACAAAGAAGAAGCAAAGAGATAAAGAAAAAAAAAAGAGATAAAGAAAAAATGAAACAGGAGGACACACATTTGAGACTGGTCAAGTACATGGCCTGGCTAATGGAACAACATCCACAGAGTCTAATTAATCTAATTACATCAACTCGGAGGAGTAAAGCGAGCCGTTTTATTTAAAGTTTGGTCAAGGGCGTTTCTGTATAAATAACGTAGACTCACTCGGATGACACAGAGAGTGGCTCAAGCTGCAGAGGCAAATCAATATCTCAATGTGCATCAGTAAAAGTAGCCTCTCTTTACTCCAAAAAACAAAAGACTTACTATAAATGTAAATACTAAGGATGTTTGTGGAAGGAATATGGCTCTGGGAGTGGCAATTAAATTCTGTTTTATGGAAGAAAATAGATTGTTTTGTCACAGTTAGGATACAAAATGCACTAAAAATGCAGATGAAGGGACCATTATGAGAGCAGAGGAACTACACGCTGTAATTTCAGCCAGTAAGTTAGCTTCTGATGAATGTCCTGGGTGGAATTAAGCATTCAGAAAAGGCAAGGAGAAAATGTAAGGACGCTTATAGTGCTCATATTTCCTCTGTTTGAGATTGAAAAGCGTTGCTTTTTGGTTTCATTTCAGTAGATGGAGCACTCATCCTTCTGGTAAAAGGTCAAATTGAACAACACAGTGCAAATGCAACAACTCTATAACCCTATTCAAACTGGACTAGTATTATCTCGTGATTTAGAAAATGACCCGCCTGCTTGTGTTGTGTGGATGCTTTCCCACAGCTTAAACAAAGCCTTTATGTTTATCCCCCTAAACATGAGGTTCACATTCCACCTATAACAACTGTTGGGCCTGCTGTAAGATTGTACAACAGTTCCCAAGTGTTCTATAAACAAAACTGTTGATTTATAAGAAACTGAGGTCCAAGCACTAGGTTTGGATCTTTACCAGAGCTGTTGCAGAGTGAACCTGATGAATTGCCAGGGGGGGAAGAAAAAACTAATTGCAAATGCTTTACTGCCAATAGAAATAGTTCAGGTCATGGTCTTCCACTCTTGAATAAGTCGTTGAAATTACCTTGAGCGCCTCGTTATAGGAGATATTAATTACATTTCTCTATCTCTTATTTCTCTTTGATTTTTCCAGTTTTCCAAATATAAAGTGCAGTTCAGGCTCATGTTTGGCAGGTATAAGGTCATGGGTAGATGTGTTGTCTTAATTCAGATGAAACATAACAGAGGCTGGAGGCACATACGCTACCAAATGTTTTACCAGACTGTAGACGAATGAAAAGGAGCGCTCTCAGTGCAGGACGCAGTGTATTTAAAGTGGAAAAGTCGATTTTGTACGTCTCCCCACGGTCGACCTTGTTACAGGTACTCAAAACCCTTAAAGCACATCTACAGGACTGTATGTGGAGTGGCTCGCAAAGAAATAGGAGGGATATGTTAGAGAAAAACAAAAGAAAATATACTATAATGTCAGTCTCATTCTTTCCTTTTTGTGTATTGTTGGTAAAGTTTAGAGTTATAGGAATGAAATAAAACGACTTTGGATTTCAGAGTTTTTATCAGAAGCTGCTTTCTAACAGAAAAGATCGCATCGATGCAGTAAGGTGATTAAATTGCTGCTTTTAGAACCATGTTTACTTAATAAATTGAAGTTGCATTTGTTTTGACTGTGAATACAATACACTACTGATCATTTTGATTTTGGTGAAAAGAAAAACCAAGACAACTTTTTAAGGAAGTAACTAATCTGATGTTAGTAAAAAAAAATAAACCTTTACGTTTGGATTAGGTACAGAAGAAGCTACAATATTGAAGTTTAAGAAAAAACAGGACTTACCATAAACCCAGGCAATAACAATGGTCTCAAAACAGGCAATAAAGAGGAGGCTGATTCCGCTGGGACCGTAGTTGTCGATCAAGGTAAAGAGGACAATCCCTCCCTGTAACATGAGCAGTAATAAAACATTCAGATAAAAAATAACAGCAGGCAGGGAAAAAGCATCTGAAGATCTACCTGACTAGGGTTTGTTTTATTTTGAAATTGACCGGACGCTCTGTGCGTTTCCTCGTCTGACTTCCTGTCTGGGTTAGTCCAGTCTGTCCAGCTTTACACGTGCCTGCAGTGTCTTAGGCCCAAAAATGAGGGAAAATTCAAAAAAATGCAGTCCAAGTGAATTTATTTACAGGGAAATAAATCAAGTGCAAGGGCCTCATTACTGTCATGAACCACTCCAACACTTCGCACCTCCAATCTCCAACCTCCAACAACCTGCAAGGCCTCAAGCCTCCTCTTATATCGGAGTTGGCACCTACCAAAAAAGGTTTGGAAATCAATTGACTCTCAGGAGAGTATTACCTAAACAACACATAAAATCTGCAGGCTACAAGCATATGAAAATATGTTTCAGTTGAGTAAATACTTAAACAGCCATTTAAATAACACATTTAATCTCGACAACCTAAACACCTCTCCACCTCTACCAAATGTGGCGCCTTCCTCTGTTTGGCAGTTCCTGGTTGAGAAAGAGGAGTAAGGCTGCAGAGCAACAGGTGACTAACAAAGATATACTTCATATGTTTAGCAATGATTTAATTTGTTTTCATGTAAAAATAGTCTGTGTGGGGTTTTTTTTGCTTGAAAATACAATGTTTGAAATTATTTGTCAATTTGTCAAAGAGTTAAAGAGTTGTTCGGACCTTTTGACTAAAAGAAAAACTTCTAGATCTTCTACAGTGACCGTAATGAAACAGACAAATGATTGATAAAAAATACAACTATGAGTTTTCAATCACAGCATCTGCTCTTTTTTCCCCCCACATCAGACGTGCCCTTGTTCTTTCTGCTGTTTACCTCCGTGATGAGTGGCAGCCCCAGTAGAAAACAGACAACAACGATGACCAGGACCAGGACTTCTCTACCTCCCCGTCTCCTCAGGTAACGTGGAAACATGTCTGTGAGGGCGGTGGACAGGCTCTCCACACACACGAACTGCAAGGAGTGAAAATGAGAGTTTTTGTTAAATATAACATGATAGTGAGAAAAACAATACCTGACGCGTCGTATAAAGTACAGCACCTGGGTGTCCAGGCCGAGGAAGATGAGCATGAGGAAGAAGAGAATGGCCCAGAAGGATGAGCCTGGCAGCATCGACAGAGCCCTTGGATATGCTATAAAGGCCAGACCAGGACCTGCGGACAAACACATGACTCTCTCAAGACCAAGGATTTCAAGTCCTTTTAACAATAATATGTATTTTATAAGTATCTCATGACCAGCTCAGAGTTTTCTTGTGACCCTTTGATGGTCCCCATTCCCCTGGTTGGGAGTTTAAAAAAAAAACTACTAAACATTGTTTGAAGAGCACATTTCTTACATAGATTTACCCCAGAGTGCTTCAAAAACATGATTTAACACAAAGCAAAGCAGTGAACTAGAACACAAAAAAACAGAATGATCATTAAATATTAAAACACATGCCACTGGCCAAAAAAAAAAAAAATCAAGCTTTTAAATAAGTGGTTTTAACTGAGCTTAACATGCCCTCTTGTGGACATTGTTGGTTTAAAACATCACAGCAAGAAGTTGAAAGTTAAAGAATACAGAAGTTGAGGATCAAACACACCAGATTCGACAACATTTTCCATTGGCACGCCCAGTTCATGAGCCATGAACCCCAGCACTGAGAACACAGCAAAACCAGCAAAGATACTGGTGGCACTGTTCAGGCAACAAAGTGCCAAGCAATCCCTGCATCATACCAAGAGCACAACATGAACGTGAAAAACATTACATGTGATATTTAATGATTCTTAGAGTCATGTGTTGGACGTGTGAGGACGCTGACCTGTAGCAGTTGTTGTTATATTTGTTGTAGCTTCCCAGAGAGGTGAGAACTCCCTGACACACTGCGTAGGAGAAGAACACCTGAGTCCCAGCGTCTCGCCATATCTAGGGTAAGAAAAGAGAAAAAACACAACAATGGACTAAACCATTTATAGCCTTTTGCGTATTTGCATTGCCAATCACTACTTGATTGCTTTTAAAATACATTTTCAAAATCACTACAGAAAGCACAAAAAAGAACATCTGAGGTAAAGTTTACACTGTATTAACAAGTCATTCACTTGCTCTTGTCCAATCAGTTGGTCAGACTCAGAACTTCCTGTTTCATTAGAGAAACAAGAAGTTTGCTTTCTGCCTGTCAGTAATGATACTAAGTGAGCGATCGTCTGTTAAAGTGTCCATATGTTATAAACTGTAATTAGTATATTCCTTTCTTAGGTTTCTGTCTCATCCATTCACTCCATCTATGTGAGTGAGTATGAATCACATGTGGATGTGTGTGCCTCCAGGTTTTGTGAGAGAAGTTCTGTTTACAGGAATGTCCGTCTGTAGGCTCTTTTGTTCTTCTGACACCATCTGGTTAACATTAGGGACCCACCCACTAAAAGTTAGAGTAGGCACTGCTCCAAAGCAATGTACAGGACCCTTGTCTCTCGTCCCAGACGACCCCCCCCTCCGGTCGGAAAAAGAGGCTTCATTTTGTCGTAAAGGATCTTTGCATCTGAAGCATGTCCTGTTGGTTGCTCTGCATTCATATTCACACACGCAGCCTGACACATGTTCAAAAGGAGACGCGTTAACACACAAAAGGGACCGCAGATGGAGGCCAGAACTCAATTACAATGTCCTCTTGGTTAAGCAAAAACAGACACTAGCATGTAAAGAGCGACTCATTGGAAGAGATCTGTTTCCAAGAGCATCTGGAATTGTGTAACTCTGCCTCCACCTGTTTCCATTCACTTCTTAACCATGTTTTCAAATGCTTACGAGAGCTCGTAACTCGAGGGCAGCTCAGTTTGTCTAGTGGGTGTAGCAGGAGTATGTGAACTTGTCGGATACTTTGAGTTGCAATCATTTCCAGATGAACTCATCCGGTCTAACATACAAACACTTCATGGAAACACGAAATGCAGAAAGTTCACACGGTTAACGATTCAACTATTGAAGAAAATTGAAATTGAAGATACTAATACTGCAGAATATTGTCTGTTTTCTGTTAAGAATGTACAGAAATCTGAGAAAACACCACCGTGCCCATTTTCAAACATGGTTAGAAAACCAGCTAATGAAGCTAACTGGGCAGGTTCTCAAGGCTGTGTGTGGGCGTGGCCATCAATAGGCAGCTGCAATCATTCATAATCCACACCCACTTAAAAGCAAGTATCAGAAACTCACTATTAATCCATGTGGAATATTATTTTTTCATAATCCTATTATTTTTACTTTTATGTACATAAAGCCCTTCATTTATTTGGGTTTACATTGGCTTTAAGGGGTCCCCTCTGAACCTGCAAAAGTCTCGATTTTTTTCATGTAAAATGACCACTTCCTCCATGACCACAGGATTATTTGTACACATGCATGCAGAGATGGAAGAAAAGGGAAGTGACCCCCTGGCAGCTTTACCCTCCGGTGATCAGAAAGAGAGAGAGAAAGAGAAAGAGAGAGCGAGAGCCTGAGAGGGGATGGGTGGCGATCAAGAAAGACCCCTTGCTGGCAGACACAGATGCGGTCATTGTGCAAAGAGGATGCCAAATGATACAGAATACACCCTTTGTTTTTAAACTCCCGAATGAGTTTAAAGACGATGACGTCATTTTGCTGAGTGAATAACAGATCTGCTGTAAGCATGTAACACAATGTCCTAGCTTAAGTTAAAAAAAAAGAATAATTTGCTTTAAGGAACTGACTTCTATGGGCTAAAATAGTCTCACAATGGGTGAGAAATTCACCATGGAGAGTCTCTCCTCTCTGTTGATGTTACTGTTAACTCAAGGGGAAAAAACTTCTTGGACAAACTTCTCACCGAAGAGGATCTCAGTTTGCTTTCCTTGCTAAGACTCTGGCTTGGGACCGGAAATAAATGTCAAGGCAGAAGGGGGAGAAGGGGGATGAGGGGGTGTGGGGAGATAACAGGACACTGTGTTCATCCATGGTTGATTGGAAGTTCTAAGAGCCCTGAGTCTGTTGGCATGTGTTTACTTTGGGAGCCAAAAACTGAATTTCAGATGACACTGAGGTGATTCTCCTCAACGTTGATGTTGCTTTTTTCCGAAAGCAAACACAACAATAGCTAAAACAGTGACTTCTTACGCTTGGGTCACCGAGCTTGCTGAAGTCAGGCATGAGGTAATATTTCAGTCCATCTCCGGCTCCAGGGAGTGTCACGCCACGGAAGAAGAGGATGAGCAGAATCACGTAGGGGAATGTAGCAGTGAAGTACACGACCTGCAAACACCAAAAGTAGATATTATTATTTAGACACAAAAACTCACTCGAGGGATTTTGTTTGACCACAGGAACAAGTCAGAAACACAACACTCATGTATTACCACCTTATAAAGTTGATATAGCTAAATACTGTCTACTTTCTCAATCGCTTTCCAGCCAAGAAAAAGCAATAACTTGCTCCATACGGCTCCAATTTTCTCCATAATTGTCTGTTATCTATTGTATTAAAATTCTTCTACAGGTCAAAATACAACCTGTTGACTTTCTCAGGTATATTCTGCAATATCGGTAATTTTGCGCTTGCACTTATTCTGCTTTCTGTCCAAACTCTCCATGACGTAAACCAGTAAAACATGCAAAGGCAGGATTTAAAAACCGCCTCAACAATCCTTTCACTTCCTGTAATTTAGGCAGCTTTTCTAAGTTGATGATCTGCACAGTGTACACAACCAAACCTGAAGTTTATTGGAATGGACACGCAAGTTTAGGCTTTATCTTTTGGCATCAAAACCGTGAGAGCACTGAGACAACGCCCATGTACAGTCAATGATTTATAACAATCACACAGCAGTGGAGATACATAGAGAGCAAGGTGAACTACAGACAGTTTAGTTGCATGGCTGAGATCTTAGAATGAAAGGTGGGATTTATATGTTTCTGAACCTCGAGGTGCCACTTTATTACAGTGAGTATTAAAGACGAGTAATAAAATAATATAACAAAGAAGTACTCGCCTTTCCTGTGGATCTGATTCCCTTAAAGATGCAGATGTAACACACAACCCAGGCAATCAGGAGACACACGGCCAGGTCCCAGTGAACCTTACCAAGGGACATGTCATCTGAAATTCTCAGCACTCGATTCCTGTGGGGAAAAATATCACACACATAAAACACAAATACACAACTGCATCGTCTGCAAACAACATGATGATGGATTGACACTACAGATGCCCAAGGCAAATGAAACCTTTTTGTGTCTTCTTTCAAGATGCTTGAATGAAGTGGGATTTTCAGCTTGTGGAGGATTAATTAAAGGCCATATTTCCTTTTTAATGCATTCACATCCTGCAAACATCTGAACCATGACTTGTGATGAGTGATGTTTGAATATGCCTTCCTTTTTTTTTTTGGTGGCTTTTGTTAGTGTTGCACAAACTGCCTGAGAAAGAGAACATATTGTCGTCATTGAGTGATTTCCCAACGTCAGTTCTCGAAACCAATCAGGAGTTTGTCATGTGAGGAGCAGAAGCCTGTTTCAAAGGAATAAGGAAATACAGGAAAAAAAGGGAGAGTAAAATACAAAATATTGAATTAAGTTCTAATTTGTAATGTAATGATGTTATCTGCTCTGCCTTTCATTCAATGTTAAAGAGCCAGAGTCTCGTGTTCCCGACGGACACAGAGTCACCTACTGGTCTTATCTAACTTAAAAGGATTCAGGCTCACACTTTGTTCCGTCTGTTTCCGGCATAGCCCTAAGGTGCCCTGGTGTATGTATGTGCGTGTGTGTGTGTGTGTCTCTGTGGGTGGGGTGTGTTTCTCACATCCAGAATTCCATTTCTGATGTCCTGACAAAGGTAGAATCAGTTGCATTCCTGAAAAAAAAAAAAGTATTCAAATGATAAATCTTAAGGCGGCCAAGCAATCATTCAATGTTTCAATAACATGAGAGCTTGTGTGTGTGTGTGTGTGTGTGTGTGTGTGTGTGTGTGTGTGTGTGTGTGTGTGTGTGTGTGTGTTATAGTATGTGTGTGTGTGTTTCTCACCCGAATTCCTGATGATCAGTTAAATTCCTGGAAGGGGAAAAAAGTATTCAAATGATAGATGATCAGTCAAGTTCTTTCTGAGGCAGATTAAAATGTTCCAAACATATACTAACACAGATAAATAATCAATAATGTTAAGAAATGAGCTTTAGAGTCCCTTGTTAATATATATATAATAATCACTATTATAATTCAAGTACAACATTTGTGTCTGAATTGTCTCCTTAGTGACATTGTTTAGGAATCTATTTAAATCCACAGGTGGACTTTGGTTTTTAAATGGAATCATCAATTCTTATAAAATGAATCAATGAACAAGCCTTTGAGAGACTGTAACTGGGACTTTGTTGACTCCAGACAAAGCCAGACTAGCTGTTTACAGTAGTTATGCTAAGCTAGGCTCACTGGCTGCTCTGTGTAGTTCCACGTTTTCTACATGAGAGCAGTATAGTACTCATTTAACTCTCAGTAGGAAAGCAAAGTTGCACACTTCTTGAAATGTGAAAGTCTCAGTGGAAACATTATGTGATGACCTCTTTTGTTTTGATAAATCACTGCTGAAACAAGGCCTGACAATCATTTAGATTTAGTGTGCACTCTCCACCCTTAAAAAGTCTCATGAGTGCAATTGATACAGTTACTTTTCACTTAAGCTACAGATGTAAGAACCTCCCCAGCACACATCAAACAATGGGTATGTCCCAAAAGCTAATATATCTGTGGAAGCCAAAGCTAATCTCACTTTTATTAAAGCTTTTTATAAACAACATCAGTATGAGGAGCTCAACACTGCAACACATCCAGTACTGTATGTTCATCAGTATGTGATGGTGATACTTGCATGTCAGGAAGGTAATCAAAGTAATCAAGTGAGGTGAGGTTGTTCAGGAATGACCAGTTGGAGCCTGGTTGATACAAATGAGGGTTGGCAAAGTGGCTGTAGTGCCCGTGACACAAATCTGAGGAAAAAAGAGGATGAAGAAAGAGAAGTGGAGGAGAGTGGACATTTTTTTTTTTTATATACTTCAAATGTGTGGAATTCTTTTCCCCTCGAAGTCTAAACAACAGCAACAGGCACACTTCTAATCAAATGCAGATGAACCCATGTTATTCCCCTCAAAGCTCACCAGTGTTCCAGGGGTTGTCACATGTTGACCAGGGCAGCGGGCTTTTAAAGGAGTTATACAAGTAGAGGATGGCCCAAGCCAACACCACGATGTAGTAGATGTTCAGGTACAACACAATCACTTGGGATGCAATCCCAACGCCTGTGGGACAGAGTGAGTTTTTGACACAGTTAGTGGGCTTTCTGGCTGCTGTCTTCTTCTGTATTATGCAACAGTTAGAGCTCCTTAATGCAGGTTTGGTTCCCAGACTCTCCCTTGAAATCTCCCTTGTATTATTAGCGTTTACGAGAAGCATCTGTGCATGAAAACAAGCCTTTTAGTGCGTGCACAAGGCAGCTATTGTTGAGGGGTAAATGTTCCAGAACTTTTCAAGTCTAGCATTCTCAAGAAGCTGTTGTGATTCGTTTTGGAGGGCTCTGGATGGTAAACGGCTGTGTGTGGTGTTTTTTGTTTTTTTTTGTTTTTTACTAAACTATTTTTAAAAAAAGCACAGTAGCAAGCATTTTTTGTGCATGACATCTGATTATCTCGTGTAATGCTACAAAATTGGAAGGGGCCTTGTTTTACCCTCGAACATGGGGCATATCTTCCTCCAGGCGGTCACCCCGCCCTCACTCGTGTACTGGCCTAACGCCGTCTCCAGGAAGAACACGGGGATGCCGCAGAAGAAGAGGAACACAACGTAAGGGATAAGGAAGACGCCTGCAAAAAAAAACAAAAAAAAAAACAGTTCAGATACAGAAGAGTCATGTGACTGTAAATGAGTTGGTAAGTTGCACACATGTTAAAAACCCATGATTAATTGATTGATGATGAAGTGAGAGTGCAAAATGTTCCATGTCACTACAAAGAAATCTAAAGGATACTGCCTGAAGAATTACTAATACTTAGACAACATACATAGGACAAATAAAATAGTTTTCATGAAACTCTGTTGCACACAAAGAAAATTCTGAAAATTTGCATTGCTTGTATTCAGCTGCAGCAGCCATTTATTGTTTTTGGCTTTTTTTTCCAGCAAATGTCAATTTCTTTCCCTCACCTCCTCCATTCTTATAGCACAGATAGGGGAAACGCCAAACATTTCCAAGTCCAATGATCTCCCCAGCCATGGAGAGCAGGAACTCCGTGTTGTTGGCCCATTTGCCCCTTGGCTTGACTCCCTCCTCAGGAATCTGTTTATCTTGCCTGGGGTCCCTCGTAGGAGCCCCTGTGGCTGTTTCTTCAGTCATGGTCATTCAGTCTACTGTGTATGCACACGTAATAAACGCGCAAATCACATTTTATGAGCTGACGCTCTCCTCCACAAGAGCACACATTGCAAAAGTTTTTACAGTGGAATGAAGTTATACAATTAAAACTAATAAGTCGATGCATTGCATGTATTGAAGACAATGCAAAATGAAAAGAGGCTCTGATAAAACAATTAAACCCCCAAATTTAATTCACAAACTACTGGTGAAAAAAAGATCGACTAACTGTTGAGTATTCCAACAACTATCCAGAGAAGTGCAGAACATGACTAGAGAATTAGATATTTCCAGTGTCTTGAGAGAGAGAGATGAGATTACAAAGCATGCATAATACTCACCCGTGAGCTTGCAGTGGTTGCTGGCTATTAAATTTCCTCACTGGCCGAGACAAGTTTGAAGAAAAGCGTTATCGTAAATAGGGTGTGTCCTGAGGGATGTCACACACACTCAAAACTGACTGCCCCATCAGTTTGTAAGCTTGTACTAAAAAAATACGCTCACACAACAGTTAGTGATATCAACATAACATAAAATAGTCTAACTTTTGACAGCAGAAGGAATGACACAATAATGTTAAGTAAGATAAATGCATCAGCTCATCTGGTTATTATCATTATTTTTCATTTTTTATTTTTTTTATTTTAATGACATATTGCTGTGCAGGAAGGTGCATCATATTTTCCTGTAGACGGATCAGTTTTGTCAGTGAAATCTTAATAAAACAACATTATGTCCGCAGTTACTGTGCAGATTGTCACCCGGCAAGACAAACTCAGGGCAAAATGACGCACCCGATCGAATTGGGAGGAGTTCCATCCGATGACGTAATGACGTTCGGTATGCGACGAAACCAGGAAATAAAAGTAAACAACGCCGAGACAAGGAAGACAAAAATGACAAGTAGCGTTAGTTTTTCCTCTTTATTCCGAGTTTGCGGGCTTTGTGGGCATATGTTCACAATGCATGTCGGATTCATACCGCGATAAGGACAGGCTGAAAAGTGGTGAGACTTCCGTAGAGTCGGTACGGCAGCTGCTAATGATAGCTAGCTGGATATCGTCATTCTTGTATCATTTAGATTTTTTTTTTTTTTTTTTTTACATGATGCAATTCTTGCCCACCATTTACTCCCTCTTTGTCAGCTGCTGTTTTACTGAGTTTGTTCGCGTGTCTGCACTTTTTTTTTTTCAGATTCAGCAATGTTAGCCTTGAGATCGTCCGAGGAGGAGTCCCCAGAGATGGAGGACATGGACACCTCAGAGCCGAACTGGTGCTGGTTCTACTTGGCTGAGTGTGGGGTGTGGCATATGTTTGAGGTAGTCACAAGACAACTTCCCAAATCACAACACACACACACACACAAAGTAATTCTATTCTATGTAATTCCACACACACACACACACACACACACACACACATACATCCCTCCCTCCCTATGTGTGAAGACTCAGCACAGTTCAATGTCAGTGAGTTGAGGTCTGTTCATCAGTAAAAGTCCTGGGTGTTGTTTTCAGCTGGCACGAAAAATGCCAGTCGGCTGCTAATCCTTAGAGCCTTACTGTAAATCCCATTGTATTGTAAGTTTCCAGTCACCTATTTCCTCTGCGTAAAGGTTAGACATTAGTGAACCTAATAAAAGTACAATCAGTTTACTGCACATATTGCACAAGTGTACTTTTTCTTTCAATTTTATTTTATTTTATTTACCATTTTGTACCTTTTGCACAATTTAGAATTTATTACTGTAAATATCATTTATCTTATTTTTACCTCATTTTATTTTATCTATTTTACCTTATCTTTTGGTGAGCTAAAATAGATAAAATATCTATCTTATATATATTTTATCTATATATATTTAATATATATCTTTTGGTTGTATTGTATTGCACCGTGGGACGGAGACAAACGCAATTTCGATTCCACTGTATGTCTGGCATATTTTGAAATTGACAATAAAGTTGACTTTGACTTTGAAAAAAAAAAAAAAAAGAAGCTGCCCCCATAAGCTGATTTATATTTCATTATATTCAAGATAAATTGTAAAACTCCTCACATGTGAGAATTTACTGGCTTTCTTGGTTTTACTTTGTTGTAAGTTTTTTTTAGCTGTTGGACGAAGCAAAACATTTGATTCAATCCCAAAGTTTTCTAGAACATTTACTAGTTGCAATATTTTCTCGTAAAGTCAAGACAAAACAATGGAAGACAGTTCTATGCATTGGACTGCCGTTAAATGTTTACATCACTGCTCATCTGCAGATTAACCTCTTACTTTTTCCTCAAAAAACGTGTTTAAGATTTCATTAAATAAATAAAAAAAGGATATCTTAAATTGATTGTTTTAAGTGAAAAACAGAAAGGAAATTGAAGATATTCAACATTATCTTTAGACAATAAAAGGCAGTAAAGGCTACAGAATTTTTTTTTAAGTGTAAAAAAATAAACTTTTGTATGAATAGTTCAACTTCATTTTCTAAAAAAGTAACACATTAATTCCAGTTCTCCAATAAACTTATTTATCTTCATTATTATTCCTGTCAGATTGATCCCAGTGCGGCCTGCTCTGTGACCAGTGCTCAGATCGAGCAGTGCTACAACAGGAACCAGCGGGGCGTCATGGAGTTCTACACGGCTAAGTACACCTACAGACTGGACTTCTCAGGTAGAGTCATACTGATGGCACTTCATCACACAGATGATAATCTGAACTTTTGATCATACGGTTATGATGACCTTCATCTGATTTCTCACCAGCTATGCGGCAAATCAACGTAACAACAGGGAAGCAGCGGCCAATCAAGCGTTCCCTCCATTCTGCAACTGGTTTCAGGTAATATGTGATGCTTTGTTGTGAACAATTAGAGAACCTGAGCTGCCCTGGAGCTGAATATTTTGAAATATTGACGAAAGACTTTCTGTATCATGCACTGATTTCTTAGTTTTTTTTCTTTATGACATCATTCTGTAACGGTGGCATTAGTGGATTGACGAGATTCAAACCCCTCTTTCTCACTCTCTTATTTGTTCTTACTCTATCAGGTTTATTTGTGATAATCTTGCCTTGCCTGTTCCGTGTCACTGGGAGAGAATCAATACTGATGAGCCCTATCAGGTGAGTACAATTACACATATCCACTTAGTTTTGAACACACACACACACCACACACACATGCATACGTATTTAGTGCTCAACAGGGTTAGCTTCTTGTCTTGGTCGGGTCATTTTCTTTTATGGAAATTTTGCTGATTCATGGTGTCGCACCGTCCCTGCAGGTATTTCAGCAGCACATCGATGCTGTCAAGATCTCATCCCAAACATTCTGTTAAGATGACATTTGGAAACACAAATGTTTGCTCACTTCAGCGTTTACAAACTGCATTTCAAACCTTCAAAGATTTATTTTGAAATTACAAACTAAATCCAACTTTTATCATCTCAAAACTGCAAATGACTCAACTCCTGATTATAAAAGATCTGATTGCAAGAGCATTGAAAACAAAAGTGAAAAAAATAATCCAGCCATTTATGACTGTTTCAGATACAGATTCAAGATTTTTTATTGTCCCACAAGGGGAAATTTGCGTTGCAACAGGAGCACACAGAAGACAAGAAACACAAGGACAACATCACCACAAAACATAAACCAAAACAAATGTAAAAAAAAATCAGACAACACAGCAAAATATAAAACCAAATAAAAACAGCGCAATATAATCAGTCAAGAGCCCAAACCAGAATGGAAATTCAAGTTATTAAAGTGCAAAGTGGAGGTGTGCAAATGTGCAAAAAGAGCAACAAATACCTAATTGTTGTATAACATATTAATTGCACTTGGTAAAAATGAGACCTGGAGTCTTTTAGTCTTCCTCACAGGAGCTCTAAAACGACGACCTGAGGGTTAAAGGTCAAACTCACTGTGAAGTGGGTGATCTGGGATCACAAGTATGGCCCTAGCTTTCCTCAGGACCTGCTGATTATACAAGCCCAACCTGACACCTCCCTGAGATTCTGCTGCTTGTTTTTACAAGTCTCCCAAGTCTATTCTTGTTTGACAAGTTCAGTTAAAACAGATTCAATAAAACTTTTATAAAACAGAGTCATCATCGCCGTAGAAACATTAAAAGAGTTAATCTTTCTTAAAAAGAACAGTCTTTGCTGAACCTTCTTGGAGGTAGCGTCAACATGATTTTCAAAACATAACCTATTGTCCAGAACAACACCCAGATATATGTAGCTTTCCACAGTTTCAATGTCAGCTGATTTGATACCAGTTGGTATAGTTTGGCTTGGTGGGGACTTTCTAAAATCAATGATCATGTGTTTAGTTTTTGACGCACAAAGTCATCCACAACTGGCCCATGACCCTGCTCTCCCCCCTCAAGAAGGCCGACAACAACAGCATCATCAGCAAATTTCAGAAGGTGTCTATTACTGTGATTGCTGTGACACTCATTAGTGTACATAATGTACAAAAGGGGTGACAGACAACAACCTACATTGTTTTTACAACAACTTAAAAAAAAAAATAATCCCTCTTTGCTGTTGTTAACATGTCGACCATTTTTGACTTATCAACCAAGCTTTCACAGAGTAAATGGATTCTTGACCTACGTATGTTTGCGTTTTCTTTGCAGCTCGTTCAGCTTGGAAGAGACACATACGAGTTTAAAGAAGTCGCCAGGTTGTATGACAGGACCATGGATCATCCAATCAAATGCATTCAGAGGATTCAGAACCTCGACTTATGGGAGTTCTTCTGCAGGTAAGACATTTATCATATTGTTGCGCGTAAAAAAAAAAATAAAAAAAAGTCATCTCTTGTGCCTCCATAAATTCATTTCCCAAGCTTGCGTTGAACTCGAGTAACAGACGTAAACTCAATTGTCCATCGTGACGTCGTCTTGATCACATCCCTGTCTTCCTTTGTAGCCAGAATATACACTTTGTATCAAAGTGATAAAAGTACTGTGTGTTGTGTTCTTGTTCCTTGGTCCTAAGGAAGAAAACCCAGTTGCGAAAAGTCAAGCGCACGCTGGACATTGAGGAGCGGATGCTGTTTCACGGCACAGGACACAGCAACATACAAGCTATATGTACTTTTAACTTTGACTGGCGGCTCACAGGTAGCCATGGCGATGTCTATGGCAAAGGTAGATCCGTCTGTGTTTGTAATGTACCACAAAACAATGTAAATTGACTACTTATTGTCTGATTTTTAACATGACATTTTCCTTTCTGCAGGGAGCTACTTTGCTCGGGATGCTAAATATTCCAGTAAATTCTGCCACACCACAGGGAAGCACAGCACCACCCTGCAGAGACACGGACTCGCCCCGCCAATATTTGCTTGCGAGCCGCCTTACAAGACAATGTTTTTAGCCAGAGTGATTGTTGGAGAATACACAGTCGGACATCCCATGTACTGCAGACCGCCTTCCAAGGACGCCAGCTTCACCAACTTTTATGACAGCTGCGTGGACGATATGGCCAACCCAAAGATTTATGTCATTTTTGACAGCAATCAGATTTACCCAGAGTACCTGATTGAGTTCTACTGAAAGTCTAATAAGAAGATGTATACAAGGTTTTTGGTTGGATTCCAAATACTGAAATAATTTGGATACAGAATAAAAAAGATGAGACAGAGTGGAGCAAAATTGACATTCTTCTTTCAGTCAGATCCAGTGCCAAACTGGAGCACAGGTCATCTAAAGTGCCTTTGGGGAAATTGGAAAATAAAGAAGACAGTCAAGGCTTTGTGTAGAGTCCGTATACTGTATGGTGCGTTTTCAATGGGCTCTTGTGGTTGGAATGCTTCGATGCAGCAAACAAGGATGAAGAAACGGACTGAAGACCAGTTTTTGTGGCAACGCTGTAGTAAGTGCAGAACCTGTGCTTGCTTGTGAAATCTCTGTGCACAGTTTGTTTAGAATAAGAAACCTGTAGGTCATAGGGGATGTCCTGCCATCTGCCGCTGCACCTTCCTTCACATCCACAGTGCCACGCATGTGCTAATTTACAATTTATGTCGACATGATTCAAACTACAAAACCAAAAACCACGACGTGTTCCTGCTCTGTCATAAAAAAAAAAAGATCCGTCAGTTGTCAACATCTGTGTGTACCTAGTACGATGTATTATGTAGACATGGATTTTTCCTTTGTTTTCATTCAAAAAAACGCTTCTACCTCTTCATTTTTTGAACCATGCATTGTGCACTTTCCCCCCTTTCCATGAAAGGTTTTCTAACTGTGTCACAATGACATAAAGTTGTGATGTCGTGTTTTCTCGTGGTTCTCTAGCAATATGCTCATGTGTGTATATTTTACGACCTCTGCCCTCGAAAAGACTCCATGGCGCCTGAGGTTGGAAACAAAGTTCATTTGAAGATCCATCCCAGCACCACGTTTGACTTAAAATCATCCGAGTGTGATGTCACCACCTGCTTCTCTCTTTTTTTCAGGGAATACGCAGGTTCTCTCTCCACCTGGTGTAAATGTAACAGAAAAAAAATGAATGTAGCCAGCACATGTATAGTACTGTAATGTAAATTAGTCTTATATTGCTTTGCTGTGTGTGTTTGTTGAGTTAATTCTATGAATTTGTGTGATTCTGAGAAAGGAGAGTCAATAAAGGACTTTAAGCTTTGTTTGCCACTAGGTGGTGCAACAGTACTAGAATTGCATTTTCCCATTGCAAACGCAGACCTGTGAAGAGATCTTCAGTCTTTACACCACAGCTGTGAGTGAGTGAGTGAGTGCAGAGCTGGATGAAGCTATACTCGTCTGTAATTTCCACATGTTACAGATAATAAACTTTTCAACAGAAGTGTTGTATCTCTTTAAAACAACTGATAAAGTATCTCTGCTGGTGACAGTGTCTCAGATCTTTTATGCAAATATTTGATAGTGAGGAAAGCCAGCCTCCTCTGAGGTGTGGCATTGGATTATGCAAGTCAGAAACGCTGATATAAACCCTATCATTTACCTGAGTAAGTCAGACATAGCTGTTTCAGTTTTTTAAGCTTGATTTACCACCATCGTTTTGAGATGGCAATGTGGGGCAATGAAGACGTGGAATTAATGGACACATCAGACCAACCATGGTGTTGGTATTTCCTGGCAGACTGTGGCAGGTGGCACAGATTTGAGGTGAACTTTTTTAAAAACCTTTTATTTAATTTATATATATATATATATATATATATATATACAGCTTTAAAGAATGTGAGAGATTTAGTTTCTCTTTCTTGCAGGACGACCCAGACAGCTCCCTTAAAAGTGAGGATATTGAGAAATACTACCTCAGAAACTCAAAAGCGATTTTGTCTATATCTTCATCCACTAGTCAGAGCAAATTCGATTTCTCAGGTATGTGGCTACATTTTCTTGTTTGTCATTTATGTCTGAAAAACTCAACTGACTCACCTTGTTTTCTTTCACAGCAATGTTACAGACAGACCTCAACACAGGGAGGCAAAGACGGATCAAACGTGGCTATAACATGGAGAGAAGGTGAAACAAATCATAAAAAATGTATCAAATCACAAAAATGTTTCAAATGATTCAGGCTTAAAAAAGTCGTGAGTGTTATGAGGCTCATCGGTAAAGTTTCCAGAAAAATGAAAGTGAAAGTAAGTTAACTCTTTCCTCCCACAGTTGCTCTTGCTTCACAACTGAACTAGATTTCTGGGAAAAGGTTGATCCCAGTTATCCATATCAGGTAACGAGATACATTTATTTAAAAAATATCCTGCTAATTTTAAGTAAAAATACATTATTTTATATTCCTACACCTGCTGAACAGACACAAACTCAATCCACAGTGGAGTTCGCATGAATCATTCAAATGTGCAGAAATAACTTAGTAAAGTCTATTTCCTAATACAATGTTTAAAAAAGGTGGTCTTAACTTTTTTTTCTAAACTAATCACAATAACTTAAGCTAGTAATTACTTTGAAGTAAATAGCACAAGCTTTGTGACTAAAATTAGCAAACTAGCTTGCAAGTAGCCCCAATGTTTTTCTTAGCATCTGAAATACAAACACAGACTATATTTAAAAGAAAGAAGAATGTTTAAACGTATTGAAAGCCTTTCAGAAGAAATTTTCCAGAAACCTCCACTGCTCTTCTACCTGTTTGGCTTTAAAAACAGAATAAAACAAAAAGACATTCATGATTCATTATAAGGGGAGTTGGTACCACAGCAGTTAGTGCATGCCAAGTGTACGCAAGGCTTTGGTCCACTGGGACTGATATTTAAAAAATAATGATGTTTCTAGCCTATATTTTAATTTGTTTCAACTTAAGCCATGATTCAATTATTGTATCTATATTTGACAGTTAATCCCTCTGAGTGAACTTACTCCTGAGTATAAGACTGTGGCTGGTTATGTGAAGAATGACGGGAAGCTGGACAAATCCTTAGTATCCATCTACAGGATACAGAATTTGGACCTTTGGGAAATGTATTGTAGGTAGGTAGGTTTTTTGAGTTTGACTCCCTTCATTATCTTTATAATGTTTCTTCTTTTTTAATCATCATTTCCCTTCTTTTGTTTGTTGCAAAGGAAAAAGAAACAGTTGATGAGACTCCACGGTGTCAAAGAAATCAAAGAGAGACGACTCTTTCATGGGACTGAAATCAAAAATGTTGACACAATTTGCAAATATAACTTTGATTTAGGATTTGCTGGTCAAAATGGCCACGTATACGGCAAAGGTAAGTTTAATGATAATGTGAAACAACGTCTAAATAATTGTTATGCATGTCTGACTATTTCTCAATTACTTCAGTTGACTAAAGTTCTTTTTTTTTTTTTTTTAAGGAATATATTTTGCAAAACATGCTACATTTGCAGACAGATACAGCCGGCGCAGCACAGATCCATTGCCACTGTGTGGTGACTTGACACAACATGGTGAAGAAACCAAAATCATGTTTCTGGCTCGAGTGATAATAGGTACACCAATTGTTGGACAAACTCATTTCTTAAAACCTGACCATGGAAGCTTGGAAAACACTCACAACAGTTGTGTTGATGATATCAATCATCCCAAAATTGTTGTTATTTTTGACCCAAATCAAATCTATCCAGAGTATTTGATTCAGTACAAATAAAGTCAACCTTCACATCCACAGTGCCACGCATGTGCTAATTTACAATTTATGTCGACATGATTCAAACTACAAAACCAAAAACCACAACGTGTTCCTGCTCTGTCATAAAAAAAAAAGATCCGTCAGTTGTCAACATCTGTGTGTACCTAGTACGATGTATTATGTAGACATGGATTTTTCCTTTGTTTTCATTCAAAAAAACGCTTCTACCTCTTCATTTTTTGAACCATGGATTGTGCACTTTCCCCCCTTTCCATGAAAGGTTTTCTAACTGTGTCACAATGACATAAAGTTGTGATGTCGTGTTTTCTCGTGGTTCTCTAGCAATATGCTCATATGTGTATATTTTACGACCTCTGCCCTCGAAAAGACTCCATGGCGCCTGAGGTTGGAAACAAAGTTCATTTGAAGATCCATCCCAAGAGAGAGATCTTCAGTCTTTACAACCACAGCTGTGAGTGAGTGAGTGAGTGACTGCAGAGCTGGATGAAGCTATACTCGTCTGTAATTTCCACATGTTACAGATAATAAACTTTTCAACTGAAGTGTGTATCTCTTTAACATAATTTTTTTTTTTTTATTAGGTGCAATAAAGTGACAAACTGGTGATATACAAATGAGGCACAAAAAAAAAAACAAGGTCAGGACAACGGCTCCAAAATACAGTAAAAAATAAAAAATAAAAAAATAAGACAAATAAAGACAGCAAAATAAGACATCAATAGACACACATCATACTACGAACAGAAAAACTACAAAATTATATGAAATACCTAAGAAAGGATACAAAAAGTGAAAGAAGCGATAGAGAGAGCGAGAAGGGGAGGGAGAGAAGGTGCTTAGTAAGGGGGACTAGAGAGTTGAAGAGTTGAGCAGTGGTATGTGTTGAATATGTTGATGTTAAACAATGTTGTGGTGTGAGAGGTGAGAGTTTGTGTAATGATTATCTTTTAGCGGAAGTTGACTGCAGCCGGGGTTTTGGGGTTGGTTTGACAAAAAATAAAAGTGTATGAAAATGCAGTCACTTGTAAATTGTGTGTGTGTGTGTGTTTTTGTTTGTGTGTGTGTTCGGTGTGATTGGTGCACAGGCAGAAAGAGTTGATGGGTGGGATGTTGTGGGGGTAGTTATGAGTTGAGGTTGTTGATTATTGGGTTTTTCCATTGATATATATTCGGTGAGTAAGTTTTTCCAATGTGCAATGTTGATTTTTTTTCTCGACTTCCAGTTCATGAGGACAGTTTTCTTGGCGATGGTTAAGGCTATGAGCAGGTATCCGTCTGTGGCATTTTAAACATCCTCTCACCCGTGTAGTGAACTCTGTGAATAATCTTGTATTGTATGAGTTGTAGGTTTGTATTGTTTGATATGGAGAATATGTTTCTGCAGATTTGGGTCCAGAAGTCGGCGTTGAGGGCTATCTGGAGGTCAGTTTCCCATTTTGTGAAGGGTACGGATACTGTTTGGTCAGATTTCAGGATTATTTTGTAGATTTTAGATAATATTTTTTTCCTTGTTTTGATATTGATTATGTCTGTGGTTCGTGGTGGAAGTTCAAAGTTGGATGTGATAAATATTGATTTTGCTTTTTATAGAGGAATGAATTTGATGATATTCTAAAAAGTGCTGTTCCCCAATGCCGAACTTCTGAATCAAATGAGGGAATGAGGCAAAAGTGTTGTTATGAAAAATGTGCTCGAGGTGTGTGATGCCTTTAGTGATCCATGCTGAGAGGTGGAGTGGTTTATTGTAAAGTCCAGGTTGTTCCAGATGGGAGTTTGTTTGGTGTAAGAAATAGTGGTGTTAGTTATTTGGTGAAATTTCCACCAGGCTGTCAGAGTTGTTGCTACGGTAGGGATTTTAAAACAAGGGTGGCGTTTGATAGAGGGGCTGATGAAAGGAAGGTCTGAGATGTTGATTTCTTTGCATAATGTTTGTTCAATGTCTTTCCAGGAGTTGTCAGATTCAATGGGATCGGTTCATTTGTCAATGTATTGTAGTTGGTGGGTAATGAAGTAGTGGAAAAAGCTAGGTGCTTGTAGACCTCCTTGGGGTTTGGGTTTTTGTAGTGTTTCTAATTTAATTCTGGCCGTTTTGTTTTTCCAATAACATTTTCAAGTCAAGGGATTTGAACCAGGATTGTGGGGTCTTTGTTGGGATCATAGAGAAGAGGTAGTTAATTTTGTGTAATATGGTCATTTTTATTGTCGCAATTCTACCTATGAGTGATAGCGGTAGGGTCATCCAGCGGTGGAGTTCATCATTTATTGTTTTGAGAAGGGGGTTGAAGTTGAGACTAATTAACTCTGACAGCCTGGGGGAAATATTAATTCCTAAATAAGTGATGTTAGAGGTGCGCAGGGAGTTTGGTGATGTTTTCGCTGCCACATCCCAACTATTTGGACTGAGAGGGAGAATAGTTGATTTGGACCAGTTTATAGTGTAGTCTGAGATTTTTGAGAAAGTGTTTATGAGATTAATGGTTTCAGGTACGGATGATGATGATTTTTTTCAGGTACGGATGATGATTTTTTTCAGGTACGGATGATGATTTTTTTCAGGTACGGATGATGACTCTTTAACACAATTGATGGTATCTCTGCTGGTGACAGTGTTTCAGATCTTTTAGGCAAATATTTGATAGTGAGGAAAGCCAGCCTCCTCTGAGGTGTGGCATTGGATTATATAAGTCAGAAACGCTGACATAAACCCTACCATTTACCTGAGTCAGTCAGACATAGCTGTTTCAGTTTTTTTAACATTGATTTACCACCATCGTTTTGAGATGGCAATGAAGACATGGAATTAATGGACACATCAGACCAACTATGGTGTTGGTATTACCTGGCAGACTGTGGCAGTTGGCACAGATTTGAGGTGAACTATTTTAATTTTTTTTATTATTTAAAAATAATTTCTATAGCCTGAAAGACATACTTAGTTGGTAGTATGTGTGACATTTAATTTCCGTTCCTTGCAGGATGACCCAGACAGCTCCCTTAAAAGTGAGGACCTTGAGAAATACTACCTCAGAAACTCAAAAGCGATTTTGATTATAACTTCATTCAACGGTCAGAACGAATTCGATTTCTCAGGTATGTGACTCCATTTTCTTGTTCATATACAGTTGTCATGAAAAACTCACCTGACTCGCCTTCTTGTGCTCTTTCACAGCAATGTTACAGACAGACCTCAACACAGGGAGGCAAAGAATGATCCATCGGGGCTGTAGCATGAAGAGAAGGTGAAACAAATCATTTAAATATATAAAATCTCTAGACATAAATTATTTTTGTGTACATGACTCATCAGTCAAGTTTCCTGCAAAATGAAAGTGAAACTAAGTTAACTCTTTCCTCCCACAGTTGCTCTTGCTTCAGTACTGCACAAGCCTTGTGGGAAAATGTTGATTCCAGTCCATATCAGGTAACATTGAGATACATTATTTTTTCTGTAAAGCATACCTTCATCAATAATCTATAAGGTTAAGTAGAAAAGGCATTATTTATCCTTTCAGCTGAACACCAGATGAACAGACACAAACACAGTAGTGTTAGCATGAAATCATTAAAATGTTCAGAAATAATCTCACAACAAATTGACTCTATATCCTAATTATATGTTTTAAAAAAGCTGGCCTTGATTTAGTTTTTTTATTGTTACTAATATTTATTTCTTTAAAGCAAATCGCACAAGCTGTGTGACTGTATTAGCAAGCTAGTTTGCTAGTAGCCTCAATTGTTGGGATCTGAAATACACCCGAACATCTGTCTTTATTTAAAACTAAAAAAAAAGGAGGATTTATAAGCATTTAAACTGTATCAGAAGATATTTCCACCAAACTCAACTACTCTTGTACCGTTAGGCTGTAAAAAAAAACAAAAAACCCAAAAAACAGTTAAAGCTACATGATAAAAGAGAAACTTTCACCTCTCCTTATCTGCAGGTAGTCACCCATAATGTACCCTGACCTTGCAATTCCATGAAGTAAAAACAGTGTGTATTGTGGTGTTGTGCTTTGTTTTTGTTTAACATGATCTTGTCATCCTCCTCCTCCTCCTCCTTCTTCTTCACCTTCTGGACTGCATTTGTCTCTTTTTCTCATGTCTGTGCTTTCTTTTTGGGTTTGTCTTATATTTCTTTTTTGCTGCTGCCATTTTGGCCAGGCCTTGCTCGAAAAAGAGGTCATTTGATCTCAAGCAATTCTGCCTGGTAAAATAAAGGTTAAAAAAATAAAATAAAATAAAAAATAACGATAAATATAAATGTTGATTAAAATGTAGTTTTTGTTTCACATATGTTGTTATAGAAAAGTGAGGCCACATAATACAGAAAAGTTAGACACTGGCACTGATATTACAAAATAATGCTGTTTATATATTTTAATTTGTTTTAATTTAAGCCTTGATTAAATCAGTGTATTCATATTTTACAGTTAATCCGTCTGAATGAACTTACTCCTGAGTACCAGACTGTGGCTGGTTATGTGAAGAAGGACGGGCTGCTGGACAGACCTTTAGTATCCATCTACAGGATACAGAATTTGGACCTTTGGGAAATGTATTGTAGGTAGGTAGGTTTTTTGAGTTTGACTCCCTTCTTTATCTTTATAATGTTTCTTAATTTCCCTTCTTTTGTTTGTTGCAAAGGAAAAGAAAACAGTTGAAGAGAATCCACGGTGTCAAAGAAATCAAAGAGAGACGACTCTTTCATGGGACTGAAATCAAAAATGTTGGCACAATTTGCAAATATAACTTTGATTTACGATTGGCTAATCAAGAACAACACATATATGGCAAAGGTAAGTTCAATGATAATGTGAAGCAAAATGTAAATAATTGTTATGCATGTCTGACTATTCATCAATTACTTCAGTTGAGTAAAGTTTGTCTTGTTTTTTTTTTTAAGGAATATATTTTGCAAAACATGCTACACTTGCAGACACATACAGCCGGCGCAGCACAGATCCATTGCCACTGTGTGGTGACTTGACACAACATGGTGAAGAAACCAAAATCATGTTTCTGGCTCGAGTGATGATAGGTACACCAATTGTTGGAAAAACTCATTTCTTAAAACCTGATCATGGAAGTCTAGAAAACACTCACAACAGTTGTGTTGATGATATCAATCATCCCAAAATTGTTGTTATTTTTGACCCAAATCAAATCTATCCAGAGTATTTGATTCAGTACAAATAAAGTCAACACAGTATGTTGAGCATGTGGAATCAACATTTATACCTCCAGCTGTCTGGGTAAGCATTTCTCAGGTATATTACATGGTGGTTTTAAAGGTTTTCGTCCCTGCAGTCTGACCTCCCCAAAAAGTGATCTTCAATGACTGTTTGCTAAAACTCTCGGGACTTTTATCAACACACACACACCCACACACTCTGGATTAATCAACATCATGGGACTTCAACTGACACAAACTTACTGCTTTAAGTATATCTGTGGGCACTGACAGACACTTTCTGGGTTACCTGTTTTAGTTACTTTTAATTGCAAACATTTTTGTTTTAAATAATGTTGTGGGGACTGACACACTTTCTTGTTTAAAAATCCAAGTGGGGACATGTACTTGAACTCTGGAGGTCTTCCGGGCACGTCCTACTCTCAACTTGCTGGAGGGATTATATATCCCTTCTGGCCTGAGAACACCTTGAGATCCCCCAGGAGGAGCTAGAAAATGTAACTGGGGAGAGGCATGTCTGGGGGAACTTGCTTTGCCTATTGCCACCACGACAAGGCCTCAAATAAATGGATGGATGAACATGTACTGACCTCTCACTGAACATCATTCTGGGGAATATTTACTGACACTTTCTGGGTTTTTAAGGGATGACAAGTTTTGAGGACACTTCAGGAACCTTTTCTTTTTTTTTTCTTCAAAAGAGGAGTTCAAATATGCTGTAAAAGAATGTGTTTACAGAAATTAAGCTTTGTTTTAACTCTACCCTTTATTTATTGGAGGTATTATTTACAAAATCAATTGTTACAGTTTCATCTTTGTCACAATCTTTACTGTGATCATTGCGAGGAGCTTCGTAAATAAATTCCCAGCAGAATCAAACAACATCTACTTGTTTTTATTTCTGTTCAGTCTTCTCATAAACTGTGTTTTTTTACTGGATATAAAAAGGTGAACACTGCCTGTGTTGTTGCATTGTTATGTTGATGCAAAGAACCCATTCAGCAAAATACCTAACAAACATATTTAACACAACCATTATTAGGAAACCAGGCAAAACAAGAACCCAACAACAAGAGCTGAGACCAAGTGGACCAAAGATTTCAAATGTAAGAAACTTAAACAGCTCAAAGCAAATGAAAGTAGCCTAGATAACAGCAAAAACAAGCAAAAAAAGAAATAGAAACAAGTAAATAAATTATAAAAATAATACTAATAGTAATGCAAAATATAAATAGACAAAGTAAGTAAGATAAAACACTCAAAAAACGTTAAGAGACAATAAGAAGACGACATCACATTAAAGTAGGTCTATAAAAGTACGTCTTAACGGTATTTAAAAGAATTGATTGATTGAATTTTAACAGGGTGATCCAAACATTTCACAACTTTTAAAGCTTACAACTTCAACACATTTATATGACATGTAGCCTTCTGTATTTATTGTTGGTTTAAACTTTGTCAAAAGCAATAACAAATAGGCTTCTTTCAACAGAAAGAAGTAACATGAAACTAAACCCACGCAACTCTGAAAACTAGTTGAACTGCCTAATCGAGTTACATGTCAATACACTATGATCAAAGTTCTGTAAATAGATGTTAAGTAAATTAATTATAGCACACCTACACTTGCGTCACCGTCTCCCATGACTTGTATGAATGGCATTGTTGTCGTAGTTTGCCTGTTGCCTGGCAACACATCAGTGCATTCTGAATCGAAACTACAACGCCCCTCTTCACTTGTTACAGAACTTGTTTAGTTTGGAAAACAGAAATTGAGCAGACTGTACCTGAGAGAAACTGTCAGCAGAGGTCACTGCTGAAACATGCAACCTTCAGAAATACTGGTAAGAGTCAATTCAAAGACACAAATAGCATCCTGGTCCAACAGGAAACTCCTCCGGTATGAGTCAGAGTCAGGAGTACATCGTAATATGAAACAACAACAACAAAAAAACAACAGAGTGTCTCAAAGCATCATCATTATTAGTTACCTAAATGGGCAACTTCAATTACCGGTACTTAAATATTCTCTTTTAGGATAAAACAGCGCATTCAAAATTCGTCCCTTATGAGCCCTTACAAAAAACATATTTCCTCCAAGATACTTTCCTTTGTCTCTGTGTCAAGTTCAAAGTGAATTAAATGTTTCAGGTACCTTACAACTATTGTTCGAATAAACGATTACATTGAAATGTGTATATTTTTGTTCCCTTTTGAGGAAACAATATACATTTTTCTCACAGTAAATGAGACAGCTATTGATCAAATAACGTTACACTTTTTTTTCCTCTTCTCCTTATAACAAAATAAATCTAAGTTTGATCAACTTCATGTGTTTTTTAAGGTTCAGTTAAACCATTTTGAATGTTCTTTAGAAAAACAAAACCAAACACATACACATAACCACCAGCCATGTGCTTCCACTTCAGCATCCTTACCCTGCAGGCGTAGTATCGACTTGAGTGTTGGTGGGGAAACCTTCCAAGTGTCGTGGGCCTGCCTAATTTCCTCCCCCATTGTTTTAGTTTTATTGGTCGACTTTAACCGGAGGCCCAGGTGTTAATTCTTCTGTCAGAAGTCATGTGTGCCGGATATGGAACACCAGAACACACATGTCGCCATCATGTGTGAAAGACTTTGATCCTCTGAAGGACAAAGGCAGATTGTCCACTTTATTTCAGCTTCACTGAAGGAAAAAGTTACTCAACTGTGATTAGACTAATACGCTCATTTGTAGCGTTCATGTCAATGGGAATAAAGGGTGAAAGGCTGACTTGAAACATAAACACACTGAGTGTTTTCCCAAGATATCCATGTGCTTAATGAGACAGATTTAAACTTGTTACTGGAACGGAGAGTCTGGAGGATTATTTTGCCTTATGACACCTCCCATGCTGGTATGTGCAGCCTCACAGGAGGACAGGAGGACACAGAAGGACAGGAAGGAAGGCCATCAAAGTTCTACCTTACTGATGTTGACTGGACTTTCTCGTCTGTAGTCAATTTCTACAGACTTTCCCATTTGAGTTGCCCAGAGTTCCCCGCAAACTGAGATGTGCAGAACATCAATGCACAGCCCAACAAAACAAGTGCTTTTATATTGACCTAATGACACTCAAATAAGTGGAAAAATAAACATAAACTAAGAAAGCGTGGAAGGGAATAGGAATTCATGCAAAAACTTTTTGAAACATGAAAATTTATAATGAGCTGATGTTAATATTGACTGCTGAATGTAAAAGTTGAACACTTCCACTTCCTTCACTGAACACTATACGAGGATGTCATGTTACAGGCCATAAAAATTTGACTTGAATATTTGACAGAGACTCAGAAAATGCATCATGTTCCTCAACTCACATAGCAACCCTAAGTATCTAATTAATTCTGTGTTTATGGAGCATAAGTGTTCAGATCCTAATTAGGGACCAAACCTATTGAAATGCAAGGAATCATTATTATTCAATTTGCAACTTTAAGAGAAAATAAATCAATTTACACTTCTCTTTTTTAATTTAATTTATCTAAATATTTATTCTGCCTAAATATTCTATTGAGTCACATGTGTATGTGGCTGTTTGCTAGTTCTATTGGTATGAATGTAGTTGGAGTTTGAATAACATAATTGGCCCTGGAGGTAAGGCAGGCTGAGCGTAGCAGATGGTGTTTGAAAAAAATAAGGTTAATTTTATGCATGACAAACACATTCTTGATTCACTGTTATTATAATTATTACATAACAAAATATGCCCGTGCAGATTTACACTATTGAATGTTTTGAAATGTTTCAGATTGGGGCTGTGAGTTCCTGTAAGTCAATGCTATCTCGTGAAATATTTACAGCTCGGTGCGCTAAAAGTCTGGCATGTGATTGGACCCTCTTTGATGTCTGCTAGATGCGGTGATGGCAGCATGATGAGTTTGTGAAAAGACTCTGTCTAATTAGCGGTTTCTCTCAGGGAGAATGTGAATGTGTGTGTGTGTGTGTGTGTGTGTGTGTATGTGTGTTGTATTATTGAGAGAGAGAGAGAGTATGGTGCTATTTGTTTTCAACGAAACTGAGAGAAGATATCAGCACTGTAGAGAAATGAGTTGTACCACTTTTAAATTAACATTTTAAACATTCCCAACAAATACTTGTGAACGTGTTTCAGGAAATCGATTTTATCATTCCAGAAGTCTTTTCAAAGTAGTTTCAGTGAAACAGGGCAGCCTGTTCATCCTTTAAAAAAAAAAGCATTTTCAGTATTGTTTGTTAGCTTGTTACTGAGCATGCTTAATGTGATAATTTGCAATTTTTTTCTTAGTTGGATTTGGAAATTTTAAAGGAGGTTTCTGAACAGCCAACCATCTCATAAGTAGGTAGGACATCAAACTATCGCTTTGATAGGGAAGAAAGGAATCACCACTATATTAAGAAGAAATTACCAAGGTTCAGTACCGCTGAACATTTGTCAAAAGTGTTCTCAAACTATTCCCCCACCATGATCTTAAGTAGACAATGCTCCGCCTACTGTGCTCAGGTGTGGGACATTTAGTCTAATTAGAAGTGTCTCTCAATCATCAGCAGTAAGGTGCAGTCACTCACCCCAATATCCACATATATGACGGCAAAAACACAAATCAAAATACACATTTGAAAATAAAATAAAATACATACATTATTAAATCAATCGATGAGACTATTCCTCACAAACTGAACCTATTTAAAGGACTATTTACAGAGACATTATCTAATGAATGAAAACATCGGGCTTACAGCTTTTGTAAATCATTCAACCGAGTATAATCGTTTTTGTGAATTTTACTTTTTCATAGAGAAATTTACTCGTGTGGGAATTTGATTGTAACAGATTCCATTCCTTTTGGGTCATATTTCCCCGCCTTGCTTGTTTCTTGTTTCAAGGGTTTCAATTAGCATCCTGCCACATTTCCATCTTGTACTTGGAAGCTTTGCTAAAGTCATATTGTTGACAAGTAACATTTCCCAAAGTGATATTACACTGCTGACAGCAAAAGTCATGTTTTTTATTACTCAAAAAGGTTCACTTTCCTTTACAAAAACACGGCACATTTTCAGCTACATGTCTTCTATAATTTAACCAAACATCACAGTCGTCAAAAAAAAAAACATGTAACATCATTTTAAGAAGCTCTCTCTGTGTCACAGTCCCGTTATGTGACAGGAATCAAAATCAGATGTCCCTGAGCAGAGAGAAAATAATACGGATAAAAAAACAAACGAACATTAAATGTAACTGTCGTGTTTCCTTCCGGAGCCTGTCTATGTGAAAAAACATCAGTAAGGATGGGCTACTGTGACAGTGGCAGCACAGTGTTGGGCTGTTTCACATAAAATAACATGTATTAATAAATTAAGTTTGACCACATGAAGTGAAACATCTTCATCTGACACAAGGAACACAACACATAAGTGAGAACAGTTCTTGCTTGGCACGAGAGGCGTAAAGACTCAGTTCAAGCTTTGGCACCGCAGACGAGTTTTTCTCTCAGGATCTGTGATCATTTTTACAGTCACAAGTATTCAAAATGCACCAGGTGCAAACATTCATCAGTGACTTAAACAACAGAATGGGAATGCAGTATTTATATGCGTTAACCTGTTTTCTGTACAGCATTTTATTAAAAGGCAGTACCTGGAGACGTCTAAAGGCTGGCATGCTTTTTATCTGATGCCTTTCTTGTGTGAAGAGAAAAAGATGGAAGGTGAGAACATCCTGATGCTACTTAATCAAGGTTTGAATTTCAGTTTTTTTTTTCAGGAGTAGTGTACTTATTTTAGCATAGCTATCCTTTTACATCATTGAAAAAAGGTGCAAACCAATGCTGCAGAACCAGAGACTTCATATTTATTTTTATTCAGTGCATTCTTTTTCCTTTTTTTGTACCCATAATGCTATGCTGCTTCGCACTGTCAGGACATCTGCTGTGTTTTGACTGAACTTTGTCGAAAGAAAATTCAACAGGAATGCCTTTGAGGTTGACATTCAAACGTGTAAAGGCAGACGAACCTCATCAACACAACCTGAAAATCCAAGATGGCCACTCCGCGCATCAATAGTAGGGATGGTTTAGTTGCTAACCTTGAAAGTGAAAACTTCCACTTCACCAACCCTGTTTAATCGGGGCTTCAAGGGGCAATTTAGGACTCGCAAAGCAACGTTTTTATTGCTCTAAAATCCACAATTTTTTTTCAAACATTATTTTTTGAACTCCAAGCTAAAATAGGATTCAACCAGAGAGACTTTAAAAGTCTGCAAACCTTTTTTTCCACGTATGCATATGCATAGTACCCTCTCAAAAACCTGTCAACAGACATTGATGTAAGAATTGGCGGAGTTCCTTTAAAACAGCTGAAATCATGAAAGAAAATACGTCATTCATCCTTTAGTACTGATTATTCTAAATCTTTTGCTACATCCAAATTTAAATTAAGTGCTTCAAAACATACCTCAGTTTTAATTTAGAGAAATTAATAAATATCTGATTTGTTGGAGCCTTTTTTTCCTTTAAGATTTTTTGTTCTTTTGGACGCTGCAGTTATTTTCCATTGATTTCAGTGCATCATTTCACAACTAGCCTTACTTCATAAACCCCCAAAATGCAGCAGGCATTAGTCTCAGTCTTTCAAGTCACCGTTTCTTATGTGGCACAACTCTCGCAACCTTGAACCCCAAACATGCCAAGCTTCAAACTATCTTCCACAAGCAACACAAGCCAAAACGTTTTTCGCATTTGTCTTTCTGGTCTCGTGGAGCGAGCTTTAATCTTCCAGCTCTTTCACATCCAGTCCTGCTTCTTCTTTTTTTTTTTTTTTTCCTGTTGAGGACGCTGGGTCATTTTCTAATAGAAGAGTCTCTCATGATGTCTTTCATTCTTAAGGGTTGTTGTTCTGTACCCCCTGTCTGATCCGGAGTCCCTGCCTCTCCATGATGTTCCACAGCTTGCGCAGGTTGGACTGGGTGATGACATCATCAGGTTTGAGCTGGAGAGCACGCAGGTAGTTTGCCTCTGCTTCCGGAAGTTTCCCGTTCAGGTGGAGGATAGCGCCGAGGTTCATCAGAGCTGCAGGGTACTGGGAATGGGCAAAGACAGGGAGAGAAAAGAGTAGAAAAAGAGAGAGTGAGGTGTATAGTGTCAGAGTTATAGTTGTGAGGTGTTTACAGGAAACTTTACTTGATAGAATCGGGAGAAAATAAGAAAAGAGTGGGGATGAAATACACCAAGAGGCAGAAGAGCTAAACCAGCTCTCCAAACCATAATAAACTCATCTAAATTCTCCTGTTAGAATAAATAAATTCTGTTTTATCTTAAGAGAAGAGTTAGCATTCAAATAATCTTCAAATAACTAACTTATTGTTGAATATTGGAATCTACATTGCAGAGAGTTATATCAGTCATAGGCTAGATTTAGGAGCTGCCAGCGATCTTATATGGACAGTGGATTAAGGTAATAGCTTTAGTGAAATTTGCTTAAGGCTAAAAGGATCAAATATGAATGAAATGAGCCCTAATGCAATCTCACATCAAAGTAGCAGGCACTGGTGAAGACAAACATGTCCTTTGATAATGCCACGGTATGCAAATAGGTAGCCACAGCTTGTGTGTGGGCGTGTGTTAAGTCTTTACATATGAATGAAAAAAAAAAACCCACTTAGAGATGTGTTTCTGGAGTTCTTTTCAATAAAATAGCATCTTTTGAAGAGGCAAAGTGAAACCATCCGGCCCCTCAATCTACAAAATCCAGATCATAGACGTGACTCTCAGCAAGCTATAACTAACAAACACGCCCAAATCTCCTCCTAAAAGTCGATAGCACCTCATCCCCCAAATCTGGCTTTGTTCCCAGACCTGCGTCTTCACAGGATGACATATGGTTCGCAACTTGGCAACTGCTTCACAGATTTTTCCTCTCTCCCAAAACACAACTGTTCGTCTCTTTTCAACGCCTATATTTCACTTGTTTACATTCCACTCTTCTTGAGCGGTGAAAAGACAGGGCTTTGGGGGGAGGGATCTTATGTACCAAGTTCAAGCCTGTAAGATTCTGAATTAAACCAATCCATGCCGTTTTAAAGAGTAAGCAGATGCCATGCCCCTTTTCTGGTAGGTATGTTTTTGTTGTCACCTAGAGCAACAACTGAATGTATAAAGAAGATGAATTTAAAAGTGCTCCAAACACTTATTCTGCCTTCATGATTAATGAGACTCCCTTTGTCTCTCTAAACAACTAAAAGCTATTCATTATATTGGTTTTCAACCTTTTCTTGGTTGGAAAAATCATGTTTGAAACTGTTACACTCACAATGATGAACAGTTGTAAACTCTCCACCGTTAGCAAGTAAATTAAACAATATTTTAAGGATATCTGCCATACTGCAGATCTTTAGCTTTTCTGAGCCAAAGTGAAACATTATCATGTTTTGACAAAAGTTTAAATACAGATACAAACACATACCTATATACAATGGTCTGTTTTAACTAATACATTGGTTATTTTTAATGAGTAATTTCAAATTGTGTAGGATTTGTGTTAAACTTATAACATTCTCTTGCTACATTGTCCTTCAATGGGAAACTCAAAATCTATGATTACATCTTTTTATTTCAAATGTTACACTGTTGGAAAAATTATGTCATATGCCGTGTGCTGCATGAAAACCTATTTTGATCATTTTGACTTTTTTAAACAATGTGAGTTTGTTTGACTGCTCTGCAAACAGTAACATCATTTACTTTGTGATTACAGCTCCAACATGAGCTCATTGTATCGTCCTCATTTCATTTGTAGCATATTGTGTAGCTAAGCAACTCATAGAACTACAGATTTCCACGCACAGCGCCCATTCGGCGGAGAATACATCCAAATCAATACTGAGTTGTGTAAATAAAGTTTTTTAGCACCTGCGCAACACAAAACCAAAAAAAACCTTCTTGCATACTTCTCAAGAGGCACAAAATCATTTTCTTTCTCAGCACACAGAGCTAGCGCTGAATCATTCATGACCTGAAAGCTTCTGGATTATTGATATTTGTGAGATTGTCATTCACATCGCAGACGTGTGCAATGAAAATGTCAAAGACAAGACGCACAAATAATATCCCACCGTGTGTTTGAATGAGCACATGACGGCTGTGAATTGAAAATACTGTAACTTTGAGGTAACTTAATTTTAGACAATCAAACACCTTGCTTCCAAATTATAAATGACAGCCAGCATTTCTCTCCTTTATGATTTTACTGTTTTTATCTAAGAAGGTGCAGACGCTTCAGTTGAAAGCAGAGATTCCCTGTTAGCATTTGTTCCCTCAGGGGTAGTTCTGCAGTTTCCAGGAGGTACATGGTAAAACTGTTGATTAGCTCAGCAGAAGAAAAAATGCAGAACTAAAGAAAATTAACACTATGTCTTGTGATTAAGAGTGTGTTGACAGAAAACAGCAGAGAACCACATTAGCTTAACGCAATGGATAAATCATTGAATAGTTAACTAAGTACTTAAATGGAGAGAGATGGTTAGGATAATTATGTAATGGATGCACTACAGTTTTTCTTTTAGTGAGCTAAGATTGAGAGCAGTGGATAAATAGTTGGGATAAAGAGAAAAAACAACGGGTTGAACGGAACGGCTCAAAAACAGATAATAGCTAGCCTAGCATGTTCTAAACAAATGGTTAGGCTACAGCAGTTAACTTATTTAACAGTAGAGCAATACAAATATACAGATAGCGATAATATTGCTTGAAATAAACAAACTTATTGAATACGTGTTCAGTTTAAATATGTCTTAACTGCTGCTAGTTTACCAGATCATTGACTAGCAAGCAAAATAGCAGGCAGCAACATTTCTCATGAAATAGTTAGCTAAAGTATTCAGCAGCAAAATAATTCCCTAACAGTCACAGATAAAAGATAATTGTAATTAAGTGGTTGAAATGTTTTTAACTTTTCAGCTAACTGTTTAAATTAAGCTAAAATTACAGACAAGTGGTGTAAATCTGCCTTAACCTGCCGCTAGCTTAACGGATAGTAGCTAGCAGCATAGCATATCACAACATTTATCAAATGGGTTGTAAAAGTTAAAAGCTAAAATAATAAACTGATAGTCACAGATAAATCATCATCAAATGGTTGAATTACCTACATTTAAAAAATAATAATTTGTGTAATATATACCTAAAATAATCTATAGTGCTTTAAGTATTTTTTAACTTAAGTTTTTTTACTCATATTGTGTGTTTGGATAACCTGCCGCTGTAACGCCACAATTTCCCAGTTTGGGATCAATAAAGTAATTCTATTCTATTCTATTTCTTCACTTTTGGTAAAGTTCTCCTGCTTCTGTTTCTTCAGTTGTAGCGAGTCAATTGTTCTTATGACAACATTTTGTTCCTGAAGAGTTTTAAATCATCTCTTGTTTTATATCGATTTTATGAAAATTGTTGGAGCATGACAAGTGCTGTTTATGAAGGAGCACTTGAGTTCAGGGTCGTGGGGATACATCAGACAAAACCCTATTAAAGGCGTGGCAATAACAGCTGTTAGAGTGAAGGGCATGAGGATGAAAGTCTGACCCTCTCTCCTGACTGGTAGCATAAGTCACTGAGCGGACAATCACTTAGCAGCCGAGCATGACAAATGACTGCAGGAAGCTCCTTCTAGGTCTTGTCCAAAAACACAGGGGCCCCAATGACTCCAAGTTACCTCACCAGGACTACAGCACGCTCCTTTTTCCTTTGAAGTGACTGATTCATACAAGGCGCAAACAGGGTAAAATAGCTCCCAACTTCCTCACTGCGTGTGCCGTCATTCAGAGACATGATATCCCACAAAGCTTATATCTGTTGAACCATACCATGATGATCATATGTAAGCACTGAAGTCTTCCCTTGATGGGATTTTTGTGTTTTCATAAGCACATCGAGGCTCCAGTTCCCAGCCATGAACAGGACAAAGTTTCCATTTTTATATTCAGCTGCATCGCTGTTTGCCAGGAACAACAGCACTATAACACAGTGTCAGAATGATGGGTACTACGCAGCATGCTGTAAATTGAATTTACTGTGCAGGCATGTGTGTGCATTTCAAATGATAAGTGTTAACAGGCCCACCAGTCCAGGTACTTACGTCTGGTCTGAGGCTGGCTGCACGCACATACTGACGCTCCGCTGCCTCGTTTAGATTGGCCTGCCTGGAGGAAACAGAGAGGAAGAAGAGGAAAAATGAGACATAAAGTTTATTATTGTAGGATATTAATAAGACCGTACCAATACAAAGAGCTATTATAACTCTATTCATTCTTTATTCAAAAGCTAATCATATATGAATCACTTTAATTAAGTTAGCCGTTTATAACAAGTGTAAAATGCTGACTGAAATAGTTTATTTTATTGGATGTTAAGGTTTAATAGGTAAAAATCAAGCTCATATTACTTTGTATTCATTTAAAGCCTCTTGGCTCTGTGTATTACAACGCTCTGGTTTTACACTGGTGGTACTTTTCTCACTCACCATTGTGTGTCACACTATATGTTAAGGTGAGGCATTGTTACATTATTTATTTTTCTTTTATTATTGACTTTCTTAATACCTGTGTTTACTCACGACATACATCAAGTCACAGATAAATTTTCTAACTAAACGTTTATGTATTCTTTGAAGAGTCTATAAAAACAAAATGTAGCAAGGATTGAAAGTTTTGTTTCCATGTTTAACAGGAAGGACAGCAAAGACTTCACAATAGCCTTAAAGGAGCAATATGTAACTGGGACACCTAGCGTTTAAAATAGGTACTGCAGTCCAAATTCAAAACATTGGAGAGAGCTGTCTCCCCCCCGCCCCCTCCTTTTCTAATTTCTCCAGGGACCCCCCCCAAGTCCGTCCAGGTCCCAGGTATGTTTTGCAAATAGCATTGCATGTAGCTCTGTTCCTATTTGTCTCCCTCTGTTGGTCTGATCATCAATGTCCACTTAAATCTTCAGTCAACTTTATCTAGGTAAAATGTTGTCATTTCAACATTTTTCAGAATTACATTTTCATATCCTTTTGGGCAATTTAGAATAATCTTTGAATTAAATAACATCTTTCATGACAGAATGAGTTACTCTGTTCCTGCAGTCAAAGATGTTCCCACTGAAATAATGCATAAATGTACTTATTATTATTCTTCACAGTCTACTGAATAAAATATCAAGTCCATATGTAACAGGTAAATGCCAGCGGATGATTTCTCACATGACTTTTTGTTGATTGAAAAAACAAGACAAAATTTGATGAGGCTGCATGACTTTATCTTCTTCTTATTTACTATTCCACTCAATGAATACGGAAACTGGACTTTCCGTGCCAAAGCTAATAAAGTGAAGGAAACCTCTTCCCTGACCCGGTAGATCATGTTTATAAGACTGCAACTGAAGTCAAATGTGCCTAAAGATTACAAGCAGCCCTTCTTAGTTAGCTTCGACAGTGTTGAAAAGTAAATAAAGAAAGTGATGATAAAAGATTCAGGAAGTCGGGCTTTAAGGAAATCCAGAAGTGTAAGTAAATATTTGTCGTAAATCTGAAACTTTTACAGATTGAATCCTTACTTTTCCTGGAGAAATCACACGCCTTATGCTCTAAACTTGATCTGAATCATGAGAAAGGTTTGCAGCAATGGATTAAAAGGAAACCCTTCCATCAGGATTATTGTGGAGTCATTATGATAATCTGAGTCAATATCTGTAAATAAGAAAAAGTCAAGATTTGCCTATCACCTTTATTATAAGTAGATCAGCTTACGCTTTAAATCATACTAATCAAACCTTAAATCCCAATCACCTAGGTTTCACGTCACACGAGGTCTCAGATGAAAATAACCGAGTAGAAAATCTGTCATTCAGATTTCCAAAACCAGAAACTCCAGCCAAACCCAGAGACTTTCAACTTTTTTTTTTTTTTTTTTACAAACCCTCTGTGGTGTGGCATTGAGATGCATGCTTGGGAGCAGCTAATGACTTTTCCAGAAATGTAGAGCAAAAAGGAATGAAGGCACATCGCTCCAATATTTCTTGAAGTTGCTGAGAGTGGAGGACATTTGGCTTCCTTTTTAAATACGCTGTTTGTGCAGCGACTGCCAAACATTAAGGGGAAAATTCTCCCTAAATGATTCTGGACCGAAGAAACGACGTGATAAACTGAAACTGTTCTGCTGTTTATATGAAATATATAATAGCTTTCACGACAGTTATTTCTTTCAGGAGGACATTTACTATTCTACAACATTGGTATGATTTACATTTTAAAGGCACTTATAACATGGCAGCAGTACTAAATAAACCCACATTCTGCAAAGAAGCACAGCAGCACACCCTGTAAATACAGGATTATCAAAAACCACACCATTTCTTAACATACACGTTCTATTCATTTTCTGTACTGTGTGCTTTGTCAAGTAGGGAAACGTCCACATTGACGCAGTTTTTGTTGTTTTATGTCAGCAGTTTAGCCAACCTGAGCATGTGAGCCGCGCTGAAGACCACATCGAACTCTGAGCGGTCCAGCTCGGCCGCTCGCTCTGCCATCTCTGCGGCCTCGCCCAGACGAGACTGCTCCAGCAGGAACTGACCTGGAAACAGAGGAAAGTAGACTTATTTCTAAAGGGAAACAAAGCCCTAGATATATTTCTTGGTCTTGCACCATCTTTGGTACATGTTAAAATATATCAACTTCTACTGGATGGATTATGATGAAATTATGTGCAGGTTTTCATGGTCCCAAGAAGGTGAATCATATCGTCTTTGTGGGGTTCCTGATTGTTTCCTCTAGCCTCAGAAAGAGTTTTGGTTTCGTATAAAATTTGAACAGCTCTAAGGTGGATAATGATTGGATGTGGATTATGGATTATTAAAAATATCCAAGAGGACATAAACCATTGCATTAGATCACCCCCTTATGCTTCCTGTATCAGAGATTTCACTGAACAAGATCCACAGCTCATGTTTTGATTGTTGGGCAGCTATGAGGTTGAACTTATTGATTGACTGAAATATGGACTATCAAGCAACTGTTACCAACAAGCTTCATTACAATCCTTTTATACTTCCATGAAGATCAGAAAATGCTTGCATGCTGTTTTGGTAGACAGCATTCATATTCAAATCCGCATACACAGGTTAGCACGATAGCTTTGGACAACATGACTGTGTGCTTGCAATTTGACTGTTTTGTTCTTGTACAAATGAGTCCTCTCTGTGTTAGCAAATGTTAGCATGCTAAAAACTACAGTAAGATGATTAGAGTATACACATGCTATGTCATTGTGAGCATGATGTCTTTCCACAACAGACTTACAGCGATGCTAGCATGGCTGTAGCTAGCATGGCTTTAGCACGCTGTCTTTTGTCGTTTGCTCTCAATTTGAGGGTTTTGTCCTGTTTGGTTTGTAAGCTTTCATCCATAAAATTATTTGTAGTATTACTAGCAACATGCTAAGGCACACAGGAGACCGGTGTGGAAATAACAGAAGGTGGATGGAGGCAGTTAAAGAGAAAAGCTCCGTGGGGAATCCAACAAGGGAGCAGAGACAGCAACAAAAAAAAAAAAAAAAAACAAGACAGAAAATAGAGAAAGGATCGTTGTTTTTTTTCTCTGCAACGTTTGAGAACACAGAGGAGGCATTTTGTAGGTTTTCCTGTGGGAGTCTGGCCACCTGGTGCAGCACCCACAAGTGTCGGCTCTGCGGCTATAGATTAACAGCCGGGGCTACAGATGTAAATACATGAAGGAAGAGGAGGGGAATGTGGAGAGGCTTCTGTTGGTATTTATTGTACTTTAAGCATAACTTTCAGACAATAACGAACCAGATAACATGAGGGACAGTTTGCTTCAAATCACTGCCTGTGTTACGGCTCTGGCTGTGATCCTGTTTCTGTGTATCCTTTGTGTCCCCTCCCCCCTCTGTCTGTCTGTCTGTCTGTCTGTGTGTCTCTGCAGGGTGTGGCTGCAATCAACACCGGGTGACTACTCACACCTGCAGCTCATCTGCCTCAAGCTAAAACCCTGGGCTCAACTCCACTCATAGCCAGATTATGGAGTCTACTGAAGTGGTAGATACTATCGGCTGCGCCTAACCTTTGTTAGAGTTTGTTTCTAGCATTTTACTAGTGAATCCTAACTGATTTAGGATTGTCTCCTGTTGTCCAGATTCTCACCGGTGTCATCTCCTCCAGTCTGCTCTCCTCTCAGACAACTCAACCACTCACCTGCCTGCCTACAGAACCAGCTACTCCTTCAGTCTTCTCCACGCCGTCATTACCAGTCAGCCATCCACCTTTCCCTAACCCTGCAGTAAAACCTCAAACCCTTCAACTTTACTGCCGTGTCTGCTTTTGGGTCTGGATACAAACCGTAACAGCCTGTGGACACAATAGCAGGAAAAGGGGGGAGCTCACTGTCTGTGTCCTCACTTCCTCGTATCCCTCTTATGTGTGTCTTTGTGTGTGCATCCGTTGTGTTGTAAAGTGGCCCGATATCATCACGCGTTGCACACTTACACCTGGAGCTCATCCAGTGAAAGCAGCATGATCACTAAGCAGCCGGATTTGTGATTAAAAAGAGGGAGCTAGCCTAAATAAACATCACCTTTAGCAAGGAGCTACAAGATAACATTGAGGAAAAGAAAATAGCCAGATATGCGAAGAGAGAGTGAAGAGTGTAAGGGGGAAACAGCTCGGTCCAAAAACATCAACGCAGCCCCTCTCAAAGGGACCAGATGAGACCTAAAGCCGGAGATATGGAGCACAGAGAAAGCACCAGGAGGAAGGGATGGAGATAAGGGAGAGGAGAAAGGGACCAGGCTCTCAGGAAGACAGTGCAGACTTCATATCCTAAAGATAGCAACATGGAACAGCAGGGAGCCTGTTCCTCAGAACCCGATGTGAAATACGGCATTAGCAGCAGCGCAGGCAGAACACAGAATCGTGTTTCATCACTCTCCGTAACCAATAGCAAACAGTGTTCTCTGATCCTGCCACTTCACTCAGATAAACACAGCAAACAGGCCTGTTTGTACGTGTGTTTGCATCATCTACAAAAACCTCAAACAACACTCTGCTGCATCCACACAAAGTAGGACATGTGATGCAGGGATTACTTAAACACCTGGAGTTATTTTTCAGAAAACAGTATGTGGTACTTTTTACTTCCTATTTTTGATACGACCCTGGATTTTATTTTGTTCCATACTTTATTAATCCCCACGGCGAAATTCTGGTTTTACACTCTGCAGAAACAGGACCTGTGGACATGCACTAATAGAGAGATGTCAGAGTGAGCAGGCAACAGCTGTTGGGGGTTCGATGCCTCGCTCAAGGGCACCTCGGCAGTACTCAGCAAGTGACCTGGCACCAGACCAACTTCCATACTGTGGTCCTCGCCGGGACTTGAGCCGGCGACCCTCTAGTTCCCAACACAAGTTGAGCTACTGCCGCCCCAAATTATTCAACAGCTCTGCGTGTGACTGTTACGCTTTATAGTTTGGCTCTTCAAAATAAAAGTCTTAATATCCCAGATCATCAGAGTAAAAAACTAGAGCAAAGGTTTGGACTTTAAATGTTATTTTCAAAGCTTAGTTAATCATAAAGAGGGCAAAATCGTAATTATTTTTTATCATATTAAACTTTTATATGTCTTCTTACCGTAGTGCATGTAGCAGTTTCCTTTTGTCGGGTCTAGCTGAATTGCTCTCAGATAAAACTTCTCTGCTTCCGTCTTCTGCCCCTGAAAGAAATAAAGAAAGGAAAGAATTTATTACTGTTTTTCAGTCATCTTTTATATTTTGATACATTGGATATTCACACTTTTTCGGTGGGGACACCTTACATTTAGGAATATATCCCTAATGTTATTGAACTTTTTGTTAAAGAGTAAGAACAATAAGTAAGTCTCAATCTGCAACCCTGCCTTAAAAAAAAAAACCGGTGGGGATCAAAGGCTGTCAGTGGCAAAAATAAGCACTTCCTCTCCAATGATTGGGTGTTTAAATAGCATAATAGAACAGTTACCTCCCTTATCATCCAAAACATTTAGTGTCTATTATCATCTACAAACTAGAATTAAACCATATTAACCAAAAACATACTGTGAAATAATTTGAACAAAAAGCACACTACAATTATGTGTTATTATAAAAAACAAAGAACATTCAGTCTGCAGAAAAGAAAAAAAAATACACATTTATGAACGAGATGGAAGCTAAGTGGTTTAAAAAAACTAAAATTTGAGCTGAACCACATTTTGTGCAACTAGAACGTACAAAATTGATACTTTCTTGCTCATCCTCCCCACGCACGTGTTCACAAACACAATTATTTAAGCTTTTCAGCCTTTATAAGATAGGACAGCTGAGGAGCGCTTGGAAATGCCGGGAGGAGAGAGTGGGGGACGACATGCAGCAAAGGGCCGAGGTCGGATTTCGAACCCATGGCCACTGTGCTGAGGACTATAGCCTCTGTACATGGGGAGCTAGGCTATCAGGCGCCCTAAAGACGGGTTTGAACACACAGGACTACAAACATTTCTTGTATTCACTCTGCTTCTACTTCTTCCCGTGCTCTCACATGCACCCGTTGAGCTGCTGTCACCCTGCTGTTAAATTCCAGCAGGAAACGGACGTTCATAAAGAACACAGTGCCCCACCTTTAAAGAAAAACCTCTAAAAGATGTGTGTGTGTGTTTGTGTGCATCTGAAACCGAACTGGGAAAGATATTGCTTCTGTGTGCACGACGCCTCGACTTCTGCACCTCTTTTTGCCTCATGCTTCAGCAATGATTGCTTCCATATTGCCGTTAGACAAGAAACGAGACGACTGGGCATATTAGTTTTGCGTCATTAGCTTTTTTTTCCCATGCCCGCAATCGCTCCAAATGAATGATCAAATATGAGGCCTATATGGCTTATTTCACATTTTCGTTGGCTCCTTTTCTCTTTACATTCAATCAAACCTTTTCTCCAGTCATCCATCAGAGCGGTTCAGTCCAGTCAGGCTAATGAACGTCATCATTCAGCAGATTAATGGAAGGCCTCCGGTCTTTGTGAAAAGACCATTTTTTAAAAATCTATTTTTCACATCCTACTTATTGCAGCCTATGTCCCTCTACATTTGGATCTTACACACTTCTACAATATATTATTCTCCGTTTGAGCGTCATTTGTTGGTCTTCCACAATAACAGACAGTGGTTAGCATCAGTGCTAAATGCAGCAGGCTCTAAATCCCAGCCCAACAAATGCAGGAGCGTGCTAACAGCCAATAAGCTTCAAAATAAAAGCATTTAGGTCCCAAATCTAGCCTCAGTTTGGGATGCACAGAGTTTTGATGTCAAGTTACAAATAACAAAGGACAGCTTCAAGAAGTGACACTAATGATATATCTATTGCATCAAATTTTTGACTCCCAGGGCCACTGCCGAGCTGCAGTACTTGACAACTTAAGGAGAGAACATTCTGCTAAATGCATGGCTGAGTTCAAACTCATGTATAAGCTTAGTGGTCACAACTTCGCCTCACACACACACCACCCCTCTGACTCCAGTTAGAGACCTCATCCCAACCCTCTGACTCCAGTTAGAGACCTCATCCCAACCCTCTGACTCCAGTTAGAGACCTCTGACCAACAGCAGAGGTCTCTAGGAAGAGGATTGGGTTTTGCTTGAGTTCTAACAGAGAAAGAAAACTGCTTATGTTGGGGTGAACCAAAGTACAAGACATGCGTTTGACCTTTCCTCCCTGCGTCTGCATTGTCGATTGACTTGGTTAGGACTTCCAAAAATGAAGCTGATGGAGTGATTCAATAAGGAAGGAGAGTAATTGCATTATAAGCCTGTCCACTGGCCTATTGTCCAGGGTCCATCCAATCTCCTCTTCCTAAAGCCCTGTAGTACTAAAAAAAAAAGGGGGTGGGGGGGGGGGGGCTCTCTGTGAGGATCTGGAGCCTGAGGGGGCTCAGCAGATGTCCCGCCACACTGTGCAACTCTTAACTGAACTTTTGCTTGAACGTTTTAATCTACGTTTATCGTCAAATCTTTTTTAACAAAAGAAAGGAAATGATCGGCACTGTTAAGGGAAGCAGCTGCAAGATCGTAAGGCTCCGCGGGTTGTCTTCACTCCCCGAGGCCGTGGAAGGGAGGGGCGGTCAAAGATCTTGAAAAGAGGGTGAAAAAGAGCGCAGCGTTCCACCCCTGAATCTGAACTGGACTCAGCTGTGAACACATCTGTTGTCACATTTTTTTGTCCTTATAGAAAAAAAGGAGGACAGGATGTGTGTCTGTTTTTTTTTTTCTTCCAGGAAAAACATAAAAAGTGGGGCAAACTAGTGTGCCCTTGACTTCTTCTAACACAGCGAGGGACGGACAATTTAACGATAATCTGGAACTCATCCCATCGCAGAGGGAAAAAACCTCATCCACGCTCCACAGACTCCCCATGCCTGCAACCTTCAGACACTAGGCATATTTTTCAAAGCTACTGTATAGATCAGGGTCGATCCAAAGTCGTAACAAAGCAACTTTTGGAAACATTCCCGCTCAGATGTCCTCTCTTTTCATCCAAACGACCACTTCTAGAGGTCAAATCTATAACGGTGAATGTTTCAAATGTTCGTCTTCTTGACTGCTGATCAGGGGAAAACGAGTTTGTTTGGCATGCACCCTTCAGAGGCCGACCCGCGCACCTCATAACGATTATCACAGCTCTTCCGGCTCTGCAGAGGAATCAATAGGATGAGTTCGTCTCGCTCTGATGTCCCGTAAGTCACTCCACATGCATTATTCATCTCTGCACTCCGCCACTTCAGGTCCCCTTTAATTACACTCTGCCTGCTAGTTAACCACTTCAATCGCCACTGAGATAATGTGTTTGCTTTCTTCGCTCTCCCTCTCTCTCGGTGGCAGTACTTACGATGATGGACAGGAGTTTTCCGTAGGTAAGGTGTGCAGGGATGTGGTCGGGTTTGGCCCTGAGGGACTCTCTGTACCAGTGAGCGGCCTCCTCCAGCCTGTTCAGCCTCATGTAAGCCTCTCCTGAAACAGATCACGAGTCCAGGTTTGTTTTTATAGGGTATTATTTCAGTATTTCAAAAACATTTTCTAAGGGTCTGTGGTTGACCAAAAAACAGGGAAACAAAGGGAACACAGACACAGTAAAAAAAATAAATTAAAGGTCACATATCATCCTCCTTTTCAACAACTTTAAATAAATCTCAGAGCTCCCCAAAACATCTCTGTGAAGTTTCTTGTTCTAAATCCACTCTGATCCTGTATTTGATCATACCTATAAACCCCTCTATTTCAGCCCTGCTCAGAACAGGCTGTTTCTGTGTCTGTACCTTTAAATGTGAATGAGCTGTGTCTGACCTCGCCTCACGCTGGAAGGAGATGTCTCTTGGGCTTTCTTGCACCATGCCATATTGTTAACAGTGAGAAGGCAGGCTCAGACTAGCCGTGGGAGTGTCACCCACTTGGGGGAGGGGTTACTGCCCTTTGTGATGTCATGAAGGGAAAAAAACTCAAAACAGCCTGTTTAAGCAAACATTGTCTGAAAAGTGGAGCAGGCAAAAGACGGAGAGGATGGACTTTTCCTCATAATTAAGGGGGTTTGTAGACAGACTAGGGACACATATTAGTTTTTGAACATCATTAAACAAGTTTATTTTGCCCAATGTGTGACCTTTTTAACCCTGTATTATATTTTATTTAATTATTGGCACGCAAGATACTGACAGGGCTGAAGTTTTTTCACTTTAAGTTTACTTCAAGTTTTTTTTCTTCCAAATCCAAAATCATTTATGTAATAACGTTTTGTCAGTGGAGCTTAGCCAACAGCCCTCCTGGTTTAAAGTAGCAGATGGTAGCAGAGGAGGGAGACTGAGGCTGCCACAGCCTACAAACAAACTGTTTTCGCAATATTTGTCGATTATCCCAGGCTACCTGTCACCTTGAGCACATTTGATTTTTTTTCTCAGGTAAATAGATAACGATTTAATTAAATGTGCTTTATGAAAAATTGCTTTCATTTTTGCTTGTTTTTTTTGTCCTTGGTGGAAAACTATTTCCTGGAACGCCGCCTCTCATTCACATAAAGGGTTAACGTTCCTCAAACTGCACTGCACACTTTGAATTGAAAGTTTTCTTCAAAAGAAAAAATGTTTTGTTGAAAACTGTGTGAGACTTTGTTTGATCTGAGGACCTGCTGTCGGCTCCTGGGGTAAAGAAAATGACATCAGAATCCCCTGGCCATCACACTGACACAAACACTGCCCCCCCACCCCCACCCCACCCTCCTCCCTCCACCTGACAAAACACAAGTCCAATTTCATTCAACCAGCTGAGGACTTTTGCAGACTTGGCCCTGCAAATCTTAACTATGCAAGTCCAATAATGTAATTAGTGTTAGAATAACAAAGAGAGGGATGTGATTTATTACACGGATTAGCTGCAATCCTTCTCAGAGTCTGTGCACAAATGTATGAGCTGCAGTGTTGGAAAGGAACAGGTGGTTTCAGGACTGCAGAAGGTTGCTTTTGGCAGCGAGAGAATGACAATTTGTTAAATTCAATTCAAAAGTCAGATAGAAAGAAAAACACACCCGTTGATCGAGCCAAACTAGTCCCAGGACTACATTCTTTAACATCATTACAATATTGTGACATTTCAAACTTTCTGCAAATTAAAGGACATGCATTGAATGGTTATTTAACCTCAACAGAACACAAATTACATTTAAACACAGGCGCTGCCAAATAGTTGAATATTCAGTCCCACAGTTTCAGTGCCTGCACTACAAAAGATTCAGATGTATGGGCTCTCAACGTTACTTACCCATCATGTTGAAAAGGCTGTGTGGTGCAAACTGTTTGGGCATTTTCTGCACCGCTTCCTTATAAATAGACAGTGCCTCCTGTAGCAGAGGGAACAGAAGTGATTTAGCGAGTCAATTTTTTCTGCTGCTTCAGCACAAAGCAGACCCTGTAATCGATGAGGGACTCGTTACTTTTGTGCACAACAAGCATTAGTAACCACACAGTTCTAAATTGTGGAGGGATTTTACCCAACATTGAGGATAATAGGTTGAGATTATCTAACCTCCTGCTGTCCCTGCTCGTGGAGCAGTTTCCCCAGGTTGTACAGGCAGCTGGTGACGGAGCTCTTGTGGGCGTGCGGGTCCTTCAGATTCTCATCAGGAATGTCGGCACAAGTGAGAAAAGTGCGCTTGGCCTCGTCCAGGCTGCCCTGGTTCATCAGGATTATTCCTGTGTTCAAGTAAGCCGCTGTAATGAGGAAGAGGAGCGGACATTTATTCAAACGGACCCTGCCATTCAACAAAACAGTTCATTTGAGAGGAATAAAAACGGATGCTCAGAGAAGACGCTTATCAAATACAATAGAAAAAGGAGACTGGAAAAGGTCAAAGATAAATTAGCATTTAAAAGTGCTTAAGAAATAGACATAAATTAAGCTTTAAAGAGATAAGGAGAAGGGAGAATTAAACTTATCAAGCTAAAAAAAAGCAGTCTGTCCCCTTTCATAGATTGTCCTTGGTACTGTAAAAAAAAAAAGGACCCTCATCTTACATGCAAGCACTCGAGTGTGAGATTGAATCTCATCATTATACTGTCAATCTGTAATAGCCTGAAAATGGTCCTGAAAACGACCACGTTGCAGGAGAACATCTGATGCAGCATTAAGACGACGATGTGATCCAATAACAGACCTTTACTTTGGCTCCGATCTCATTCAACCAAACAAAGGCTGACGCCAAAATTTGAGTATCGTGTGAGAACATCTAATCACTGATAAATCTTCCCCAGACACACTTCAGTGTTAATATGAAAGCCACAAATCGAGAATCTTTAAAGTTGACTTACATGCCAGTGTTGGCCGACTCCCGATTGCCAGTTTGTAATAATGCAGCGCTTCGGAGAAACGTTCATTCTCCTGCAGCAGCAAGCCACTAAAAGACAAAAAAAGAAAAAAAGTCTGAAAGTGAGACATTTTTATAAACCGCAAACTCCAGACAAGGATTTGTTTTGAATTGTCTCAAATCTGTGGAGGTAAAAGAAGCTTTAACAGAAATTACAGCATGTCAAACTGGTGATTGCACTATGGGGGAAATCTGTGGATGAAACTGCAAAAAAACAAAAGCAGCTTCCCTATCCTTTATCCAATACACAAGCTCGTAACCCCAGTGTACCCAACCATCCATCAAATCCAAACAGCAGTGTTTCAATGCACCATCATTTGGTTTCCCTTCTCCCTATGTTGCTCTGCCAGCTTCCTGACATCTGTAACATGAGAGGGAGGCGAGGAGAAAAACAAAGTCAGCATGAGAGCGAGAGACGCGGGTCTGCTGTGAGGTTTTGGCACCTTTGACACCTTGTGTTGCAGGATTGGAAGCAGCTTTGCGTTCTCCCATAGGTCACACAAACCCGAAGCACGAGGTACAAAGTGCCAAAAGGGACTCACAAAGTTCTTCTGTCTTTCCTCCTCTATTTGATCTATTTTCATTTTGTTCATTCCTGCTTGTCACCCCCCCCCCCCCCTCTTTTTTTCTTGTCTGCCTTTCGCGCTCTGCCGCTGCTATCTCAAGTGATGGATGGGAGGAATCAGAACTCGTTCGTGTCAAGACTCTGCAAACAGGAGATCTTAAGCACTCACAGGTTATACAGCATGTCAGCCATGTTCCCTCGGTGGTGCAGAGCGTTTCTGTACGCCGTCTCCGCCTCCGCCATCTTCCCTTGGTTCTTCAGCACATTCCCCAAGTTTCCCCAGGCTACAAAAGACATGTGTCAGTCAAAAGTCGGAAAACACAAAGTTTGCATTCATTTAAATATAGTTTGTGTCTATTTGCCAAACAAACTGCAAGCACTTACTGTAATTGAATAAGAAAAAAGACATGTATCAGTTTAACATTTGTACAGTTAAACTGATTATAATTGTATGAAGGGATACTTCTGTCTGGTATGACAGAGCAGATATAGGAGCAGTCACATCCTAGTTCTCTCTCTGCTGTTAACAGCCGTTCCCTGAGCACTGATGTCAGATTCTGTTACTTTCTAGTCTAACTTCCCACTCTCATTTCAAGATCATGAACAAGGCTGGCTACAGTAAATTACAGAGAATCAAGGCCTACAGCTATGTGTTTTAAGTAGGAATGGGAATTGTAGGAAATTGTATTCACTGTATTGTATTTTCCAAATTGCAGTTGTAAATATTTTACACTCATTTTTTTTTTGGTATTATTATTTTTTTTTTGGTAAACATTAGGAAAATCTGTTAGACTCACTGGCTTCTTATTGATCAGCTACTTAGAAGACTATAAAAGTGACAATCTGTAGGGACAGGCCTTGTTTAACTTAAAGCAGGACAGTAACTCATTTGGTGCTGTAGATAGCAGCAAACGTTAGCATCCAGCAAACATCTTCATAGCAACATTAGCATTAGCTGAAAAATGCCTTTGAAATGAACTTTGTAACAAATGTATCCCAATAATATGGTTTGCAACCTGCAACACAGAGCTAGGAAATGATCCTGATAACATTATCTGATGCTGTGCTGTTATTATCTTGATAAATGGTAAATTGACTTGAGCTTATATAGCGCTTTTCTTCCGACTGCTCAAAGCGGTTTCACACCACATGTCACACCCACCCATTCACACCCTTTCACACACTGATGGTAGTGATGATCGCTATGTACTGTCATCCATCAGAAGTAACTAATCCTAATTGTGAATGCCATCATGGAACAGGATAATGCTAAATGCTAACACATAAGGGAAAGGTATAGCAAAAGTAAAGAAAAGTCACAAGTTAGCCAATTGAACAGCCAGCATGCTAAAGTAAGCTAACATTAGCCACCATAAACTGCTAGTCATGACGGGCTAGGCAGGCTTCATCAACAGCAATTCTGAATGTTTTTTTTTTTTTTAATAAAAGGTGGTGCTTTTGTTGCTTTGACAATTTTTTTCCTTGGACATTTGGTAAGTTTAATGAGGTTTTTTGTTTTTTTCATATCCATGAGGACTTTCTCTTACCTTTAGCGGGATTCACGCTAATCCCAGACTTGTAGAGATTCTCCTCATTGCTCCAGTCTCTGTTTCTTTGAACAGTTCGGAGTCCGTTAAGGAGCACTAGTCCCGCACAGAAACACAACAGTAAGACCTTAGAGCCTCTAGTCCTTAGTCGGATGTACAGGGCTCTTGCACCAGTAGCAACCAGTAAGCAGAAGCCTATACTGGGAATGTAGAGTACCCTCTCTGCTATTACAAATCCTACATAGAAGAACAGGTTTGTGGCGGGGATGAAAGGCAAGAACATGATCGCTAAAGAAAATAGTATAAGGTTTTCTGTCGGGGGGAGGGACGTGTTTGGAGGGTAGTGGTGGAGTCCAGCTGACCCGTTAATGGTGGTCTTTGGCGGCCCCTGGTCTGTGTTATGGTTTGTGTCAGGGGCATGATAACCATTCCCATTGGTGATTGATTTCCCATTTGCGACACAGGCCTTCCCGTTGGTCTCCTTGGCTTTGGAATTGGAGCTCCGAAGGCCAATCAGAGCCAGGAGGATAAATCCACCGTAAAAGGCAACAGTGTGAAGGTTCCTCCAGTCGGCCAGAGACCTCACCAAGGGCACAGCGTCCATGGACCAGTCGAAGCTGAGCTTGTCCGGGCAGAGCAGGAGCCAGGCGTTGGCGGCTGGTAGGTGAAGGAACGTTAGCGTCCGAGTGAGAAAATGGGGCGAGTCAGCCGCAGGGTTGTCAGAGTTGGAGAAGTTGGGGGGCTTGTTTCCCATCCAGTAGAGGCGAGCTGAGAGCAGAAGGACTCCCCAGGAAACAAGAACACCGAGACTCAGCAGAACACTGATGTTCTTTTTCTGGAAGAGAGGAGTAAAAAAAACTTGTTTTAAAGAAAAACACCTAAAACAACATTTCAGGCTAAACCGCAATATTTTGTCTGTGTTCCAGAGCACCCGAGTTTGTTTTCATTTTCGAAGTCTATTTTAATATGTCACTTTATTTAAAGTCTGAATCAGAGCAGTAATAGTAATAGTATTGGTGGTCTCTGTGGACAACAAGCTATACAGACTGACATTCAAGTCCAATTAAGATGACATTTTAGAGTTTGATTTAATACAATTTTGATCAATTGAAATATCCCACTGTTATATAGAAAGAAACTATACAAACAAAAAAATCCCTGGAATGTTTCTGATAGCTGCGCAGGGTCTGGACCGCACTCATGCACAATTATACGCTTCTTTGTAACACTGGCATAGTTTTTTAGAATTAATATGCACCACAGCCAGAAACAACACAGCTCTGTTTACATGACATAAGTCTGATATGACATATTCAAAATGTTGAAAGACACATTTGGGTTTGAACAGCTGCTCGTTGTTACCATAGTGTTACGCATGTCACTTTTGATATGGAACTATGTGTGTGTTTATATGAAAAAAATAATAATTTTTAATAGAGTAGGCCAGACTCTGACTGGTGAAAGAGGCTTTTATTTGAAGTGTCAGGAACATTTTGTTCAGTTAAGAAGTTGAAGAAAATCGATGTTCTTCCACGTAGATGTGGTTGTTTCTGTAATTCCCCACATATTAGGAACCCACTCCTCTCTCATTCATGCCCTTGCAGAGGTCAACTTTGAAGTAAATTTGAAGCACGACAGGCTTTTTTTTTCTTCTAAGTCTTTCCTCGTTGCCTGTCAGGATTGCAGCGAGTGTGACTGGTAATCAGCTTAGGCCTCATTGTGTTTGGTGTGTAGATGCTGTTTACATCATATAAGAGCCTTAATTCTGCTGCGTGATCACCATTAGGTCCTCTGTCACGCAACACTTTAAGGTGAACTGTCTCACGCCAACCGGTCACTCAACTGAATGGTCCCTTTGATGAACTTTTATATCGTGTTAAACTGCTAATTGGCTGTATTTACACACACTTAAAAGAAGAAGATATTTAGGTTACTCTTTTCAAATCAGAGATGATCAGTCTTGAATTAGATGCTTAAATTAGATTCAAAAGCAGAGACTGGGACTTTGTGGTACTCCATTAGGCCAAAAGGTCAAAACTTTTTGCGATCGGTCCAGATGTTTCAAAGTATTCTGTTCACAAACATGATCCAGTTGTAGACCCTCATGGCCTTTGATTACCAGCTTGTTAAGTAACATTAAAAGATACATTTAAAGGCGCCAGAAGAATTTTGAAGGAAATTGCTATTAAATTGCAAGATTTACAAAATGTATCACATATTTGTCTTAAAAGATATCATGATTTGTGGCAAGATTTGCTCGTCCTCCCTGTCTAAAATGCCATTTGCTTTTATCATTGTGTATACTCTGTCAATCATGGAGACTTGTATACAACATGAGTAGTACTATAGTATGTAGAGAACAGAAAAAGTATCAACCTTTACACAGTTTTTGACCAGCTTAAAGTTCTTTTGCTGGTTCAAAACTCTCTGTCTGGTGTCTCCTTTGTATGAGCTGAGCCGGTCTAGAAATATGTCTGTTTTCCACTATCCACTATATGTTTTTCATCTGGAAACTGTGGATGCAAAGATATCTATCAATCTTATTGTTTATTAATAACGGAGCTCATTTGTTTAATTTAAAAATATAAATAATATTCTTTTTAAAAAAAAGAGCTAAAGTTCATCCAATATACCAAACATCACATCATAAGTGATGATGACCACAGAGATTCTGCTAACTTCCTGTATTCAGAGCCCTTTTTTCCCTTTCTGAACCCTTATGGACTTTATTTGAACCTGTCCAGGAGGGACTACAACCATTACATGAGTGCTAGCTACAGTGCATGTTTACATACCGCAAATGGCGTAATATCATTTCGCAGGACAAAACGTTTATACATTGGTGATCTAGTAGTTGCATTATGAGTAACGGGTTTGATTTAAGCGATAATCACCAGCAGAGCAGCTATAACTCAAAGTGTTAATCCAGTGTTTCTTTTTATCTCTTAAGTGAGTTTACTCTACTGTAGCAATTATTTCAACCCTCAGTATAATCGGCTCTGAATGAATTGCGCGATGAGGAGATAAAAGCTTTCACAGAGCACAAACACGCTCATTTGTGTTATTAATAAACTCTCAGGAGAAATACCCCCTTTGTTCAAATGAGCATGCTTGAGTAAACTCATGGGTGCACTTTCAGGAACCATATGATGGAAAACACCAGTTATCCATAGCAAACCCATGTTGAGATTAACATAAGAGGTTTAGGATTGACTTGCCTGACCCACTGGCTTCAGTTCAGTTGTTGATTTCTCAAGTTATATTAAATGGAAAAGTGTGATTCCTGCAGAGGTTAGCTGAGTTAGGAAGTGTAGGCAGAGCTGTGTACCGGAGGTCACTTGTCAATTATAAGGTCGAACAGGGTTAGTTCATAGAGTTTCAGAGCACTCAAAGAAACTGTGAGGAAGTGAAAAAGGAAAAAAAAATTGGATATTGATTAGGTTGCTAGAAGGTTGTACACATAGGATAAGACAGAGTGCCTTTTACACAAAAAGGGGAATGTGTGTATTGATGGATGGGAGTACACAGGCTGTCAGGGGAGCAAGCTGTCTGAGAAATCCAATTCTGCTTGGTATCAGAAGATAAGCCAATTTCCAGCAAGACAGTCATTTGTGGGTTTTTTTTTTTCGGTGAATGAGCTTCATTTTGTCCCTCGCTGCCTTGTCTATTTCTAAATCGTTCCTTGATTGACTTCCCGATCAATCACACCCACACAACTCAAACTGCAAACCAGAGGCTGGGTGACAGGGATACATTACTTCAAATTACCAAATCAGATGGCAATAACTGCATTTTACATCCTAGCTTGACACAATAGGTGTGATTACAGAGGCAATCGGTTATTGGAGCAGGCTTGAATAGAACGGACTGCTGATTTTTTTTTATAAATTTTAAAACTCTGGTGAAAGCTTCCCTGATCCTTTCAGTGGAGTCATCTGAGTCGGTGGAAAATAGATCTTCAATAATCCCAACATCTAACAACTCTATCACCCCATCCCCTAATTGCTCCAGAGTCATTTAACCTATCTAAGTAGCTGTTGATTTATGAATTTCCTTATGATTCGAGCTAATATTCTTTTACCGGGTGAATATTGGCTGCGCACTATTCTGACCTTCTGTATACAGGACTTAGAGCTCGCAATTTGTGCAGGAAAAGCCAGCTTGAAGCCTACAAAAAAAACACAATAAAACATCTAAACTTGAGTACAGGTGTTACTAATCACATTAACGATGTGCGTCAGCGAGTTAGCTCAACAACACCAGGACAGACCTCGTTAAGGTTATGAGTTGCACCTGTGTTTGTCGAGCTAACTGCTACTGCTAACGGTCTTTTCAGCCTAAATATGGCCTTTTAAAAATTAAGAAAAATACTGTGAATTCATACAGCTCGGTTATTTCTATAATCTAGAGGGGAAAGTGAAACATTGGCAACAAATAAGTTTGAGCTTCTTTTCCCTCAATGCTAACCCCTTGTAGTACCAAGATGAAATATTAGCTTAAGACAGAGAACTGGGGGAAAATGGAGGCATTATTCACAGGTCTTTATACCATTCTGTATTTGTGGCTAATTCTAACACAAAAGTCAATCAAAACAAATTCAACGATCAAACTGCCCAAGATTTCCAGGTGGCTAAAATGGCTACCCAAATGAGGGCGGACTGTCTTATTTATTTGAAGTCAAAATGAGGCACTTAGAAGGATTTATGCCTAAATCCATCTTTTGGGAAAGCTATGTGTCTTGTGCGGCTTTAACCATTATTAAGCTCAAATTGGCTATGATAGCTCACAGCATAAATATCTACTTCTTTGCAACTTGCCGGCAAACCTTAACTTTGCTGTTGGCTGCAAAGGTAGCTTGTTTTGGATTTCTGTAATAATTATTTTTAATTATAAACCGCACCGTCAAAAATCTAAACGGTCGGTACAAATCTTCCCTCTAATCTCACAGTTTTTAGTCTTCCTGCTGTCTAACTTCAAATCCTGGGAACTGGTTCTGGCTTTGATTGATTGGCCTTTATGAGATCTGTGAGTATCCGTGGAGGACGGCTGGCATAATCCCCCGCCAGCTGTCAAACCGAACATCCCACTCTCTCCAAGCCTTTGAACCTAACGCTCTTCCACATATCTTCCTCCAGTCTGGATCCTCATTTGGAAACTCTGCATCAATTTCTGTGGCTTTCCCTCACTTACTTTTTATTCTCTTTCACTTTATTATCCACTTGAATTTACCCTTCTCTCATTCTCTCCGTCTCCTACTTTGCGCACATAAACATCCAGTATTAAGCTCCCAAGCCTTCATCTTTGAACGGTGCCACTCATTACTAGCTTTCATTTTATTAATCCCAGAAGTGTGCGGTTTTCATGTTGACACTGTAGCACGCAGAGTGTTTAAAACATGTCTGAAGAATCCGCGGGATACGGCTGACTTCATGCGTGCTCTGTTTGAAGCAGCTGTGAAATGACGCAGGACAGCGTGGGGATCAATCTTCCCGACTTTTCTTGTTAAAGTCGCGTCCAATCTAAACTGCCCGTAACTTCTCTAGAACACTTGGCGGATCATTCAGAGATTTTTTTTCCCCCCATTGCTTGTGAATATTCTTTTATAAGGTTTTCTTGTTATCCTCCAAATAAAATTTAGTAAAACTGTTTCCACTATCTTTTGAACAACGTTAAGAAAGTTATTTAATTATTAAAGTAAACAAGCTAACCATTAGGTAAATTTCCCCGCTATAGTATAAAAAAACTAAAAATGTAAATAACGTTTGGTAAAAAACTTTCAGCAAAGTTTTAGAAACGTTGTAAAGTTTTCAAGTTACAAAGTTAAACCCTTAAACCACAAAGCTAAATTTCTCGTCTTAGTTTATTTTTGGGACAACTTTCAGTAAAGTTTTCTCCAAGTTACAAAGTTGTAAAGATGGGTAGGACAGTGGTGCAGTGGTTAGCGCTGTTGCCTCACAGTCACGAGGTTCCTGGTTGGAATCCCTCACATACAACAGACATGCTTGTGAATTGGTGACTCTAAATTGCCCAAAGGTGTGCATGTGAGTGTGACTGGTTGTTTGTCAACCCTGTGATTGACTGGCGACCAGTCTCTTGCCCAATCACGACCCCGATAAGAAAAGCTGTATAGAAAATGGATGGATGGATGGGGTATAAAATTATGAAAAGACAAACATCTAGCAGGCAGCACTCATAATGATTCACTACCCAAGACATGCTAAATGGTGATGAAAGCTACAATGAGGCATTCGTCCAGGTCTTCTTTCCAGCTCTAATGTGTTCTGGATACTGCTGACTTGGCGCGACTCACCCAAGTCATCAGACACGAGCGGCAGCATGGCTGGCATTGAGAGGGTCTGACTTTGATAGAGTGACCTAATTACCCCGCGGATCTCTCCATGAAAGACTTGCTACTGCTGGCACTAAAACCTGTTATAAGATGGGTCACAGGTTGAAGCCTCGCATGGTGTCCACCAAAACAGCGGATCAAAGCAGTGTGCCAGTGGAGTTGACTTCACAATAGAAGAGCTTCCTGTTGGGGGTAATGTAGGGACGTTAGTGTGAAAAGGCGGTTCAGTACAACATAGGGATACTTAGCTCTCTTGACTTAGCTTTGTTGATCATTATTTACAGTTTTAATGCAAACCACAGTGGGCCTCATATAAGAACCACATGTATGAGCAGATTAGCTCTTAATTCACATGCAAGAGTGGTTAAAGCGCTCATTCACACGATACTTCTAATGCTTTGAAACTGGGTTGAATCACATGGAAGATTAAGATGGGATTTAGCAACAAATGAGTCACTGTTAGCTACATCACAGATCTTGTTGCTATCCATCTCTGTTCTCCCAACATTACATTCAAATCATTTGTTGTCTTCCTTCAGCGTTTACAGTAGTGGAAATAATAACCCTGACCTACACTAATGAGGCAGGTTAAACCGATTTATTTGCAACTCTGGAGTCAAGATCTAAAGAAATCTACTGGACAGTTCTACTTATCAATGAAATGTACAGATGCATGTTAGCTTCAGGCTTCCTCAATTCCCTCCCTTTTTTCTTTAATCTGTGGTAATTTCCCATTTTTTGCTGTCCCATTATACCACTATTGGCACTTTGAAATGTGTTGTTTTTTTGTCTCCCGATTTCAAACGCAAGGACTGGAGAATCTGCTCTACAAAATCCTTTGACATTCCTCTAATTAAACTCTTGTCGGTTATGCAAATGAAAATAAAAATGTCATGAACTCCCCAACAGATGGCATTCATTAAGTGGAATTCCGCAATTTACAACAATTCTGTTGAGCGAAGGATGGTTTTAAAAAGAAAGCTTTAGGATCAATGTTAAAGGCTAGAAAGTCTGAAGATGTATTCGTCTTTGCCTTCTGGTAAACACGTGACTGGATGCTCATTAAAAAGCATGCAGCAGAATCTGCAGAAGAGGATGTCAATTTACAGCCAAGCACTTCTGCTACAGGATTATTGGCTCAACATTCAAACCTTTATTAGTTTGGAGGAGTCCTTTACATTCAAATTTGAAAGACCAATATCAAATCCTGCTATAGTCAACCTCTTATCTTTTTTTTTTTTTGATTCCAGGTGCACACCAAATCCAAATGGTGTCAAATTGAGAGGATTAGTGAGCGAGGAAAAACTCCTTCCACCTAATCCAGCATTTTTTTCTATTCAAGTAACTGTATCAATTTCACACCTTTGATTTGGAGCTTAATGCAGGACTTCGTCTGGAAGGTATAATCACTCACAGTTTGTTCAGGCAATGAATGCTCTACATCATTGCCCAGCATTAAAAACAAACACCTTTTAATGAAGTAAATCCTCCCTGCTTCACGTTGACTTTACCGCCTACACCCCCCCCCCACAAAAAAAGACTTCATATTTCCCTGGGCTCCATCTAATGCCTGGAGCGTCATTCATCAACCCACTTTCAGCGACAGACGAACGGAGAGTGGATAGAACAGAACCATCGTGTTGTTATGGTCTTGGCATCATTCTGCTGCTGCAGTGTTCAAACCACACCTTCCTTTGTCTCCATCCATCACTCTCTAACTCTCCCGTCGTCCCACCTCGTCTCGTCTGAAACCTCGTCTCGGGCTGATTAGGGAGGTAATAGGATGAGAAATGGAACGCTGGCCAAAGCACATCTGCCTCTCTGCAGCTGATTTACATTCTCTTATTGCTTGTGGCTGCTGTGAGGAAACGGTCAAGTGATTTGATGTGAGAGGGGTACCAATCTATCTGCTTTGTTCTGCAAGAGTCCATCTAGAATTGTGCAAGCTTTAACAGTTTCATTTGCAACCTAAAATGCCTGATATCACAGGAGGTTTCTAAAATAATAGCAATGCATATACTGGAGAATATGAGTATTGCAAAAGACGTTGCAACTGTGGTTAGTGTTTTATGTTGTTCTTCACAACCTTACCAAAAGTCATTCTAGATTACAAAAGTTCTTACTCAAAAGGATTTAACTGAAGTACAAGTGGGAGTAAGAAGAAGCCAAGTTGTCCATTCTCAGGTGACAAAGACATAGGGCCGATAAAGGTCAGGAAGTGAGAGCATATTTTCCTGTTGCTCCTCTAATTCTCCCTCGATATCCCTCTCTCCACTTTTGTGTTCCCATGCGTCCCCAGACGTCTGGCTTGTAATCGAGGGAACAATTGCCCCCGTGGCTGGCCCCCACTGCGTAACGAGCTCCCTGCCAAGATAACCGTGACTGTGGCAGCAGAGGAGGGCAGTGGCAGAGTGATAAATGAGCCAGATGTGTTGGAGGCAGCAAGGGGGAGGGGGAGGGGGGGGGAGACTGGCACCAGGATCTGATGGGCTGGCACGGGACTATTGTGTCTGGGCAGAGAGGTGGAGGCTGCTGGTGAGATCCCTGCTGCTCTCTGCTGTGATAAATACACAGTGAAGTGTGATTTTTCATAATGACAGTCTCTGAGGGTGATGAAATCTTTCTCACCGCAATGCAACAGAATGAAACAAGCAGGGCTTAGTGTCTTTTAGGTTTTGGTTTAATTCCTGTGGTTCTTTCAATTTTATCTTTGTTTGAACAGCGGGAGGTTTTAACAGAACGGCGACGCCTACAGACCTTCTTATTGGTTGGTCTTGTACGATTGGATTGTCAGACCATTAAAATTTTTAGCCAATAATCAAAATTTTCCAAAGTCATACACATTTACGATAGACCTCTTAAGCCCTAATAACCATTTCATTGCTCCTGTATCTGCTCGCCAAAGACCTCTCATCACAACGCTCTTCGTCGTCTGGAAGATTCAAAAATATTCGGTTGGAAAACAGATTCACTAAAGAGAGGAAAAAGAGTCCCGTTTTCTTTTTGTAGTTCTACATCCTATGATGATGTAATCACATTGATTTCCCATCAAATATTTGTTACTACGGCTTCTGAAAGGTGACGCATTTAATAATGTGGTAAATATGACATATAATAAAACTTTGACGTCCACATTGGTTGACTGGCGACAACCATATCAAACATGGAGTCCAATGAGAGCACAGAGAGAAACATTTAAACCTAATACAGTTTCAACTACCTTGAAGAGGCAGGATGTATTATTCTCAGACAGGATGTTAAAAATATAGATATCTTTTCATCCTGAAGCAATAATGGTAAAAAATGAGAGAAAAACATGTATTGTAAAAGATTGAGTGAGTAACTGTTTGAAATCTTGCAATATGATGTAATTATTCTCTCTTTCTTGTCTCTAAATGGTATTTTTTTCTATTTCAACTCATCATCTCAAAACGAGTTGCATCCTTTTCCCTGTTGTGAAGCTTCTCTGACATGATTTCCTCAGCTTTCAAACAGTAATCGGTTAGGTTTTGCATCTTTAAATGTTAAGTAGTTGGTTAAAGCCACTCAGTTGAGTCACTCCTGCTAGGCAGAGGGAAGGAAAAACATCATAACTCCCTGCTCCTGCCCTCTCTGATCTCTGTGGGCCGCTCACCGCAGGCCCTCTAATAACAGTCGTGGGGTTATCATCCTGCCAGAAATGAGTACGGCAGAAGCAGCCCCACAGGAACGCTAAAGCCTCACTAACTCGACGGTACAGCATGTTTTTCATCCGGAGAGTGGCTGTGTAAATAGGACAGTCACGCACACGAGCTTGTAAAAGGATGTATACAACAGAGAGTTCCATAGGATGTGCTACACAAGGTTACACTGCAACAAAAACTGAAGTGTTTATAAATGTTTCCTCGAGAATGAAAACACTTTTTTTTTTTAAAAGGCACAAATGTTTCCTTCGAGAATGAAAACACTTTTTAAAAAAAAAAGGCACACATGAATCATCGAGAGCCTGTCTGCCCTTGCTCGCTAAACCCAAGGGGACTTTTTATCACGCTGGTTATGCTCTTTACGAGGACCGTCACGTTGGCTAAGGAGCCGTTTCTTTAATCGAATGTGGAGTGCCTGCGAGAGGAGGTCTTTCAAGTCAATCGCCGGTGAGTCACAGCGTCAAGGTCGAGTTTGTAGGGGAAATAAGGATCTTCAGAGGAAGCATAGCGTGTGTGTGTTCGACAGTCTCACCCATCAATGGATGAAATCATTAACCAGGGTGTGTTATTGTTATTTCCCACATACCTTTCATCACTTCAAATTGTTAAGAAAAGAACCAACCCATCCCAAAAATAGCTTTTCCTGCATGGCCGCTTGTCGCATAATGAGGCCTGAGATCCTGATCTAAATTTCCTTGCATTAATGTGCATCTATTTACGGCGGCAAAGAAGTTGCAGGCGTGAGGAAATGGAAAACTTCCCCTCTGCATATTGCTTCTTCCTGTATAGCGGAAGACAAATGAGAATGGCTTTGTTTTCATGCACCACACGGCAAAACAGCTTTCCTAATTGCACTCTTAATGAAATGCAAACACACACTTTGCACACAGAAAGAAAAAAAACTAAATCCACCACACAGGAAAACAGTAACAGCTGGCAGGAGGACGTTCGCCTCTGAGGGAAGGAAGAGAAAACTGGAAATGTAGAGGTGCCGATTTAAGAGCCAGGGGGAACTCCCTCCCTGCATTCATTTACCTTTCCAAGGAGCAGGAGAAGCACCTGGCGAAACCGCAGCCTCTGGAACACGAAGAGGTCGTACACAGCTGACACAGCCAGCACCGTCACCCCCTGCTCCTTCCACAGCATGCTGGCAGCTGCACACCAAAGGCTGCTCAGCATCCAGCCCCAGCAGAGGGTGGCCGAGCAGCCTCCACATTTTTGGCTCTGAAAGGGCCCACGTGATTCCCTACGGAGTCCGCAATGTCTCATGTAGCAGAGGAGAGACAGCAAGAAAAACAAAGCTGCGCCGACGTCTGCCCTTCCGACCACGCCGGCGACCGCTTCAGTGTGAACCGGGTGGGACGCGAAGAGGAGCCCGGCAAAAAGGCTCCAAAGTCCTCCGCCCAGTAGAGGGCGACTGAAGGCCGTGAAGAGGAGGGTGACGAGGGCGTGGAGGATAATGTTCAGGAGGTGGTAGCCCCAGGGACGCAGGCCATGCAGGGTGTAGTTGAGGCGGAAGGAGAGGGTGCAGAGCGGGCGAAAGGACTTGTGGCTGCCGCTGTGGGTGAGCAGGGTGCCCCAGAAGTCGTCATAAAGGATGTTGGTCCACGGAGTCTCGGGAAGGAGGTCCTGGTTGGTCTTGATGGCTCGACTACAAGGGGCAGAAGAAAGAAATTGTTATTAATCATGATGCTGGTACACCTTTTATTTTGTATCTTCTATGTTGATAAAGTTGTGCGATTTCCATTCTCCCCCCCCCCCATACACCTCAATCGGACCAACACTGGGCTATGTGTGTTTTGAGTATGCACCGAAGTTCCTGTGCTGGGCTTTGACCAGGAAGTTGACTTGCATAGATGTGTAGAAGAAAGCCAGGGAGAAATCAAGCCAAAGGTACACATTTTATGTCGAGTCAGCAAAAGGACTTATTGAGGTACATGCATGGAAGGAAAAGCATTAGCGTTTATTTGAAGAGGTATTCCTTTTCCAGTTGGATGAAAATAATGCAGATGAAAGCCGTGAGAGTGTACTGGAACTGAACACAAAAGTTGGTGGCCAAAGCAATAAACTAGAAGTTGTAAAGTAAAGCTTGTGTAGCAAGCAAAGAGTAAGCCCTTTAATACAAAAGTGATCATGTTTTCAAATTATAATGAAGACGGAAAGATGATATAAGCTTTTATGTAAATCAAAACATATTCTATATCATGAAAGAAAGCATCTGTAAGTACACACGCCACAGAGTGACTCATTAAAAATATGCAGCCAGGTGGGTATTGTTTCTCTTTCACTCACACACACGACATGCACATATGTCAGGTACCTACACACACACACACACACACATACACACAGGTGTGGTTTCACAGCCCCCGAGGCTGCTGTGGATTCTCATAATTAGCCGATCATTACAGAGGACACGAGCTGCATTCATGTTCACTCACCGACTGCAACAAATGAGGCTCGCCACAGGGATTAAGAGTGATGAACGGCTGGCTGCTCCGTCAACTCAGAGCAGAGAGGGAGAATCTCTCCCCCCCCCCCCCCACACAAGACGAAAGATTATTTACAAAAAAAACAATCTGAGCTTTGATCAATGGCAAAGCTGGCATGGATAAGAATAACTTAACAAACGTTGTCGAGATGGGGTGCTGGCTCAGGTATAGGAGGGAGAAAGATGACAGAGAAGATTGGATCTGGAGATCAACCCGGAGTTCAGTTTGAATGTTGATGCTCTGTGCTGCAACTGATAATCGATTAGAAGATCAACAGAAAATCAATTTCTGTTTGCATCATGAACTTTTCTTTTCAAATATTGAATCACACCACCTTCATGGCCATCTTTCTTCTCCAGGCTCGTTTACAACAAGAGGTGTTTCCATGCGTGTGCATGGAGCACCAGAGAAGGAAAAGGACAGCGACAGGGGGCCGGCCGGGGGACTTCCTTTGTCTGGAGATTGTAACTTAGTGCTCAGTGCATAAAGAAGAGGGAGGGAGGGAGAGGCAGAAGGAAAGAGGAAGATGGAGTTGCCAGTCTGTACTGTAGGCGGCGAGCAGGCAGGGAAAGGCGGAAAATGAGGAAAGAAAAAAAAAAAAAGAAGCACAAACTGAAAGTGCATTCAATCTGGTGTCGGGGCGAGAATTGTTTAATGCCTTAATCCCACTTTAATTGTTTTTTCCTCCGAGCGTACAGCCCTGTCATCGCGTGAGCTATGGTAAATGCCTTCATTTCCCAGGATTGTTCTCCATCAGGGAAAGGCAAGTGTGTGATTCTCAGGCTGTAAGTCCAGCAAGCCAAAGCGGAATTCTCCCCTGTCCGATATTTCAGAGGAGCCGGTGCATTACATCATTAATTCCCCCCCCACACACACACTTTATTCCCTGTAGCTCCACAGTGAGCTGATATTTATAAAACACTTCACAGAACCAGTATTTAAATGGAATGATTATCAACGCTGAAAGTTTTATAGCAGCTTTAAATGAGTCGTAAAGAGGATTCAGCTTTCTCACATTTCAACACTGATTCTGCTAAACACACATAAAAGACTCAAAAACATCCACCAAAAAAACTACAAAGGCAGCCATGTTTTCTCCACTTTCCCCGTCCCTTCAGGCAACAACAGCTCTCTATCAAATCTAAACATGGCTGGATTCACCCTCACCCGGCTCCCTTGTGTCCCTCAGCATGCCTCGGATCTCAACTCTCTCTGGTGATAAATAATTGAAATATTCAAATCAGCGCCAACCACTCATCTCCCTCCCGTGCTCCATGCCCTGCACCAGAGGATGAAAAGAATGCATTTGGGATGAGGGTCTGAATATAAAACTGGTGTGTGTGTGTGTGTGTGTGTGTGTGTTTGTGCCTGGAAGAGCCAAACGCATGTTAAGGTGTCCGTCTTTGTGTTTGTGAGTGTGTGCACATGTGATGGCTTCATTGAGACCTGTCGCTGCAACCGTGCAGATAGAGTGCTCTCCTGTAGTGATTGCTCTTACAGAAGGGGGTCTTTTGTATTCAGCCGCCGTATGTGGGGCAGGCGGGCGGGCAGGCAGGCAGCAGAAGGGGTGGGGGGGTGGGGGGGTGCAACTCTATTCACAATCCTCAAAGTACAGGACGGGTTTGGTTCTTTTCAGTTTTCGTATTTTGTGGGGAGGGGGAGGTGAAATCAGAGGTATTTCAATCAGGGGGTTTGAAAAGAGACATTAGGAAGGGTGTTTTTTTTTGTAAAAAAAAAAAAAAAAAAAAGGGTGAGGTCTTCTTTCACCTGTCCACTGCTGTTAAGAGGACAGAGAATTGGCTGTCTGTCTGTGTTTGGGTTTGTGTCTTTTCAATATGCAAATGCAGCACTCCACCACCTCCCAAACAGTGATCTCACCACCGCGGATGTGCTTCATGGGCTGTGCCTGCTTAAAAATGCATACTGTGGGCCTCTTTCAGGGGCGGCAAAAATATGAGGGACAATTCCTACGCACTGATTAATATGTAAATGTGACTTTTAAGCCATTATGTGTTAGTATATTAGACACAAAAGGAAGGAGGGCTGGTCGACGAAGAAGAAGAAGAGGAGGAGAGAGGAGTGAATGGAAGCAGAAATAGAAAATGCTGCATCCTCACAACACTTCAAAGGTGGAGCAGAACTGACAGGCAGATGTGTATCCATTGTTTGCCCACCCAATTCTGTCAGGACTTCTCTTCATTATTTATTCTCACTTTTCTATTTTCAGGACAAGTGAAATAAACTGTACACCCCCCCCTTCTCTCATCCCCACATTTCCTGTATTAACTGTACGATCTAATATAGATAAAGGCCCAGAAAATAGTTATTTACTAAATACTCCAGCTACAGTTTCCCTTCCTCCATCCCTCCTGCCCTGATTGTTGTCCCATAATATCTCTCAGGAGGAAAAGGGGCCACTAAGAGACTCTGACGTTTCCTCTCAGATACACCCTCTGCCCCCTCTTAAAAGAGTCGTTTCCTTAAATGCGTCCTTTCAAGGTTCAGTTTACAGATTTCAGTTGACAACTTTCTGCACAAACACACCACACACTTCACTCCGGAACATAAATCCCTCCCCCGCTCTGTAGACTCGTTGAATAAACTGACTTCTTTTTTTTTTTTTTTTGTTTAAATGTTTGTGTGTGTACTATTACATGAGCATCGATACTAGCTGCGATGCACTTCCGAGTCTGTTTTTAAACATACTCTCTCCTCCAGCATGCTCCACTCTACAGTATAAACTACCATCACTTAACATAATCAGGAGCGGCTCAATTACAACCTTTCTAGCAGAGTGTATCCTCCTGCTCCCTGAAAGCTTTAATGAGATGAATTAGCCGAAGGTTTTGAAAACAAAACTGCTCATGTATACTCGACTGGTCAATATGTCATGAAGACATGTTTGTTTGGACCCTAATAAGACGGTGACCTTTTCCACTGATGTCACACTTTTACAGAGAATTAGAGGCTCAGATGTTGTTTTCAAGTCACACTGCTGCTGAGCTTTGCAAAGCTTTTTAACCATGGAAATCTGACCAATTAAGAAACTCTGCTTTGAGGCGCTGGTAGCCCAGTGGTTCGTGCACAGCTGCTCATGCCCCATGTATAAAGACTGTGGTCCTCCAAGCTGACAACCTGGGTTCAGATTTCGGCCTGCTTGTCATTTGCCGATCATCTCTCCCCTATTTCTGACTCTATCCAATGTCCTGTCTCTAAAAAATAAAGACAAGAGTCCAAAAATAAACCTTTAAAAAAAACACTGCTTTGTAATTGATCCGCAACTGAAACAACCCTTGATAGCTAAAACCAGCGCGATGTAACGCAATGTCAAGATAAAAACCATATTGTTAACTGATTAGCTTCCACTGCGCAGATTAGCATTCAGCTACTTCCTTGCTCAAATTAGAAAGTGTAACACAATATGTGAGAAAAGTCAGCTAGTTTCTTAGCTTACATCACCGAAAGGAAGTGATTCATGCTTCTACATAGAGAACAATATGACGCTGTGTGCTCTTAGCAGTGACAGTTTTTCTGTTAGCAGGCTTTTAGCCATAGATACATTTGAGAAATATCCTACATACTTGGCTAGCTAATTCTTAAGTTAACCTTGCAGTTGAAGCCAGGGTTGAATGCCTTTCCTCTGAATTGTGTATCACTATCAGGGGGGTAATGGCTAAGAAGTAGTTTAATGCTAACGTTAGCTGTCAAATGATGCTAGCTAATGGAATAACCAATGTGTTGCTTGTTTTCCATTTAAATATGGCCCTATGTTCCTCCACATGTACACTATCCATTTTTATCCAGCTGCTGATCAATGGTGAAGCAGCAAAGTGATAATTATGTATCTGATTCTGTATATTTTTTAAAACCTTCCAATTGCTCACTCCGTGTAAATGAGTCGTGTCCATCCATCCTTTTCTCTTATTTTATTTTGAATTGAACATCATGATTCTCTCAGTATCCTCCTTCCATCTTACTCCCTGAACTTTGTCATGGCAACTTTTCTTCATTTCTTTCCCTTTATCCTTTTTTTATCCTTCTACTTTCCCGTAGTAACTCATCTCCAATGGTCTGCTTTAGCACCAAGCCGTTTTTAATACCCCTCGTCTGGACCAAATCTATTACATTTCCATCTCCTGACTGAGCAATCCGAGTGCTAATTAAGCACAAAGACAGAGCAATGCGGCAGACAGGCCTATTCACACAAAGCTAATCTTGAGCTGGTGCACCGCTGAAGTAAACACGCCGCTGATGCTGCCGGCTTTGTGCGGGGAAAAACAGGAACACGGATGATTAAGACTATAGAAAGGGGGGGGAAAAACATCCATTCTGAAGGGACAATACAAATCCATATCACCACAGCCCAGAGGCTCAGGTGGAGCATGTCTGATTACAGAGCTTACACCTTTATAAACAAGTCAAATGAGGCTTGGATCAACGTCTGTTTAGCATGTTTCCCATTCTTACAAGAGATATAAGCAAAGACAAAGATACATGTCATCCCCTCTGTTTCTCTTTTATTCTAGTTTCTGCAAAATAAGATGTTGTCTTTGTCAACTCTGCACATTTTCTTTGACTTCGGATTAATTTTTTTTTATTAATTCCAAAAATTCAAGATACTATAGACTAACATAAAGTCATTTTTTAGTGTTCTTCCTTGATTATTCATTCCAATCTCTAAACATGTAACATAAATTATTCTCTGAATGGCTTCTCCTGATTTATACAAGAAGAAATGCTAAATAATTTACTAACAAAAATCAAATGTATTGATTTCACCATCAAGTAATCCCGCCTCTTATGCATTAGCATACAGAATCAAGCCTCTCATTGCATCGACGACCAATTATTGATCTCACAATCATTAAGAGTGTGTCACACCTGCATTATTAGTGGAATACTGTGTCAGTTCATTAAAAAGAGGCAGAGAGAGTGTGTATGTGTGTGTGTGTGTCGGGGTCCAGATCACCTATGTGTTAATCCAATACTAACAGGATTAGAAAGTGAGTTTCAGAGACATGCATGGAGGTCGGGGGTTAAGAAGTAATCTCATTAAAACTTGTGTGTGCGATCGCGGCGGCTCCACACTTGGGACTGCAAATGTCCGATGCCACCGTATGTAACCTTCATGAAGCAGTGTGTGAAGTTGGCAGGAAAGCAGTTTTTTTATGGCTAACACCGCAGCTGGTTGACGATTAAAATCCCATAAATTTCACCTCAATGGTCACTCCAGCCGGGCGGGCGTATTGTGCTGAACCACATGAGGCGGGAGAACACGTGGAGATGATCTTTTTTTTTTTTTTTTTCTTCTTTAATCTGCAAGGTACCCATCCATCACAGTGCAAGGTTGAACGATCATGCGTGAAGCCATTACGCTCGCTGGCTGGCTGGCTGGCTGGCTGGGCCCAAGTGATTCATTCATTGGCTGATTATCAGCTTGTTATAATCCTGTCAGTATGTGGCCACAGCACGAGGCAAGGCAAATTCAGGGAGGGGATGATGATGATGAAAGAGGAGGCCGTACAATAAAAGTGAAGGAAAACTCTAGAAACCTCTCACAAATACTTTCCCTGCTTAAATCATTAGACGGCCGCGCTTAAAGACGTTATTTAATACAATATTTCCCTTTTTTTTTTTTTATCAACGCCTTCTATCTGTTTAGTTTCTGTATCTCTAGGTTGAAAGGTCAGGAAGTAAGCCTCGAGGGTGTGTCCAAACATCCTACGTCAGTGACACTGCTGGTAGAACAATACCCCAGACCAGAAGTGGCACCGCTACTTTCCCACACTCCGTCCCACGCCAAGCTGGCACAGGGGAAAGTGCAAAAAAAAAAAAAAAAAAAAAAAAAAAAGAAAAGTCCAGATAGCATTCATAAAAATTCTGACATACTGCCAGTGGCTGAGTTGTGAAATGATTTACGAGTGGGCATGCAGAGGCTCTTCGCTTTTCCTAGTGAGAAATCTGACGCTCATTGGCAGATTTTAAGATGTTTCTTTTCCGTCGTTCTAAACGTGTGAATGGTGATAAAAGTGCACTGAAAAAATCTTAACATTTCATCTTTTTTTTTTTTTTTTTGTCTGTGACTGAAATTACCCACTGGCTCACTTTGTATTCAAGGCACTAACCTATATGGCTGTTCTCGCCTGCTCACTTCACTGCATCTATCTTTTCATTGATTAAAAATAGCCCATCCTGCAGCTCACTGCGATGTTCCCAAGGGTGCAGAACAACCAGCCAGACGTTTGGCTCAAAGAAAAGAACAGACAAAAGACTTTTTTTTTAAGGATTATTTTCTGAGAAATTGCTATTTTAAACTTTACAAGAGATAACACGATTTGAAAAAAAAAAAAAAAAGCAATCTAACATAATCCACTATTTGAAGAAGTTTGCTGTGCTTTCACAAACACAGCAAAGGATGGAGTTTAAAGTCTTGTATTTTAAGCATGAAATATGTTTAGCACAGGAAAAAGAGTGAAAAGAGTGAAATGATCTGACCCCTCGTTGCCCCCAACCACCATCTCAGTTGATGTTAAGGCTCTATTGTACTTCATCACCTGAATTCAACACTGCATCCGAACAAAAACACTAAAGGACACCATCCAGGAAAGATGATCGACAAGAACCAACAATGGCATTTTTTTTCCTCAGTTGGGCCACTGACTAATGTGTTGTTAGGGTTAGAAATTGCTGGTTTACTTTGAGGGTATGATTGTATACTGACCTTCCTGCACAGCCAAACAACTTAATTACACCAATGTTTAAAAAACAACTGGGATGTCCAAATTCTAATGAATAAACTAACAAAATGACCTGAAGTGACCCCATCCATTTACATTGCTTATTCTACAAAAAGTCCTTAACATGCACATCTACACACACATGCAGTATTCCCTCTTGCATGAACACACACTGGGGTTAAGGGCATAGCTGCTATCTGTGCTGTTATCAAGCAGGACAATGAAATATAAGTATTTATTGGAGATATAATTACTAGCCATCACTGAAGTCCAGCTGTTTTAGTTTCGTCATAAGGCTGCCCCAATGTTCAACTCATACCTGATTAAGATAAAGTCTCCCCTACATCCTCACCCTGTCCAAGCAACCAATCAGGAGAAACAGATTTCTTCCGGGGGCTGTGGGCTTCAAAGAGGCTGAAACAGTCTGAGCTACGCAACAGGAAGTTGGCCGTCCCTCTTTTGTCAGGCCAAGGACTCTCTTTCATGTCCCCCATGAAGCCGGTTTCCTGATTAGCAGCACAGTTTAGTCCAAAAGAACCCATGGTCAACTCATTGTTATTATTATAAGGTGAATGTGTGCTGTGCAACTTATTGATGACTTCAAGGTATTACATCTGAAAAGAATCAACTGAAAGCCTGTCGAGTTTGGCAGCCTGAAAGCAAACCACACTGGTAAATGGAGAACATTTTAAACACTCACAAAGCTGCGATCTGAAATGATTATTTTGAAAAAAAAAAAAAATGGCTGATTCAACTCAAAAGATGAAGAAATCATGAATGCTTCTTACACAGGCTGAGAAATACAACATAACTCAACTTCTGCGGCTTGCCAGAATAACCACCACATTTCCCAGTCATCAAATAAAAAGCAAAAAGCAAGTTCAGCAATTTGATCTTTTTCTATTTTCTCAGGACTGAGGCAGTGCAAGGATTATTTCTAATACTTTGTAAATCCCAAATTTCATCAAGTGCAAGATTATATTAACTCTTTCAACAACATACCCGTCTGTAGGCGAAGCTAAGCTAATTGTGTTCCTTCCTTACTTTATACAACATCAAAAGACATGAGAGCGGTAGCTGTCCTAATTTTAACTCGGATAAACATGAATTTACACTTCACAAGAGTAATTACAATTGATCCATTTTTATTATACTTCTGTTTGTAAAAAAAAAAAAAAGAGATCAACCTAATTATTGAACCCTTCCTCTATTTTTCAGCCGATTGATTGCCGAGTATTTATCTCCATCTAAGTGACTGATTGATCACTTCCCATTAGCTGGTCGCACAAAATAGAGGTGATCTGACAACAATGCCACCACTGCCGCCTCAGCTAAAAAGAAATCCAAGCCCACCGCAGCGTTCCCCTGAGTGATGATGTCAATAAACTGCTGTGATGAATCCTCTGCTTCACTAGGAGGGAAGGCTATTGGAAATCGATAGCTAATAAAACTAATGCTTTACTTTCCCTCTGGGCAGACACTGTAAAGTGAAAGACAGGGTTGGGATCAAGTGGATCAAAACTTACACTGGAAAAAAAAAAAGCTGTGTGATTGGAGATTTTATACAGTAACATGACAAAATAGCTTTAACTACAGACACACACGATGTATTGTAACTCCCTCAGTTTGCAGAGCAGCAGCTTGTAGAAACATTTTTGGCTGACAAGTTTCCAAGCAGACCTGCCGCATAGCACAGTTCTACTTTAATGAAAGCAAAATGTGTGAATGCAATCAAACAGTTAAACACTTGAGAAAGAGGTTTAGCGAGTGTACAGTTCAGTTCAACAGCAAATTAAAATTTCACACCTCAATAAAAACCCAACAGACCACCAGGACCTGTCTGGAAAAAACAGAGACGCTTACATTTAGTTTCGTTTCTCTGTTATATATTAAGTCAGGAGCTCTTAATTTGATATTCATAGGTATTGTAAAAAGTCTCACCCAATAAATATGCCTACAGCATGGTTCTGTGTCTGAGCATTCACAGGGAAAAACACATTTATATGAGCCAATGTCCAGAAGCAATGCACGCTGAGAGTTTTATGGGGTTTCTAAAATCCTTGGCTGCCGTACAAACTCAGCTCTTATCAGTGAAATGGTTGCCAACTTTAACACCCTCTAGCCATCCATTTATCCATCCATTGCACCAATGGTGGCCAAGCGAAAAATCACCTCTGGCATGTTACAAGAAAACAAATGAGCAGCCAATCAGTGCGTCCAAAATTCTGCATCCAGTTTGGTGTTGACAGTTGATTAGGGTGTCTGACCGTGGACGGGTAATTAGGGTGGCCCTCACTGAGTCGCCTGCATACACAGTGATAAATGTGGTGCTTGATTATAAATGTAAGTGCTTTTCCAGGATTTTTCCAAACAAAACACACTACACTAGCGTTTGCAGGCTGGGGTAATCATCCACAATGCTAGAAAGACATTGCTGTTTCACTGCTGGACGTAATCCTTACATATAAGAACTGGTATTTTTCATTCAAAATTAGAGCTACCAGTTGAATAAGAGAAAAACGTGATATATTCTGTTTTATCTGTTTGAATTCAAAATGTGTCGTTAGTGTAGCCAGTTAATCTTCCATTGAATGTTTCGAAATATAAATATAAGAATGACGACAATTTTGCTCTACAAATTTACACAATCAGAATTAAGATACTAAAATGGCTAACAGCACAAAGAGTGACATGTAGTTGAAAATGAGTGATTTCAGACACAGCCATAGTTTCAGATTATGCTTCTTGGGCTGTGTGTTAATATATTCAAACTAAATATTTGATACACTTCCTTGAAAAGCAGTCATGTTCCTGTAATACAGAATAGTCTGCCAAGGGTGTTATGACAACCCCAGTGGCATGCCTATTTCACTATCACAAGCACGTGACCTGGTGTTATTTTGAGCACCAGGTACAACTCATTTTTCCTTTTTCTCTTCCCCCCCCCTTAATTCACTGCTCCCCCTGCCTCTTCAATCAATTCCGCTGGCCTACTTCCAAAAAGAGCTGCAGGTGTTAGCACAGTGACCTACAAAAACGTGAACCGAGAGCCACCTTAACTCATCATTATGGAAATCCCCCTTCTACATTAGAACACTGAAGACAAATAAATTATCTGGCATTGATGCCTCTCTATGGGAATAGATGAAAGTTGATTGGGCGTGAGGGTCGTCAGTGTTCTGGGCTCACTCGTCCCCTTTGTCCAGCTGTGTAATTTGCATCAACAGATTTAAACTAGAAGACAGGGATAAAGTAAAGAGTACGTTTTCTCCAACATGGATTAAGATTCCATATTTTGTGGTACGGGCATGTTCCATGAAGACCAAACTTTTGATCAAACTTCAGAGCTCCTTCGAGAAACCGCATCATTTACGATCTGCTGCCGAGATTGTAATGAAGACGACTTAAATTGCCGATGACAAATCGTGGAGCCAGAGGAGGATCTGAGCGTTGCAGCGCTGCCAAGGGAGCAGCTGGAGAAACAAAGCAGCATTCTGTTTCTGCTCAAAAGCCTTCTGTCTCTGATTAGACAAAAAAACACTTTAATGCTCCACCAGAATTGGTTTGTAATCCGATCCGCAAATTAAAAAATGCCGCTATTTAGAGAATGCAGAGGATTTCTGCTTTCATGTATGGAGAGAATTGGTATAAGTTGTAGAAAATTTAAAAAAAACTGCAGTGCAGGGGAAGCGGGGCCCACTTTCTGCTTTGACAGCTTTCAGTGGTCAGATTCACATGCAGCATTTGTAACAGCCAAGTATGCTGCGCTAACAGACCGTACAGAACTGTATCCAATCCAGAAGGGGCCTTCCTTTCTTCTGCCGTGACCGATTGTCACATTCCAGCATTAGCTCGAGAGAAACGGCAGCCATAGAGGGGTACCAGAGAGGCCTACCCAAACCAAATCTGTCTTCTTTTCAAGGATCGGTGCTAATTATCTAAGATCTTTTCAAATTCTGATCTGTGATCTGTTGAACACGGCTGGTACATTGAAACCATTTGCCTGAACTCGACTCTCACATTGGAACAAATAGAGTCATCGCTAAAGTGCAAACCCCAACCATTTGACCCTTAACTTGGGACAACGCTTAACTTAAATAAAGTCATTCTAAGATGCACAAGTCATGTTTTTGACCAATTCTGAAACATCTTACCACAGCTAATATTACCAATGGATCCAATAATAGCAAATCTTTAAAGCTTTTGAACTAAATAATAATATAACAAAGAGTACGGTCTAGCTTTGCTCTCTTTGTAAAGGTCCTTCAGATAACATTTGTTATGAATTGTAACTATACAAATAAAGACTGATTGATTTAACTTAAGACCAACAGAATCCAGTATAATGATAAAATGTTGAGGTTGAATGTTATCCAAGTTTGACAAACTTTCAGCAGGAGCTCCAAAATATATGGCTCATTTTAAAATGCTGCAGGAAACACCATTATGAAACCATCAAACGCATCATATAACATAATAAAAGTACCATATTCTCCTCTAAACGGGACTTGAGGGACCAGCAGACATGATGTCATGCGACAATTTCTTGAAATTTAAGTGTAGGACTGGTTTACAAGTGAGTCCAGCCAAGTTTCATTTTGTAATCCAGCATTTTTATGGAAGTATCGAGTAGGGAATCTGAACACACCCTCGTAATTTTTACAGTTAACCAGGACTCACACAAGGTTTGGCTTTGACTTTAAAGTTTGCAAATTAGCCTAGCTTAGCACAGAAAAGGAAACAGTTAGCAAAATCCATTTCAAAGAACATCTCAAACTAAAAATAGCAAGTGATACTGAACAATTGGTTATGAACCACACAATTTCTAAATATTTCTGTTTTTGTTTAGGTACAAAATACTACCAGGTAAGATTTTGGGGTGGTAGCAGGTACATTTCTTCATCTTCAGAAACAGCCTTGCTAGCTGTTAGCCTGTTTCCAATCTTTGCATTGAGCTAAATTGGCTAAATGCTGTTAGCTTCAGATCTGCGCCACAAGAATGATAGTTGTATCTCTCCTTTCAATGAACAATCTACAACCATAACATTTCCCCAAAAAATATAAAACTAGTACTATAACATTTCTAAAGCTTCCCAAAAGATTATACAAAGTAAGCTCTTCAGAAAATATAAGATATCAGGTCTCTCCATGTCTGTGTTAAACACTGAGTGAAAGAAACACTTGTAACTTCAGATAAATGCTGCCGGTCATACCTGGGGAAAAAAGCCAATGGTGTTCAGATGAAATTGCTGTTGTTTACCACCTCTATCATGAATTGACTGGATGTGGTATCACTGTAATGAACAAGCCTTGGGGGGAAAAAGAACTCTGGATTTTTCAATGAAATGCAGGTAGCTCAATGAGATGCTACCGCTACACTCAATGGTAACCTCCAATCTGTCTGCTATCTGTTTCCATAGAGCAGAGATACAAATCTTTAACAGGGTAGCCTTTGGTTATTTTCCTTAACTCAAGCTCACATTAAAAAGAATGACTGATTGCCCTGGAAGCTGAATATCTTTCAGGCAGAAGCCGACAAATCAAAGTATTGACAGAATTGAAGCCGCCTGCTGGGTTTTTTCGACTCAAAATGAAAGAAAAAATACATCAGAGGGCTCATACAAACTGGCCATGTTCTTATCAAAAAGCAAAACATGAATAATTCATTGACCTTCAGTCCAGTCCACCAGATTAAAAGACTGAAATCACAAATTGAAAGGGTAAAGTATGAAGGAGAAAAAAAAGACTATGAAGCGTGGTCCACCCCCGAAAATGCATCAAAAATAAATTACAGTGTTGCCATATCTCATCATGAAAGCACTATACGCATGCATGCAGCCGCTGATCCATGAGTATCAAAATGACTCTGAGAAACGCATTTTATTCAGTAGAAAGATAAATACAGTGGCTGGTTTATCTCGAGCTGACTGGAGCGGGAAAACAGCCATTATTAAATGCAGATTTCTCCCATTTATCAAGGTCGACTCGCTTGTGGTCAGAGCTGCCATGTTTACTTTCGCAGTGATTCCCCTTATCTCCAGTTAGCTCAGAGTACCTGAAAACCAGCTCCTGATCCCAGTGCAGAAACAGAGAGGGGGCTCAGTTGTCCCCTTCTTGAGATGGGTGAGCGGACTATTGAGCAATACTTGCACGGGCATTCATCAACATGGGAAAATTGACTTAAATGTTTCCTGACCCTGCCTGGAAAATTAAGCAGGATAGTTAACTTGAAGGATGATGTGCTTTACGGCTCTAAACACAGAATAATTACCCTCCAGCCGAGCCAATCCTGAGTGAATTGGTGTTTCGATTGGGCAGGAACTGGCGCACCACAAAACTCAAAACGGCGGCTATATACCATAAAACAGGAAATGAAAAAGTCAAATTGCCCTTCTTTTGAAACATGCTCTTTTAAAAAAAACACACTGTCACCAATACCGTCTATTTCTAACCGTCTACTTATGTCATCACTCCTCCAAATAGCCCCCCATTGTGACACAGTAAAGTGCTGCCAAACAGCACAGCTCTACTGAGACCTCCACACTTCCTCTATCTGTGTTGTGGAGTGTGGTTTCCACTTTTAGGCGCTTATCGGGAGGAAACAGGAAAAGGAGAAAGGCTATCTCTCTCTGCAGAGTAAATCATGTGGATGGGAATGAAATGGTAACATTTATAAATAAAGAAAAGTGTGAAACCAACTTGGACAGATGACAAAAATGTATTAAATGTATTCCACACAGGAATTAAAAACACATTTAATCACTGCACTAATATCGAAAGGATCATAAATTACAGCAGTGGAATCTAAAATCCCTCGCATTGCTTTCATGTGAAGTTCTATTTTGGGATTTTTTTCTTTTAAAAACCTACTAATGGTCCTACTGCAAAGACATTAAGGGAATTAAAATACCAGCTCTAACACTCTCTAGTGATAAAACCTACAGTACAATAACTTCACTTCTTCTTCATCTTAATATCAAACACTGTAACCGAGTTAAAAGTAGCAGCCTGTGTCATCTGATCTCTGCTGAACTGTAAATCCTTCAAACCCTCACACCGACTCCCTCAATCTCCTCATCTCAGGTTTTTATGAGGTGAGAAGCACAAATGGATTTCTCTCCCACACACACACACACACACACAAAGACACACACAGATCGGGGGTTCTATGTTAGGCCCTGTTCTGACCCAGAGAGTTGTATGCATATTAGTATATTTTACAAGAGTTAGCTGGAGCAGCCAGGCGTTAAAAATGGGCAGAGTGTGTGTGTGTGTGTGGTGTTCAGCTTTAGGGTTCAGCGCCAAGGTTGCCCTGCTAATGAATCTCTTATTGATTGTGTGAGGTGCCAGGCACTTATGTTATAATCAGGGCACAGCAGAGTCTCGGTGCACCATGCTGAGATGAACAGGAGCTTCAAAACATGGCATAGAGCGATTTACCCCTTCATGTTCAAGGTCAAACAACAACATCATTTTACAGTTTTTCTTCATCTTCAAGAGCTCTTTTTTTTTTTTCCAACTTCGCTTGAGGCACATGGCTCCAGAAAAAAGTGACATGCTATTGTGATTTTAACAGCAGACACAGCTAGGTTGGAAAGCAGAAGTTTATTACTGTAATAACCTGAAATTACATTTGGCTTTGATGGTTGCCTCAATTCCATGTTAACCGTAAACACAGTACCAAGAGTATTAATTAATTATTCATTAAATAAATATAGCCTTACTTTTTTTTCAAGATAACCAAAAAAGTATAAAATTATCCCCAAATGTCCAAGTTAGTTGGAAAACCACGGATCTTGCAACACTGGCTCCATCCTCTTTTAGCTATACTGACATCTGTCAATGCATGTGAAAAACACAAACACCCTGAAATAGAAACAAACAGGCACTTCGGATTCTGAAGAGCGACCTGATGAAAGTCAGATCTAACTTCAGAGTGTTTTCAAAGTCAGAACTGTTACAAGCTGTAGTGAAATACGAGCGCTTTGTCATGTGCAGCAGAAAAACACGTTTGATTTTCTGTTCTGACAGCTGTTCTTGGCCGGGGGTAGAAAAAAAAAAAAATCCACAGTCCCTGAAACACGATACTAAATGGCTATTGATTACAAAGGGAAGAAAGGGTAACTGCTTGCAATATGTGCGATTCCAAAGCTTTGGTTTGGTTTTGAATTTCACCCCAACTGCGATCTGTAGTGTCAGAAGTCCTTCTGGTGGTTTAAAGGAAGGATGTAGATGCCAGCATCCAAGAGTAATGCAACGCCACAATAAAAGAGCTTTGCTTACAAAGTGAGCTTAGTGCAATAAGGATGAAATTCAACCCCATGCTGCTTGCACAATTGTGAAGGGTTTCAGTTAGTAGAGAGCGTGTTGACGATGCTCATGTTAGCCGGATAAGAAAGCGGTTTTCTCTCTATGTTTTGTCGGTGGTTGGAGGTTATCATCCTTCCGAATCTTGCTTTGGTATAACATGACTAATCTTGGGCCTTAGCATGTCTATCTTGATAAACATGTAGGCCCTAGTCGTCCATGGATACACAGTGTTTTGGGATCCACATATGGTGTGTATGCAGGGAGGGTCGTGGGACTGAGGTTTGGCCATCTCGTCTTGGCAGATAGGACGGGTTGACTGTGGCTTGTGAAGCATTAGGGCCAGCCAAGGGTTAGCAGCAACCTATAGTACATCACTAGGGCTTCATGGGACAAGGGGGCAAATGCTAAAAATATACTAGCCTACTCCAAACTTTGCCTTTCACTTCACTAGAGGATACACAATATAAGGCCTGAAATTAAATGAAGACCCAACCCAACCTTCTGCATTACTGAAGTGGAGATGGAAAACCTTGGAACTTGCAGAAAGGATATTATGTTTATTTTAACAATCCATTTCATAAAATGTTCTGGATTTCTTTTTTTTTTCTTTTTTTTAAATGAAGCAGCTTTGTGCGTGCTTCAGTAACCTTTCATAACGAGGAAGAAGCCATGCCAGCTCTCTGTTTGCCAGGAGACGGTTTTTTCCTGCCCCAATAAGGATTGTTTAAAAATTGGAGCTCATCCCAGCACAAGAAGATAGGCTTCAACATTTCATCCTCGGTTTTTCAGCACATCTTCTGCCATTTCTTTGCTTAAACACGGAGTCAGAAACCATTATAAACCCAAAGAGAAATTCAATTCAACTCATTCAACATACTGGGATCATGACTTAATTTGTGGCTTTAAAGCAGTTTAAAAGCCGCGACATCTGCAGAGTTGACCACTAAGTGCTTTCAGGAATAAAGTCTGCAAGTAATCAAGATGAGACTCTTTGCTCCCGCCTTCCTATTGTTTGACTGATAGTCCCAGCCCTCCACCACCAAATCTGAGGAGGCTACTGGCTGCAAAAACAAAATGCATAACTCTTTCTGTGGCCAATGAGTAAAACAGTTATCCTTTTTGTGCAAAATCGTGATTGAATGCCTTTTGCCACAAAACCAGCCAAAGTGACTATCCATAAACACTAGTTTTACTCAGCACATTGTTCACTTACCTCTCTACCTAAAGGCGGTGACATTTCCTTAGCACTTAACAGTGTTAATTTCTCCTGACGGACAACAGCTTTTCCCCTCACTTCTATCACACATTCAACACACAACTCAGTCAAAGAGGGGTCGCTTACTCATCTCATTGGCCTACTTCTTCCCCCCAATATTTATCTGCTCCAAGCACATACTGTTACTTAAATAGCCCCAACACAACTAGGGCACATGTTTTGAATAATTATTCAAGAGGAGGCACAGGGATTCCTGCCAACATGGTGGGCCACAACCAAACAGTAAGCCTTGGGGGGGGGGGGGGGGGGGCAACCCCATATGAGATAGCAATTAAGAGCTTTTATGAAAAACAGAGATGATTCAGCAATGACATGCTTTTGTTGAAACACAATTAGATACGTGTTTCAAATGTGCCAACCCATGTTCACCCAACGATATCAATGTTAAAACAAGCTATAGACTTAGGTTTTGTCCATTTTACAGTCGTAAATGAAGTACAAGGTCAATTCTGCCATTCAATTCCAGTGTTTCCCACAGAACGACAAGATACCTTAGGGGTGCAGGAGATCAACACTTCAGCTCCACTGAAACAAGTTGGAAGATATTTCTACTTAAATCCCCAGAGGGACCATAATGCATTTCTCAGTTGCGTATAGGGTGCCTGACTTGATTGGTGTCACAGATGTTTTAGAAGGCAGGGCTGAAAATGCTAGAATCCACTTAGGATGCATTTCATTTACAGTGCCTGGTGTCTACTGAATTACATCTCAAGTCTTCCTTGTAAATGCATCCATTAATAGTCAATTTGTCTGTGATGTTGAAAACAATTTCCTTTAAATGCCTGCATCATGCAGAGCCTCATTTTTTTAAACTGCCAAAAGCCTTGATGATGGGTATTCAAAGCAGATTTCAGACGTGATGGTCAATATATTCTCAAAAACGATGACTGCGAAATCTCAAGCAATCAATCTAACTGTCAGTACAGACGTGAACACATCAGCGCAGTGAATACCCTTGGCTGAACCAGAGAAAAGCCTGCCTCTAAAACCAGTAGATCACGCCTCAATATTTTTCCTTTCGAATCAAATATGGCCAGGCTCAAGTCCTCTCCCTGCTCCCCGTTAAACTTAGTCATTTCACACGCAGAGTCTTTTCACTGGGAGAACCGTTGGCCAAAAGAGCGCTTGGCTGGGCTCAGAGCTGTGCCCAGGAAAAACACTTGACGTGATTGAGAAAGCAGAAACAAGCTGGGATATCCAAGTCAGTTGAAGAGTCTGCACACAGAAGAGCTATGTGCCTTGCCATCTCATCTTTGACATCAAGAACTGCATGTGACATGCAACAAGAATTTGATTATGATGTGATGGCTCAGATACTATCGTCTCAGCTCACATTGAAAACAAATTTGTCTACAAACAAGCTGCTCTTTCTCAGAAATCTCTTAAGCTCTATAAATAGATAATTCTATGAATTTAGATGTATGTACACAATGGACAGGACCATTAGTGTCTAAAGCTTTCTGGTTTCTGTTTTGTAGTCCTAGTAGTATCGTCCACTGGAATTTCTGAGGGTATAATCTCTATGCAAGACATCTGTCCAAGACAAGGAGACCAAGGAGGCAAGGGCTGGTAACCAATCAGCGGGAAACATATTAGCTATAATTTACGATTTGGCTTTTTACTGATCTCTTTCAAAAGACTTTCTTTATGAAGATTACAATCTATTTATAGTCGTCACCTCTAAACTCCCTTTCCATTCTGCATCTGAAGTTGCTATTCGAACTGTTGACAATGACCAACACACTGAAAACAAAGATATGGGCCAAAAGTCAGTAATCACTTTTTTGGATAAACGCTGGCCCAGTAAAACTGGCAGTCGCTCCCAGAGGCTATTAGTTTGTAGACCCAACGCCGCTCCAAGATCGGACAACTCAAAACCAAGTGATCAGTGTAACGCTCCACTTCAGTCTTTGTCTTGCTTTGACCTTTTGCTCATAACTCTTTTTTTTCTAATCCCCGAGGGAAGAGAACGGGAGGCACACGACTCTTGACCCCAAGAGAAGACACCGTTTGATGAACGACCAGAGAAGGTCAGACCTCTGATTGGTATTCAACCTCCTCCATCTGAGAGTGCTGAACCAAAACGCTGGTGCCTGTCCCCCTAGGGCGTAAATTACCATCTTGACGTTGATGGATACGAAGCATTGGCAGATAGTGGAACTTTCACAGAGGGGATGGAGTGCGAGCGTAGGCTGAAACAGGTAGGAAAGCTCTGCGGGTAATATGTCACCAAAGGGGGCTTTCTTGACAACCTCGCAGAGTCACCGTCGCATGTTCGGACACGTCTGATGGATGAACAGCCGCTGGGGCGCTTTACTGGGATACTTGGCAAGGTGCGATGGAACTGGATACGGCAGGCGGAGCTCATTTCTACCACCACTCCATGTTTCTCCACCACCACCTCCTTCTTCTTATTAACCTTCACAAACACTCCGTCTTACTCACACAGAGGGGTCAGCGACGGTGCTGAAAAGTAAAGTGGGGGGGGGGGGGGGATCTTTGACCTTTAAGGGGTGTCTGGAGATGCATTCCAGACGACAACCACTGTGGACAAAAAAGGGAGGCAACCTGTTCACTGTCTGGTCACTTTTCTAATACCTTGAGAAATCCACCACATATCTTGCATACCTGCGACTTCATACTTAATAAAAGAACATCAGTTTTAACAGAGCGGTTGAAGGAGCAAAAACCACTTATGCCCATAAAGAGTATTACAAAGTCTATGAGTAACTGTCCAGCTCCTCTTTTCAAAAAGGGAACCAGCTGTTGAGCAACATTTACATGAAGGGCGATTATTCTCACAAGCACAGCACAGATATAATGGCAAGTATTCCCCCAAAAAAATGTACATCATACTTTCGCTTTCTGGCAATTTTTTTAGACTGACTGATACATTCACATGGTAAAAAAAAAAAAAGTTAATAAGAAAGAGAAATGTAAAGAGTTAGTTGCAGCTTAGTATGACTTTTCTCATATCTATCTCACTACAGACCTCTTGTTTGTCTTCACAACCTTAACAAACCCTTTTGTTTCTGATGATCCTGTAGTCAAGCCATGATTTGTCCAACATTTCTCTCCCTTCCACAGCACATCTCCATGTCCATCAGCTCAGCACAGGGTTTCTCCGAACGCTTCTCCACAGCGTGGTGGTGTTGACATGTTTGCTCAGCTGTTAAACTCTCTGTTCAAATTAGCTTCAATTCCCCCTGGGTGCAGGGGCATTGTTATAACAAGCACATGGGCTTCGTCAACACAAAGAGAAGCACTTCATGTGAGCAGCAGGCGGTTGGAACGGGACTGCTTTTAAATTCACATGTTGAACTTCACCTCACTTCGCTCATTTACTGTGGACACTTACCATACTTTTTAAAACAAAAAAAAAAGGAGAAAACTTAAAAGAGTTTTTTTGGAAGCTTTACACAATTTAAGTTCTTACAAAGGAATAACTTTAAGGTCTACAGTGAAGCAATGAAGACATTTGAACTGTGCAAGCTTCATAAATGCAGCTCAAGATGTAAGAATAAGCCACTGCATGCATGTTTTAGTGATGTAACTACAATTTCACAGTCAGGTTTCATCACACCCCTTTCTCCTCTCGGTCTTTGTGCATTTTACTACATTAGTCACATAAGCAGTGATTTATTACAGGATACTGACAAGAAAAGCATGCAAACGTGCAGGCGACCCGCCCCCCCCGCTTCTGTGAAGAGATGACAAGTGGAGGAGCGGATGGTGGTGGTGGTGGTTGCTCTCAGTGTGTAAAAACCTACCTGTCATCGTAGCAGAACTCTGCGTCCAGAGTGTTCAGATAGAGACCCACAGCCACGGCGGTGCACACCAGCTCCGTGATCATCTCTCAAAACCCCGAAATGGGAGAAGAGCTGAGATAGAAAAGACTGGAATCAGGTCCCCCCCCCCCCCCCCCCCCCCTCCTCTTCCTCCTCCTCCCTTCCCCTGCCCTCCCCCTCTCCCCCTCTCTCTTGTCAAGTCTCGGTGTTATTGTGCTATCAATTCAGCCGCTCGGCAGTCTCCAGTCAACGCAGGGCATTTCCCCGTGACGTGCAAAGTGTGTGAAAGTTAGCCATATTCCCTCTAACCCATTGTGTGAACAGACGGGTCCAGGGGTGTTAGGAAGTGAAGCTACCGCCGGGTCTGGCTCGGAGATGTTCGCGTTTCAGTCCTGCTGGTGTCCTCAGTCAGTGTGCACCATCTCTCCGCCTCGGCACCGGAGAGTGCGGAGCGGAGAGACGCATGTGGTTTTTCCGTGGAGGCTGCGCATGCGCACCTCGCTCTGCACTGGAGGAAAAAAAAGGTGGAGGGTGTTGGGAATATGTCATCGTGCCTTTATGCACAACTGATGCACGGGAATAAGAATCAATCGTGTGCCGGAAGTCAAGCCTGAAGTTACTGCCTATTTTTGGATTTTTTTTCTCTTTTAATTTTATTTCATTAACTCGTGTTATTTTTTAAGTAGCTCACATAGCTCTGTATATATATATTTATATCTCGTTTACTGCATATAGTTCTGTTTACATCTGGTCACTACTGCACATAGTTATGGTTACATCTGTTTACATCTGTTAGTCCAATCACTGTCCACTCATATCTGCTCTTTTATATTTTATATTTTGTATTTTTAAGTTAAGTTTAAGCTTTAAGTTGTATTTAAATTGACACTTTATATTTAGGTTAAAATGTTTCGTCTACTTGCACTGTTGTTAATGTACTGCTGTGTGCCTTTGAATTGCCCCCCGGAGACAAATAAAGTTTTTTGAATTGAATTGAATTGAATTGAATTGAATTGAATAAAATAAACACAGTGATCTGTATTAGCAAGAACCAAATAGCTTAAGTTAAAGACATTTCCTCAACGTTAAATGAAAGTAACAAAGCCTAAGATTAGAACCAGATTTAGGCTACCTCAACCTAATAAAAATGCAAAGGAGTATATGAACAAACAGAAAGAATAGGGAGAGTTGGTTGTAAGAAAATGGAAACGTTTAATAGTGTGGTGTATTTCGAGAAAACTTAGACTTAGACTTAGACTTAGACTTTCTTTATTGTCATTCAAACTTGTACTTTACAGTGCAGATAAGAATGAAATTTCGTTGCATTTGGCTCGTTGTAGTGCAGGATAAGAACAGCAGCATGTATTTACATATAAAAATAAAATAAAAATAAAGTGCAGATAAAAATAAGGTGCAAAAAACACCAAAAGGTTGAAAACAGAGTTGAAATTTGACAATAAATAAAAGATGTACATAAAAACATCCACCTTTTATATGATAAAAACATTACCATTGTCAATTATTTACTACAATTGACTTTACAATTGCACAATAACTTGCTTGGAAAGTAATGCACCTTTTATTTAAGCCCCAAATCAAGAACATTGATTCATTTGCGATACACAAACTCCTCACAGTGTCTATGGAGAAGCTGCACTAGGAGTGTAGGTGTGTGATTGATGAAGCGTCGTTCCTCACCCTATGGTGAAGGATGCATGTGGGGCGTCAGTTTGGAAATATGCAGCCATGGTCCCGCTGACTACCAGCTGGACCAACGCCTGTCTCCAAGTCCAGGATCAAAGAAATCCAGCTCAGAGCAGCAGAGAGAGAAAAGCAGATGGTTCAAGGAAGATGTATAGAACTGGGTGAGACAGTGACAAGGCATTGTGGGCTTGAGGGCAGAGAGTCATTTGTAACAGTGGCATCCATGACCCTGATTCTGAACTAGACTTAACCTCAATGACAAGATACAGGCTAGGAAGCTATAGCGGGGCTCAGAGCTAAGATTATGCTTATGTAAAGTTTGCCTGCACCTTACTTTCCAGCTAATGTAATATTGGTAAGGAAGTGAGAAGCTAAATGCTTACATTTCCTGTTGTTTAAGAATAACTTATGGTTTTCAAATATGTTATTTTCCTCTTAAATATTACTATTGTTCTCCCAAATATTCGCTGTCCCGTGTCTTTACAGTTGCTCATTAATCTGGAAGCAATGACGAGGTCACATTTGATCAGATACTCTGTATTTAAACCAGCCTGATAAAGCATTATAGCCTACATTATTATAACAGCACTTGAGCTTCCCACCCTGAACAAATGCAGAGGAACATTTGGCAGACGTGTGAATATGTTGGATGAAACTTGCAGGGCTGTTTTGAAAATGCAGGCTGCTGTTTTTTTTTTGTTTGTTTCTGAGGTGCTTCCTCTTCTGTTGTATTTATCAGTGTCAGAGTTACCAATGAGAATGTGTGTTTGGGTTCATCGTTTTATCAGTAAGACAACCTTAAAGTGTGACCTTCTTGTTGTTGTCTTTGCCAGATAAGAGATGTAAACCAGCTTGATTAAAACACGTACACACACACATAAAAAAAAAAAAAAAACAGCATTTCCAGAGGGAAAAACAAAGCTTACAAGATGCACAGTGTGGTCTCAATGCCCCATGGGGACAAGAGCTGCTCTGTCTTTCAGTTGTCACAGGTGATTAAAGGATTAGCCCAGGGAAAGAGGGAGTAATATTCCTATAGAGTGTAAACAGGCCCGAGGCAAAGCAAACACGTTACACGCACTGATTACCTGCTATATATTCACAGAGGCAGACCATAAGGACTTTATAGATGCTCAAGGAAGTGTATTGTGAAAAAAAAAAAAAAACCTTTTCTCATCATTATGCATGGTGGATAGGTTTTTTATTCTAGCAAAACTAATGTCATGGCTTAATAAGTATTTTTGTTTCCAATATAAGAAACAAAAGATAAAACAGTTTTTTCTTGCAGAGCCCTCCCGTTGATGCTCCTAATGAGAGATTTCTGCTCCAGATTAGTCCACACAGAGCCAGTACTGGTAATTTCCCAGTGCTACGTACTCCGGAACCACAGCCTCTTCACCCTAGCAGATAGGCATCACACAGGAAAAAAAGATAATCACAGCTGGAGGCAGCCGGCCCGGGCCCAACCCCTCACAGAAATAGCTCTCTCATGGTATTAATATCAACACTGAAGCCCAGCAACCAAAAATCAGGAGATATCACACACAGAATCAATTCCACCCTGCATGGGTTTGTGGAACATTGGCCAGGATGTCACCTCCTATTTAGGCCCAGGAAGGTCAGAAATATAACCGTCTGGGGGGCGGGGGGGGCTTGATGATTGTTTGGGTTTGGTGCTTAATTTGGACAGATAAGTTAATGACTGCTTTTTATTTTACATTTACTAATGATGCATTGTAAAATGACATACGTTGTGCCAAAGGGTCAGAGGAAAGTGTTGTTTCAGAAAGAAAGGAAAACAGATTAAGTGAAATAAATCAGCAACAGATAAAAAAAAAAAAAGCCAGACAACAATACAAAGCAGCGGCTGAAAATGCTCTTTATTATTATTGTCATTACACTTAATGTAATGTAATAAATTATTTTTTGGGAGTTGAAAGCTGCCCTGTAGATGATGAATAATAGAGGAGAGGTGAAAATACTTGCCTTATAAGAATGACTTTGTAACAGTATAGTTTTAGTAAGGTCTTTAAAAAGACACCTTATTGTAATATAAATCTTATTCACACAAATCAAGACAATTTCAGGCACATGGTTTTTACCCGTGTGAACCACATAACCATCGAGGACAGAGCAGAGAAAGATTTAGAGCTGGAGTACTAATTTTCTACAAGCCGTACACAAGTGTTTCACGTTTACACTGTCTGTTTTCTATGACACGGCAGATGACTCAGATGGATCTAATTTGATATTAAACTGAAGAACCGCACATAAAAGAATGGGCAAAATTAATGGAAAATATGAATCAGAGGGACATGCATTGTTATTGGAAATACGCGATGACTGATCGAAAACAGCAGTCGTCCATTCTTCAAGTGTGTCTTCAGGTTGACATCGAAGCAAACATTTCAACATCTTGATGTTCCTGTTTACACGTCCACAGATGCATCCTTGACAGGTGCTAAATGCTTCTTTTTTTTTTGTGTTCATTTGGCTCTCAGGAGGATTAGACTGCAGTGACATGAGGTGAGGACATCGATTTTAATCTAAAACAAGCGGTGTGTGCCCGGCTCAACACTCAAGAGCCAAATCCCCTCTTCCCGCACAAGCAGGGCGACTGGCAGGGAAATGAAGTCTGTTTGTCACTGGAGGGATAGGATGGTGGCAGCCAGGGCCACTTCCTGGCAACGTCTTCTTTAATTGCGGCCAAAAAACACCCCAGTTTGTGCTTGTGCTTGTTAAAAAAGGACTAGATGATGATTAAGGTTAAAAGAGAGACATTAGGAAGGCTTGTCTGAGAGTGGAAGTAGAAGTAAAGGGGGGTTTGCAGAATATGTGGCAATGTCATTCTTTTACAGACCTTTAAATTGTGTTTTCACCTCACACAATATTCACATGGCTGCCACTTTCCATTGACATCATACATTGGGTGGGAAACTCAAACGCTGTTATATTAGGCGTTTTTGGACCAAAGGAACTTTTTAATGGTTCTAGGCAATGTTGAAGTCCTCCCCCTGTTTTATTGATTCCAAACTTCAGGAACTAAGATTTATTTTAGTTCCTAAAGAACCCCGTTAAGAGGAACCTTTTTACCCTCCTGCTTCAGAGAAGGTGCCATGATGGTGCAAAAGTTCTCAGGAAACTCTCTAGTGGATAGTTCCTCTTCAAAAAAGTGGAATTGCATGATGGAATAATGTGATTTGTCAGATTACCTTAGTTTATGTAATTAGAAAATTCCGAGTATAACATCATAAAAGCATTAAAGCTTAGCTTACCCACCCAAGGGTGAAATCTGAAGGATAATGCCACCAAATGAACAAGGTGATTTTCTGATTTCTGACATACAAAAAATAGTCAGCTGTTTTCTTTCATTCATGTAATCATTTAAAGATGTGTTGACTTGAATAAGCCTTCCTCTTCCCTTCCTTACTGTACCATTTGATTTGCCCTGGTCAATGTATTTAAAGCTAGTTTACCCATTCACAAGAAAGGGCATTTTTAGCTCCAAACTGTGCATTCAATTGCGGAGAACATGATTATTGGGTCGTCAAAACTTTTCAAACCCTTCCTGTTTATGAATCTGGAGGACACTGAGATTGATTTTCAAAGGAAAGAGGGTGGCAGGAGTTTGATTCGTGCCAAGACACTAGCGTGAGAAACAAAAAAATCAGAGCAAAGGGTTTGAAGTGTCTGACGCACTCCCATCCCTTCCCCGCCACTTCCTCTCATTCCTACCTCGCAATGTAAAGTCATCTGCGACGGGATTGTCTTGTACGATTCCCAGTGCAGCGGCTATTTGTGTCTCCCAGACCTTCATCACATCCTGACACGTTTTTTTTTTCCTGTTTTCTTCTAAATGCAAAGTCAGGGATTTGTCATTAATCTGCTTTGTTGCCTGGATAACCTTTACTGAAGTCTGTTTGTGTGTAAGTGAGTAAGGCCTTCTATCATGTCTTCAATGTGGGAACATGAAAGACACTTCACCAGGGTGTGTTTACATATACATATGTGTGCAAAACATGCGTGCAAGCACCAAGGGCAGGACAGGTCGACAGGACGTGACTCACTCGGCCACAAAAAAAAAAAAAACCTAGCAACATTTATATCCCGAAAAAAAAAAAGAAGCTGCGTTCACATCTTGAATTGCTTGCGTTTGTGTTCGGCCGGTTTTGGCCTCTAGTGCAGGCTGTCAGTGCAAAACAAGTAGCTGGAGCCAAACACGGTCCAGACGCAGCACAGAGCATCGTCTCTCTCTGCTGAGATAAATAAAATAAATAAATCTCTTGGACACCGTTTCAGCACAACAACAATGTCAGACCTTTGGCTTTAGAATGGACAGTCAGCTACAGATGACAGATGAGAAGAAACAGAGAGAGGTGTGATCAGAGGAAGTGGTTTGGACCATTTGTTTAACTGTTATCTCTATTTAAGTCCTTTAAAAATGTATTGAAAGAGTAGAAATGCATATAGAGTGTATTAAAGTGTTACTTCATTTGTCTCATAGTTTAGTGTATCGTTGCATCCCTAGTTCACAGTTTGACGTTTTATGGTACCTCCTCAGCTTTTCACCTTACGCCTTGAGTCTGCCTTCTATCAGCCTCAGTGTGTTTCCCACCACCATAACTCACGTGCGTTCTCAGGACTATAACATTTGTTATCAAACATGTAAGAGGAGCATGATATATTGGATGACCGACGACAAAGAAAAACAGAAGTAAAACAGGGTCAAGGGCGCCTCTTTGCTCTGTATCTTCTCCCTTACTTCCTATGGTTTTGGGGGAGCCCCTCAAAATGGGGTTTCCAGGCCCTCTCTGATGAGGGGGTCCTAAATCCCATAATGCCCCCTGGCTCCCCGAATGGTCCTTAAAACACAAGTGTTCTCCAGAGTCAGGTCACTCACTACACATGAAGACAAAAAGGCTTAGACGGATACATTTCAATCAAACAGGCCTGACAGTTTTTCCAGGTGTTTTTTTGGCAGGAAAGGAGACACACCATCAACGAGGAATACTTAAAAATTATAAAGATTTAATTTGAATTAAAAACAGTAGAGGATAAGATATTGAATGTGTCACAGAGACAGCATAAATAAATCATAGCATTAAAACAACCACAAAAGAAAACCACAACAGTTCTTGAAGTATGATTGTTGCTCATACTTAGCTTGAACATTTTCTTTCATAACTCTTCAGTCCAACGACAGCATAACATCTCGGTGACAGCAGGGGATTAAACAGTTGCACCAGTGCTGAGAATGACAAATCCTCCTGCGGGACACACATTAAAAATCATTTAAAAAAAAAAAAAAAAAAAAAAAATATTACTGAATAAGAAACACATCACAAAAATCGTGATTCTCCTCCCAGTTTTGCTTTGGCTGGAATAACCTGTTGTATGATTACCACTCCATTAAAGATGACTCTGCTGAAACCCCAGGGGGAAAGAAACATCTGAACAAATATTGTTTCAGGTGGACTCCTCTTCGTGTACGTTTGTCTTCCTTTGCTGGTTACATTTATTAAAAGTCCCAGAATACTTGGAGACGTCCACCAATATACCTCGCTAGTCTTGCTGTCAAACTACCTTTTGAGCTACTTTTGCCGTGGTATGTTTTTTTGGGAGAGTTGTCTTAAAAGTGAAAGCAGATGTCAACACTGTGGAAGTGCTTGTGCTAAAAACGTTTTCTTCATTATTTCATTGGATCTGGCTTCCATAAATGGAGGCTTCAGTTTCTTTTCCCACCAGTCCAAACAACATTAAGTGACTGCAGTGTTAGCTTAAAATGCTAGTATTAGCATGCTAAAAGAACTACAGTGACAATGCAAAAAAAAAAAAAAACATTACACTTGCCAAATTTAGTTTGGCAAGAATTATGTTAACCTATTCATCCTGATTATGCTTGTTAGCATGCTAACATGTGCTAAATTAGTATTAAAATATACCAACGCAGATGAGGTAAAAATACATATGAACCTGGAGCCATGTTAAAGGTTTAAACACAACATTACATTCATGGTTAGCTATAGATAGCAAAGTCCAGACAGCTTCAGTTAGCATTAAATTAACTTTAAGCTGGTATGCTAGTTAGCAATTGGTTGAAAGCTAACATCAACAATTGGAGATTGCTAACGCGTCAGGTAGACTATTCAGCAGTAACGTTAGTAGGATTTAAAGGTACTTGGTCATGGAGAAAACCAACATTTTTACTTGATAATTTGGTCATTCTAGTGAGTTTTATGGTCACCAAATTTCTTTTGGTTCATCATCTGGGAACCTTAAATGTTTGCCTCAACATTTCATGGTAATCCATCCAATAGTTGTTAAGAAATTTATCCCAAAACGAAAAACAAGACCTAATGTTTACACTAGATAAAAGCTCACAGAAGTAAGCAGGTTTATCCACTGGGGACCGTGAATGTCTGTAAAACCTTCTAGAAAATTAAACAAACTGATGTTAAGATTTCAGCCTGAACAAAATTGGTGGATAGACCAAAAAAAGGCAATGTAAATCAGCGTACAAAAAACACTTATGACTTAGTTAAATCCTTATATTTGTTGTCAAAAATGTTGATTTTTGTTCACAAGATCACCAATGTACATGACTCTACACTGTGATTCTGAATGATAAAGCTTCAGTATTTATCAAACCTCTTTGTGTGTTTCCTCCTCTAAAGCCAAACATGCTTCATCACACTTATCATCATATGGATCAAATCCCCATCCATCCATCACTCCTTTATTTCCTCCTCAGCTCCTCCTCAGGGGAGATCTCTGAAAGCTGACTCGCACTTTTGACGTAGCAACGTTTGATTACATGACTACTTTAAGGAAGTCTATCTGACACGCAGCTCTGCGTTTAATCACGACTTCAAAGCTCTGGTGCTTGTACGTATCTCATCACAATGACTCAGACTACAGATCAGCATGTTGTCTTTGGCTGCACAGGCTCAAGATGTTTAAATGCAGCCTGGTTTCAATTAAGTCCACACCTACATGTATTATTGTCAGTGGTCTGAATCGAAAAGGGTTTCCAGATCTCAAGATGAGATTTCTGTGTCCTGGCTTTCATCATGTGACAAGCAAAACAACAAATCCCAATCAACGAGGTGTACCAGTGAATTAAAAGAGCCCAATGCATTCGTTTGAACTGAAAATGTATTCAATTTCTTGTTAAAATCAAACTTTTCACCTTTAAACATTAACAAAAACTTGACAGGAAAAGTAAATGTAATATTTAGAGGAACATTTGAGTAGCTTTGGCTTCTTAAATGTGAATGTTTTGTGTTTTTTCTGTGACAAAAAGAATACATTTGAGTTTAAACATTATTTTACTATTTCATATTATTGTATTGCAAAAATATTATTGCAATACTGTGTTTACAGAAATGTAACCAAAATAATGTAATGGTAAAATCATAGGAGCTGCTTGTCAACAGGTAAGGCAGGCAACTGCTTTAGGGGCCACTAGGGGGCTCCAGAGCTGTTGCCAAAAATGTGCAGATTTTGCAATGACAGTAGGAAACCTCCCTAAGGGGCTCCCATCTAACAGAACTCACTCTCATTGCCCTGCTGAACTCTGGTTAGCGCGCCCCCCAAATTGATTTTTGCCTTGGCCCCCAACAGACCCTAGAATCACCACTGTGTAAAATCAACATATACATCTTATTTTTAGATAAAATTTGAAATGACCGATGGGTGTCAAATTAGAAATGACTCTACCTGTTCCTTCAGGTAACAAAGACGATCGAGGAGAATCAGACCCTCGATGCAGGGAGCCAAAGCCACCTTCAACTACACAGATAAGACATCAAAGGATAAAAAAAAAAGGTTAATTGTACAGTTTTTTAAATATATACATATATTTGTTTATTTTGTTTTTTTTAGAGGGATATTTCTGTCTGTCTGTTCAAACTGGCCCTTGCCCTGCAAAATGTCCCTTTAAAGCATTACTGTAACGACATACTAAAACCCAGTATGACTCGAGTCTTTCCAGTAGCTGGCTGTTGATCCCAAAAAGCCTCTAATGCTTTATGTCATGGGAGAAAATAGTTATGTTGGTTGACACCACAATTAGTGGCTTCAGTAGAACCCAGAGGGTGTTGTTTTTTTCTCCCCATTCTGAACAATCATGATCTCATTTGATGGTGTGCAGTTTATTGGCATTGGAAATGTTTTACACAAAGTTAAGCCAAAAAAAGGCTGATGTGACTGGAAGTATAGGATGAAGTTTTAATACAGAGATAATGTATGGGGGACTTACCATATTAAAGGCATGCATCTCATCCATTCTTGGCCTGTAGGTGTCGTGGTACTCCTGGATGTCGCTGTCAGAAAGCTGAGGAAAAAAAAAGAGGAGTGAGAACAGGAGGGATTTGCAGGAGGATAAAAGTGGGAGGAAGGGGATTGTGATGAGGAGTTAAAGTATGTGAAGTGAAAGTATAAGGAGGGTTTTTATTTCTGTTGGAGGTGCTAGTGATATAAAACAGGCATAAATACGTCATCCTCATTGCCATAGATACCCAGGGCAAACCAGATGATTAAGTCCTAAACATCCTGGTGCCTGGAAAATCCAGAACCCAGAAAAGCTGTAATATTTTTGCTCCTGACCTTTGATTCATCCAGTTCCAGTCTGCGCAGAGCTCGACGCACATAGTCCACGAAGGATTTAGCCTTGGAGTAGACGTTCCCGACTCGCTTTTCACTGCAGAGCAAACACACGGACAGACAGAATATTCAGCCAAAGAATGTATAATCTTTGCCTTGAAATCATTAATGCCTGTTTAAACAAACAAACTAAACTAAAACATCGCTCACAAAAGAAACCAGAACCAAACATAGACTGTATATAAAGATGCACGTCGAGTATCCACCTCCTACTGTTGTACAAAAGTGAAGCCAAAATACTAAAGTCTAAGCATTAATATCCCTGCTGCTGAGACTTTGGTATTTTGGCTGGAGAGGTTGCAGAATCAAAGCCACTTCTACCTCTCTACTAATTGTTCACTTCAGAGCGTTTTATTCTTTGTTTATTAAAGAATAATGAAACGATTAAACACATTGTGGAGTCAGTTTGTTCTTAACCAATACAAATATTGCACAAATGATTATTTAACAATAATCAGAAGGTAGTGTGATAAGTTATCTGGCTATTTCTGTCATGTGTATTATTAAATCAAAATCGAAGCATATTGATCAATATCAAATCGAATCGCTATCAAATTGAATCTTGACCAAAAGAATTGAAATCTAATTGAATTGTGAAGTTGTGGACAATACCCAGCTCTACCTGGCTGCATCATTTTATGGAATATGAAAGGCTCTTGATACATGCTGTTATTTATCAAATTAAGTGATACCAGATGCAGACAGCTGTGTGTGTGTGTTACCTTTTAAAGGAGCTGTAGTGATCCCTCAGAATAACATGAAGGACTGCCCGGTAAAACAGAGACTCCATCTGAATCTGTAAAAGAAACAATGTCGTGTAAGTCAACGTGATTCAACACAATTTATTTGTACTGCATCAGGAAAAGGTTTTTTTAATTCCTCCAGAATGTGTACAAACAGTCGAAGAATATTTCTGACACTTTCAAAGCCTGATGCAAGACTAGCAGGCAATCAAGCCCCGAGTCAACAAATCAATCCAACATTGATTACATTATCATTTATAAACATGCCCTACTAATTACTGCTGGTGGTTTTCGTGTATCAGCTCTGGCTTAGAACCCCCGAGCTCTAAATTTCAAATTTAAATACAATGAAGTCAATCAAAGACTTACAACAACAGCAGAATTAACGAGCTGATTGTTTGAATGCATGACACAGATTGAGGATGAAGATAAAACACAGACTTGTGTAACTTGTGTGAACGCCCATGTTCGAGGTTTGAAACGATTTGATTGATTAGATTTGACAAGTGTGAAGTTGTGATTCATCAGAGAAAACCATTTAACACACATTCTTGTGCAATGATGACTGAATTTATAATAGTGATTACAGTTTAAATGTGTTCCTAACTTACCCCTTGACCGACTGAAACTCTCTCCAGCGCCTGTTTTTTTTGGACATAAATGCAAAAAGAAAAATTTGATGTAGGTAATAACCACTTGTGACACTTAGCTGAAACCTCATTTTTAATAAAACACACATATCCTGCTTACGGTTGTAACCCAAAGTAAGTAAAAAAGACTGTTTACTTTGCACACATGCTTTGTTTACAGACTGAGACATTCCTCACATGAAGAAGAAAACAACATGTTTATCCAGGAAAGCTGCTGCTCTGCAACATTTCCCCGTGGTGTCATCCAAACTCACCAAACACGCAGACATCCTGGCGTTTCTGCCGCAGAACCAGGACTGGTGGCGGAGGTACTGACTCAGAGGGAAACCACACGCACTGTGCAAACACTCTGTGAGGAGACACACACAGAGATAATATGGGGGAAACTGATTGCAGGCTTTGCAAAACATCTGCAATCAGAGGGTACGAATGAGTAATATTTGCAAGGGAGACTTCGACATAACAGGAGAGGAAAACATTTCAATTTTGATTAATTAGAAGATCCGCTGCTAACTTTCTCATGCCATATTAACTGGGCTTAAAGTACACATTAAGTGGGAAATACATTTTCCCAGTTTTAACCCAGCGTTCCTGTGTTATTATTTTATTTAAACATCAGATAAACTGTATTTATTAGTGAGCCTTAGAGGTACTAGTAAATCATTTTACTACTGTTGGCATGCAAACTGTTCCACCCTGTCCCAATTTCTTTGTTCTAAGTAAAGCTAATTTAATCTTAATTTTAAAGATATAGACATACGACAGGTCTCAATCTGAAAATCAAAACTGAAGCTAGAAAGTGAATAAAACTATTTCTCAAGATATCCTTTAAAATAGGGATATAAAAAATATATATATATGTCCCCCAAAAAGCACCACACATTTCTTGCCATAGCATAGCTTAGCACACACACAGATTCCCAGTGGGAGGGTGACTATACTTGACAGGCTGCCATGCTTTTCATGTCGTCTATAAAAAAAAAAGGGTCAGAGACTGAGGCCAAAGCGAGGGGGGGTTTCCATAGGAACACGGTCACGAAAAAAGCAATAATAACATGTGCAGCTGCGGCCGGCTAACTTCTGAGGACGTGCTAACGTGTTAGCAGTCAGGTTAGCTTGCCTGTGTGCCCGGCACATGGCTTGCTGACAAAGGACCTGTTGAAGGCAAATGAAGTGGACAGGCTTTTCCTCTAGCTGAAGGGTGGATTACAGGATGTACACAGAGCTGTATATGGAGGCAAACACAGACTCTTTGCATCTGAAGAGGTCGTGTACGCACAGTCTTACTCAGAAAGACAAATATTTTTAAAGCTCACATACTCTTACAAATCGAGAGACACGCAGGCCCTCGACATTAAATTCCCGAATGTACTTATCTTCAAGCGTGTGTGTTGTGAGTAAAATTGTTAGTGAGTGAGCATCACACTGGACTCCTAATTCCACATAAGGTACTAAACATGGAGGATGCATTTCTCCTAAGTGAGAGGATTGCATAAATGTACGACCAGCTTTTATAATCAAGCTTTTCAGCTCTTTAGCTCCTTTTTAGGGTGAGGTAGGCCACCACAGGAGCTGGCTTCTATCCCAGGCTGCACTGTAAGGCCAGCCGGGGGAGAGAGAGAGAGAGGGAGAGTGTATGTGTGTGAATGTCTTTGTTCAGTTCTTTAACAGAGATCAAGTTGGAGTTGGAGGAACAACCGAGGAAAGGAGTGTTTTCAATCAGCCACCGTGATATCATTTTTCCGCTCTCTGAGGGAGAGGAGCGGTGACGCGAGGGTCGAAGGTCACGCTGTTAACAAGAGATGACGTGACAATGTATCGACTTTTAGCGAGGGGCTCTCTCTTCCCTCATGGGGGGTGGGGGGGGGGAACGCATGTGGACAATTTCATACCTTGTAAAGTGTGCAGAGAAGGAGAACAAAACGAGATGATTTCAGTCTGTTTTTGCAGCGTTATGGCACCTGAAGTAAAAAGATGACGTACAATCTCTTCAGTGTGGAAGATGACAAAATAACAGCCTGCAAAAACTAAGAGAAAATACCTCACACTAGTTTAAGAAGGTGTCCTAGTGGTTTGCTTGCACGCCTCCATGTTTGAGCGGGCGGCACGGGTTTGAATCCGACCTTTCCTACATGTCATTCCCCCGCTCTCTCTCTCTCTCCCCCTGGTTTTCCTCTATGTCCACTGTCCTGTCTCTCTAATTCTCAGCGGATATCCCAAATCCATGAAAGCACCCTGACTAAGGTTCAAAAACTCTTAGCAGAGCATGCACCTTGTTTACTCAGAGAGATAAATTGAAGACATCAGGTGTTTCAGGAGGAATTGGAAGGACATGTATGGAAACAAAATGTAAGCAAAAACTGGGTGGAGTGACAGAGACAAACACAAACGCACTAATCTGTCCCTTCTGTGTGTATCAGTGTGTCACTGCCATTGTGTGTGTGTGTGTGTGTGGTTACCCTGTCTGGCGGGATCGAACTCCTCAGACAGCAGGTGATAGCAGCAGCCCACGCTGCAGACTGCGGCCAGCTCTGCTTTAGCCACAAACATCCTCAGGGTGCTGGGAGCCAAGTCGCCACACGTGTGCAGGCCGACCATGACCGCGTCCTAGAATGAGGAGGAAAAAAAAGCATTCAATAAAGAAAGGAGAGAAAAAAGAAGGAAGAAAATGAGAGGAATGGGGAAAGGGGGAAGGATGGAGATCGATGGTAGAATTTATCGATGATGACACCCTGCACATTTTGCCACCACAATAACGTCCTTACATTTGCTCCAGTAATGCAAAGTGCAGCTGCTGCGGCTGACATGGTATCTCAGAAGCTGCTGTGGGGAAAGCGGTACGGCTCGTCTCATTTCCGCACCATCACTGCTTTGCAAACAAACAAACAGCAAAGCCCTTGTGTTTTTGCAAATATCATTTTTAGACTTATTAATGGCTTTCAATTGTTTCGGTCGTGTGCTGTATGCTGCCGTCTTAATGAAAATGTGTAAAAAGACTTGACTGCAGTGCATACAACATAAACCCAACAAGGCAAGTCCTCACTTCATTGGCTTAAAGTCCTGATGGTGGTGCTGTAGCAAAAAGTTTCAAGTTTCATCTTTTTAAAAAAGTCCCAGCAAGTCAGTGAAACATGCTCCAGAATGTAGGCATGATGATGCAGAATTATAAACCGTCTTTGAGACCTTCAAAGTCCATGAATCCTTTTTTTTTCCTCTACACAATTTCCTCCTCCCACGTTGCTTTTCAATTGACACTACAATGACGGGCTGCATGGCACCTTCGGACTGTCCTTCACAAATAATCCACACAGACTTGTATCCTCATGTGAAAAAAAAAAAAAAAGACAGGAAATGAAAATAAAAAGAACTTTTGATCATCAGTTTCTCGCTCACAGACTGATGGATCGTTGTCAAAATGGAGCACACACATCTCTCACTTTGGTAACGAGAAGTCCCTGAACTCTGAAGTTTTTCGTTCTTGATTGATTAATATTAGGCACCAGTTTGAATTCTGTCTTTCCTTCCCATTGTTAGCTGTTATCACAACCCTGGTGAAACCTCGATTCTGTGTGTACAACCACCTCCAGCTCTCACATTTCTCTTATCTCAACATGATCACAATGTGCTGCTGGTGGCCAAAGTTGTGACTTCAAGACCCGGGTGATACTGCGTGTGTTCGACCCATTTTTTCAAGATTTACTTTTGTGCTTTTTGTGCTTTTATTGAACTGACAAGACGGTGGATAGTGTTGGAAAAGGGGAAGAGAGAGAGTCGGGAATGACATTTGGAAAAGTAGCCATCTGTCGGATTCAAACCCCCAACCCTTGTATTTTATTTACCTCCAGCTCGTCGATGAGCTCTCGCAGTTCTGTTTCCGCCGTCACATAAGATGTGAGGGGAGAAAAAACGGTGACGGAGCTGTCTGTTCTGTTTTTAGCCTTCCTCTCCAGGTTCTCCCTCTTCCTCCGCTCCCTCTCCTCGTCACTCAGCTGGGTGGGGGGAACTCTGGTAGGTGTAGTCCTAACCAAATCCACCGACAGGGCACTAAGGAAGAGCTCGTCTGTTTCTGACTGCGGCTCTGAATGTCTTTCCACTGCAGAACTGATGTCAGGACAGCTGATTGACACCTCCTCCTCCTCCTCCTCCTCCTCCTCTTTTGTCACAGTTCCTCCTCCATCCTCTCCTTTAACACCAGCTCTTATCTTTATTACATCCTCCTGAGGGGACTTTGACACCTCTCCCCGTGTCCTCGCGGCCTTGCTGTGTTTCTGGTACACCCTGGAGAACTTCTTCAGCTTCCTGTTCCTCTCCTGGGCTCCGTGGGTGTTGGTGCTGGAGGAGTCGATGCCGTAGACTCTGAGGCCGTACTGCAGAGACAGGAAGGAGCTCAGGTAGCCCTTCCCCGAGCCGACATCTATCACCTGAGTTAGGCAGAAAGATTACAAGAAGAATACAAATCATTAGGTGCATATAAAGATGGACGGCGCGTCTCTACCTCCTCTGGTTTAAGAAAAGTAGAAGTGTAGTTTGATGGATGGGGTATACAGTAAATGATAAGAACATTTTCCAAATTCTTTAGAGAAAAACCTGATCCACCAACTATGGAGGAATAGAACAGAATTATTTTAAAGCATGTGTATGTTTAGTCTGTGTAGTGATATCTATTTACATGATACTGTAGGTGTTAAGAGTTATTTGAAGCCAATGAGTGACAGACAGCTTTACCCTGAATCCTCTGTGGTTTTTCTTTTTTTATTATTGGGCCCACTTTCTTTAGAAGTCATGTTTTAATACTTAAGCTTGAACTTTACCTGTTGGACTCTACAGTGCTGGGCCAGACAGGCCACCACCTCAGACATGGACTGCACCTCATGAGACTTCTTAGAGTTCATAAACTCATCCGGCTCCAGCACAGCAGCTGGAGTATTCAGAGCAAGAAAAAGAAAAAAAAAACATTTTACATTTCATGGCAATGTCACATTCTTGTCAATCTCCCTGTGGTTTCCTTCTCTCAGCATGTACGGTTGCATATTCAGACAGTCCGCTTTGCCCTACCTTTCCCTCCCCCGTCCCCCGAAAGGGCCTGCAGGAGCTCATCTCTGCTCATACAAACTCCGAGTCCAGGGAGAGAGTGAGCCTTGGCCGCCTGCAGCAGTTCATCGGTGTCAACAAGTCGACTCGTGCTGCTGCAAAACCCAAAGGTGGTGCTGGGTTGTTCTGTTTTGGGAGACAGAGGCAATGTTGAAGATTCATGCAAACATGTGGAAACACAGAAAATCTCATTAAGTACAATCAAGTGATGACTTCTTAAAATGCAATTCTGTTCTTGTGTTCTTGAAAGCAGCAACAACAACAAAAAAAAGTCTACTTTATAAACTCCACTTAACTTTTTGAGCTCTACTTACCTGTTGTCTTGTGCTCTGGCTCCCTCTGCTGGTCACTGCATGCTCTTACCCTCGTCAGCACCTCATGAGGCGACACGGCCACAAACCGCTGCCACACGTCGTGAGTGTAAAACTCCACAGTGTGAGCGTTGGCGATGCTGAGAGTGTTAGACAGGAACCGCTTGACTTCATCTACCCGCCGCTGTATTTCTGCGAGGCTGCGCGGCGGAGACGTCATCTTAACAAGCTCTCTAAAGAGGAGCTAAAAAAGAAAATGCAACATGCAGGCAGGCGGCCACTGTTGATGAACGCCCAGGCATGAGCAGTCGATAACACAGTTCGATGATTTCGTATTTGACGCAACACATATGGCATGCATGAAAGTGTATGATAATTTATTACTTATTACGACTGTGCGATAATGAATCCCAACTTTGCGCCAACAACTGTAGCCTGCAATATCGAAATTAACTGGATTTTTTTTTTTTTTTTTCAATAACCTCAGTGCTCGGTATACGATTAACATGTCTGCAGTACACACGTCATCACTCCGCGTGTGTAAGAGAAGTACATGCAGCCGAGCTTCACGGGTGTTAAAAACACTTTTCCTGATTTAAAAAAAGAGACTCTAATGGCACCGACAGGTCAAAAAACGAAACAAAGTCGTTTCACACGGAAAGATGGCAACTGGAAGAACAGAAAAAATAACCCACAAGGTGTTAAGAAGAAATGGGTCCCCGACAATAAATTGTTCGAAGGCAGCATTAAGGAAGGTAGGCTAATTTCGACACAACACTCACAACACACACTATTAAGGAACAGCTGTTATAATAATGGATGAAAGGTTTTATTTTATTAAGTTCACGCTGCATTGATGAAGAGACAGTAAACAAAGCGACATCATCTACCTAATATATTTATATTGTTTTAAATATAATTTTTTTAATTTTTTTTTAAATCTGTACTATTTGAGTCACCACTATTTTATTAGTTTGGGATTAATTTAAATTAAATTGTCCATATCTTGTATCGATTTTTATCGTTTGTATTGCATGGTAATCGTTTGATCTTTCGGTGTAACTATGTTTTTGTTTTTTTTCCAAAATATTTTTATTGAAAAATAATAAGAATACTAAACGATACTTAAATCACAGAAATACAATTTACCTTTTTCCTTTTTTTTTTCTTCTTTTAAACATGTATGCATATGTACACACAGTCACATATACACATAAAAAACGAAAATAACCAAAAAACAAAAACACTCTGATAAGAATGTAGAAGAAAATAATTAAATTAAATCACAGAGTAAAGTGTCGGTATAAGTTAAATTAAATAAATGAGTATTTGAAGGTTTCTGATGTAAGAATCATGGGTAATATTAGTTTATTCCAACACCAGTATGATCATGTTGATAGTACTGATAATGATGAAGAATCCCTCCATATAAACCTGACGTATCACGATGTGTCTTCTGTTTTCAGGTCAGGGGTTTGCCTTTAAGAGAAAGCAAAAAGTCCAACATGAGTACAACAAGCTGCTGCGGAAGGAACAGAGGAAGAACCTCGACTCTAAACCCCTCTACAAGGAGGAGTACCCAGAACACCTCAAACATCTGTACATGGCTGAGGCAGAGAAACTGAAGAATGAGGCCTGGACGAATAGAATGAACAGGAGTATACTGAGAATGAAAGGACAGGAGAAAGACGGAGAAATCGATGACACGGCACACCAGGGTGAAGCTGCCGATCCGGACCCGGAGGCGACTGGTGGATCTGAGGTCACGCAATCTGTCGCTGGGAACTCGGAAGTATCTGCAGCCCCCGAGAAAGAAAGGTGTGGAGTCGCTGCTGTACAATATAAATATTACATAGATTAATCAGCCAGTTGATAATATAGCATCAACGCTACTTATTTTTGTTGTGTCATTATCTGAAATTTTAATTTATGAGAATATATTTATTTGGAAGTTTGGAGAAATGTTGCAGAAAATTAAAGAAATCACATTCATTAACAAACCTGTGAATGGTAAAGACAGAGAAAAACATATTCTCCATCTTTCTCAGAGCTTTAAAAAACAAGTTTAACAGCCATGTGGCCTCTAGGGGGCGCTGTGTGACATTTAACAAATTGGTGCTGCTTGTGGCGCAACATTTGAACAATTAATTAAGTAATATTGTTTCATGTGTAAATGTTTCATGTGTAAAAATCTCAGATCAGTGGGTTCAAAAAGCATCACATTCTGAACTCTTTAAAAACAAGAAAGATTTTTTTTATTTTAGCTTGACGTGAAGTTATACATTCGTTCTAATTTTCTCTTGCAGTCTGCCAATCAGCAACCGCATGAGGAAAAAACTGCTGAAGAAGACATCCTACCAGAAGACCAAAGAGGAATTTGAAGCAGTCAGGGATAAACGGAAAAATAAGAGAGAGGTGACACACTGTGTTGTTTGTTGTTGACTATGAACGATAAGAAAAAAATGTGTTGTTTTTTTCACGTCAGGTCACATTGCTGTCTGACTTTCTTCAATAAGTGAATCCTAGTTGTATGAAAGATTAATTTTCATCTTCAGTGCCCTTGCCTGATTTTGCAAGGCATCCTAGAATAACAGAAATGTTACAATTGAATTCACAATAAATGAAAACGACAAATTTACAGGCAAAGGTTTTGAAAATCAACAACAGACGAGAGTTATACAATCTGGTTCAAACATTAATAGCACGAGTGTTGAAATTTGTAATCTGTTCTCTGTACATGAATCAGGGTTGTTGATGGTGCCTCCGAAACTGACCATGGTTCTGTAATGTGACACACTGTCTTGTTGTTCTGTTTATACCAGGAGTACCTGAAGAACAAGCAGCAGCGAGAAGAAGCCACCCAGAGGTACAAACAGAAGAAGGTGGAGACGTTCCAGATGCTGAGCAAGAAGACAAAGAAAGGACAGCCCAACCTGAACCTCCAGATGGAGTATTTGCTTCAAAAGATCCAAGGAGCAGGAAAATGACTCTCCAACCAGAGCTGAGACTGAACTGTTCACGGGGAAAGAAAGTACCCTGCCTCTATTCGACTAGAGACTTTAAGGACTGTGTTTTTAACACTGACAACACTTTTATCTGTGATGCAATGGGTTGAATAAGTCGCTTTGCCTCTTTCCATTCACTGTATTTTTGTACCTAATACTGGTGTGTGTTTTCATCTTCCACCACAAGAGGGCACTGTAAGAAAAGGGCGGCAAACCTTGGAATCAATAAATCTTAAAAGTTCCCTGTAAAGTTCTTTCAGCGGCAGCAGCAGTGTGTTTTTGTGTGTGTGTGTTTGTGTGTGTGTTTGTGTGTGTGTGGGCCCAAGCTGCGCTCTCCCTCAGGCTGCTTCCTCATGACATCACATGGTTGCAGAGTGACTTCTCAAACTTTCATCTGTGAGTCAAGACTTCCTAAACACAGAGCGCGCTCGGACCGCTGCTCTGTCGATGCCGACAGCGGGAAGAGGATTTAGTGTCTATGCGTACGTCGTTTTAGAAAGGTGAGACTTCTTCATTTTGTTGTTGGAGGTGAGTTTGTATTCCACAGGCAAGGCATGTTAAGAAGAAAGACATTTTTGTATTTGTTGAAAAGGGAAGAACCGAATGTTTTCTCATTCTTCATACTTTCTAAAGAACACGATGGTGACATTTTTGTTATGGTGAGTGTGAAATAACTGAGCCCTGTGTCGGAAATTGTAACTTATGTGTACTTGAAAAGTTCCCTAAGAGAAGTTTAATGTATTTAATGTCTTATTATCACGCTCTAAACATCTAGTTTTAGATCTCGCGTGTTTTGCTTTCATCTTAATGAAAACTTTCTTTTTTTTCACTTTGGCCTCAAAAATGAACATCTGCATCTCATATGTCACATGGTTCTCATTTGGAATTTGGAAGAGAGTTTTTAAAACCTCATTTAAAGTCATGAAGTTGTAATAAAAAATGAAATCAAGACCAGTTGTTGGAGCACAGAGGGGATAAATTACAGCCCTGTGTTCTCCCACAGTCTTGTAGGCATTACACTGTCATGTGTTCTGTATGGCTGGGTATTAAGATAATCCTTTACACTGTGTTTACATACCTTTGAGTGTTTCTTGTTCTTGGCTCATTAGAAAGGGGAAGTACTGTGTGGTCGTGATAAGTCCGGTACTGTTGCATTATTTTGAGCACTTATGTAACAGTTTTGATAAAAAGTCACCTTCCTCATGCATTAGTAATCATTTTTCTCTTGTCTTTTAGGAGCCTGCAAACAGTTCTGAGTTTATGAAAAAGCTAACAAAAAGTTATCAAGCAGTCTCGCCATCTTCCTGCCTCTTGTCGCCATGACGACCGTACAAGCCCCAGAGCATTGGATACAGAGCCAGTAAGGAGGCCCTAATGTCTGATTTCACCCCTCACCCACACTGAAATACATGCCGCTTGCACCCCCTGCTGCTTAAGTGTAAGCCTTAAAAAAAAAAAGAAAAAGAGTCCCAGACATGGAGCAGGAGGAGGGCGGCCATGTGAACGGACTGAGCCCAGGGAGGAGGGGCTCAAAGTGGGGTCGAATCGCCCTGCTGGACAAGACCAAGGAGTTCTTCAGGACCTGCGATGTGGAGGGCAACGGCTTCATTACCCGCACCGATATGAGGGTTAGAGAAGGAGGCTGTGTGTGTGTGTGTGCTGTTAGAGGGTGTGTGTGTGTGTCTTGAAGTTGAAATGGGGATTATATTGATTATTCTCTTAAAGATACATTTGCAACACGGGTTTAATCGATGAATCATTAGGTCAAGTTTGTCTCAGGGCAAGTGGCCTAGTTGCCAGGTTGCCATTGGCAACTGTGCCAAGAAATTGGTGAACAGGTAGGAAATGGGTTGCCAGGTTCGCAGTTAACAGGGTAGTTATTGATTTTTGATTTACTAAAGTTTAATATTAAAAATGATGTGAAGGTCATATTTGCCGTGTTGACATTGACAGCGATTTTGCAAAAATGTCAATCAAAGGCAAGAAACTGGTTGTCAATGATGATTACTTTCCAAAAGACATATCTACTGTATGGAAGCCCTAAGCAGACATTCATCCATACATTTAAATTCACTCCATGTTCTTGCCATGTTGATCTTTTTCAAGATTTCATCTTATTCGTCTTTTTTTCATCTCCGATAAAAGCTCTAGTTTCCCAATGGTTCATATCTAAAGACTTTAGAAATGGAGTATATTAAAATGTATGTATGCATGTCCTCTTAGGGCTTCCGTACTACTGAACACTTTGAATCAATCAATGAATCTCAACTCATGCCACAACTTTGGAAAATGGATATCAAACTTAGAGAGTTAATGTTGATTGTTTTCTTAAAGATCAATCCACTGACTACTTTTAATCAATAAATGATTTGGTCATGAGTTCTTAGATATCAAACCAATTTTTGGTCACCACAGTTATGGTTGCTAGGTTGCCATTGGAAGCTGTTTGTAGAAATTGGAAAATTTGAAGATAAGGGATTGGTTGGCAAGTTTTGGGAAAAAATGTCAACAAATAATTTGCCTTTGTTTCCAGTGGCAATAACTTCTTTTTGGACCATCCATATATTAAAAAATAGGCAAAGCACCCCAAATAAAATAAAACAAGTATTATTTGGCAACCAAAAGCCAATGCTTAGTTGCAAACCTGGCAACAAGAAGTGTTAAGCCCCATCCCTTGACAATGCATAAATGCTTTTAATTGAAATTGGTTGTAAATCAAAACACCTTAATTTAAGACAAAAAAAAGGAAATTATCCAAATCTAACAAGCACATTTTAAAGTATTTAATCTTTTCAGCCACCAAAAGAGTTGCTGTTCTATCTCTCTTCTCTTTCTTTCTTTTAGAGCGTTTTGCTTTCCTACACACACTCACTTCTTTAATGTCCCGCCATTCTTTCTTTTAAAATGCATGGATTGCTCTGCCAATGCATTGAGCCTCCACTAGGAAGAACAAAAGGTAAATGGCACTTTTACCTTCATCATGATGTAGTGTCCTGCAGTGAGCAGAAGCAGGAAACACTTCGTATCTCTGTAGCTGCTTTCGCTTGATTCTGTGATGTTTTTTTTTCCTGTTACATCACCTTTGTTAAAGAAGCACTTCACCCACTCAACACTCTCACACGGCCAATGAAGCACCATTGATGGAAATGTTTATCAGCATAGGTTCAGCTCACTCGCACACCAAAAAAAAAAAAAAAACATCTACTCTTGGAACAATACACACACGCCTCTTCAAAGCGTTAACAATGTCCAAGCTTTGTTGTCGGTTAATTAGGATGGAGCCCTTGTGAGCATCACGCCTTTTGTTACTGTTGTTTGTGTAGAGCGTTTCCAAGAAAAGCTTTGCACAGTGAAACACAAATCAGCCACAGGGTGCCGGTGTTTATCCTGGTTGATTTATAACAATGCAGGGCCGATATTGCTGTCATTTATTGATTTATATAAGAGTTATGGTCTTTCACAAGTTACTCTCCAATTGTCTGTCATGTGTTGTGTTTTCTTATTACTGATGAATCCTGTTCAGTTCAGCTTAGTATAAAAAAAACAATTTTAATGATGTGTGTGTTTGTGTTTTTCCTGGCAGAGACTCCACAGAGAGCTGCCGCTGTCTGCAGAGGAGCTGGAGGATGTGTTTGACTCTTTGGATAAAGACCACGCTGGTTACCTCACCCTGGAGGCATTTTCCTCTGGATTCAGTGGGTTTTCTCCTCTCTGAGGCCTTCAGCATGTTTTTTTTCTAAAGCAAGCCTCAAACCTGGATAAAAATACATTCAAGTATGGCATAAAGTAAAGCCATTACAGTCATTAACTCAGAAAGTAGCCTTTATGGATAAGCATGTTTTGCCATTTATTTTATGATTGATAAAAGCTGAGTCATTTCCAATGATCAAGACATTTTTTTATTTAGGGACATTTTTGCTCACAAGCTAAAGTGCTAAACACAATATTTCTGTTTTAGAAATAAACTAATGTGAATATGGTGTTGATAAAAAAAAAAAATGCTGCTGCCACTCTTAAAATAATTTTCACTTCTATCAAAGTCAATTTTAGCATCGCTGTGAATTTTGCAAAAATAAAAGTCAATGAACTGACATGTCACAAAATATAGTCTTTGCTAACATTTGCTAGCATTAGCCCTCCTAAGCTTTACTTTCAACAATTGCACGGCCAGTGGATTTAAGACTGTTAGCATGTATTTCTCACGCTTGTGAATAGGGTTTCAGTTAGCTAAATCTTTAGCCTACATTTAACACTTCTTGTTCATTTAGTGTCATTTTCACTTAGAAGTAAAAGTGCTGCACAATTAAAGACTACATGTAGTCTTGCTATATATTATGGAAATGTACCCTCAGGCTAAAGCTAATGCCCAGATGCTATTGGTGTATAAATGCTGCTGCCATCCCTTTTAACACATCGACGCTCTTGTGGGTGTATGTTAGGTCAGTTTCTGCATGGCCGGAGGATTTCTGTGACTGACGACCAACACCAGGCCCCAGGCTCTGTCTTTAGGGCCAAAGAGGCGTTTTATCAGAGCCAATGGGAAGCCAAGCTGTCAGGAGTGGAAGACGAGGAAGAGAGGCACTTCTGTATGCTGCTGGAAAGCCTGGGGGCCATTAATGTGTTCGAAGAGTGAGTTTAATCACTGTGTTAACATGCCCCGTGTCTTCAACAATCTGCACTTCACACTATTAACACTGAGATGAGGGTTTATTTTAGCTTGCTGTGTTTTCTCCTTGTCTGACTTGGCAGTCCAGGCGAGGTGAGAAGTCTTTGGGCTCAGCTCCGGCGAGATGAGCCTCACCTCCTGTCCAATTTTGAAGAGTTCCTGGCCAGGGTCACCCACCAGATCAAAGACGCTCATCAGGAGAAGAAGGAGATGGAGAGTGCCCTCCAAAGGTAGCCAGACCCTACTGTAATGCAAAAAAAACAAAAACAAGAAACTGTATCATTTTCCAGTTGCTCTTTCTTGCCTCTACATGTAAAAGACAAGATGTACAAAGAAGAAAATTCAGTGCAGGAAGAGGGGAGTGTGGATTAAAGGAGATATTTCCTATTTGGTTCCAGCACTTAAAGCATCTGTCAGTGACATAACGGTTGATTTGTTTGTTTGAGATTGTTTTCATGGAATTACCTGCAATTCTCTGTAAAACAAACTCCTTCATCCATGTCACAGGACCATTAATCTGAAGTCTGACCCCCCCCAATCCATTTATGCCATGTGTGAACATGACTGCACTAAGACGTAAAATAAGCATGAGTCAGTATATTTAATCGATTAATTCCTAAGAGATGCAGAGTGTTAAAAGTCCAGAGGGAGTGTCAGAGGGATTTAGGTTTTTGTAGAACGTACATTTATGATAGTCTTCCCACGGTACTGCATGGTACAGCTTATGTTCTCTCTGGACTTCACTAATTGGCTGTTTGGGTCTTAACTATTGTCAGAGGGGGACGTACATACCAGTCAGTATTCTTTTGAAAATCAAGCCCCGGCACTGCACGTGTTTGTGTGTGTTCCTGTGTTTACATGTTGTTACAGGCACATGAGGTACAACACAACCTCAAGCTCAAGAACTAGACAACAAAGCCGTTCTGTTCCTGGATGTATTATTATGTCACACATCCTGTTTTTCCCTGATCGACATTCATGATTGACTATACCGTTGAGTACCGTCTCTGTCTTTGCAGGAGGGCTGCAACACATGACAGCGAGATCAGGAATTTATACGAAGAGATGGAAGCGCAGATCAAGAATGAGAAAGAGAGGCTGCTTCTAAAGGTACAGGAAATCAAAGATGGACTAAAGTCCTATAAGATACAGAAACAGTCCAACACACCAAGCTCCAACGTAACAGTACAGCACTGAACCGCCTAAATGAATTAAAAACAACGTTAAAGAAATACAATTCTACTATAGCTGAGTATGTCAGCTGTTTCAGTCTCAGTCCACTCATTAATATGTTGCTGGATTTAATGCTACTTTTTCATACATCACTTTTTTGTATGAATGGCAAATACAAACAACTAGGTTCAATAAGGAGCTGTCAAAATCTACAAATCTGATTTCTAGAGATGCATTTACAAAAGAGTTCTGACATTACATCTGGTTTCAAGCTAATAGTGGTCCAATGTGCAACTAATGAAGACTTGAGGGGATAACTTGAATCCTCTCTTGGACTTTGAAATATATCCTACTTTTCCTCCTGTGTGGAGCTGTTCACTGGTTATGAAAAAAAACTGAACAAAATACAGATGACTCTTCATGACCTTCAAAAGCTAACGAGAGCATCAGCGACAAGATTGGTGATTTCTGTATTGTAATGTTTTTAAAGGCTACCGCGGGGTAGGTGTCAGACGAGGAGGCTGCCAAAACAATCCTTATGTATATATATTACATGACATGATTTGGACTGTTAAAGGAAAGAAGATTGAGATTTAGCATCAGACAAGACTACATGCACATTTACAAATCAAGATAAGCAAAGAGATAAGAGGCATCGCTTAGTCCAACAAGTTCCTCACAGTGGCTTTAAATGATTGATGATGATTTCCAATCTTGATGTTACAATATAAAAAAAGGGAGTGTCATATTTTAAATTTTTTACTAAAAGGTCGTTGGACCTTTTGAGAAGAAAAAGTATCTTTTTTTTTTTTTTTTTTAAATGTCTAAACAAATCTCTGGAGTTGTCTTCTACCTGAATCATTTGCCTGCTCATGATCTCAACCGTTCTGTTTTTTTCCGGCCGTGCAGGACTCGGAGCGTCTTCAGTTTCGCAGTCAGGAACTGGAGGTCCAGCTGTCGTCGAAGGAGAAAGAGCTGGAATACCTTTTCCAGAAGCAGAAGAGAGTGAGTTAACGATTAAAACCACTTTTAGATATTAAACATTATATTCGATAAGAGAGAAAATTCATTGAAACAATAACATGTTTAAAACACAAGAGATACATCTTTAAAGAAAAATCCATATCAGAATGTGTGTACATGGTATTAGTCATTCCCTCAAGATTACCAGAATTATCGGGCGGGGTTTAAACGGCAGCCACACAGTCTCATTCCCACTGTAAATATGCTTTAAGTACCCTCCTACAGCATTCCTGTAAATATTCCTCTCTCTCTCTCTCTCTCTCTTGCTGCAGTTAGAGCTCCAGTGTCGGGATCTGAACAGTGAAAAGCAGGAGAGCCACGTGGAGAACGTCAAGCTGAAGATGACCAACGATGAGCTGTCCCGTGCGCTGGAGGGCACCAGCCAGGAGCTGACGCTGGCACAGGAGCAGCTGGCCATGCTGCAGGAGCAGGCGGCCCGGCTGCAGCAGGAGAAAGAGATGTGGGTACACATGCTTAATGCACGCTACATTTTCAGACTAAATGTGCTGTGTTTTCTTGATTCTAGACTGTATCCAAGGTATGCCAACATTTACTTATTCCAATCGTTACTCTGAATGAAGTTTCAAAAAAAAAAAAAGTGAAAGCTTAAAGCTCCTTTGAGGAACTTTCATTTTGTGTCTGTCTATTTTGGCGCCCCCCTGTGGACAAAGCAGTATGACTCATGTCTTTGCTAATTTTGCCCTATGCATGTTTACATTGTTTTTCTGACCAAAAAAATATTTTTTATTTACCCCAAATCTCATCCCTCGTTATTTTCAATGTGTTTCTGGCGCTAAACATTTTGAAGTCGGATGTTCTGCAGCTTGCTTTTTAAAAGTGATAAAAGATTGTCATTTTCTCATTTCAGGGAAATGTACAGAATAACAGAGGGGCTGCAGAGAGAGAAGCAAAGTCTCATGAAGCAGCTTGATCTCCTCAGGTAACGATGAGGACATCCCATGAGCGCACACTAAACCTGTGCAGCAGTTAGTCTTAATCGTTTCTGGCTTTTAGCTCACTCCTGATTGGATACAAATCTGGTTCTTTTTTTTTTTTCCCCCGCCTCATTGCTTTGGCTTTCCACGGCAGATTCCATCTCTCTAATTAATTTCTCTTTTTAATCCTCCCAGAGAGATGAACAAGCATTTAAAAGATGAGCGAGACATATGCTGCGGAGTAGTGAGTATATATATATATATATTTTTTAAATCTAGCTTTCTTGCAGCAGCATCTGCCATTGTCCGAACTGATCGATTAACAAAACAAAAAAAACATGCCTCCTTTTTTGTTTGAAATTAGCCTCGGAGCTCCCTCAGAAAGAAGCAGAAGCAGAGAGCAGGCCTCGCCGACATGTTTGATGACACCAGCCAGCTGCTAAGGAGGTACTCTTTAACACAAATCATCTCTGTTAGAGTGTCTCCTGAGTGACAAAGGAGGCTTGGTGTGATGTGAAAATCATGTGTTAAAGAGGGAAAAACAGAGGATACCTGATTCTATTCACTTAAATAAATTAACACTTTTGGTTTGGATGAGACTAAAATCAGAAACATTGAGTGCTTCAGCCTCCAGATTTGCAGCTCAAACAAGTGAATTGACCCGGTATATCCTCTTGTTTCTCCTCTTGTTTTTTGAAGAGCCCCACTGTTGGTGGATGGGTCCTACCAGTCTCTGGAGGCCTTGCCTATAGAGCACCTTCAAATCGTGTTTGTTGCTTCCTCCTCCAGCAGTGAGGACGACACGACCGCCATCACCCAGTCCTATTCTAGCACTGTTAGCGCTCCTGTGTGCCAGCAGCGGCCTGCAGCGAAGAAGAACTCTGGTTTAACCAACGGCCACTCCAACCATGCTCCGAGCAAGGCCAACGATGTGAAAGCAAAGGCTAAAAAATCTCCCATCAAGGTGACTGCCGCGAAGAGGACGGCGGGGAAAGGCAGGGAGAGGGCCAAAAGAACAGATGTTGAGAGGAAGGCGGGCGTAGAAGAGGAGGTTTTGGACTCCCCTCCGGACGGGTGGCCCCTACGACGAGTCATCTCCATCGAGGAGGACCACCTGCCCCACCTGCTCCTCGGAGGGCCTCAGCCTTTGCTGCACCAGCTCAGCGAGGAGGACGACGAAGTGGACGAGAGAGGAGGGGAAGAGGAAGCTCAGAGTGACTTTGAAACGAGCGTCGCCGTCACGGCAGACGCCGCTGCCAACCTGTCCTCAAGTCACGCCTTGCCTCCCGTGCCGGTAGAGAACTCTGCAGCGAGGAAACACAGCTTCAACCGGGCGAAAAGGACGCCCATGTCTCCAAGAGGACAGCCAGTCGGGAAGGAAACCCAGCAAGTACGTCCCAACATGTAGAGCTTTGAATATGCCTTAAAATGTAACTTAAATATGTCATAACCAGCGTACTGTATTACATGTGCTGTCTTTCTGCCTTTGCCTGTTTTTCAGAAGGTAAAAGAAGGAGATCTGTTTGTCCCAGACCGCCTCTTTAAAGTGGTCCTGGTTGGAAACTCAAGTGTAGGCAAGACGTCCCTGCTCCGCTCCTTCTGTGAGGGCCGTTTCCATTCTACCACAACTGCTACTGTGGGTGAGAAGAGAAACAGTGTCATGATATTATTGTAGGTCTGTTGGGTGTTTGTGTACAAAAGTGTCAGAGGCTTGTTTTGTGTGTGTGTGTGGTTTTTTTTTTTGTGTGGATGCTAACACAGAGGAATCGGAGGGTGACTAAGCATCACATGAAAGGGCTTGTGAAGTCACACTGCCTGTCTTAGAGCCCTGGCACACATTGTACTACAGATTATGTCACCTCTGATGAATGTTTTTTTTTTTTTTTTTTTCCCCTCTCTCCTCGCTTTCATCTTTTCCCAACCCTTGCTTGAGCCTAGTTATCTCCACTTTGTTCCCCACTTCTCCTCTGAACTGAGGCACAGGCAGTATGATGCCTCGCTAAGCCCCCCTTGTGGCCATTCGTGGCCTATATGCTAAAAAAAACAAAAAGAGAAATGGGGGCCCATATTTCCCAATCCAAGCAGTAAAAAAAAACATCTCATTATCTCATTTTCATATCAAACATAATGAGGATCTTTTTTCAGGTATCGACTACAGTGTAAAGACACTAACCCTGGACAATATGCAGGTGGCCATCCAGCTGTGGGACACAGCGGGTCAAGAGAGGTAAATTTATGTTCTGTTTTTGTTCCCACAAAACAAGTGCAGAATATTTATCTTTCCATAAAACTTTGAGAATTATCAAAATCAACAGAACCGCACAATTTTTCATCAAATAACTGAGTTGGGATTTTCATGAAGAACCACTGCTATGATATAAATAATATCACAGTAATAGAATTCAGTTTAACTTGTAATACATAAAAATCAAAGTTTCTAGTGTTTAGTAGGTGACAGTTAAACCCTCTCTTCACTGCAGGTTCCGCAGCATAACCAAGCAGTTCTTCCGCAAGGCAGACGGTGTCGTGCTGATGTATGACATCACTGTGGAGGACAGCTTCTGGGCTGTGCAGCCATGGCTGAACAACGTCCAGGTCTGACTTTTTGGCCTTGAAAAAGTCCTCTGCTGCTTTTTTTTTAATCTTACTTTACTTCTTTATTTGAAGCTTTACTATAGTCTTTTATGGTCATCATCATTTGTAGTCTTTCCAAAAATGTTACAATTTCCACTTGTGTCTTTTTTCAAACTTGAATTTGTTTCTGATGTCTTAGTAAACAACGGTTAATCTGATGATGTGTAACTCAATCACTTCCTGTAGTAAACAATTGGACTACTGTCTTTTTGCAGGAAGCAGCAGGAGAAGGCGTCCCTATCCTCCTTTTGGGCAACAAAATGGACATGGATGGCCAGAGGGAGGTTTCTTTCAGAGTAGCTGAGCAGCTGGCTTATGTGAGTTTTACTCAGAGCTTGTGAATTGGCTTTCTCATCCTCATCATGACAATACCAACAAGATTAGTGAAGAAAATAACCTTGAATTAACCGTTACTTTCTGTGAATTATGTGCAGGAAAACAGGGTGATCTTCTTTGAGGTCAGTGCCTACACGGGCAAGAATGTGACTGAGTCGCTGACGCACCTGGCCAGGTAAAATCAATTATTCAATCACATCCTTTTTATCTCTTGACACTTAAATATATGTATAGAGACCCATCGTTTATCCACCATGTGCAAGCCCTTGGCAAAAGTAGCACAAATAAAGCGTTCTTTGAATAGGCAGAAACCCTGAACAGAACCAGACTCATTAAGCAGCCATCTGTCAGGACCAGCTGAGCATAGTGGGTCAAAAAGAGAGAGGAACCTTAAGAAAGCTTAAGAAAATCTTTATATTCACTCACTTAGGTGGTCAGATACAAGTCTGAGCTAGCCCGAACAGTCAGCATGATCAAGGGAAGTTTTTTGGAGACTCTAGGTGCCACAAGCAGACCTGCATTTCAACTGTATATATATATAAAAAAAACAATATAATCACAAATAATGTTGACCCACTGCAAGCTAAAGAGAAACATCAGACACATGAGGATAATATTGCATTTTGTGCTATTTGTCATGAAATTCATCTGCTTATTTGTTGTTCTCTCTGTGTCTCAGAGTGTTAATTCAGCAGGAAGACCGGGTGAGAGAGAAAACAGTCATCCTCAGTAACCAGCCCATCAAGAAGAAAGCCTGCTGCAAGTAAAGTGCTGCTCTGTTCTAGAGTGCGGACATTATATTTGTGGTGTTTAAAGACAAAAAAAGAAACCATTCTAGGACCATATCGTGGCGTGAAATTGTGAAGTCTTCATTTTATCCTGAAAGTCGACACATTTGAAAGGAGGGAGTGTTGCCCACAAGAACGTGAAACCATCTGTCGAGCTTAAACGACGAGGCTCAAGAGAAAGAGCTCGTCTGCAACATTTCTTTGTAAATAAAATCCCAGTAGTGCTGTTTATAAGATTTGGAATACAAATATATCCTGTATTATAATTTATTTGAGTGACAAACTTAACCCGAGACAATAATCATTAATATACATGCAGTTTGTTTTTTTCATAACTGAATAATAGCTTTCTAGTTTTAATTTTCAGAATATATTGGGTGTAGAAAATTAAAATTAATTAAATGAACTAAACTAACTGGAATCCGTTTTTTTTTTAAAAGCTGTTGAAAAGAAATTCAGATGAGCAAAATTGATGTGATTCTTCGATATTTTATTCATTGTCATCTTTTTTTTTTTTTTTTCATACTCTGTCAGATGTCAAAAAACAAAGTGGTACACGACATATTGCATCTGTGTTTGTTACTGTTCTGAGGCATTGTTCTGTGTTACTCCGGCACCAAAGTCGAGTTCTCAATTAAAGACACAAATAAATAACATTTCTTTCCAATATCAATGCAGCAAAAAAAAAAAAATTGAACACAAGCAAAAAGTAAATGAAGCAAAAAAAAAACAAGAAATGACTTTTCCGTCCTCACAATTAAACAGTGCATACCTAATCATAAAAATGAATAATGGAAAACAGTGACCTTGCTTTTAAAACTTCTCAACATCACACTGCTCAAGGCTTTCTAACTAGCTGCACTCACAATATAAAGACTACTTAATGTTCTCCATGTATACTCCAAATAATCCCAGAAACTAGTGAGATGAGAAAGAAATCAAGTCCATTTAGGATGTTACATTCAACGATGTGCCCGAGCTGATCAAGTTGGTGCAGGTGATGGCACTATTGCTGACAATTACTCTTCTCGTCTGATGACATCACAAAGTTGCTGGTATGGCGGCGTCCAATCCGATGGGTCTGGTCGCTCTCTCTCTCTCTCTCTCTCTCTCCCCTGCCAGCTGGACTGCTTGTGGAGAGCCTGTGCTCTCTCTTCCCCCCCCCCCATTTTCTCCAAGCTGGTCCCAGAGTGCTGAGGGTAGTTGGTTGGTTGTCGTTGTGGTAGCTAACGCATTTTATAGTCGTGGGAAATGGCCGCCTCACAGAGTTGTCCTTTAAAGTCCAGCTCCAGGGTGAACTCCAGATCACGCTTAAAAAAAAAAAAACACAAAAAAACACAAAAACAACAAGCAAGTGTAAAATCAAGTGTCTCCGATGCAAACATTGCTAGGATAAAATGGCTACATTTTCCTGAACTCAAACAATGCTAACTAATGCTACTGCTAATGGGCTAATCTTTCTGTAATTTGTCGACAAAATTAGGACATTTAAAGTACAGTCATTTAAAAATGTGTTTTTTATTATGTGGTTCAAGCAGTGGTCAAAGTTCATCAAATTTAAATTTTAGCGTGCTAACATTTCTGCTAGCTGGAGCCTAACTGTAGACAAATACGAGAGAGGAAGGAGTCCTCTTGTTCAAATGTCTGTAGCCTATATTTCCAAAAGAAAAAAATGTCCTTGACTGTTTTTAAATGTTGCCTGTTTTTAACAAGCTTACCACGTTCTTTTCATTTGGCCGGACAGCAATACTGCCAAAGATCTCTTCTCCTTTTTTGACAGTTAGGTAGTCCTCCAAGTAAAACACAGTCTGCTTCCAGTGTGTGTTGGGGGCATCTGGAGCTAAGGGGGAGTGGAAGGAAGGAAGGAAGGAAGGAAAGAAGGAAAACACGTACATGAGCATCAGGAAAAAGGAATGAAAAGCACAGAATATAGAGAGGAAAGAACATAAAAGGGTACGAATATGTAAGAGGGAAGGGGTGAAACAGATGAGAGCGGCATGAGGAAGAGGAGAGGCAGTAATAAAGAGATGTTGAGGAGAATTTGAGGAGTTATACAATTTAGAAAAACACTCTGGTTCCAATGGGCACTCATCTGCCTTGGGCTTGTTAACATGGAGGTGAATTTATATAGCAGCAGCTGAAACTCTCCCAGTGGGATGAAGACAGCGGCTGATAGGAGAGAAATCCCTCAGTGATGCTCAGCCTCAGGTGCAACAGACTCGGCCAAACATAGAACCTCCTCTACACAATATTATATAAGCATTGGATGCATGAGTGCATTAACATAAGCTTACATAACAGTTTAGCTACCCTATCTATAATAGGCGTCCTCAACACCACTAAGAACCAGAAGTGGGTTTTTTTTCTGGTGGTAACATGAGGCGCCGTGGTATTCACAGCTACAGAACCACCAGAGTGTAGCCAAGAGCCAAGACATAGAAGAGCAGGGGCTTCTTTAAAGGGACATGGATTTATTTACAGCTCCAACATGCTTGTAGAAGAAGAAATTCTGAAAACTTGCTGGATTTCTTCCAGCATGGAGCTACACTCATGTGGTCCTGCTTATATGTACAATTTTTTTTCTGATATCCTCTATTGAAATTGAAGTTTAAGCGGTTGGTTGACTTAAATTAAGGACAGATTTCTTGGTTGTATTTGCACAAGATTACTACGACTGCACTTTTTTTTTTCCAAGTCGTGTGACATACATTCAATCGCACTTGCTGATTTAAGAATAAAAATAAAGATACAGGCATAAATCTTCGGGACAGACTCCAGAAACACGGGGTCATGGCTGGATACCACTTAAAGAATATGTCTACGTAGAGAATATGTGTTTTGCATCGCGTTACGGCAGAATGAGTTAATAACTCACCAGTGGAGAAGCCGGTCTTCTTGTGACACTTTGTGAACTCGATGTTGAAGTACGTGACCAAGGCGTGGATGTAATCGTTGCGCTGGATCTGCAGACAGAAGGCTGAGGTAAAGGACAGGTCCTCTGGCTTCACTGTGTAGATGTCCACTTCCTGTGGGAAAATTATGAAAAAAGGAGGGTCTATTTCCAGGAAATATACAATATAAAACAATCATAGTCTCAGTGAAATGACCTATTGCTGGAAACCCTTTACAATAAGGTACACATTTTGCATAGCTACTAGGGAACGAAGGTGAACTAGTTAACCAAAAGTTAATGGATCGTTGATTGGGATCTACTGCTTCCCAAACCTCTGTGTGCACATGTCCACACAAGTTGTCCTTCCAATTTGCTATCACCCCCACACATGCAGTGCATTCATATGTCAACCCTTTCATGATAATTCACCATGATTATTGAGCATGTGTGACTCTGTGTGTGTGTCTGTATGTGTGTGTAAAATCCCACAGGTTGAATCATGGCTGGCAAACGCAGCTTGCTCACAGTACACATGCTGTGTGGGTGTCCTCCCTCAAGTCTATAAGGGAGGCAGGCTGAGTGTGAGAGTGTGAGTGTGTGTGTGTGTGTGAGAGAACACAGCATCTGTGTGTTCGCTAGTGTCTATATCAAGCACTGCCTTATGAATATGGCTTCAAATGTAAGTATCCCATTTTTTTTTTTTTTTTGGTAACATGGCAGGCTTAACATCTCATACAGAAAAGGAGTGGAGCAGGTGCGTCTGTGTTTTTAAGTCGAGAGAGAACATTTTACTCTGCAATCTGTTCTCCAGCCATGTGGCTTCACCATGACAGATTGTGATTTAACACCTTTGTCCTTTTCAATGATGCAAAGTCGGCATCATATACAAAAAATTGTAGCCGGAGGAAGAAAAAAGAAATCCCCAGGAGCAACTTTGTCATTTTTAGCATGCGGGGAATGAGTGGCAGTTTGAATTAAGACAGGGTGAAGTGTCTGTCAGTGGGGAAAAGCCCCTGAATTCCTACATGTGAAAGAGATACAAACAGTGGGAATTAATTGTTCAGACCAGCATGACATTAAGCTTGTAACCTAACACATAAATCACCTTTTTTTTTTTTTTTTTTAGCACAAGAGGAGGCTCGGCAGCCGTAAAAATGATGAGAAGCCCATTTCATTTCCATTGGGGACTCAATGACCATGAGGTGTGACATTTCCAAGATAGAGAAGCCTCCTTTTTGCTGAAACTAAAGCAGCCTCATATCGCACTAATCAGAGACTTTGAAGAATGAAGAGGACACTAACATAACAAATAAAAAAAAAAGAACATGGTGTGAGGCAAAAAAAAAAAATTGGAAAACCAATGAAAAGAAAGATTGAGGTGAAAGGGACTAACATAAAAATAAAAAAAAAAGCTCTTGTCCTCTTTTTATTAGTGAGAGAAGAAAAAAGCCACTGCTGTATCTCTAAGCATGGAAACACAGCGGCAGACTTTTACAGAAACCTCGATTATGAAGCAGAAAACAGTCTCAACCGACTGAGGTGTTCAAAGGCTCAAAGATTGATAGCGGTCTCTGATTCCTCTTTAGGAGCTCTTGCACAAAAAAGAAGTACAGATTTTTCAGAGATACAAAGCAGTATAAGAGACAAACGTATGCATATTGTTTTTTCATTCTTTTATAATGTGTTCTTACAAAAAAGATAAAAGACCAACCTTCAGGAGGCAGGTGTTAGTCACAACCTGTTTTGGATCTACCACATCCACCAGAGGCTCTTTGTTGGCCACATTGCGAATGCAGCTCATGTCGAATCCATACACGTTCTCCCACCCTGTGCATACACAAGCATATACATCTAAAAGTACAGAAAACTATATATATATATACACACACATGCACACAGCGGGTGATGTCTGGATTTTAATTTGCTGAGTTTTCATACACCTGTAAAGCTCTTTGTTCATGCCAAAAAAATCAAAACAAAAAGTTAGCAGAGAAACTAAAACAAACACATTCTGCACTCCCTGTCTATCTGTCCATCCAGCCCCTATGTGGAGAAAGACAAGCCCTCTTGAAAATAGACTCCAGCCTCCTCCACCTCCTCCGCCATGTCTGGCAGGCTTCTCCTTTTTTGAAAATTTTTTTTTAACATAATTTGGGCTGAAAAACACACCAAGCAGGCTTTTCCCACCTCCATTCCCTCTGTCCCTCTCGCTCCACCTTGCCTTGTCAGAGGGCCAAACACTAATTCTGAACGATGAGAAGGTGGAAAATTCCACCGACGCAGGGAGAAACTAAAAATAAGAGCAGGAGGTGTTTGGGTAGACTGAATTCTTTTGGGTACTTATTTAAGAGCATGTGCATGTCAAGCTGCAGACGAACAAAGAGGGGCCACCTGTGCAGTGAAACTAAACCCAGCAGGAGTTAAAATAACCCCAGATTTGGAGTCAATCTTACGATTTCTGAAAAGCAGCTTTGATATTGGGGGCTTTTTTTTTTATCTGGATCACAATGTTAAGCTCAGCACTCCTGTTGTGATTGATAATTGAACAGGAAAGTGAATTTAGAGAGAACTACTTCAGGCTCATGACAGGTAACACATGTTCTCTATGTTACATTATTACATTGTCTTTGTAGCTAACGTTAACCCTCTCAGCTTATTTGCAATTTCTGACCACTTCTACAACATGATTGGTCCTTGTGTTGGAGAATCTCTTCATGATTCACCTGTCAACATGAATGACGGCAGACCTGATAACTCGTTAAAAATGTGATAAAACCATGACCTTTTATTTCATACTTACTCATCTCTTAAGTCGGCATTAATACATCACACCAAACAGATTTCTCACAACCTGGCAACCCAAGTGCCTTCCTCATTAATGACTTGCTGCTTGTCAGTAAAGCACAGACGTTGCTCAAGTTTTACAATGAAATGGATCAAACTACTTGTGTGTGCTGTGTTCAATGGATCCCTCAAAGTGACAGACGTTACAGTTTCTCTCCCCTCTAAGGAGGGTTTTAGCATCATACCCCTAATGCTTCTCACTTCTCTTATCAAACACAGCTAGCTATTTTTAGCTGGATTCATAAACACCCTGAATGCAACCTACACAGCACATAACGGCAAAAACATTGTGACAATTTAGCTTGTAGCTAAAAACTGAGCTAAAAGGAGGGCTAATATATGACTAATGTTCAGCAGGTGGACAGAAACACCAATTTCAATTTATTGCTAATTCGGTTCCATATATTATAAGTGGAAATAGGTAACTGTTCCAACTTTATTAATGACAATATCAGTCAGTTGGCCAAAATACTAATTAATCCAAGATTAATAAAGCCTGCTAGTCCTGATAAATCTGATAACTTCAGCTTTTATAATGACTACACTACTACAAAGTGCAACCGTACATTTTCATATCCAACATGATGCTCTCCGTCTGCACAATCGTTATTAATAATAGATGAGCAGAGAAGAAGCCAGAGATACAGTGGTAAAAAAAAAACAAAAAAAGAATAGGAATGACTGAGCATGAACGTGTGACAAAAAGCTAACACATCCACCATCATTACTCACAATGAATCTTGAAGTCTTTGTACTGCCGGTCCTCAATGGCCACCACGTACAGAGCTGCTCTGTCAGGGAACATCAGGCCGCCAGGTTTCTAAAAAAAAAAAAAAAAAAAAAAAAAGCTTCAGGAATCAGTGAGCACGCACACAAAAGGCCATCCATCACCTTTATTGGTCACACACCTGGCATGTAATATAAGAGCACGTGCCCAGTTTAAAGCCTGCATGCAGCTACTGCCTGAAAGCAAATCACTCATGTGTGAGCTCAGCATGTGAGCAGCAGACACATACATGGTGTGAAATATAAATCCTCTACTTTAGCACTCTGTGGTGTGTTTACGTGCAAGCCGTTTTTGGTTCAGGCGGCTACGCAAAAAGTAAAACCCAGCATCTCCCCAAGCCCTCAGCTGCACCATCTTACCAGCCACTTGTCCCTGGCGAAGATGACAGTGTTGAGCATGGACTCGTAGAAGAGGCAATAGCCCATCCACTCTGAGATGATAATGTCCACCTTCTCCACGGGCAGCTCCACCTCCTCCACCTTGCCTTTAAAGATGGTAATGACTGCGGTGTACAGAGCCACAGAACAGCAGGCAACAAATTACTTCACGGCATCTTCATCACATTAATTCAAATCGGACAATGACTCTATTCCCAAATGAGATTTTTTTTTTTTTTTTAAGTCTTGAGATTGCTGCAGTTAATACGCCTTAATAACTGCACTCATGGCGCTGCTTTTTTTCTGCATAAATTAGTTTTGACCCGTGGTATGAAAAAACAAGGAAACAACAGGTACTTTAAAAGGAAAACAAAGGCTATCTTCCTTAAAATAGCAATGGTTTATCTTTGCAAACAAGCTTATTATTGATCATATTTACAATTCCATTTTCCTCTAATGTCACGCTCAGGGTGGGAGGCTCAAATGTATAATGTTGTATCACTGTGTTTAAGGTTTGCAGATGTATCTGACTAATTATAATGCTATCACTACTCTCTGATTGATCCCCTACTGGATAAAGATGTGGAAGTAAAAAATGCCAACAGGACAGTGAGCTTGGTTTCAAATTAAATCTCTATATTTTACAATAGGCAAACATTTGCTAACAGCTGACTTAACATTTAACCACTTCTTGAATAACATTACCACTACTACTACTAATTTACTGTTTATTGTGGTACAAGATACGTTTGGAAAGATATGACTTCTTAGCAAACAGTTCGGAGCTAGGTAACAAATGTGGGCAAGGAAAGGGTTAAAAACTAATTTTGGCTTATTGTGATGTTTCTGCTGTTTGCTATCGACTTAAACGACCCAATTTCTGCTGTCCATTCTCTTTTCAGTTTTCGATCAATTTAAAAGGCGTAGATATGTTCCCGCTTTGTCAGATTCATGGGGTTTAAATGGCTTTCGAACGCACCATAACAACATAATAATAACAGCTACTGAGCTTCCTACCCGGAGAGTGATGCCAGAAAAAGACGGCCATCATGTACATTTGGTGAGATGACAGCTATAATAATAATAATAATAATAATAATAATAATAACTTTATTTATATAGCACTTATCTAAACAAGGTTACAAAGTGCTTTACAGAATTCATACAATCAAATGATGGCTCTGATGGCAAATGCCTGGTCGCCCTTGGTAACCAGCCTAGATCGAGGAACGACTAATAGGGGTGCTCTTGATGATCTCAGATCTCGGCTTGGAGCATAGGGGGTTAAAAGTTCTGTAATGTAAGGGGGGGCTAGACCGTGTTGTGTTTTAAAAGTAACTATCACCTTGTATTTGCAGTGCTTGCACTCAGCTATCACTTTTGCAAGTAATACAGTTATATACTGTGCATAGAAGTGTATGGGAGTGAGCTATTTATTTCTAAGTAATAACAAGTCGCCAGTGTCTAAGTTGTTTAAAAATGATGGGATAATTAAATACTGTACAATAATATAATGATGGCCTATAAATACAAAAGCAACATTGGACACTTGGTTTTTAACTAGCTTGTTGTATACTTAATTGGACCATCAGTTTTCAACACATGAAATATAAATATATTAGATAAGGCCTTATAAAACCTATAATCAAATACGGAGGCCGTAAAACCCTCCATCTGTCGCCAGTGCTCCATCTGTGAAGTTTGTGTTGACATATTACAATCAGCACCAGTTAGGGAATTCTGAGTGATGGCAGAGATGCCGATTATTAGACACCAAAAGAGAGGAGAGCTGCCGCCAGTTAAACCGTCAGAACTGTGACTAATGTTGTCGTCTGTGACGGTAATGATGGAGATATGCTGATTTATCACGCCACTTTTAATCCAGATATCATCCCACTGCTCTGTATTACAAAAAAAAAAAAAAAAAGATGGATTTAAGAAAGGCAGCAGTAATGGGGGAAAAAAAACGACAACTTCATCTTACCGTTGTGTAGGTGATTTGACTTGATGATCTTCTCGGAATATTCAGATATACTTGAACATTCAATCTGCGGGAGCAAAGGAAATGAACTCTGTTTTAATATTCACAGTGTTTATAGGTTTAGATACATGTTTAAGATGTTAGATTACTTCGTTAGAATAACAAAATCATTATCTCCTCACTAAAGTAGCTGATACATATTGTTGTTAGCAGCCTCCTGATATATAGAAGTTTAACCTTTGGGGTAATATTAAAAGGACAAATTGAATCAAACGCCGCTAATCCATCCACACAGTAATGCCCCTGATGGCTCATCTCAGACCCTGTGCAGCAGGAAAACACAGACATCATTTTTGCTCTCCCATCTATAAGTGTAATACAGTATATGAATCATGCATAACTGTGGGACTCACAGCCGGTAATGCATAACCTGTAGCTTTTCAGGGAGCCTTTATTGCCTCTGCGCATAAGATGGTCTGAAAGAGATTAACTATTTCTGGCAAGAACACAAAGACTGGCTCTGAAGCGAACTTTCTTTTTTTTTGTGTGTGTGCATGATTCAGGGAACGGGAGAGACAATGGATGAGAGATAATGTGACAGCCAAGCCAGATGTAATATTCATTTGGCCATTGAATGGATCTGCAGGTTTGTCTCTTTTAAAGATATAAAAGACAGCAAGGATGATATAATTGAACACTCTGGAGTGTTTTTTTTTTTTTTTTTTTTTAAGTGGACAAAAGGGTCTCTCTCCGTCTCTCACCCCATACACGTGTTTGGCGCCAGCATTAGCAGCAAACATCGAGAGGATCCCCGTACCGCTACCAACATCCAAGACGATCTTATCTTTGAAAACATGCTTGTTGTGGTACATGGCGTTCCTGTAGGTCAGCGTCCGCACCTCATCTTTCAGCATCTCCTGTGTAGGAATAAAACAGAGGTTTTCAATAACAAGCAAACCAGTTTAGTTCATATGATGAAGTAGTAGAGCCTACCTGAAGATTAGTGTGATTCACAGAAACAAACACATAATGTTTTATAATGAACTTACAATCAGGCATATTTTAAAAAGCAGGGGACCTTCAGCATATGCCTTTGTATTTTTTTTTCCAAGTAAAACAAAGTGGATAAGCCAGTTTTTAGGCCAAAAGCCTTGGTGACAGTAACAGGAGCTTCTTGAAATAGACAAGAGTACGACACACAGCCTTCTGGGACCGCCTGGTATCCATCTCCCTTTCACACATCCCACTTTCCATCTTTCTTCCTCTGCACTTTTCTAATCAGGACATTCTCTTTGTCTGCAAGCACACAGAAACCTGACCCACATGCTAAATGTGGACACTATTTAAAGAGGTCTATATAGTGCAGGGACTATATAGAGTCCCCGAACTTTTCCAACACCACTCCTTTCGCCGATCAAGGTCATTTACTCGGGCACTGCTCGACAAAACTTGGATAGCAGTTCACAAAAGACAAATCCAACAAGATATGAACATTTTAACTTTCCCCTGACTTCACGCTAATGGTGGGAAGCTAAAATGCTGCCATACTGTCCTACAGCTGCGTTTCAGGTCTGCAAATCTTAAAAAAAAAACTTTTTCTAAAACAATAAGCTTTTGAGAAGACAAAAGATAATCTGGCTGTATTTCAAGTCCAACCTCTAATTGTATTACTCATCAACTAATGTTGGACAACAGCTAATGAAAGCATTGAACGACTTCCAAGCTCACACATCCCTCTGAAGATGTTGTACAACACAATAGGGCAGGGATAACTTAATAGCTAAAATGTTTGTTTTTTTTGCTTCATACATTGCTTAAATTTGTGTTTGAGGGTGCCAGTGAGATGATTTGATCACAAGCTAAATTAAAGCCTATGTGTCCATAAAAACAATCACTAATCATCTATATGACCTGACAAATCCCTCTCAGAGTTAGCCAGACTAAAAGGGGTCAAAACTCCCAATCAAGAAAAGAAAGTGTCAGATTAGACAGAACAGGAAGCATCATGGTGTCATTCTTTTTTTTATTTTTTTTTTTACCCTGGCCAAACCAAGCATGCAGTTTTTTTTGTTTTTTTTTCAGCTTGGCCTGCCTACCTCATGGATGCCAAAATGGGCGTAAGAGTCGAAGTAGTAGTCGCGTGATGTCATTTCCTCTGGGCTGATGAACTTCGCTATCTTGCCTCGACCAGGACAGGTTGCCAGGCCCGCTACGTGAGGCGCATGGGGGATGCAGGGCACATGGTGCGCGGTAGGCACTGGTTTGGGCAGTGGGGAGGGCTGGGCAGACTGAGAGAGCGGGGACGTGACAGGCTGCTGCCGCTGTGAAGGAGGGATGAGAAAGAAACGTGGGGGGGGGGGGTGGAGAGTTGAATGAGGATCTATGAATTATAGACAAGAATGATTCACAAAGGGTTTTTTTTTTTTTTGGTTTTTTTTTTAAGGAACGTGCAAAAAGCATTTACAAAAAAAATGACCTGCTTTAAGTTAAAATCTGACAGTAGAGACAATGAACTAAAGGATAAAAGCAGAAAAAAAAAAATCATACAGTCTTTATCATCATTACACAAACAGAGTCTCAATGAAGAGCCGGCGGAAGATGCAGTTCCGTTTCAGCACCAAGGACAGCGGCTATAGCACACGTCCAACACGTTCATGCATGCATTGAGAGCTAAACATATTCCCAGACTGCAAATCTCCCCGCAGCCTTTGCATTAGGCTGTCTCTATTGTTGCAATTTCAGCGGTTTACTTAAGATTACCTTAAGATTATCTGCAGGACACTAAGAAAACACTTTCCATTTTCTTGCACGCCATCGTGGTGCTACAGTCATTCCTAATCTTGCGACGTGGATAAAGAATAACACAAAATGTACACATATATATTCAACTCAAATGTGCTGTCACATAAAATTTAAAAAAAAAAAAAAAATAGCCGTAATAAGAGTGTCCCGGTCCGGGTATTACCGGGCACAGGACACCACAAGGTCCCTACCTCGGAGCTGTCCGCCTCCGCCATCTTCCGCCGTAGCAGCAAACAACGCGACGAATGCCTCAGTCCCATGAGAGCCGACGAGATTTAGGCTACAACTCTTTTTAAGTGTGCAGAGGATCTCAGTTCTCACCAGAAAGCTGTCAAAAATAGCACCACGCCGCCGAATACATGGCAGGAGTGCATAAAAAGATGAAAGTCATATTAAGAAACGTGAAGGTATGACAGTTCGAACCAATTAAATCCATCCCCCCCCCCCCTCACCCCCCTTCCGAGAAAAGTTGTTAAAAGGATGTTCACGAGTGGGGGGGAAGAAAAAAAATGCACAGAAATCCACGCGGTGTGACTGTCACAGGTTGTTTTTAGAGGAAGGATGGCAGATCCACCTATTGGAGGGAGAGACTCTGCTGCGACTGCAGGGTGGCAGGTTTGATCCCGACAGGAGTCACTGGGTCTGTTAACACCTGAAGCCACATAAAGCCTGATCACATTTCTGAAGAGTGTCCGAGAAAACAGTGTCACCCACCCCACGTCTATATAAAGAGGCACTTGCGCACTGGAAGCATAGAAATCCACACAAGAAAACGCATCTCCTCTACTTTTCTCGGAAACACCCACGGACACATGAAGACTCACAAATCAGCTGTGAAGTCCTTTTGCGTGATCCTCATATAGGTTCCCCGGAAACAGAAAGTTTAGGTGGGTTTAAAGTGTGCTCTGCTGTTGCAGTAGAGCACCTCGGTTTGGAGAAATGAGTCGTGACAATTATTGTAATAAGATTCACACAAAAAAAAAAAAAATCTGTGCTTTCCACAGACATATGCCTCCTCATACCAGACTTTCCCCACAGAAGCAGACATCCAGCTCTACGACAACCAATGAGCAGCTCAGACGCTCGCTTACATAATATAGGTGTCTTCTATGGTTTTTTTGGGGGGAATAAATAACATAGACAGCGGTGGCTCTATTGAATAACTCGACTACTACGCGTTTATAAAATGCGTTTCCACTGCATGAAGCGGTCGCAGTTGCATATTCCTGATGATTTCATTATTTAAATAAAAGGTAAGGCATGTCACAGGTGTGCAGTTTCAGCTTGCTCATTAGTGGCATGAATCCCGTTCGGCCAATCAGAATCGCGGGCCAAGTTTGTTTAGTTCATTGTTCAGTTTGTCAGGGATCAAGCACGAAAATGTATCTCAATTAATGAGAACAGATGCATTGCTCCAGATTTAGGTGATTAGCTGGATTCCATCTGCAGTCTCTCGGCAGGTATAGCCTACACACACACACACGCACACGCACACACAGACAAACAAACGGGTGTGAAATGGTTATCAAAACAAGTATCAATCCACATTTATTGCCACATGATTGCTTTTTTTCAGGATCCAATTTTTTCACTTCACGGGAAAATCAAAATGTGTGCAGTTTTTATTAAAATCGGTGGGGAGCTTGTTGCACTCCTCTAAATTAAATTAATGTGCATAGGCAGTCTAGGCCCTTTTGGAATGCAACACTGCCCCCTGCAGGTTGACCTTGTGGCCCTGCTTATCTGTTCAGAGCAGAGTTGAACAAATGTATAGGGCCAGTATTGTGAATTATCTTTGAAAACAAACAAACAAAAAAACAATCTGACTGATTAATATATTATCAAATTATCAGAGTTTTAAATATTATGCCTGAGAAGTTGTGACTTCGTGTGTGTTTCCATTCCTTGATTCCAATCAGTGAAATCACAGCAGTTGTTTTTCGATGACTGCTCAAGGCAAAAACGCCTACTGTGTCATCACTGATTGTTTTGCACAACATGCATGTGCTATGACTCCATCGAGAGCACCGTGATTGGCCAATATTTTTTTTGTCCTGGTTCTCACAGCCCTCATAGCGCCCAACCAGTCAGATGTGACATTGATCTTATGCAGGGCTGAAGTTGCTCTTGGCAGCACGTTAAATTTTGTACCTGATTTGTCACAGCTGATCATAAAGCTTGAAGTAAAGGGAGATATCCCTAAAACCTTTAATCTTGGAAAATGTCAAAATACACCCTTGATGTCATTTTTCCATACTCAGTAGGGAACTTTTTGTGCCTGCATCTGTGTGTCTTCCATTACTCACTTATTTCACATTGTATCAGAGCATTCCCCCGGGTTACCTACTCTGAAAAATATGACATTTTATCTGCCGCTAACAAAAAACGATTGGCTCGTGTCCCATTAATGAAAACCTAATACAATGAAACACACCAGGTTTTAGTCACGGTTATGGATGAGCTCCATCAGTGGTGCTTAAGAACATCGGCCCACGCATCACACTCGATGATAATGTGTATATTCACTCTATCACACACACACACACACACACACAGCCATCAGTGAGGGGGCTGGAGCACACATAAGCAGGAGTCATGATGAGTGAAAGAAGTGGGCTGACCACTATTGACTGACATACAGGATTCACAGAGCAGGTAGCATGACAAAGACAGGAGAAGGTTTTTCTGTTCAGTTTATTATACACTTTGTTTGCAAAGAAATCAATCAATTCTTTTGTCTCCATTATTCTCATGTTATATTTTACATTTTGTAAGCGTTACACCCACATTACACACTCTAGAGATGCTCAGATACGAGTTCAATTTCATGATTTTGCAGGAATTAGACAGACGGTCTTTTTGAACAACCAAACATGCACAAAATAATATCTAAATAGAATTAGAAAAAAACAACATGATAAATCGATTGCATACAGGCTAGGTTTACTACTAGACTTTCAGTAGTCTTTGCAGAGGCCACCATTAGACTTTTCTGTTATCTTCACAGAGTCCAGAGGAACAAACTCAGGGAGTTTGAGGCACAGGGGTTATGACAATAGGGGCCGAGTTCTTCCCTTTTTTAAGTCCTTGAGGGCAAAAGTACGGATACAGTTTCTCTGTAAAGCAGCGGTTAGTGAAGGAATAGATTTGTGATTTAGAATCAACATCATAGAAGGAAACCACGCCTTTGTTGTAGTCCACAAAGACGCCAACCTTCTGGAGCTTTTCTTTCAGTGTGATTTTGACTCTTGGGTTTGTAAGTGCAAAATATATGCCATCTCCAAGCATAATGGTCCAGCAACCATTTTTGTTTGACAAAGTTTTGTTTCTCTTTCTATCAATAGACTCTTTGACCACTCCAACAACCCAGTCGGTCTTTCCTTTCACTTGAACCTCATAGTAAAACTTCCCTGTTGAAAACCCCTCAGTTGTCAGAACCTCTGGATACACCTCAAATCTCTTTGGATTTTTGGGAAGATTCTGCCTTTCTTCTACTTCGGTGACTTGTTTTCCATCCTGGCTTATGACAAGTGAGTCAAACGCTGTTTCGGGGTCAAAGGTCAGGTCCACTGCATGCTCCCTCATTATTTTCATTTGAATCTCAGGAAGCTCCTCCATTATTTGACCTACTCTCTGTTCCAGCAGTGTTAGCGCATCTCTCGGAGCTTTGAAGGACAGATCACTGTGAACACCAATGTCCGCCCAGTCCTTAAAGTCAAAGGAAGAGAATAAGGTTGGGAAGGTCTGGAGCAAAAGATGGTGGTCGTCGGACCGCCACAGCTGCTCAAGACGACTGCTTCTGCTGTCAAGCTCAATGACTTCCCTCCTCAGTTCTGTGATTAGGTCTTCAGCCTTCTGCTTTGTTGCCCTGTACCGCTCATCAATCGCCTCGACCAGCTTGGCCTGGCTGCTCTGGATATAGCGGATCAAGTCTTCGCACGCCCGAACACTGGCTTCTTTCTCTTGTTCAACTTCTATTTGGCACGCAGCAGCCGAGTTTTGGATTTCTGCTATCTTCTCAGCTCGCGACTGTTTCATCTGTTGGATGTTTGTCGTTGTCTCGTCTTTTTTGGCCACCACTGCTTCGTATTCTTCCTCAAGCGGGACAACAATGTGACTCTTGTGTTCGGCTTTGGAGCACAGCACACAAATAAAAGCCTGGTCCGTCCTGCAGTACAGTTCTGTTGTCTTGCTGTGTGTCTCGCACATCCTGTCATGCAGATCTTTCACTGGCTCTAATAATGTGTGGCTCTTCAAAGGAGTGACTCTCAAGTGCGGCTCAAGATGTGCTTCACAGAAAGAGACGAGGCACGTCAGGCAAGATTTAACAGCCTTGTTATTTTTCTCTGAGCAAATATCACAAAGAACGTCCGTGGTTTCAGGAAGTTCAGGTTCCGGGTGTGTGGCTTTGACTTGAATTGACACCTTAAATGCGTCAACTAACTCAGACATCATAGTGTTGACTTCAAGTTCAGGTCTTGGAGAAAATACCTTTTTGCAAAATGGACACTGGCATGTGACACTGCTGTCCCAATACTTGTGGAGACAAGCACTGCAGAAATTGTGTCCACATGGCGTTGACACTGGCTTGCAAAACACATCCAGACAGATGGAACATAGGAACCTCTCCTCTGTCAGCAGACCGCTGGCAGTTGCCATATCTAGAAAAGAATTAAGGAAGCAAATACACAGTTCATACGAATTCAGTAACACCTGTTGAAACTGTGCGTTACGTCATGAGTTCGATAAGAATCAAAAGGAAACATTTTGACAAAAGTATCTTTCTGACCTGTAATTTCAAGTAAAAGGAAAGGACCACACCTGGAAATGAGTCGACTGTTTGCCCAATAAGTTTCGTTCAGACTGTAAATGTTAAGGTTTCGTTTCACCGTGGTGACGTATTAAGTCTCCGCCTTCTTCACTTTATACAAAGACTTCCTGCTCAAATTTAACGCTTTAATCTCCATTTTAAATTGCGTTTTCGTCTCTAGAGTTCGCCTAAACCTTTTTTTTTTTTTTTTTATGTAAGTTTACTTTCAAAGTTCACGTCGTGGTCCACAGCTTTGAAAACTTCATGTTGTGGAACTTGGTCTGTTCACAGGACAAATCCAGCTGCGTCCTAGAGCTCCCCCTTGTGGCTTAGTTGTTCAGATGTAGTCAAGGTGTGCCCCGTTTGAAACCTCTGTATACAATCGTCAGTAACACAAAATGACCCCACCGAAAAGTGTCTGAAGAAAATATAAAGCCAAATCTTTCATTTCTTGAAAAAAAAAAAAAAAAAAAAAGAAAAAACCTTTTTAGAAAAGAGCAAACTGATCTAGAGTATCAACCGTTTAAATATCTACTCCAGATACAATAAATGTCATTGATGAATTCAGGAGTTTCAGTCTGTCAAATAGACTTTTAATGAGGCGTAATTCAGCGTGGTTTCTCCTTATTGTATGGAATTCAGCTGTACGTATATTTACTTCAAACATTCTGCAAAGAAACTTGAGAACGAGTTCATATCGTCTGTATTTTATTGAAATGTTTGCACAAGCCTGTATAGCAGAAGAGGAGCAGTATACAGCCGGATGAACAATACAGCAAGTGCAGGATTTAGGAAAAAAGACAAAGATTAAAAAAAACAACATCTTTTTAACACCCGTGTGAGTGAATAGTGCCTCATATGTCAGATCAATCTGTACTCACAAAGTGCAAATGACATTTCTCAACTCAACCTCAAGCATCTATAACCTAACCGACAATCAAGTCCTGACTGGATTGGAATCGTCCTCATAACTTCACAGCATAACACACACAAACATGGCATGATGAAATCGCAAAAAGGGAACAGAAATAGAGGGTAAGATCACATCACTTCATACCACATAGTGGCGTCCTTCACAATTAACAACGAATCGACTTTTGAGTCTCCTACAATGAGCGTTTATGGCTTTATGTTTAAAAAAATACAACACACAATCACGTCATGAACTTCTTTCCATTATTACAAATCATTCTATGGGTCCCACGTGTTCATCCAAATCCCAAACTTTCAGTCTAAGCAAAAAGCATGCCAAGCATAGAAAGTGTATTAAGTTTACAACATAGCTGTCTCTCTCTCTCTCTCTTTTTTTTTTTTGTTTGGTTTCCTGAATTATATTTACAGCTCATGTATGTAGTTAACACTCGTCAAGAAATAAGATTCACAGAAGAGCGTACAGTGTTTACAATTGAACTACAAAAGAAATGTGTGATCATAAACCACGTTAACCTGAAAAAAAAGTCACTACTTGATTAATTTTCCTCCCTGCAGACAAAGATTTCAACCACTTTTTTTTTTTTTTATGTACAGCACAATTATTTATTTCTTTACAGTGACTTCTTTGTACTTCAAATTGTAATATTTGCACAGCACATGAACCTTTAAAACCTTCCCAATCCAACATTTAGACAGACTCTTGTCCAATAGTTGTCAACTGACAAATCCCTGTGTTAACACTTTACAAGCAGTGAATAATGACCTCTTAAGAAAAATAAGAAAAGGGGGAAGAAAGGCTTTTCTTTGATTTCTTAGATGTCACATGTTCCGTTGTTCACTGGACAGTAACGCTGGGCAAATCTTTGGACACCACAATTTTCTTTGACAGTCAAGGAACTCATTTCTATCCACCGTCTCTTTCGTTCACCACATGAACCTCTGAGTGACTGCGCTGTCTGGCCAGTGGAAAGTCTTACTGATGAAGATGTAGAGTGTGGCAGCATTCACAGCAGTGTACAGAAGAAACTCCACCACCAGTCTGGGAAGAGTGGGGAGCGGCATGTGCAGGCGGTACATCAGGTAGGGGACGATGAAGTACCTGAACTCCAGCAGCTTCTGGGGTACCGTGGCAGCCAGGAGGCACACCAGCAGCGCCAGACTCCAGAACAACGAGCGGGACTTGAGGGAGTCCAGGAAGTTCCACCCTGCGAACAGGTAGGCGGGGACGAGGAGGAAGCGCACCAGCTCATGCCTCTGGAAAAGCCTTTTCCACACATAGAAGGGGAAGTGGCGGTTATCAGCAAGGAGGTACCTGTGGACGAAAGTGAACTTCCACACCAGGAGCAAGGAGAGGCCGGCGACTAAGAGGAAGAAAAAAGGCTGTTTTTTCAGAGCCTGGAAGAAGCGAAGCACGCGGTGGTAACAAAGGGAGACGGGGAGGGAGAAGAAGAGTGCGAACGAGAAAAAGTAGAAGAGTTGGGGAAAGTTAAGGCAGGCTTCATGACTCGTCCTGTCGCCCACTACTATCCCGTCATTCAGCACCACAAACGCAACGGAGCCCACGCCGACAACCGCGTAAGGCCAGGTCACCAGCAGCACTGCCTTCATGTAAACGGGCGACGTGAGGAACTCCAGCGTGAAGAGCAACACTTTCTTAACGCCGCCGAGTGACAGCGGGACCTGGGTGGGAGGAGTCTTGTCATCCCTCTTCTTCGTGTGCTCCAGCCTCCAGGCTTCGTCCATTTTGGCGGCCACCAACGTGCCCGCGCAGAAAGCAACCCAGACGATGTTGGTCTGCCGGAAGAGCACGGAGCAGACGCCGAGAAGCGCCGAAGCCTTGTGGCAGCTGTACAGCGTCATCAGGTAGGTGAAAAGGATGAAGAATGTCGATCCGGCGTCAGTGTAGTAGAGGAAGTTGAAGAAGTAGAGCACAGGGAAGGTGGACAGAGACAGCGCAGAGAGGACTCTGCGGGACGTCGTCCGTGTCTGCAAGAGAGGAACATTTCAATTAGAAAAGGAAGAAATGACAAAAACAAGATCATTACTCATCATTATGGTTATTATCAGTTGGAATTACCTTCTCCCTGAGGTGTAGCTTGCAGACGAGCAGATAGAGCAGGTAGAGGTTGCCGCAGTTGAACAGCAGGTTGACGAAGCGCAGCATGGCAGTGGAACACACCACCTGGCCGGTCAGGTCAGCGAGCCACACCACGGGCTTGATCACGCCCACCGAGACGAGGTAAAGGCCGGGCAGGGTGGTGATCATGGGGTCCCACTGCACATGACATGAGGAAAAGTGAGAAGACGTTAAACAAAAATGTCACCACTTGGTCTTATTCGCTCGTAACATCGCTAGGATTTCTCCAAATTTGCAAATGTGAATTCCGTCTCAGCTGGGGAAAAAAAAAGAATATGAAATCCAGCTTTGGCGGTCCATGCTTTATTTTTGGCTGCTTAAAAAAAAACAAAAAAAAAAAAACACAGCATCCCGTAAACCCTATAATGGAAAGACTGAAAAAGTCTCTCTTTTATTAGACTTCCTTTCCTCTACGAGAATTTGACAGTTTCATAGTCCTGATTTCATTTTTAATCTGATAATTTAAAAAAAAGAAAAAGAAACGACCCAGTAATTTTTGCAGTCCAGAATAAATTGCTCAAAAAAAAAAAAAAAAAACATCATTAAGATTCAAAAGATTGTTTTTTTTTTGTTGTATTTGTCACATGCTCACACAGATGTGCAGCGAAATGTAAACTGCGACATGTTTGAAAGGAACGCAACTGGAAACTAAATGATTTGACAAATGAATGAAAAATCTAATTTAGAAGACGATTCTTTAATTTCCATGTTGCACAATCAGAACTGCCAGTGGTAAAGCAATAAATTAAAGCACATAACCCCCACCCACCCACCACCACTAATACCACTCTATATGTTGCACATGGAGATTAAAGGATGCTCTGCAGTCTGTCACATCATTTTAAATGTAACATTAATCCTCTAAAGCACAAAGAGGCTCGCCTGTCTTCATGTCTCTCTCCCTCCTCACAGCACAAAAAGTACCTCGTTGAATTTCCCCTGGCAATACTTCTGAGCTTGCGGGATGTGAAAGATCTCGTCCATGTAGGGCTCCCTCTGCTCCCGAGTGACTCTGGAGAACAGCAGGCAGGATATCAAAAAGTTGGTGCTGCAAAGAGCGGTGAAGAGGTATCCTTCAAATTTCTCCATTGTTCGCTCAGGAAATCCAATTAAAAAGCGAGTGCACTTCAAAATGTCTCCGTCGTTTTTTGTTTGTTTGTTTGTTTGTTTTTTTTAAATCACATAACTACAAGACCGCTGTGCAAACCAGCAAAGTAACTCCGTCCAGTCGCGATAAACGGAAGAGTTTAAAAAAAGAAAAAGAAAAAAAAGAAATGTTCACAGCTAACGGCTCGGCTTGGCAACTTGTACAAAAGCATTTAAGTTCCGCTTTTGTTCTATCTACTCTAACACCTCAGTTATGTGAAATAGTAGCGCCATGAAAATAAACATAATCTACATTCTTAATAATTATAATTTAATATGTATTTTCTTGATTTTAATGAACATTTAGCAACAAAAACAAACACAAAAAAAAAGGGGGAACTGCGCTCATAACGCGGTGTCGCCGTGTTATTGTTCCCCTTCATGTTCTGTGTGCGGTAACTTGAAGCAGGCTCGTCGCGGTTTCTTCACAGTTCATTTTGATGAAGATTATTGTCTAGCATGCATTTAACACATGACTTGGAGCTTTTCCCCGGTCGCAGGGTGACCCAGTTGCTTTTTAAAGACGTGAAAAATGCGGCTGAGCTGAGACAGTGTGCTGTGAAAGGTGAAGTAAACGGAGCCTTGATCAACCCGACGATGGTGAGGAAACACTGTTTTATCCCTCTTCCCCATTCTGCTGTTTTAGTTGTATATATTTACAGTCTATGATATTAACCAGCTAATTACTGTGTCATTTCCTGCACAGGTAAAGCTATTCATAGTCATAGCCTCTAAACAAAACAGGAAGCAAAAGGTGATTTATTGTAACCCTAGGACTTAACCATCACTTTCTTTTTCATTTGCAGCTTGTGAATCCTTTCCAGGTTCTAGTAGCTGCCAACAAGGCTGTTCACCTACAGACAATTGGAAAAATGAAGACCAGAAGTTTATACTCAGAAATCATCTTCAACTTGTCCCCTACTAATAATGTAAGTAACCAAACCCTAACTTCCTCTTCATTATCATAATTCACTTCTTCATCTGAAAATGCTTCTTTCAGGACTACACTGATTGTCGCTCTCGTTCGTTAACCTCCTTTGCGTGGGAGAGTCCGCCAGAGCAGCCACGTTTAACACGAGTGGACGAGCTGAATAGAAGTGTATCCTGTTGCTGTGTCTTCCTTCTGTACAGATCTCAGAGGCTTTTAAAAGGTTCGGGATCTCTGATGGTGACGAGTCAGTCATGGTGGTCCTGGTTCACAGCCGAGATGAGCCACAGCCTTTGTCGGATATCGTAGCCAGGGTGAATGGGCAGCAGGTGGCGGTGGAAGATGTTTCCTCTCTGTCAAACAACACCAAAATCCAAAAGGTTCTGCATCTCCACTTTCCTTTTAATGGCCCTTTTCCATACAATGTAGACTTGCATAGGTATCGTGTTTATAAATACACGTGTCTGTGCTTAGCTTGACATCCAATAGGTCACATCTACAACATACATACTGTACATACTGTTGGTTGTATGAATGTATAACTACCAGCTTAGATATGAAGTGATAATGTCTTTTCAGCCGCATTCAAATATTGAAATTGTTACTAAAAGGTTGTTACTTATTTCATTTCTGTAGCTTTTCTCTAAATCGTTCCCCTTTTCTCTCCACTGGTTTCAGCTGTATAAGGTGACTCCCCAGGAGGAAAGGTGTGGGACTCTGCTGGATGCCGTTGTATGCAGAATGGCCACCAAGGATGTCGTTTAGCTACAACAGGAAAAAGGGACCAAAACACGGCGAAAATACGCCTTGATTTGTTTGACCTAAACATTGATTTTCTGTTTTTCGATGAATCCGCCACACATTTTGTAAAGTTCCAAAATTCAAAACATTAAAAAAAAGTCATACTTGATGTATCGCTGCTCATGCTCACAGCTGAAAGAAAATAAATCGTATTTTTTTATACGTCTTTTTATGGATTCACTAATGTTTCCTTCTGCATACATGACATTAAAAAAATATATATTCTGACGCTGACAGGTGGAGAAGAATTTGGATAGGCTGTACAGAAAGTCATGGAACTTCATTTTGCCTCATCCTGATTGTCCATGGCATCCATTTATGATCCACATCATTCAGACCTTTTCTTTTGAGTAGGGGGGGGAGACTTAGCTGAAAATGATTTTTGTCTTTGAAAGATGACAATGTGTGAGTTCTCTGTCAGCAGTGGAGAGTGGTGTAAAGGTGGTCACCTGCCAGCACTTGGAGGAATTATGACTCAAAGGGCTCTGCGACAATTAATAAGCAAGAAGTAAAAGATATAAAACACATGATTAATACACCACAGGTCTCTTTTTTCATTGAAAACCTTTCATCTTAAGAAGACGAGACCATCAAACAAAAAAGGTTCAACTCCGTTCTTTTGAATCACATTCAAAAGCCTTTGTTTATATTTTAGTTTATGAATCCTTCCTCGGGGAAATTCCATAAACAACCGACATTTCAAATATCACTGCACATCTTCACTGGAGCCTGGATGATGACTCGCGTTATAACATCACATTTCATTCAACATTTGCACTTAAAAGCAGATTCATGAGAAAGACACTGAAGCAAACTAAAGTGTATTAAAACGTTATTTATATGAATCTTATTGAGATTGTTGCACTTTAAATATCCATAAAAGAATCACATGATGGTCCAGACATGAACTCATTTGATCATAATTGATGAAACATTGTGTTGCAATACTTTTACAAAATAATATGACAATGAAGTGATTTGATAGTTTTTAGCTTCAAGATACCACAGTTTGTAATCTTTACACTATGAAGACATCACATGTCTATTACATCAAGACAACACAAAGTCAAACTGCAGAGGTTTTAAAATCAATCTTTACATTTGTTTAGTCTGGGATGTTAGAAAGCTCGTCTTTTCCGATGTTCCCTCAGCTGATGATGCACACAATGTTCTTCCCCTCCAGATCAGGGATCTTGTTGTTCAGGATGGCAGCCATAGCAGCGGAGCCTGAAGGCTCCACCACCAGTCCAGAAGCGTAAAGGATGGAAACTGCTTTCTGAATCTCTTGGTCGCTCACGAGGACAATCCCCTCAACATAACGCTGACACAGCTCAAAGGGCAGTGTGCCTGGGATGCAAAGAGAATGAAAGAGTGGCAAGGTTACAACACAACCAGCAACGTGAATATAGCCATTTGAAGTATAGTCAAGCTGGTTGCAGACTCTTTTCCCACAGAGCGACAATTTGAAAATGTACTTTATCTGGGTTTCCACACCGCAAAAATGCAGAATTAGAAAGAGCTTGAGTTAAAATTGCATCGAGATTTATGTTTGATAACCGCGTCCTGCAAAGCGAAAGATCAACAACAACATCCTGCATGATACCTGCAAAAGGTGGTGCAAGTCCTGAGGCGATGCTCTTGGTGTCCATGCCCACTGGCTTCTTCTCGATGTAACTTTTATGCATTGTGCATGCTGTGTTTGACAAGAAACAAAACAATGGAAACAAGCTAACATTGATTTAATTTGTTGCAGCTCATATCCGTACTCCTCAACTCTAGCTGTACCTCCTTCTGGTTCCACACCGTAGATTCTGGTCTCATCACAGCCTGACAATTTGATGGCAGACGCTACACCCGCCAGCAGACCCCCTCCACCGCAGCACACCACCACCACATCGGGCGTGGGCATCACCTCAAGCAACTCCATACCTAGACTAGGACATACACAAATATGTAGAGAGCATAGATTAAACTACTGGTTTAAGCTTATAGTTTAGTTTTGGTACAGTTTAAACCTTGTCACACATATAGCACAATAAATAATGTAAATATTTCCTATTACCTAACATGTCATTTTTGTCGCGGATGGGATTTTAATCATCCAAAATGGTCACGGTCAGCCCTGGATGTCATACCTGGCATGTCCTGCTATTAGATCCAGGTCATCATATGAGTGCAGGAAGGTCATGTTGTCCTCCTGAACGCAGCGGTTCACCACATTCATCAAACAGGAAGTTGGAACTCGCTCCACTTCCAACCCAAAACTCTGAAGATGAGACGGGTATAACTACCACTGAATGGATTTTAAATAGACTATATTTCAGTCAGTCAGTGAATAACCTGGTACCTGTATGAGGACGGATCTGGACACCGGAGCAGTCTCCGGCATTACCACCTTACCCTTTGATCCAAAGTGTTTGGAGGCATAGGCGAAGGACTTCCCATAGTTTCCAGCAGACATCGTGACAAAATGACCATCCTTCTGTCGCTTGGCAAATTGATTGGCCACTCCTCTAATCTTGAACGACCCTGTCGACGAAATGAAACGCACATCTTAAAAGAAGTGAGACATCACCAGAAAAATCGACTTATGGAGATTCTCCTCTGACCCGTTCTCTGCATGTTCTCCAGTTTGATAAGGATGTTGCAGTTGACGTTGAGAGGCAGAGTTGTCTGGCACCAAGGGATCGTTGGAGTGTTGATGACACCCAGCGGGCTGCTTCTCACTGTCTCCCTGGCTTCTCTCAGCAGATCCAGGGTGACGAGATCTGCAGACACCTCACCCATCTGTGTTAGACAAAAATGTATAATATATATTATTAATATGGGGAATACACTGGCATTTTGGAATCATGTTAGATTGCTTTAAAGATACATTAATAATGCATACCCTACATAATATCATTCGCACCACAGACCCCCCCCCACCTCCCATACTTTATTATTGTGTATTTAAAGATTATATTTCTCATTTGCTCAGAACATTACTCTGTCATTCATCTTCAGTAAAAATAATTTCAAATAAAACATGTCTTGTAAATAACACTGTAATAAACTCGGCTTTAGGTTTTCGCTGGTGTCCCGGATTCTGAACATGTGTGCACTCCATGCTGCCTAATGTTCACAAAAGGACATTTAATTAAAAAAACAAATAACAAAGTCGTCATGTAACTAAAAAAAGCATGCTTAGTGTGTTTTGGCCTTTTAACCCACTTACCTTGATATTTCTTTTTTACTTTCAGTAACTTAAAAAAAAAAAAAAAAAAAAAAAGCTGTACGAGGGCCCTTTAAAGTTTACAGTGTTACATCTTTAGCGGCCCCCCACCAGCACAACAGAACAGTTCCCACATGTGTGTAGTCGGACTTTTATCTTGATTGGACCGAAAAACATGGCAGTCCCTGCAAGTTCAAAATGGGGAGCTGTTAGCTAACACACCATAGTTATTGCTCTGTATTTTTTGATGCAGTTATAATATATATATATATATTTTTTTAAACTGGGTTTTAATTTGCGAACATGGGTGTCATTCGACGCGTTGTGTGCGCCATGTCGGGAGGTGTCGACAGCTCTGTTACAGCCTTGTTACTGAAGAGAAGAGGTAAGAGAAACATGTCATGTGTGACATATTAGTCACAGTTACACACCTGAATCCATTTTTTAAATGTCAGAGTCGCTGTCTTTAATATGCAGGCTATAATGTAACTGGAGTTTTTATGAAGAACTGGGACTCCCTGGATGAAAAAGGGGTTTGCACTGCAGAGGAAGACTGTGAAGACGCCTACAAAGTGTGTCAGATCCTGAACATCCCCTTCCATCAAGTGTCCTATGTCAAAGAGTACTGGCATGACGTTTTCAGGTAATGTTAGTTTGCTTTTTGATGCATTAGTAAAAAAAACAAACAAACAAAAAAAAAAACAATCCCTTCGTTTGATTCCTTAACCAAAATATAAATCATGTTGATCCACTTTCAGCAATCTACTGAAGGAATATGAGAAGGGCAGGACACCAAATCCAGATATTCTCTGCAACAAGCACATCAAATTCAATCATTTCTACAAGTACGCTATCAACACTCTGGGTATGTAGTCTCAGCATCTCTTTAGCCAGAATGTATGGCGGGGCGGGGACACACACACAGTAGAAAAGGTCTTGTAATAGGTGTTGTGCTGCTTTTGACTAAGGTGCTGATGCCATGGCAACGGGCCATTATGCAAGGACGTCGCAGGAAGACGAAGAGGTGTTCCAACAGATGCCCGCGGCTTTGCCTGCCACTCTCTTCAGGGATCGATTTGAGATTAGAAATCGTAAGAGTTTGACTTTAATCTCGCTTTTGAACAACTTAAATGTAGCCTCAATTTCTATTTCTTTTTCTGTCTTTCTATTTCGGTTAAAATGTTTTGTTCACTTGCACTGTTGTTAATTTACTTCTCTGTGTGCCTTTGAATTGCCCTCCGGGGACAAATGAAGTTTTTTTGAATTGAATTGAATTGAATTGAATTTACATCCTTTTCCTTAAGTATTTTGTGCCTCTGATCTCTATCTGAAAAAAACATTTTTATTTTTTTTACTGGTATTGGAATTGTATCACTGGCTTTTTAATTGGCTCTTTCTTTTTAACAATCATTTCTTCTCTCTCCTCTGCCAAGCGGTGAGGTTGTACAAAGGAGCAGACTCCCTCAAAGACCAAACCTTCTTCCTCAGTCAGATCTCCCAAGATGCCTTGCGACAAACCATGTTCCCGTTAGCCGGACTGACCAAAGAGTATGTCAAAAAGATTGCTGCTGAGGCCGGATTTCACCATGTGCTGAAAAGGAAAGAGGTAACCACACAAACTACATAAAATGACATGTAAATTGTTTTTATATCACATCACACAACATTAATAATGACATGTTTTTAGTCACATTGCATGCTTGCAGTAAACTCATTTTTCCCCTCCAGAGCATGGGCATCTGTTTCATTGGAAAGAGAAACTTTGAAGACTTTATTTTGGAGGTAAGAATGAAACGTCCACATTAACAAAATGCCTTGTTATCATACTATTTCCTATTACATTTTGTATTTTAGGGCTCAGAGCAGAGTTTCCTTGTTTCCTCTCATTAAGGTTGACTTACATGTAAAACTTTCTGTTTGTTGGTTTGTTTGTTTCCAGTATCTGGAACCTAAACCAGGGAACTTTGTCTCCATTGAAGACGGGACCGTCATGGGAAAACATAAAGGTATTGCTTCTCAAATAGTGATCTTTTGTTACAAGCTGAAGAACAGATGTGTCACTATTACATTATCACATGTACCTCTACAAAATCTCTCTTCCAAACTGTGTTACAGTGTTCTTAATGTCTCTTCTCTGGTCCTTTTCCTGTGTGCTCCTGTCTATTCAGGCTGGTTTACTCTGACTCTGGGCCAAAGGGCAAGGATAGGAGGCACCAGGGACCCCATGTTTGTGGTGGACAAAGACACTGCTACTGGAGATGTCTTTGTGGTGAGAAAGTCATTTTCAGTTGTTGAAGTGAAAGTATTCTGTCTACTCTGGAATCATGGTACAATAGATTCTTCATTATGTTTTCAATGTAAATTCATCAAGCTTACCTCTAGTTTTTATAATCATTGGGCTTCAACCAATCTAAGAAATGAAACGCGCCTCGGCTGTAGACTGCTAGAGCGGTTCTATCGCCCAATTCAGATGGCTTGTAGTTCAGAATAAACCTCATGGTTTGGTAGCCAACACATACCACTTTTCTATATGCTTAAATATCGTATTAATGGTTTGCGAGAATGCTTCAGCTGCGCTCCTCAGTACAGCAAATAATTAAATAAAAATTCCCTGATGAGATATATACGGTTACAAGTGGCTTTACCTGACTGAGCTTGATTGGAAATGTGTCTTAATGGCAGGTTGGAACAGGAAATACATAAACTACCACAATAAAGTAATGCCTGAACTGTCAGATTCATCTTAATTCCCAGGCTACCTGCAGCTTCCACTCATTGAAAAAAAATTGAATAATACGATCTTGTAAGATTGTGTATAATCATAAAATATCACATATCTTAAAAAGGTGAATTGCTTAAGTGAAAGGCACAAGGGGGCTCGGTGATGTTTCGTGTTTTAGGTCATTGTTTAAGCACACTTGTCGCTCTTTCTTTATTGCTTGTATGTCTGACCGACAAGGCGCCGAGCACCACTCACCCGGCTCTTTTCCGCGACACAATGAAGACGGACCGTTTCCACTGGGTGACCGTAGACCCGCCTCCTGAACTGGTCAGGACACAGATGATGGAGTGTCATTTCCGCTTCATCCACCAGATGCCACTCAGTGAGTCAGCCGTCCATCGGTACACGTTAAGAAGTGAAATGCAAACAGTGCGTTGTCTACTGAACAATAAAACACCCGTGTCGTGTGCCTCGCAGCTCCGTGCACAGTGACGCTGAACATGAACGGCTCTGTGTGGATTTCACTCTCTCAGCCAATCAGAGCTCTGACACCAGGACAGGTAACAGCAAACACAGCCTCTGTTACAAGAATACAGTGTACTTGCTTTTGTCATTCTGTTACAACAATCATAGCGGTGAAGTACTTTTTGAAATGATATGCACTGATTCTCTTTCTTACAGTGGGAGTATGTGTATGTTTCCTTACTCCATTTTTTTTTCCATCGCTTCCCGCAGTTTGCTGTGCTCTACAAAGGGGAGGAGTGTCTGGGTAGTGGAAAGATTGTCCAACTGGGGCCCAGTGAATTCACACTCCAGAGGGGCCGAGAGCGACTGGTAGCAGCTGCACAGCAAAAGGAGCAGCAAACCCCGGAACCAGCCAGCTGAGTGGGAGCGGTTGAAATATGCTCTGTCGGGGGAAATCGGGTTCCGTCACTAAATGTTCTATCTGACAGGCCTTTGTGACATGGTGCATGTTCTGCAGGAATCAGTTTTTTCCAAATTCCGAAATACTCTTTTACGCAGTATTGATACCACAAGGACAACAACAACAACAACTACTAATCCCTGAGGGAAATTCTGTTATTGAGAGACGTGCCTCTCACATACAGTACATAGACCTGACATTTACACACATGCACAAACAGGACCTGTGGACATGCATTAGTGGAGAGATTTCAGAGTGGGGCAGGGAGTGCGTCACAGCTGTTGGGGGGTTCGGTGCCTCGCTCACGGCAGTACTTGGGAAGTGACTAGGCACCTCTTTAGATCCACACCGGGAATTGAAACGGCTTCGCCCCGGGGGTTCCCAACCCAAGTCCCTACTGACTGAGCTACTACTGCCTGATAAGTTATTTCTAATTGGCCTAACATACTGAGAATAATAGTATGTATAGCCTATGCAGAGTAAGAGCCAGGTCCAAAGAGTGCTTCCATGTGATTTTTGCACAGACCCGGCTGTGCTTGCACTTCATGTCTACAATCTAGTTTAGCATGAGCAGTTCACACATGAGTGCAGCCATATTTTATACAGATTAGCAAATATGGTGATAAAATCAGTTTTCAATAAAATAAGCCACTTGGTGAAATATGTATGAAAAGGTTATGAGAGACAATAAGACTGTTAAACATGTTAATACACTACTATTTTGTAATAGTGTGCATATTGAGCTCATGTTTGTGACGTAGCTATTGTTGGTTTTTTTAATCAATGAGAAAGTAAAGTGCCTTTTTAGGTCCTGAGGTATTGTTTTTATTTGTGGAACATTTTTTTTCCTCTCATGTAAATACTTGAACATATTTGACAAACGAGTGAATAAACCAAATGAGCTAAAGTTGTAAGGTTGCTTTGTTTTATTTATAATAATATTCAGACCAGAGTCAGTATGGCCAGAAGTATAAATACTGTATAGTTTGTTGTTGTGCATTGGCTGTTCTTCATCCATTGATCCACGTGAGGGCGCTGTATACAAGGCTTTACCAGGTTGAACCTCAAAGGATGGGTTCGACTTCATATTGCAACTTACACTGTATATCCCAATGAATCCTAATGTCAAGGAGACATTTAAAATGTGGGAATTTTCTAAATCTTTCCTTGTTGGTAAACTATTCACTATCTTAAAGAAAAAGAAAACCCTAAACTTCATCAGCAGACAAAATAAATAAGGGCTGAAGTAACAGGTTAAACAGAAGGAATAAATAAAAGGTAGTTTAGGATGTAGCCGAAGATAATTCAAAAGTTACTGAAAATGAACATAAAAGTTAGATCATCAAATGTGTAAAGGAGGGAAACTATTAGATTCATAATGAAGAGTTAGCTCTATTCTCCATTGTTTTTAAGCTTATTTTTTCATGCTTTTTTTGTAATGTTATTCTATACATGTAGGCTATATATAGTACATACAACTTGGTGACCATGACCATTCAACAATCCCACCAAAGAACACACTGATCAGGAAACACGGTCATATATACATATAATACAAAAGTGCACATTACCTTGCAAAAATGTGGCTGATAAAGGAGTGACATTCCTATGCAGTGGGAATAATTAAAGTTAAACCTACAGCATTTTCTTTATAACGTTAAAAGATAAGTTGGTGGTGCCAGAAGTTGTGTGACTCAGAGGTTACAACATTCAACATAAGAAAAAGAACAAATCAAGATGTGGACTGAAGTTAACAACTGCTTTTTCAAGTTTCTTTACTGCTAACCATTACAACAAGGAGCAGAGGTTGCAGATGGAGCAACACCCGAACACGCAATAAGAGCGCTCACCCTATTGTAATAACAATGCACTTGCGCGTATTGGTCACCCAGTGCCACTTCCCAAATCTCCATGTGAAAAAAAAAAAAGCCCCCCTTGTGAATGCGTCCCAGAGCGGGAACACAGCAGGTTTATGGTAATAAGCCTCTGAGATGTTGAGGAGGAGGAGGCGGAGGAGGAGGAGAGCCACGGAGCCATTTTGTACTCATTTCAAACTCAGTGTGTGTTAACGGAGCCTCTGCGCACAGTGGATATACTGACACCATGGATAGAACGCGACTCTTTCATCGTTAAAGCGTCACAATGAGGGATACGAGCAAAACGCTGTGTTGGGAGAGGGAGAGTTAATGCATTTGCAGAGGACTTTCGGTGAAGTTGAAAGGGATTTGGCTTCTTTGGAAGTATGGAGCTATCGATATATTGGATGTTGGTCTGTGTCCTGTTCAGTGTGCCGCTTGCGGGATGTTTGGAGATACACCTTTCGGATACTTTACAGCCCGGGACCCTTTTGGCAAACTTGTCGCTCGGCCCTGGTTGGACATATAAAATCGACAGGACTTTGTCTAATAACTTCATCCAAGGGTTTTTTGATGTTGAGAGGCACGGTGGGGTTGTCCGTGTGTCCCACAGAGTCCGGTGTGCGCTCACGTCGAGGAGCCCCGCAGTTGTTTATTTTAGAACATGTTCCACAACATCTGGAAACGTAATTCTGACACAGTTTAATGTGTTCGTCCACGGCCAGGACTGTTTTATAAAATACAAGAGAAAGAACGCGCCAGGTAAGAAGCCAGATATTCAAGTTAAATACCTTTCAAAACTGAAGGCAACTTCCTGCTTACCTGCAGGTAGATTGCTTTTGAGTGTAACAGAACTTTTGCCTGCCTTTACGCGGAACGCCGTCTTTTTGGACAGTTTGTGTGCAGGGGAAGAGTTGAGCGCAGTGTTCAGAAATGGGGATTTGTTCTTGTCCAGTGACTTCTGTTTTGAGAACACAGGACAATCCGAGGTGAATTTGCTCTGCGCGTTGCACAGCTCTCCAGGCGGCAGGCTCTCCGTGCGGCTCAATCTGACTCTCGTCAAAGTGAATGGACCGCATGGATCCCTCTCAGAACATGTCAGGAGAAAGTCTGACACATTGATCCGCAGGGGGAAGCGACAGGCAAACGCGCCTCCCCAGTTCCAGCTCCCCAACTATCAGGTGTCCGTGCCCGAGAATGAGCCCACGGGCACGCGGGTCATCACACTGAAAGCCACTGACCCGGATGATGGAGAGGCAGGGAGGCTGGAGTACAGCATAGACGCCTTGTTTGACAGCAGATCGAAGGAGTTTTTTCACATTGACTCTCAGACAGGGAGCATAACCACCGCCCAGTCACTAGACAGGGAAGTCAAAGACACCCATCTCTTCAAAGTCACTGTAACTGACAATGGCTCTCCGAGGAGATCCGCCAATTCTTACCTCACTGTCACTGTAAGTGACACTAATGACCACAACCCTGTGTTTGAGCAAACTGAATACCGTGTTAAAATCCGGGAGAATGTTGAAGTGGGGTATGAAGTGATGACAATCAGGGCCACTGATGGGGATGCTCCCTCCAACGCCAACATGATTTACAAAATTTCTAATGGCAATGGAGTTAACTCTGTGTTTGAAATCGACCCCCGGAATGGACTGGTGAAGATTAGAGAGAAGCCTGACAGGGAGACCCGAGCCAAATACCAGCTTATTGTAGAAGCCAATGACCAGGGTAAGGAGCCAGGTCCTCGCAGTGCCACTGCCACTGTCAATATCTCTGTTGAGGACGAAAATGACAACTACCCACAGTTCAGTCAGAAGAGGTACACTGTGCAGATTCCAGAGAATGTCGCAATCAACACTAAAGTCGCCCAGGTGGAAGCTACAGATAAAGATGAGGGGAATAACGCTAAAGTTCATTACAGCATCATCAGTGGCAATGTCAAAGGACAGTTTTACATTCACTCTCCCACCGGTGTAATTGATGTCATCAATCCTCTGGACTATGAGATGATTCGTGAGTATAATCTAAGAATAAAGGCTCAGGATGGTGGAAGGCCTCCTCTGATAAATGGCACCGGGATGGTGGTGGTGCAAGTAGTGGACGTCAACGATAATGCCCCCATGTTTGTCAGTACGCCATTCCAGGCGACTGTTTTGGAAAACGTGGCAATTGGTTACTCGGTGATTCATATTCAAGCAATTGACAGCGACTCAGGGGAAAACGCTCTTCTGGAATATCGTTTAACTGGCACCGCGCCTGGTTTTCCATTCACAATTAATAACAGCACAGGCTGGATAACAGTTAGCGACGAGCTGGACAGGGAGACCACTGAGTTCTACACCTTTGGCGTGGAGGCCAGAGATCACGGGGTACCTGTGATGTCCTCCTCAGCCAGCGTCAGCATCACAGTGCTCGATGTGAATGACAACGTACCGACGTTCACAGAGAAGACCTATGCGCTGAAGATTAACGAAGACGCTGTGGTGGGGTCCAGTGTCCTGGCAGTGACAGCCGTGGACAGGGACGTCAACAGTGTGGTGACCTATCAGATCTCCAGTGGCAACACCAGAAACCGCTTTGCCATCACTAGCCAGAGTGGAGGCGGCCTCATCACTTTAGCCCTCCCCTTGGACTACAAGCAGGAGCGCCAGTATGTGCTAACGGTTACTGCCAGTGATGGGACGCGCTACGACACCACTCAGGTGTTCATCAATGTGACGGATGCCAACACACACCGGCCTGTCTTCCAAAGTGCGAACTACCAGGTTCTGCTCGGTGAAGAAAGACCAGTTGGCTACACGGTTGTTGTAATCAGTGCAACAGACGAGGACACGGGAGAAAATGCTCGCATCACATATGAAATGGAGGATAACGTTCCTCAGTTTAAAATTGACCCAGATACAGGTGCCATTACGACACAAATGGAGATTGATTATGAAGACCAGGCCTCCTATACATTAGCCATCATAGCCAGAGACAATGGGATCCCTCAGAAATCTGATACCACTTATGTGGAAATTATCATTCAGGATGCTAATGATAACACCCCTCAGTTTCTTAGGGATAATTACCAAGGGGCTGTTTTTGAAGATGCACCTGTCTACACTAGTGTTCTCCAGATCTCGGCCTCAGATAGAGACTCCGGCTCAAACGGCAGGTTGAGCTACACATTTCAGGGTGGGGATGATGGAGAGGGAGACTTCTTTATAGAGCCGTACTCTGGCATCATCAGAACTGCTCGCAAACTGGACCGGGAGAACGTTCCTGTTTACAATCTAAAGGCCTACGCTGTGGACAGGGGGGTCCCGCCACTGAAGGCGGTTGTTCCTATTCACGTGGTTGTCCAAGACATAAACGACAACGCTCCCGTTTTTGAGAGGGACGAGTTGTTCATTGACGTGAAGGAGAACAGCCAGGTGGGTTCAGTTGTAGCCCGGATCACTGCTTTGGACCCGGATGAGGGCACCAACGCTCAGATCATGTACCAGATTGTGGAGGGGAATGTTCCAGAAGTTTTCCAGCTGGATATTTTCAACGGCGACCTCACTGCCCTCACAGACCTGGATTATGAAACTGAAACGGAGTATGTCATTGTGGTCCAGGCCACCTCGGCACCACTGGTGAGTCGGGCCACGGTGCACATCCGTCTTGTGGACATGAATGACAATAAGCCAGTGCTGCAAAACTTTGAGATTATTTTCAACAACTACGTCACCAACAAGTCCAACAGTTTTCCATCGGGAATAATAGGGAAGGTACCAGCTCATGACCCGGATGTGTCGGATAAGCTACGGTACAAGTTTGAATCTGGGAACGAGCTAAGTTTGCTGCTGTTGAATGAAGACACTGGGGATCTGAGATTAAGCAGGGACCTCGACAATGACAGGCCCCTGGAAGCACCCATGACCATCTCTGTCTCAGGTAAGATTTCTTTATTTAAATTAAATTCATCTACACACATGATGTTTTTCCACAAGATTTCCACTTTTCATGCCAGCAACATTTGTCATTACATGCAAAATAAATGTGATAAAGATGTTAACTTAAATCGCCACATGTTTCATATCATCACACTGCAGATTGCGATTGCAATTTTGAGTTGAGTGGAGACCTAAGGCACGTTTGATGCTGTGGTGTTGATTGTGTGTTCAGAGAGTGTTGGCTGTAGGCCCTTTGCAGAATCCGGTTAGGCTTCTTTTGTGCCATTTGGGTGATAAATGTATTGTGTGCAACCAGTTGGTTGAGATAAAAAAAAGGTGCAAATAGTAGTGTACCCTCATATGACGTTTCTGTCTCTTTTTAGTCTTTTTAGTGCACCTGAAACTGTGTTTACTGTCGAGTATGCTCCTTTTCTATTTCTGTATTAAGCAGGGACCTCGACAATGACAGGCCCCTGGAAGGAATTGTCATGTGTGGTAACTAATGACAATTCCTCACTCAGTTTTCAAGTTTTGAAAAACCTTCAGATATCTTAAAGAAAGGCGTTAGGTCCTACATGTTGTTTGTGGATATAGACTGAGCTTTTTGTAAAACAGGTTCTGATGGATCTCAAGGCCAAGTGGGTTCATTTAGAAGGTCATGCAGAAAGAATTTGTGTAAGGGTTCTTTTTTTTTCACTATTAAGGCAGACTTTGTTCTTCTAAGTTAAAGATTAGACGAATGCAAACACTTGATCATTCACACCTAATCTGGCAAGGTAAAACACACACACACAGACTCTCTTTCTCTCTCTCTCTGTCTCTCTCTCTCTCTCTCTCTCTCTGCAAGAAGGCACAGTGAAATGAATCAGGCAATCTGAAAGGCACAATAAATATAACACTCTGACAGAATAACTACCTTGTCGCTCATTGACAGCTGGTTGCTCAACCCTCTTTATTCATTATTTTTTTTCTTTTTAATACTTTTCTTAATCTTTATATCTCTCTGTCAGTTAAACTCCCAATTCACATTCACTTCACTCTGTGGGGACTTGGGATGGGAACCGGTGCGGACCAAAGTATGGAAGTTGGTCTGGTTTTGAAGAGGTGCCGGGTCACTTCACGAGTAGTGCTGAGATAGACCATCCCTTTCTGTGTGTTTCATTTCTGTCACAGATAACCTGCAGAGTGGGGGGGGGGGGGTTGCAGCGACTGACCACATTAGGTATAGGCCTAACTGCCCCCCTACACTACCACTTCATTAATATTTGTCAATAACAGCTGACAGCTCTTGCCGTATCCTTGACAACAGTGACCTCACGATGGCCCTAAAGGGAATTAGCGTTCTTTATGTTTTGTAGCCAAATGCACACTTGCAATAAAATACAAGCACATATTCTGACCTAATTAAAAAGAAGGACTTACTCCAAACCCCCCTTTCTTGGTGGCTTAACCTTATGTCAAGTGTTAGGTAACCATTACCAATGAAGTCTTGACCTTTCAACCCGTTGCTTTCGGTAGAGGAAGGCCTGGGGAATTGGTGGACTAATGGCTCCTTGACAAAGAAAGAGAGAGACAAGACTCTGATTGTTTCCATGTTTTTGACATAGTTCTATATGACTATGAGAAATCCGACCTAGGTAGGACTAGGACAAAATTATACTTATTCTAAGTTCTGGTTTTAACTCCACTGATCTGTTATAAGTGCCATGTGCTGCTTTTTCACAATAGCTCATTTATTGATAACTCATGCTGCTGCTTTTCTTCTCATTCAGGAAGTTATTTTTTTATTCATCTGCGTTGTTTTTTTTTTTGTTGCTGAATTTGGCTCTTTGTCTTTTTTGGTTTAAACCGTTTGAACCCATGAAGAATCGTAGTGTGATGTACAAACACCACACTTCTCCTGTGCATCATCAGTTCTAGCTGCTCATTATAGCTACTCGCATTAATATTGACATTCTCTGTCTTTGAGTGGTGAGATTGATCCGGGTGCATTAGCTCTGCTGCCTTTCCTGCTTAACCCCGGATCCTTTAGGGTGAAGACTGCTGATTTATTCAAATAGAGCTTGATTTTTCTTGGCTGTACACGCAAAATAGAGTGACACATATTTTCCTTGCATCCTTTTTTTTAACAAGGCTTTACTTTACATCTGTGGAATAAGCAAACAGGTGTTTTTGACTGAGGAGGAAAGAAGGCCTGAGAATGTTTTTTCTAGCACTCTGCTGAAACTCAAGAATGCCCTGATAACTCCCCCAAGTTACCAAGTTACACCTGCTTGATATGCTCGGCTAGCCACAACTTTGTGCAAATTGTCCTTGTCCTCTCTCTTGCTGTACTTTGTGTCTGGGTTCATACCCAGATCTGTCAATTCAGAGACAGGTGTGTGATTTTTGACTTATCAAGGCAAGCCTGCAGGGTGCCCCAAGAAACACTTCATGCACAGTTTGTTCTGTAATGTCACCATGCATTGGCTTCATTAATCTAAAAAAAAAGTGATAATCAAATTGAGATGAAAAGCAAGTTGTTTTTTCCTGACTTGACTTTTGACGTTGGTAAAAAAAAAAAAAAAAATCTCAAAGAAAGCTGAATTTGATCCCAAGGAACCAGGCTGACCTTTCAGTTCATAACATCAACCATCCTCCCTGTAGCATCATCAGTACAGTTACAGTTCAATGTTAATATCAGACTGATCAGTCTACTGACATACTCAAATTGACTGCTTCCTGTTATACCAAAGGCATCAACTAACATGCTCTTGTGTTTTTATTCCCAGGAAACATCTACATTAAAGGTGGGGTTGACAACGGCCAAAGTTTAAACGTGCTCTAACTAGCTATAGGTGGAGCTGTGTTATATCATGTAGAAATGTAACACCGCGGATTCTTACTTAAAAGATTAGAAATGATTGAAGATGAATTGGTCTTTTTCCAGCCTGGCTGTGATCTTTACTTATACCCTGAGTGTCTGTGACGACATGCTGCTACACGTACCCATTCACACACCCACCCCCACCCCCACCCCCTCTCTTCCCTTATCCCTGTCCTTTTCTTTTTTTTTCCCCCCATGAGGTTTTTTTTTCCAAGCTTACATGTCTTTGCTTTGTCTCTTTATCCAGTTTGAGGACTTGCATAGCTCAGCTTTTCAAGATTTTTTGGTCTTGTCCACCCCCCTCTCTCCTCCTTCAATAATTTCTCAACTTCCTTTCACTTCTCCCTCTCTTAATATACATAACTAGATTCGTACATGTGACACAAGAGCGCTGTGCTGACTTTTAAAATCCAGATCAGGATATAATTCAATCTGCTGATGTACTTGCTAAACTTTCCCACTTGTGAAAGTTGCAGTGACAAACACTGCTTCATCATCACAGGGGATGATAAATCGTGATGGTCCTTCTATGTTGAGACATGATTCAACAAGTCGATTATTGGACATGATGCATCGTCTGTCAGAATTCTGTGGGTTCATTCTTGTGAGTTAGCAGACATGTGTCCATGCCTTGTGCTTGGTATTCTCGTGATTTCAATCATTATTATGACTTGAGGACAAAGAAACACATGTTGGGACAGACTTGTGACTTGTGTGAATAAATGGACAAATATCGTACCCATCAGGCTTCTGTTCCCATTTTCCCTTCTTTTACTTTTCCTTCTTTTGTTCCCGTAACTTTCATGCTTCAAGAGTCCTAACCAGAGAAGTGCTACTACTAACCTGAAGACATGGTGTTGCAGTGATGCACAGACATATGTGCCGTTTGACCTGTCACCTGAAAGATCAAAGCAGTACACACTATACCATTAGAAGTGACTCCTGTACTTCCCTGTTCTACACATGACCTTTCACCCCCCCCCCCCCCCAAACTTGATGGATGAGAGAGAAAAGGAGACATGTTATGAGTACACCCTATGGCATAGTTAAAGAACGATATGGATGCTTTCAAAGTACTGAGTCTTAACACAGTGTAAGATATTACAACTGAATTGTGTTTCATAAAATCTTGATCTTAAAAAAAAACAGCTCAAAAATGCAGTCAACTTTTGTGACTTAAGGACAGAGTATTTTAAATCCTTTCCTCCCAGAAACGATGTCATGGTTGTCCTGAGTCCCCAAACTCACATTGGTTAAAGCTCTTGAAGATCTTTCGCCTTCTGAAGTGCTTAGCTTGTCTGTATATCCATTTCAAGAAGATAACGTCTACTTGGACGGAGCCTGTGTGCTTCAGTCCTGTCTGTAGCAGATCATATGTTTTACATCAGTATGTGTGTGAGATATGCAGCCATTCCCAGGCTTGGCACTCTCAGAAACTGATATAGGGAGATCCTTTTCATTCCAAAGATATTGCACACTCCTAGTTCTTAAACGTTGCCCTTCAACATAATCTTCCTGCGTCTGACCTCTGATCACAGATTTCCCTCCCAAAGCCTGTCTTACTTTTCCCTCATGTCTTATCAGTCTTTTGACTTTCTATACTTTATGAAGAATGCACCCACTGATTGTCTAAGTTCCTGGAGAGTGTTCTCATGTCACATGGATGACATAAGTATCTAACTCTGTCCTGAGGTAGTCTTAATTACTGCCCTCCTTCTTGCTCTGTCTGCACGCCGGCTGCCTTTGGCTGCCTCTCTTGTCAGTCCGTGTCCATCATTTTGCTTGTGTGTCTACCTGCCTGATGTTTCTCCTGGCATTGTGCATGTCTTTCAAAGACACTAGATATGTAGCATGCATATTTATGCATTTCTATTCCATGACGGCGTAATATTGGTGGTCCCAGTCTGTGAATTTACATTGCATTTTTAAGTTGTGGAAAACACAGCACTGCGGGATCTCCACAGCACACACACACAAACAGCGCTGTGCTTCCCTGCTAGCTCAGCTGATCCTGTCTCGCCCCTGTAACGCCTCTGTGTTCATTCATATTGAAGGCCAAGCATCTTCTGGACTTAAATAATGCACCGGAAGAGTCACATCCATTCTTAATCTTTTACATCCTATGTGGACTGAAGTGTTTGGGTCGCTGTGCCTCCAGGCTGTACTGAGAAGTTTGATGTGTAAATACCAGGAGATCAGGCCTGGCCACTGTTTGACTCCACTGATGTCTGAACACTCAGTTAGAGGCGAGGCTTCTAATGATCTTAGGCTGTCTACATTTACAGCCTGCAGGAAAAAAAGATTGACTTTATTATAAAGATACAATTTTGTGATGGGCTTTTGTAAACTTAAATGGGGGTTGGTGGCAGTTTTGACTTTTGTTTTAGTTTCTTTGGCGTTGTATGCACCTCCCAAATATTTCCACTTACTGCCTTGAGCTTTTTTTTTTTTTTTTTAATTTACTTGCACAGACTTAATCCATGTTCTGCTTGATCCAGGCGGAACAGTGTTTTGATTTCAGTTCAGGAAATCTCCTTGAGCATTTGTTTAGCTGTCAAGAAAGTGAAAGTTAGGAGTCTTCCAGGGAGTGTTTGCTGCGGGGATTCCAAAAGAGTGGCTGTTTGTTTGCCAACACCTACTGTATGTTTTGGATCCCTGTTGATTCGGGAAGAGGGGTGAAGTTTTGAGTATTAAGAGGGTGGTTCTACCTTTCCTTTTCCTTGTAATGTGGGAACTAATATTTGAGTGAAAATTGTATTTCTCACATGCAAATGTTAATTTTTTTTTTATAGGACGAGGCCTTAACCTCCTTGCACCCGTAGTTGACGCAAACCCTCTTCCTGTCTGCGACACACACAAAAGAGGGGCTATCTCTCGTTTACATGCTGCAGGACAGTGATTCCACCACTCAAACAGGTCGGGTGGGTGTGTAAGAAGGGCTGTACTTGATTGTAACCTGAGACACCTCTCCCAAGTCTCTTTTTCTTTTTTCATTTCGTTGTCACTCAGGCAACACAATACTCTCCTGTGTCCCTCGCCGAGGAGTCGGAGGAGAGCCCAAAGCCTCACGAGTGTGACATTACATGCGTCATGATTTGCAATGACCAGCTGTAGGAATGTTAAGTAGTGGTGGGGTGGGGGCTAAAGGGCATGTCATGTCTAGCCAGAGTAAATGACATGTTTGACAGTGAAGGAGGAGGCCGAAAAAAAGAGCAAGAGAAGATGATGTTGTGACGGTTTATGGTCGCGTTCAAACAACTGTGGCAGGCATCTTATATTTTTTTTGGAATGCATTTTTGAGGTCGATGTTGTAAAACCTACATGATGACCTGACATTAACAGAGTAAAACAAGTTTGAAGTGTATTGAATAAACAAATAATGACTGGGCTTTTGAATCAGTGTCAGGGTTACACGGTGAACTTTCAAACATTTTGGCCTTAAAAATGAAGCATTCATTCATTCAGTTCTCTTCCACCTCTGCTCTTTCTCTGGATCGTTCTGCCATGCACTGTAACTTCATATCTGAGCCCATACCAACCCTCTGCTTTTGTTTCTGTTCAATAGTCCTTTTATAGCTAAAATACAATCTTCACGGCTATTAAGACTTGGCATTGGCACAGACAATGCAGGTATTAGGATGAAATGTCAAACGGCTTAAATGGATTAAGTTCACTAGAACAAACACACAGAAATACCAGTTCAACATTTAAGTCCCATTGCTTAATCAAGAGCTTAACAAAACAGATAACCTCTGCAGATATGCTCAAATTGACTATTGAAAAACTGCTGTAATACAATAAATCACTCTTTATGATCACAGGGTTATAAGAGTATTTACATATGATGAAGTATATACACTAACTATAGGGTTTAATACTAGCAAAGCTCTATGAAACCTTCCCTGAAAGGTGACACCGTCTCCAAATGACGCTTATCTCAAAACTCCATGACTGGAGAATGATCACCTCAAAGTGTAGATATTGGTCCTGAAATAAAGACTTCATTCCAGATAGTGTTCACAATGGGGGCAGTTTGAGTCCCCCTCCGTGGTTTGAGGCTCCTTCTGAGCCAAAAAGGGAGCTGGGGACAGGTGCAATCTGACAGTTAACAACCCGTTTGTGGGAACTTGTTTCTGCATGCTTAGCTCTCCTTTTAATGCGTCTTAGTGTCATTTCATCTGTCAGCCAACCATTTGTTTTGATTTACTAGCTTTACTGCTTTAATTGCAGAGGCGGGTGTTTATATATGTCTTGGTTTTTGTCTTTTTTTTCCAATAGATCAGATCCCAAGTCTGTCCTCTCTCCGTCCCGGTGAATTGTCAGATTTTTATTGTTGATTGTAGTTTTTGTTCAGAATTTATTATTAGCTGGGGGGAGATGCCAAACTGTAAAAGGACAGTCTGACACTTCGATCCAGACTAAACAACTTCACAGCTCTCAAATGACTGAAAGTAAAAACCGATTTCCAGGATTCCGCCACCCCCTCTACTATGTATCAGTCACATGGGTGTCACCTTACAGCTTTCAATCACTTCTGTCTTGTTCTGACAACACCTTCTCCTGTCAGATGTAAGGATCACATCTACTCACTGTATGCACTTGTAGTACATTAACACAGTCGCATAAGAGCACGCTAAAAGCAAGATAGTCGAAGTAGGAAAGGAGTACACCACACCCTGAGTCACACTTAGCTCCAACAGGCAGGCAGGGAGGCTTAGGCCTATATAAGCATTTCAAAGGATAACACTAAGGCATGCAGATTAAAGCTTTGTCTGTTTTCTCCTAGCCCCAGGCCTCTTCTTTTAACACAGAGACAGATACATAGAAGAAGGAAGAGGGGGCACTGAGGTGTTTTGGATTTTCTCTAACATGTGTCAAGATGCTTATGGAAATAAAAATCTTCTGTATCCTTTTTAATACTGGACTCATAGACCCACAGAAACACACCCACAACCGTACAATGAATACAAGCGTACATTTGCATACACATATGTACAGGTACAGTCTCCCATCTTACAGTTATACTCCTTCCAGATCACACACACACACACACACACACACACACACACACACACACACACCAGTTGTCTCCGAGTGTTTCGCACAAAGATCCCTTCCACCTTTTATATGACACACAAAGTTGCCTCACCCATTGAGATGTCTTCAGTTACATGAATATCAAAGTTACATGTGTATCAAAGTAGAGGCTATCTTTTTTTCCCCCTTCAGGGACAGGTGCATGCTGTCTAAAGTTTCTGGCAAATATTTTTCATTTTAAAATGACATCCTGCAGGTGTTTCTATCATTTATTTTACAGCTTCAGATTGATTTTTGTTTCGTTTTTGTAATTTCACATCCACAATTAAAAGACCAATATTGTTTTTTTATTACTGTAATCATTATGTATTAAGATATAATTATATGCAATTATTATAACCACAGTAGTATTGTTGGTTATAATAATTGTCCTGCCCCCCCCCCCCCCCCCCCCCACATAAATTAGATTTATATGTGTCAAATGATTGTTTACAGTCTTTTTTATTCTCAGTAATTAAGCCTCTCTTCTGTTTGTGGTAATAGTAATTAACTAAGCAAGTGTTGGTTTGCACAAAAGTGTCAAGTTCTTTATCTTTATCACCATTCGCTGTTAAATGGCAGTCCTGCAACCTCTCTTATGGAGCAGAACCCGCACGTATAATGCCTCCCTTTGTGTGTTTTTCTTGTCCCATGCATGTGATGTACGAAAATGACATCCATGCTGCTTTCGGCCTTATCAAATCAACTTCAGCAAGGTAATAGTAAAGGGGCTTTTTTTGTTGTTGTTGTAAGAAGTCTGCCTGAGGAATGTGAGTCTTGGTAGGCTTGATGTAGTGCATGTCAAGAATCGGCTCCTGCTTATTCCTGTTGTCTCTTCAGAGATAAGAGGTGTATGAAGGGAGTAGAAAGGAAAAATGTGGACTAAAGATGAACTGTGCTGCCTCAAAAAACCTCTGATACCTCAGTGACTTGACTTCACCTTTCCTGCACAGCCTCTCCAATTTTCAGCGTGATGAGTAGTGTTCTGCATCTGTTGTCCAACGCTACTTGTACTTGTGCATTAGTCGCACTGAATGCTGTTAGAGACTAATGGCAAGGCTCACTTTCAAACCCACAGGCACGCCTTACACTTTAAAGTGCACTGAACTGTTACTTCACACTCATGATCTTCCAATGCACTCTCGAAATGGATTTCCATTCTGATGAAGCTTAATCAATCATGTTGCCATCAGTTCTTAGAAAGCTCACCGCTACAATACTTTGAGATGATCCTGTTGTTTCCACTCAATGCTTCAGTCAAAACAAGTACACCCAAGACATCATGTGAGGTTATTGCAGTGATTTATCAGGTTCAGTATTACCTTTAAAAAAGAGAAGATGACTTCAAACAGCAATTTTCAAGCATCAAGTATTTGATCATCATCATGAGGCAGGCTCGCCTCTGTTTAATATTTGCTCTCTGTCAAGCTGAAAATACCTGGTTAGCTCATGCAGGTTCAGTGACCCCTGACCCAGGGCACGTCACCTTTAGCCTGGTCCCATGAAAAAAGAGTATGGCTTCGACTTCAGCAGCTTAAGGGCTCAATTTCTTCAGTTCACCTCCTGCAGGGTCATCTGGACTGTCACTTTGTCCTGACCTTCTGTGTATTGAAGATATTGTTGGTCTTTGGGAAACATTGAGAAGCCATTTCACATGAACTGGATACAGCAGTGGTCTTATATCCAGTTAATGTTAGATCGTTAAAGTGCTTTAAAGTTATATATGAGGCAAGTGTTGGTCTGCTTCCGATGTTTTTACCATCATGATTTTATCTTTGCGTTCTCAGGACCTCTTTATGCTCTTTATGCTCAGACAGAAGTTGGGAAAAGAGCTTTTGTGTATTCTGCACCCTCAGCCTGGAATCTGTTGCAGAATGACTTAAAACTCAAGAAAGCTGCTGTCCTTAAATGTTTGTAAATCAAAAATGAAAGACATGGAAGCAGATTCTATAGGATGTTTGGTGTTTTTAGCTCCACTACTTGAACTACTGACTCCCGGGTTTCTGCAAAATTTAGTGTTTTTGTAAATTGTACTTTGTCTCCCTTTTGTGTCTCTGTCTGTAACTTTGTGTTTTTGCTGCTCCCTGTCTTGGCCAGGTCTACCTTGAAAAGGAGATTCTTAAATCTCAATGGGACCAACCTGGTTAAATAAAGGTTAAATACAATTTGCCTGGGGTTTTCAGAGCTGTTAGTCAAGAGTCATGTCATCATTTGCATCCAAGCTTCCTGTACACAATCCTGTTGTCTCCGTCTAGATTAAGAATACAGTTCATTACTAATCTGTTTCCTTTAACTGAAAGAGCACGGGTAAGGAATGGGCTGAGCTTTGACGAGTTGAAAGGGTGTGTCTCTGTGCCTCTTGAAATGCTGATGGCCCTTTTCACAGCCAGTCCTGGCCCCAGCCAGCAGCTTTGTGTTGTATGTGTGAAGAGATTGTCTTAGCGTGTGAAGAGTCACACGGGTTATAAATGGCTCACAAGACAAGGCAATTTGAATGTAGACTTGGGGCTTTCAATGGAAAACTTTTGTTTCAGGCATCAGTTTAAGGTTGAATACTTGTTTTAAAAGATCCTTTTTCTGACCTTTGCCGTTATTTGATGGGCAGGGAAAGAGAAGTTGGGATGAAATAGTTGCAGCTGGGAGTTAAACAGGCAATAAGTACAGTACATTAAGTCCTTTCTGGCCTTGAAGTTGTATGTGACTCCAAAAAGTTAAACACATCTGCATTCACCCAGGTGTTCCCTCACAGTTTTCAGTGGAATACCATTGTATTATTTTGTCTATTTTAAGTTGACCTCCCATTAATAGCCTACAAGTGGCCTTAAGTGGCCTATAAATCTTTGAGAATTAAACATTCACTGGCCTTGTCTTCACCAATCTAAGCCAACAGTTGAGTTGGTGATCTGGTGGTGGAAGCTCATGGTGCTATTATTTTCTCCAAAGCTAAGGAGTACTCCATTTTTCACATGGTTTTTGAGGGCACAAATAGAGGTCACATATGCAATTGGTTGACCGAGTTCTCACACATTTCTTTGGTTGGTGTTTGGTGCTGTTTTGAGTCCTTGGCCATACATCTGATACTACATGTTGGCTATTGACCAGCTTGGGTGTAAAGCTGTGATACCAGGGGGGGGCTGGGGGGCAAGCCCCTCCCAAGTCCCTCCCAAATATCAAGCATGTATGTAATGCAAGGAATTAGTTGGTTCAGCTACACATTCTTCTGAATACAATTTCTAAGTGAGGGTCTAGGTCAGCAGCTGCCTCTCTATGCCAGGCATACTGCTGCTCACTGCTACTCTCAAACCCATTGGTCACTAAAAATACACACACATAAATACAAACATTCTTCTTTCTAACTGCTTCTTATAATAAGGATGGTAGGAAGCATTAAATACAGTTGAAAAATATTTTTGGCAGGTAAAGGGATATTACTTTAAACACAATTTGTTAATATAAATGTACTGTTTCCTTCTTTTAGTCTTCATGTTACTTAAAGATGAGAGTGTCTGCTCGGGCCTGATCTTTCTTTTTCATTGACAGATGTATAATTGTTACCACTCTATGAAAGTAAATGTCCTTAACGTCACAGTATTTCCTTAAAAATGGAGACATATTTTCTTGAGGCTAGGTAGCTATAACTTGTGAACGGATCTTTTAGCTGCAGGTCAAGCTGCTGTCCCTTCAAGTTCCCTCTTCTGACTGGCTGTTGCTGGCTGATGGCTGTTTCAATGTAGTATTCTACAATAGGTTGCTAAGTAAACCAAGCAATCAGGCCACAGATTGACACTATGGTTTAAATTATTTCCTTGAATTTGAAGCGTGTGTGTTCCTTGTTACTAGTACTTCCTGTCTGAGGTGTGTTTCAAGGTCAGGAAAGGCATCTTGAAAGACACATAGACGTAAGCATTTCCTATCCTGCCCTGTTTCCGTAAGTAGACGATTCCACTAATTTTAGACCCGAAAACAAACACACCAGGATCATCCCTGTGTTTACGATGTGTTGCTCTCCTTAGTGGTGATGTTCTGCGGACTCATTGGGATGAGTCAAAGCCTGTGAGTCTTGTAAGACAGATTCCATGAAATTAGAAAGCTGTGTTAAGTTGTTGTGCTGTGGCTTGAGGGGAGGTTAGTGCACAGCTGGGATGATCACCCTTAAACAGACGGCTTCTTATTCCCATCCATACTTACCGTCTGAAGTCACTCAGTCTGTGGGGTCCAGAAGGCTTCAGGGCTTCTGAAGTGGAATTGGCCTATCATTGTTTGAGTGATAAAGTCAGGCATGAAACAACTGGCATACCTCCGGCATTTAGTTAAGAGCATTTACACATTCAAATATCCTGTCTATTCATATATTTCCTTTAGAAATACATTTTTATCTTCTCTTTAATGTCTGTTGTTGATTTCTTTGTTTGTCCAACACTATAAAAACTATTGTCATGAAATGTTCTACAGACATTTTTGTTCTACCTTCTTTGGTGTTAATTCAACGTTTCATCAATTGTGACCATTAGTTTATTTTGTTCAATAATTGGGCCAAACCATAAAGCACATCACATTTCCATTAGCCTCGGCTTTCCATTGTGTTAAGTGCAAGTTAGCAAAGAACATCATGCATACATGGTAAACTAGGACTATGTTACAGAAGATATACCAGAATAACCCCAGGATGTAGCTTTGTCATTGCAGCATGGCTCGCTAACTTTTGTGTTAACATGTGTAACCTTACACGCATACTGTAATACTCCATGTCAAGCACATCCACCCGTGTCATTTGTGTTTTTACATTCCAGCCTCCACCACAGGAATGGCTTAACCTGCAAGCAAAAACCAAGAAACATCCTCACAAAGGGACTGAGCAGCCTATAAATGGGTGTGCATGTGCAATCATGCTTGTGGTGAACTTGTAAATTTGGAGAATTATGTAATGTCTCATTCAAGTAAAAAACTGCTGGTCATCATGTTTCCAGTCTTGAAAGAATTGTCTTCATTTGAACTCACCCTGAAGTCCTTAAATAAACTTCATTCTTACAAACAGCAGGACTAGTTTGAAACGGTGACTGACCAGCATAACGTGCTGATACAGTCATTCATGTGACTATCAAAATGTTTCCCTTTGGGGGTTGACTGTATGGCTGTGTGATGTCGGGGCATGTGCTTGCAGGTTGAGCTGATGTTATAATTGACTGATTTCCTGCCCTATTAAATCACTCTTAAAGGAAGTGGTATGTGACCAAAGAGAAGTTGGATAGCATTAGTCAGAGAGTTAAGCAGTTTCCAGGGAATCATGTTATATTCCAGATACCAGCTTGAGTAGTAATTGATGTAATGTGTCGTATCAGGTGTGTTCGAGGGAATTAGGCCTTTAGGATGAATAATGTAGAGGCAGGTGTTGTATTTAAAGCACATAACGATTTATAGTAACAGTAAGTTGTTTTAGAAGAATAAAGGTGAAAATATGTTTTAAAAGAAAAACGGCCAGAGTCCTGCTTGTGCACTTACAATGAGAAGAAGAGATGGTACTATTTGCCACGCTGTGTCTTGACAGTAATTGCTACCTTAATTTCAGTGAGGAATGCTTTCAATTTGTCAGCACTGCAGAGAACAAGTGGGACCACCCCGTGCTAATAACTGTGTGGAAATGTTGTCGAAGGTGAGTTGGAGAGTTGAGAATAACACTGATGTGCACTGAAGCTGTATTTATTTACTTCTAAAAAAAAAAAAAAATGGAGTTACAGTATGTAAACACAGGATTGGATCAGGTCTGAAAGAAATAGCATATAATGTGGGGATTCAAATGCAGAGACAGAAACGTGCAAGTTGACAGAACCTAACACGTATCACTGCCTGCATTCTTTCTTTTTTCCTGAAGCTGACTCATTACCACACACTGTTCTTGTCAGCCTGGTCGCCGAGCACAATGCCCTGCCATTTAAATTCCACTCGCAAGATAAGAGCGGAGAAGGTCAAGATGTGATCAGAGGAAAAGGGAGGAAGAGGTTGGAAGTTCCATTTGCAAGAGCAGAAGTGAGGGAGATAGGTGGATCTTGAGGAGGAAAGGAGTAAAATGAGGTAATGTGAGAAAGTAGGGACCCTCACACCCAGCGAGCAGAATCATCTCCCTCCGCTTAGCTGCACTTTTCTTTTCATCTCACTAGTTCCAGTATCTCTGCAACCTTTTTTTGTGGCCACGTTTGCTTTTTTGTGGCCAAGGGAAAAACAGGACAAATAAAGAAATCAGAATGGAGTGTGGGGGAGGGGGGGACGTGATAAAACAGTCGCATAACATTTACAAAAGCTCTTCTGAAGCTGCACAGGACAAAAATCAACAAGGTGTTCTTGGTGGGGAAAAAGGCAGAACATTGCGTCTGAGGACAATAGCCTTGTAAATGAGATGTTAAAAGCTTTTTCAGATAGTGGTGCTACTATTGCAGATAGACTGAAGGTATTCGATAACTTTGCATAGCAGTTGCTATAGCCATAATGAAGAGCACAGATTTTTACTTGGTTTGCTTTTTGTACAAGATTTCTGTCTTTTCCCTTCTCTTTAAAAGCCCACACACCTAACGGAATAACAAGCATCACAGGAAGGAGATTAACATGATGAAGGCCCCAACCAGTAAAAATCAGCAAGGGCCCAATAAAAACCAGGAACAAAAGACACATATGGTGCACATAGAGTCTTTTTAAACTGCACCTGAACAACCTCTGTAATCTTTCCCCCATGTTTTTTTTTTTTTTTTTTTTTTTTTTAACCTAAAGAGAGAGTAGGGTACTTCACTTGTGGCTCATCCAGACTGAATATATTACAGCACAGGGCCAGGGGAAGGATAGATACATCAGAGGTCAGCTTGCAGCCATGCAGCTCCAGATGGACGGTGAGTCTATCGCCAAGCCCGACCAGCACTGAAGCAGCTGCATCTGTAGCCACCAATTACCAAGTCGCTGGTTGTTTTGGTTGCTGACTAACCGAGGGACTGTTCGCATGAATGAATCTGCAACTCGACTGGCCGTCTGTCTGCCTGAATGCATGACTGAATGGGTTCATGAATGACTCATTGATTGAACAAATTGTTTTTTTTCTGCTCAACCAACTGGCAACAGATGATAGACTGCATATAACTGTTTTACTGTAAGTGCCATTAGTAAATCAGATAAGAGACTGGTGCATGTATGTTTATATTTGCACGGTGGAAGTGTTTTAGAAGACTAGAAGGTTTAATAATGTCTAAATAGTAAAGCTGTACACACATGGTAATGCACCGCTCTAATGGTCATAGGGTTTTAATTCATGATAAGATACGGGCTGTAACATTTAAAACCAACATACTGTTCAATAAGTTCTGTTGTATTAAGAAGAACGTCTTTGAAGACACATCTGACGAGCCGTGATGTGAGATCTCCTCAGAATTTGAAGTGATGTATTCTGGTAATTGTTACCTTTCAGTTTTCCGATGACAGCCTGCAAGTTACGGGTTTGAACATTAAACATTTACAGGCTTTCTCTAGACTTCCTGAAGTTGTCAGCAGGTTTAACTGAAACGCCCCCCCCCAGGCCTCAAAATCTCAGCAGGAGAACAGAGGGGGAAGAAGTGGATAATTAGGAATGAGAGCAAACAGTAACAGCAGCCTTATTGTGTAAAGTCACTCAAATGATTGGTGTTTTGAAGGATATTTGTGAGCGTAAATGATCTCTGTTTCAAATGGCATCATTTAAAATCAGATGGTGGACACCATCAAAATGTGAATGATGAAAATACTTCAACATGATGTTTTGCATTTGATGTGTTTGGATGTGTCGTGCGGTTTTTGTAGGTCCTTAAACTTGATAATGGCTTCATATGTTTAGAAGTAGGTCATTTCTAATCAAACTGTTCCTTCATACGGGTAGCTTCTGTCTCTAGGGAGTTTGAGTCTGGCACGATGCCAGCACGGGGTTGAAGCAGGCTGGGGGTATTCTGTGGGCATTCAGCGGCTTTCTGTTGGGCATAAAGGGCTGTCGGAAGGGTCAGTGTCTCCCAGGCTTTGTCCTTTCAGTGACCATGAAAACCACTCCATGCACGCACACATCCACAAACACAAATGTCTTGAGGATTTGCCAAACTCCCTATTTAAATATACACAAGTTTCAGGGTTTCCCAGGGTGACAAGGCCCCCCCCCCCCCCCACACACACACACACACACACACACACACACACCTCCCACCCCACCCTGCCCCACCTCTCCTCTTCCCCTTTTGCTTTTGTTGGAAAGAGCCAATTGTGCGTTGGCTGGTAACTAGGCACCCTATTTATCAGTAACCAGCACCAACAATAATTGTAACCCGACACCTCCTCAGAGAGAAACAGAGGGAGGAAAGAATAGAGTTGGAATGAGAGGGAGATTGAAAAGGAGGAGAAAAAGGGAAAGTCGGGAAATTCCTAAAAAACTGAATTTTATTTTCATATTATAACTTTTAGTGTTTGCTGTAGTTTGGTATATGTACAAATTGATTTAGTAAATTTTGTAAAAAAAAAATTCAAATTATTCGGATTCAAATTTTATATTGTGTATAGCAACATTTTGTTTTTATAAAGATCCATTTGAAAAATGACAAATGTGTAACAAGCGCCAGGATACGTAAAGAAAGAGAGCTGCTCAGGACAGAGGAGAGGTGTTAGTGTCAGTGTAATGGATACTTGGGTCCTATTAAGCCTTTCATGGCTGAATAGCCCTGAAAGAGCAGTGGTGGCTGACAGTGTAAGAGGCTTTTGATCAGTGTGTGTCCCCCACCAAACCAACAGTTTGTTTGCCGTTAGCCTATCAAATGGGATCAATGCAAAAAAAAAAAAAAAAAGTGCATGACAAAAAGGGGCAGTGTGTGCGTATGTGCACGTAAGTATGGGTTTTTTTTTAGTTCAGTGAATACTGTGGTTCTACGTGTGAATACATATGTATTTTATTTTGAAGGGCGGCTGGAAAACGAACACGTGTGTTTGTGTCTGAGGATATTGTGCCTTTAGCGTGTATTTGTGTGTGTGTGTGTGTGTGTGTGTGTGTGTGTGTACAGTCGTGGTTATGGTTAAATAATTCCCTCAGAAAACAGAGAACGGCCAGTTTAACTCTTAACCTTTGTGTGACCTTTTGAATAGAGACACTGAAAATATCTAACCTGCTATGCTCCTAGCTAAAGGAATCGAGGTATAGGCCCTTTTTTTTTTTCTTCTGCTCGTGGAAAACCCCAGAGGCCCCCTGCTGATGAAATCCATTATTAAGCATGATTTGGTAATTGGTAAATATTGGTTTTGGAATACAAATGAACAATACTCGAACTGTCAGGGCAGCGGTAGCATAGCAGTCTGGTCACACCCCATGTACAGAGGCTGTAGGCCTCCAAGCCGACGGCCCCCGGTTCAAATATCTCTTCCCTGATTTCCCTTTTCTATCCCCTGTCCTCTGAAATAAAGCCCCAAACTGTCACCTCTGAACCTTTGACAGGAAGAAGGGGAGAACGTTTGACTTGATAAGTCAGCTCAGGGTGAAAGCATTGTGAGGGGATATCGAGTGCTTGAGTTGAACATCTAAATGGATTTCTCAGCATTTGATAGTGCACTTATATACCTGTGCTCCCTCCAGGCATGATGCTGTGCAACACAACTGGTGTTATGTTCTGAAGTGTTACAACTGAGTTAAGTGAGTCAAGCAAAATAAGGATCGCATGACACTCACTTAATTTAGCAGACGGATTTTTTTTTTTTTTTACCACAATGTTCCTCTCTCTATCAATTACGTTCCTTCTTCCCATTCCTTCCGTGTCTCTGTCTCAATCGTGTTTTCTCAAACTTGTTATAGCCAGAGAATGTGATGTTCACTACCTGCTGCTGATTTTATCAACAGAAACCTTGTCACAACAACAAACCTGAAGCCGTCTCTGTTTTCAGTTCCATGTCCACATTAGCACTTCACGCATGAAGTGCTCTCTCACATCTTTGAGCCGTTTTGTTCGTTTTGGCCTTAGTTAAGCAGGCAAAGAGCTAACAAGTGAGCTAACACCCTCAGACCTCCGGCACTAAAACAAGTCAGGTGTTCATTTGGGCTCATTTTGCATTGTCCGGCCCCTTGTTTGGGAATTGTCTGGGCAGGAACAGTGCTTCTATTCATTTCACCCGTCTCTCCCAGGGATCCTAAATGGGACATAGATATTCTAGCTGGGTCATTTCTTGGCCTAGCGCTCGATGCCCCTGAGTTCCCTGCTTAAGTACAGCTACTAAGAGCACTTGTGGAGGGCTCCAATCTGCTTCAGCATTGAAGGTGGAGGAGCAGTTGATACAGTGGTGCAGGCTTCTGAACTCCCCCGTGTGCCAAGCCAAAAGTTTCAGTTTGATTTAAATGTGTGTTTTTTTTAACCCCTTGCCTTCACCTGATGTGTTTGAACTATATGTCTGATTATACAGATCTCCAGGTGTCATGCAGGTTAACAGCTGGTGTCGGGTAAAACAATGTTTGCAGGCAGTCATTTTTTAAGTGTTGTCTTTGTTGTCGTTATACTCAACGCTGAAACCGTAATGTCCCCACACCACAGATTTGAAAGACACCGGTGCTCCTCCATACTGCGGCCTCTCCTCACCGCTCGCCATGTAAAAGTCATGAAATCTGACACCAGTGATGTCAGCTTCCCCCCCCCAACCTATAGTGATCGGGTATCAACTTGCAGAGAGGAGTTCCCTAATCCCAACGCGTGGACTCACAGGCACACACAATCCCAGCCAATTTGGAGAAAAATACAACGCATGGAAGCTCGTTTTACACAAAACCGAGAATATACCGCAATTGAACGGGGCATTTTGAACCGTGAATGCAATACAGAACACTTCAATATTATATTGAGATTTTTTGCACCCCTGTCGGTGTGCATCTCTGGGACTCAGTTAAGAGCATTGTTGATTGAAGCTGGTTTCTGCATTTCAGAGGTTTAAGTCATTTATAGATTAGTTTGAAGTGTCAAAAATGTAAAACAACGGCCGAGCAAGTTGTTTGTCAATCAATCGGAGTTGGTCTCGTTGATATCTGAGAGAAGAAAGGAAATGTCAATGCTAGTTATTATCATGTTTTGGAGATTTCCAACAAATGTAAAGAAATTGGATGAAAACGGAAAACTTCAGGACTGCTTCTTATTGTGAGATGCTTTCTCCAAATAGAGAGAAAATAGATGATTACTTTTTGGGAATCCCAAAACTCACTTTCTTAATTTATGTTTTGGACTTTTTGTGGCCTATCGATGCTTCAGCACTGTTCTGTTTATAGGGCTATTAGACTGTTCAAATCAATGATCCGGGGTCAGTCAGCCATCTGCATGTAATCCCACCTGTTCTCAGACATGTTATCCTCCAGACAAACTACCCACACCTCCACCCACAGTTCCTACCCTTTTCAAACTGTTCACTTATGAGGTGAAAGGAGTCTTTTGTTTGCCTGTTGATGCTATTCTCCTCAGTGAGGGCCTAACGAGAAAATGAGAAACACTTAACCAACCTTACTAGTACGGCATTCTCAGTGAGAGGAGGTTGACAAAAAGAAGAAGAAGAGGAGGAAAGTGGAGGCAGGAGGAGAGTTTCTTATTGGCTTATTGATCTGAAGGTGTTGGGCGTGAAATGGAGGGAGCTGCAAGAGCTGTCTGTTTGTGTGTATTTGTGCGTGTGCAGGTTTGATGAAATATGGGCCCACGTAGATCAGCAACCTGCAACTCTGACTCTACAGTGAATCCGACTCCAGCTTTACAGAACAGATGTGAAAAAACATAGTTTCTCTTCCTCTCCCTCCCTCACAATTTTCAATTTCAATTTCAATTTTAATTTTAATTTTAATTTTAATTTTAATTTTAATTTTAATTTTAATTTTAATTTCAATTTTAATTTTAATTTTAATTTTAATTTTCTCTCTCTCTCTCTCTCTCTCTCTCTCACACACACACACACACACACACACACACACACATGCACACTAACAAACACACACACCAGCTGACCCCACAACAGTCTGCATGTCTTCATGATAATCTCCATGTCCTGGCTGTTCAAAGCGTAGGCCCCCGTCTCATCACTTAAATAACCGAGAAATGCCCACTGTGCAAGGAGATAAGAGGACCTTTCATCGAGTGCTTCCAGATAGGAACGAGTGTACTCTCATACGCACACACACCAAACACATGCATGGGCAGATGAGTGCCAACTGACAGAAGCTCCCTACTGATGAGTGTTATAGCTGAAAGGGGGTTGAACAGACAACCAAGAGGATATAATAGTTTTCTTCTTGGTTGTGATTGAACTTGTGGAATGAACTAAAGTTGTTTTCCCCCCCCCTCTAGTTGTGACTGTCAGTTGGCTACATTTGTACCGCTATGATGTAAAAAGTCTTGCCTTTACATGTCGTCATTTTTCTGCTCGAAACGATTTCTCTAGAAAAAGGTGTCTCTATTCTTGAACTGTTCACCTGCTGTGTCTGGCATTCCTTCTGTTAATCATCTGCACATGGTTAGCCTTTGTGTGGTGCCACACTAGACAAGCAGCATTTTTCAGTGTGAAAATGTTTGCAGCAAGTTTAAACTTCTGCAGGTTTCCCTCGACTCACTGAATTGATGAATCCAAATTTTGCCCGAGTTGCAAATTTAGGAACCTTGACAGGTTGGGGAAACTTGCTGAGACATTTCCTGCTCTCACTCGTCTCTCTTTCTGTGAATCTTTTGTCTCTGCATGAGCCGACTCTACGTCTTTTGATTGATGGTGCTTTGATTGAGTTCACTTTCAGAGTGATGTTCGGGTGATTTCCCCTCTGCTTACAACAGACAGGATAGCTGTCAGAGAGTCTGTTGGCTTGCTGACATGCAATCCGCTGTAGGTCGGGAAAAGAAAAGACGAGACAAACGGGAGATGGGCCTTGACAACTTGTTGGACTCTGAACAGAACAGTAGGACTTAAACATATAGGGGCAATCGTTCCTTTCAAACAAGCTCAAGTGTTTTAGGCACACAACAGATGAGAAAACGATCATTTCTGAACACGCCTCACAGCAGTTGTGATTTATTGCTTTGGGCAGTGTTTCAGCACTTGGATATCTTAAATGATAGTGGAAAAAAAGGATTAAGGACTCGCCTGGGAGGGAGGAATGTTTTGCCCGATTGTGCTGTTGACTGGGGGTGTTCGGATGTGTGCAATAAGGTGGAGCTGACATAAAGTGTTTGCATAGTGATTGGTTGTAAGTCTCAAGGCTACTTACATGCATTGTATTGGTTCAAATGTTTGAGTCCTTGCTTAACAAAAGGAGACAAAAGCAGAAAGAGAGGGACAACCAGATGACAGTTGTATGCAGTTAAAGATCGAATAAATGTCTTTTACAATATTTTATGACACAGAATCTAAGCTGCTGGTTCATACCAGAGGAGAATGTGTGGTCTGGGTTTTACACTTCACAAGTGTTGGAAAGGAGGGGTCTCTTGTGTCTCTAGGAGGGCGGGGGGGAGGGGGGGCTTGTCACCTCTCTGAATTCTGTCATGCTTACAAAAGACTTGTTTGTTTTCTTGTGTAACTGACTGCCACCTCCCACTAACTGACCAAACACTGCTGTGGGCATTACACAGAAGAGTTCGACAGGGGCTTTGCCACCTTAACTGTCACCCATGTGAGTGAGAAATCAGGACAGAGAGAGAGAGAGAGAGAGAGAGAGAGAGAGAGAGGGAGAGGGGAATAACATGCTAGAAAGGAGCCACAGGTCAGATTTGAACCTGGGCTGCCCACTTAGAGGACTAGAGCCTCTGTGCGGCAAGCGCCCTAACCACTTGTCCACTGGCACCCCCTCATTTCATGGTCTCAATACATGCCTGTGTGTGTGTGTGTGTGTGTGTGTGTGTGTGTGTGTGTGTGTGTGTGTGGGGCTTCTTGGGAGGTGAGTGTGGTTGTCACTCAAAGTGACAGCTGGGCAGAATGTGTTTCAACAGTTTAAGTTGGTAATGACAAGCACAAACAGACAAGACAGACACAGTGTGTGGTGTACTGGGTCTGAGATTTATTTGTGTTTTTTGACTGCAAGGGTGTTTGTTTGTTTGTCGTAATACATAAAACAAGTGTGTCATTGGTGTGGCTTTTTTCACGGGTCAGCTCTTATCACCTCCTCAGCTGTCACCCCCTACGATGCATAACCCCTAATGTGTGACCCATCAATGTGCTCATATTGTTTTGTACAGAAATGACTATTGAATTAATCCACAGCAAATAATATGTTTAACACGCCAGGCTAAGAGGCTGTGAAAGCGCAATAACAAGACAATGTTGTGCTGTAAACACATTGCTGATCATAATAAAGGCTATCCAATGAGCTTGTTTGTGTTAAATGTGTTAAACCGTCTGATATAGGAATGTGTACAGCAAACATAACTTAAACAACAACATCAGTGCTTCTGCCTAAAGGGTCATCTATTTTTAAAAAAGTCCTGCGTAATGGCAAACTACACACAGAGTGGTTTTTTTTTTTACCCCCGTCGCATCTTCCTGTGACACACCCTTTCCATGGTTCAGCCCATCCTCTCCATGTGTGTTTGTGGGATCCCGTGCTAGCAGCTGTCCGGATCTAAAAAAAAAAAAAAAAAAAAAAGGGCATGTTGAAGTACAAGTGTGCAGTCACACTACTGTGATTTGAATTGATGCCACTTGATTGCACGGTCAATACATCGATCCGGTTTTAAAGTCTCAGCTCTTGTCTCGTTCTGCCTCATTAATCCTGCTTCACGTCTTCCCATTACCCTTTTGCATCTTTAAACATTACAATCCTTGAGTTTTTAAAACGTTTTGTTGATTTTTCCATTTCAGTGTTTGCCCGGCCAGCCTTTGCTGAGCATGCTGTATTGCAGTGCAAGGCTTTTCTTTGAGAAGCTGATAGATAGCTGACTGATTCAAACTGCTAATTTAACAATGTTTGACCCAGCTAGGCATAGCTCAGCTTGTGTGTAAAAGCCATACAACCAACATTAAAGAAGAAGAAGAAGAAGACATACTTTATCAATCCCTGAGGGCAAATTCAGTTTTGGAACTCTGTTTTTGAAAATGCTACACACACATGGGCCAGGATTACACACACATGCGCTAATCGAGTCAGAGTGAAGGGCTGCACATGAAAGGGCACATGAGCAGTTTTTGGAGTTTGTGACTTGCTTGAAGGGGAAGTGCTCGGGAAGTGAGCTGGCACCATCAACCAAACCCAATTGCACACCTTGGTCCAATGGGGACTTTAAACGATGAAATTCTGAGGCTGCGGTAGAACATCTGGGCTGCAAGGCGCCACGTTGTATTACAGGCCCAGTGGTATTGGTCAGCATCTACTTGAATACAACTATTTGACTTGAAGTCGGACAACCATAGTTCTCTCAGGAAGTGTGTGCAGAGCTCTGGTGGCAAGTTGGAGTGTTTCCCTGAGACACGGGGAGAGACAGGTGTGGATTGCCTTAGATAAATAAACACAGTAGCCAACAGATACTTTGTCTGTTCACACTGTGGCGAATGAGAACCTCCATTCCAGAACATTACAGCACCACAGCTGCTGCTTAATGTCACAGTCCTGCAGAGTGACTAATACTAATGTGTGTATTGCATTTGTATGTGTGCCTTTTGTCACTCGGTCGCCCTCCATGAATCAGGATTTATGTCCGCAGCAGCTGCAAAACGGTAACAGCTTGGCTGCAGTGAACTAATTGAACTTCATGTTGCTTCCCATTATTATTGATCCAAGTGTTGTTCGAGTCGCCCATGCTGGTTAGCGGTTAGCTTTAGGCCAGGCTGTTGAGCCGGTCTGTCCGCACCCTCCTGTGATTGGCCCTTCTGTTGAGAGGAGACCTTAGAAGTGACCCGATCTACATAAAGTGACAACACCCCCACCAAACACACACACTTGTGGAACAGATATGACACGCTCTTGCGCTCAGCGTGGTGGTGCAAGCTGTGCAATCTGACCCATCTTCCTGCCCGGCTTCAACAGTATTATCCCCCTCCCTGCAAATTTCATCTGGGCTCACCACCTGTTGTCAGCTTTCACCCAGCCAGTGCCCTCTGCAGACCTATAGCCATCTGTTTTCCTCTATAGGCACCAGAGCTTACAGTTGTGCCTGAAGTAGGTATGAGGCCAGACTCAAATCTCCCTCGGGGGAAGAAATCCTAGACTGATCCAATTACTCCCGTCTGCAGCTTGAATCACACCGAATCAACTCAGACTGGCAAACACTTAAATCAACACTTTGGTAGAAAGGTTGCATAGTAAACAAGTCGAGCTGTTTACATGCAGTGCAGAGATGGCAGAAGAGAGAATTTGGCCCAACCAGTCCTGTTGAAAGTTGCTAAAAGGAAGTTGTTGTTTTTTTTTTTTTTTACATTTGACACTTTTTTTTTTTTTTACAAAAGTGAGTTATAACACTGCTGCTCTTTGGAGCTGCAATTGTGTAAAAGAGAATAACCCCGCTCTCTCTCTTTCTTCCAGATGGCATCCACCGCGTTGTGGCCCTCTGCACGCTGCGCGTCACTATCATCACCGACGACATGTTGACCAACAGCATCACCGTGCGCCTGGAGAACATGTCCCAGGAGCGCTTCCTCTCTCCCCTGCTCAGCCTCTTCCTCGAGGGCGTGGCTGCCGTGCTCTCCACCAAACGGGAAGCGGTATTTGTGTTCAACATCCAGAACGACACCGACGTCCAAGGCTCCATACTCAACGTGACTTTTTCAGCTCTGCAGCCCGAGGGGGAACAGGGCAAAGGGACGTTCTTCCCGTCTGAGGAGCTGCAGGAGCAGATCTACCTCAACAGGACTCTGCTCAGGCTTATATCCTCTCAGGAGGTAACGCACAGATTGATACAAACACAAAAAGGCATATGTACATGCACACTCAGGAGCACACACAATTGTAAAAAAAAAAAGAAAAAAAAAAAGGAAAAAGTAGCATTATCCTTCCTCTCTCCAGGTTTTGCCATTTGATGACAACATCTGCCTGCGGGAGCCCTGCGAGAACTACATGAAGTGTGTGTCCGTGCTGAAGTTCGACAGCTCCCCTCCCTTCATAGCGTCAGAAACGGTTCTGTTTCGGCCCATCCACCCCATCAACGGGCTGCGCTGCCGCTGCCCTCTCGGTTTCACGGGAGACTACTGTGAGACGGAGATCGACCTGTGCTACTCGGGACCCTGCAAGAACAACGGGAGATGCCGCAGCAGAGAGGGAGGGTACACCTGTGAGTGCATGGAAGACTTCACAGGTGAGTTGTCAACAAGAAAAAAAAAGAAAAAAAAAGTGTTTGCACAGTGATTAAACGTTTTGTATGAACTTAATTATATTGTGCATAGAATACAAATTGCACATATGTGGTGCTAATCTCCGCGTATTTAACAGCTTTTTTTTTCCTGAAAGAAAACGTTTGTGTAAGGGCCCATTATGTACCTGACAAAGGCTTTATGACTCGTGCAAAACCGCCAAACCGCACTGACAAGTTGTTTAAGCACTCACTACCTATTGTTGTAGCTTGAGGTCGACCCTAGTTCAGGAAAGGAAAGCACGTGCACACACACACACACGCACACACACACGCCCACACACACATACATTTATCTGCATAGAAGATTTATTGCTTTATAAAAATGTACGGAATGCCATATATACTTGTCGTACCAGATTCTTCTCAGGTAACACTAAAACAGGCAAATAGGTTTCGGGATCAGTGAACAATAGTTATATTCTAGGATGATTAATGACTTAAGCTGGACATACATGTTAATTGAAACTGATTGCACAATCAAAAGGATCTAGAAAGTACACTTTTCCTCAGCATTCCAGAGTGTTGCTGTTCATTTATTCTTTTTTTTCCGTTTAAGTGCTTTACTGTAAGAATTTTACTTCACCGTTTTGTTGATTCTTGATGCCAAAATCGATGGCTTTCTTCAGGATATACTGCAGCAGGCACTCCTTCAGTGACACATCTATAAATCAGACTTCTTGCAACCCCACCCAGCGGCAATTGGCACACAGGCAAAGTTAGTGAAGATGTACACAATTATAAGAGACACAACTCGGAACAAAATGCTGATTATTCCGTTTCTTTCTACTTGATGTGTGAAGAGGTAACTGTTAATTAAATGTTAAGCCCTCTCAAATTCAGTATAATATGTTAAAAGTTTGTGTCACTGTCTTCAAGTGTCTTCAAGATCAATAAATGCAATCCATGGAAGTTTTTCTGCTAAACTGGCATGAAAGAAAACACTGATAGAGTTACCTATCTGCCCGGAAACTGGCGGTTACAGTCAATCCACACAGCATTCCACATGGCGGGTCATTTATTGGAGGCTTCAAAAGCTTTCATCGTTCTCATTGAAATCATTTTCCAAAATATTCCACAATGTCAGGGATATTCCTGCAAAAACTACCCCCGCCATGTACATCTGATACCTGATTGGCTGTCTCTCCCTAATTGGGCCTAGAGGGTCTCTGACAGCTGTCATCCCTCCTCTCCCCCGTCTCTCCCAACACTCTCCCCATTCTCTCTCTCTCTTCCTGTATCATATCTGATGTTATTACCTCATTATACCTGCTTTTGTCAATCACTGGCAGCGTCTCGCCTTCTTCCCCCGACTCTCCATGTCCATCCTCCCCACTCACCCATCAAATTTCCCTTACCTGTGTCGCCTTGTCCCCCCCTCTTTGAAGGTCACAGTTCAACTCTAGATAGTCAGGGGCCATAATGGCGCTGATGACAAGGAGGGCCGTTCTGTCCTCCTTGGGTTTCCTACATACAGGGAAACAGATCCTTATAATTCACCCTTGGAAAAAAGGATTATGCTGTGGAGAGAAGGGCTATTAGCTGGTTCCAGGCTGTGGGGTTGTGTGTGTGTGTGTCTTGGACGAGATCTTGTCTGGACAGCGATGTAGATGTACACCACTGCGTTGGACACACAATCGCACAACACCAATAATATTAGGCAGAAAGAGATCTGCTGATGTATTAGTGAAGGAATTTATATGAGCTGAGCCAGGAAACCAGACCCAGCTCCCTGATTGTACAAAGCAAGAGCAACATGGTCATTTAGGAGGAATTTCCCATGGGGAGACCCATTGCGCTAAGAAACCGAATTGGATAATATAATATAATGACTTTATACCAACATGCAGCCATCCAGTTATTTACTAAAGGACAGACTCAACTCAAGTCTGGCTCACAAGACCTGTCCACAAACAATCACCCACTTCACAGTGGCTGTCTGAGTTTGTTTGTTGGAGGAGATGGCTCAACTAACTTCCTACATACAGTCAGGCTATATAACATGTCGGTTTGTTCAAAGCTAAGATGCTGAGTTTTAAATATAAGGCACTCAGTGACATTGCCTTTCATCCTCATCTTAATTCAATAAACGTTTAAACAGTTGCACATCTGTACATGGAAAAGTGAATGTTCTGATCACTCTGCTGATTGTCTCATAATAGCTGAGGCTGAGTGGAGCACAGAGGTAGCTCTTTAGTGGGTTTAAGTTTCGACCATGCCTTGGGGCAAGAGCACAACATAAAACTGTAAAAAAAAACAAACATTTTCTATATGCTAACCACAGCACTTTATGTTACTTTGAGGACACTCAGTACATTCTTCCCTTGTTAAATGTGCAAAGCTGATCCTTAAAACATTTCAAATGATGCATTTGTTACATCCATTGTGTTTGATAGCAGTTTTCCTACACGTATCCCCCTCCAAAGTCATGATACAAATGACACAAGGTTAGTGATTAAAACCTCACATTGTATCTTTGATGTCAGTTCCTCAGGACAAAACAGATCACACCAAACCTAACTAAATTCCACCTCTAAACAGAGACGATGACGATGCACACGCTCCATGTAAAGTTGTAGTACTTACTCTCTCCACGATTTCTGACTCTATCCACTGTCCTGTCTCTAAATAAAGGCGTGTGCCTTCAGCCCAAAACAGAAACATGACTCTTCCACTGTCATGAGCTTTAGTAGAGAAGACTGTATTGTATTTACAGCTGTGGTTCATATTAATGTACTGATATTCTCTCCTACTCCTTTTTTTTCTCCAATCCTCTGCTTTTCTCTTAAGTATGGCCAGATGACAGTGTAGCAATGACTAAGGATCCATTAGGCCGACGGTCCAACTAGGACCTAAGGCCGACAATCACCTTGGTGTGTCAGGGCCTTAAAATTGGTGGTGGGTGGATCATAAAGGGCATGGAAAGCACGGCCATATTGCTGTTGTTTCTCAAATTACAATCAGGAACTTCTTGTAGGATCCAAACAGATGACGCATCGTACAAGTCTGTTTTTCAGTCAACTGTGGACAACATGCTTCACTGAAGTAATATAATGATGATATCAAATCGATGGAGTAATGCGATGACAGGTGGTTTAGCATTCACTCAATCCAGAAACAAAACGCTCTTCTGCAGAAAAGCCAGCATTGTCTCGCAGTATTCTGTAGATTGTTTGAAGAAGGTGGCCTTTTCAAACCAAGGCAGCCGTAAAGTTGTCAATCCTGTGTTTTCATTGTAGGCGACCACTGCGAGCTGAACGCATCATCAGGAAGCTGTATCCCAGGTGTTTGTAAGAACGGCGGGGAGTGTGTGAATCACCTTGCGGGTGGCTTCATGTGCCAGTGTCCTGAAGGAGAGTACGAAAAGCCCTACTGCGAGATGACCACGCGCAGCTTCCCCGGACGGTCTTTCGTCACCTTTCGAGGCCTGCGGCAACGATTCCACTTCACTGTTTCCTTCACGTGAGTACTGTGTTGTCGTCCTTTGTTTCTTTTTTTTTTTGTCTGTTTGTGTCTTTACCGATTAACAAATTCCTAGGCCTTGCTGTTAATGGACCTCTGCAACATGAAGCTAACTGTTTGTTATACCATGTCCACCTCAGTTTGGCTGGTGTTAGCTTCTCGCAGGGCTGAACTGACATACTGGGCATTCTCTCGGGGGCTGGGACATTTCTTGGGCAGAGAGAAAATTAGCTTTGAAAAGGGAATGCAATAGTTAAAAAAAAATGCTGATGGGCCCACAGAGCATTGGTTATATGTTTCTAATGATAGATCATCACGTCTCCCACTGGGCAGGCTCACCCCCCAACACAAAGGATAACTACTACTCTGTCATGTCTAAATGGAGCTAACAATGTGTTTATAAAAGAGGGGGGGTGGGGGGGTCCACAGGGATGGCGTTTAGGTGTGTTGTGTGTGACTGGTTGTGAAGAGCCAGTTTGACCCAAAAAATGCCAGAGCCATTTTTTTCCCCCAGTCCAACCCTTCCTGCTTCCCTAAAAAGCAGTCCTGCTCGGTCAGGAAATGTTGTCAGTCATCGACAGAAGCAGGCTCCTCTGAATAGAAATAATAAATGTTTCACACTGTAACTCTCGCTGATTCAAAACCAGCTGGAAAAGTTACTTCAACTGTCTCGAGCTGACTCTAGAATATTCCTGATGTGGCAAGTCCCCACGTAGAACGGGTAACAAGCCTTATGAAGATAAAAACAATGTATGACCCCCAATAAGTAGTATATTCTTGACATTTACGCTCAGTCCTCATAGTAAATCTGAGCTTGTTAGAAGTGCAGGTGTTGTGTTTGTAGAAATGGTAGAAGGAGATAATGGCGAGTATGAAGACATTCTGAATCTTAATCAGCTATCAAACTGTCTTTCTCCATTTGTTAATGTAACTCCAAACAGTAAATGCTTCATACCTTGTCAAAGCATATTAAGAGCAGTACATGTCTGCTTTCAACCGTAAATGAAGCTGTAGAAATAAACAGTTTTGGTTTTTTTTGCGGTTGGTTAAAGAGTGCTACCTAGGGCCTGCTGGGACTTGTCCACTCGTTTCCATTGTGTCTTCATTTTCTGCTCTTAATACACACAGCAGGCTCACACACTTACAGCAGTATGAAGAAGACGCACACAAACTACATCATGCGCGTGCAAGTTGATGATTGAAAAATAACCCTGACTTTGCAAGTTTGCAACACGATGAATGTTTCAAGAGAAAAACGTCTAGTGCATGTTTTCTTAGACACCCAAAGGTAATATGTGTTTGTTAATGCGAGATCAGACACCGTGGCGGTGAGAAAGGTTTGCAGTGCAGTGAAAACAGGAAAGGCTGTGTGATGACTTTCTTTTATCAGTGTTTGGCTACAGCCGTCCTGACTTCCTGCCCCGCTGACCTAACTGGCATCTGCCGGCTGACTCTGCTGCCCTCACCTTACACTAATAAAACACACGCACACACACACACACACACACACACACACACACACACAAACATAGACACATTTAAACTTTGTACCGTCTCATACACTCATGAGTAGGTTGTGGCTCATTAACCGGGCCTTTTCCCCCTCTCTCAAATGCGGTGATATACTCTTCGCATCCTCTCTGCAGCCACATCCTGCCTTTCCTTTCCAAGGGGCTTTTCCTCAAGGAGCTCCACTGTCTGTTTGAGTTGGATAGGTGCTTAAAAAATGTGACTGGAAACTTGAGCATGAGCAGAGATAAACAGTTTAAATCCACTCAACCAAATATTTGTGATAAACCTGAATCTCAAATATTGTATTTTAAACATGACTTTAGACCAAATATAAACAAACTAAATGACTGTCAAAGATGCGACCGTGTTCTGTATCTATTTTTGTGTTGGTTCCACCGCTGTGTGACCTTAAAAGAAGTCCTAAAATCCTCCGTTCTGTCTCCTCAGGTTTGCCACAAGAGAGAGAAACGCTTTGCTTCTATACAACGGCAGATTCAACGAAAAACACGACTTCATCGCTTTGGAAATTATTGACGAGCAGATCCAGCTCACCTTCTCAGGAGGTGAGGCCTCACTGTGTCTTGTTTGTGTACGCGCGTGTGTGTGTGTGGTGACCACTTTAAGTAATTGACGCCATCAGTTACAATGTAAGTGTTGTACTCGAACAATTCAATTTCGCTAAAACAACTTACACCACTCTTGCTTAACCAGTCTTATCCACATGTGTGAGTGTTTTCTGAAGTATGTGTTAGATACTGCATGTGTACAAATGTGCCATCGTTTTAATCTGTTTCACACTGTGTGGATTATTACATTGTGCTAAGGTGAGAGGGATGGATGTTCTGAGAGCAGCTGCTTCCTTTGAGAGTGAGCTGCCAGACTGATTGATGATGGCACACACACTGAACTGTCCAAAAAAACACCTACTTTACGCACAAACACACACACACACACACACACACACACACACACACACAGTCCAAAGCAGTTGGTCACTCTAAACACACCATGTTCCTTCTCCAACTTTCCAACCTTAGCACACCTTAAATATGTTTTTAGAATTGCATTCTCTGACACACACCCTCAGACGTCGTTCAAACTGTTAAAGGTTGGATTGCAGATCAAACACTTCTGTTTTGGACGACTGGCGGTTGTTCTCAAAGTCAGTCTACTTTCCCATGGTACCGTACAGGGAGGATTCCAGTTCAGTACGATTAAGTTGGGTGAGACCCATTTAGGAGCGCTGCCAAGTCCTTGTGCACTTCAAATCTGAAATAAGACATGACTCATCAAATGAAATATTGTTATTATTATTATTATGACAGATAGTTATTGAGAGGAGTGGGAGGAGCTTCTATGATTTGTCTGCGGTATATCTCCTTCAATGCTGGTCCATTATCATGCGGTTTAGCTAACACAAAGGAAAGTAGGACATACGCTCACATGCTTTGCTGCCCTTTTTCTGTTTTCTAATGTGCACAGCCAGAAAGCTGACACATCACTTATTAACTCTCTCATGCACTCAAACACAAGACACACACATAGCTTGTCAGTGTTTGCTGTTGACTTGTTTCCAGAGCGGTGGATTTTCTAGCAGGGCCGCTCCCGTCTTTGACAAACAGAGTAAATCTGCTCTCATTGTGCTCTGCTGTCTTCTTACTGTGAGCTGTTCACGCTCGCCGTTTTCACATTATGCACTATTGGAGAATGTCCTGCTGTGCGTTCTCACATCAGCTCACTCTGACTTGCTGCGGAAAACATACTAGGGGTCTGGCAGGAGACACTCCGCTTGAATTATGAGTGAATAAATGTGGCTTTTTGCGTTCACACATGCAGCGCCTCCTGGGAATATCCTGAGTTTTTCAGGAGTTTGTTTTTTCCTGTAAGTGTCAAAGCCCTGACTGTTTCCCTCTCGTTTCCCTGACTTTCCCTCACACCGCTCACTAATTTTCCATGAAACCGCTTTAACTTTTACCGCACTCAATTATTCACTCCATTTACTATTTTTAACCCTTCTCATTTTTCCCTCTCTCCATTGTGATTCAGGAGAAACCAAGACCACCGTGGCTCCCTACATACCAGGCGGGGTCAGCGACGGCCAGTGGCACTCTGTTCAGCTCCATTACTACAACATGGTAAGGAAATCAATGACCCCCACCTGACGTTATGTGCCGCCTCCTCTCCTAAAATGTTAAAATGTCCTTCATCTTGTGGATGTAAACATGAGATGGCAACTATTCAAAGTTCATGTTTGAGGGGTTTTTTTCAATTCAGAATTAACCTAGTTAAATAGTGCCCATTTCCCCCCTGAAGATCAAGTCCAATAAAGATCAAAATTAGCACTTTCTGGGAAATGAAAAGTTAAGGAGTTGTTTCGAGGGAGTTCAGCGAATGAAATGTGGATTTCCTTGATCAGCAGAACCAAGTCCAATGACCTTGACAGCAAATCCAGATTATTTGGCAGTACTTGTTTGGCTGGCGTTATGAACTCTGACAGTAGCTTGACCCCTCTTCCTTGCAGTTTTCTTGCAAAAAAAAAAAAAAAAAGTACAGGGGCTTTAATGGGAGCTCAAAGATCAACAGCTGTATCTTCACATTCAATTTTCCAAATTTCAATAAACGTTGGATTGACGTTCCCACGAAGGGCAAAGCATGTGATCATATTGCTTCTTTATTATGTTCAATCTTTGTAAAGAGACGGAAGAGAGATTAGAAGAGTTTACATTTCAGTCAGTTGTTGGTGTTAATTTCTCATCAGACTTCCAGAGCCTGCAGTCATTTCTCTTATATTACCGTTTAACCAGACAGGAAAATAACACAACAATGGCCTTCAAAACATGTTTATTATCAAGTTTGTGTCTGGTCATTAACAATGCAAGTCTTGTAATGTCAGTTTGTCAGCTGCACATAGGGATCTTCTGGTCAGTATTCTACCACAAAGGAGAAGAAGACGTGTAAAAACGTAGTGAGGTTGTTCTGGGCGTATTTCTTAGCCTTTAAAAGCTAATATGTTACCTGATTAGCACATGCTATGCTTTGTTCCGACAAGAGTTCCACCCCTCTTTCATTACGTTTTTAAAGATAATTTCTTCCCTTTGTGGTTCTTCCACCATGTGTACAACAACACTGGGTGTTGTGGCATCACTGGCCTGACCCAAGACCTCCAGCAGCGCATGTCAGCAGCGACTTACTGCACACATTTCAGACTGAAGTTGATTGCACTTTTTGTGACTAACATCTTTAGTATACTCAGCTGCCTTCACATTAAAGCATTCGTCAAAGCAGACAAATCAGACTACCATCATGTATTGTTTTAGCTGGAGGATCATCACTGTATCTATTTCTTGAGGTGAACTTAGGCTGTATGCTTGCATGCTAAAAAGCATCGCCTTTGTGATGTTACAGACGACTGCTTTTAAGTTGCTACAAGGTCACTATCACTTGGATTCATTGCATGACACAGTGTTTGCTCTGAAGAGCTCTTTTTTTGTCTGTTGCGTTGTCTTGAAATTGGAAAGATGTGTCCTTGGAACGGACAGATTCATTTGCATGGTTAAACAAGTTTTCTGCGTTGAATCTGTCCTCTGCAGTTTATGTTTTTATGTTGAGTTTTTTTTCTTGCTCTCTACTACTATACATGCAAATCAAGAAGTACGCCCACAGAAACACGCTCATCACACTAGTATTAAGAGTGTTTATTAGTGTTATAAGCCTGTAAAGTGGGGAATGTATGCGTTCTGTCTTAATACAGACCAGGGATTTGCAAAGCAGGTGACACATTCCGTTGAATTAGCCTGAGGCCGACTGTAACCCTGACAAAGTATCAGCTTTTCTTCACGTGTTGAATGATCAGAAGTTGGATTGACGGATGGTAATTTAATCCCACGTCAGTTGCTGGGGGATTAGGGGGAAAAGTAGATAGCAGAAAGGAGCAAAGTTCTCACTATAGATTAGTTGTGTTGACATGCGAATGCATTGACATGCTTGAAGACTCACGTAAAGCTGCTGAGTATGAAAGAGCACACACATTTGTCTGTAGCTATCATTGCTTGCATAGCCTAGAGAGAGTTAAGACCAGATCAGGGCAGAATAGTCCAACTGTGATGTCATCCACAGTCATGTCATGCACAAAACCACACAGGTTATGTGTGGTTTTGTGTCAGAATTTATATCTTACTACAACTGATTTCCTGTTTTATAATCCATATACTGTAAGCAGGATTGCATGCACCTTTGATTTTTTTTGTTTTTTTTTGGTAATTAAGCATAAATAGTTGTAATAATGTATATTACCCCAAAAAATACTTGTATACAAAAAATACTCTATATAAGTGAGGTCCTCTACTAGTGTTGAAATACTCAAAATCTGTCTTGGTCTCGAGATCACTTTTTGAAAGTCTCGGAATCGAAAGCATTTTCCAGCTACATGGAAAACAAAATTATTCTCAGTGTTCACAAGAGGTACATTTTTAGTCTTTAAACTCACTTAACTAATTCCTAGGTTAGAAAAAAAAAATCATTTAGCCATTGTTAAATCATACTTACGCTTGCAGATGATTGATTAGTTAAAACAGATAGCAAACAAATGCATTGAGATCTCTTTCACTCTTCACTTAACAGATGAACCAATACTGTGGGTTCACACAAGCCGACCCAAGGTGGTTCCTCTCATATAAGCCCCAGTTGTTGTTTTTTTAACGGTCGTAACAGCACACTCACACAACACTAATTGCGTGCTGATTTATTGGGTCAGATGATGAGGCAGTTGAAGTTTTGCGTGCTTTTCGAGGGTGCCCTCTTTAAAAAGCTGCTGCTGCTGCTCCCTTCAGAAAAAAAAGCCTGGGTGCCTCTTCTTAAAAACAGAGGTGAAAGGTCGGGGGGGGGGGGGGGGGGGGGGGGGGTTGGCATGACAACAGACATGGACTTGCCATTGTTATAGCGATCTGGGTCGGTTGGAAAGCTGTGTGTGTGCGTGTGTTTGCATCGTAGGGGGGGTCAGGCAAATAGGAGGCTACCGTGTGAGTGTTTGTGTGTGTGTGTGTATGTGTGTGTAAGTGTCTGAGCATGTGTGAGGTGGATGTGTGTTTTTCAATCTGTGCATATGACCGTACATCTATTAGACATTTCACACAATTGAAGTGGAGGGATAAAAACATTTTTGAAATTCCATGGTGTGTATAGTTTCAAGGACATTTGAGCGGGACATGCGAGGCAACGCGAGAGAGCAAAATCTTCGACACAGAAACGAGAACAGAAGAAGCATGTAGATGGGTATTCTTGAAGAATCGAGACGTTTTGGCTTGGCTATGTGTTTTGATGCTGGAGATAGTGTAATTAAGCCGGACACTAGGCAGGAAGGAATGCATGATTTACTCTATTTTAATTCATTTTACCACCACAACAACCACCATGATCTCACAGCAGGATCGTATTTAAAAGTGTTACTTTGGCAAATATGGACTATTTACATCTAGACTGTGCAGACAGCATTCCCAGACGGTCTTAGCTGGCTCTTATCACCAGTGAATACTAAAAGTTCACTCTGCTTCTGCGATTCCTCCCTCACACTCATGTCTGGTGTTGTTTATAGGGCAGGACTTTAATCACCGGGACATTATGCGCAAATGACTTCACAGCATAGCTTGAATTACATTCTGGATATACTGTGTGTGTTTATTTGCATTCCTGTGGACTGCTACAACACCGAATGTAACTCACTCAATCAGCTGTATTTGGAAATGGATCTGGGTCTCGCACCATTCAGGGCTTGTCCCGCAAGCAAAGGGGTATACACTGTGTGATTTCGGCCCGATTTAGACGCAATGTTTGAGGCTTACGACTCATTTTTAGCCCGATCACACGTCATCAGTCATTAGTTGTTGCACTGAGGCACGACGGCCTATCGCAGCCTGATCATCTGCAACATAGCAGTCGGATGATTTTCTGGCATGTTTGACATTTTGCTCATAGAACTGCACAGACTAGCACAGTGAGAGCAAAGCCACGAGCCAATTCCCAGACTACAGGACTTTTTTTTTTTTTCCGTATTACATCTGCACAGACATTGACAGACAGTGTCCGAAATCACCATGGCAACAGCAGGCATGCCTGTTTAAGCTTTGAAAATACTGCTGTCAGCCGTAGGCCTATTTCAGCCGTGCATATGGCAACTGAGATAGCCTACACATATATCTGACTCCAGCCTCTGTCTGTGTGCTCTGTCAGTGTGAGATCTCAGGTCATACCCACTCAGGTTGTACAGTGTGAGGAAAACAATCACTGTATTTGATCGTAACACTTTTGCAATGATTGATGTTTTAGACTGAGTTTTGGATTCTTAAAGCCCATCAGTCGTTGTGACAAACCCACAGAGTATTTAGCAGCGTGCCACCTTCACCCCCGTCCCTCTACCGGCTTTACGGATCATTTCAACATCTTTTACTTACAAGTAGATGTTTTGCTTGTATGGCTGAAACTTTATATTTTTAGGTTAGATTCTGCACACTCCAGCTTTTCTAAGCAGCTGATTTCAGCAACAAGAGCTTTGAAGAATGCTTTCAATATACAACGTATGTGTCATTTTTGGTCAAATCAGCAATGAGCATCAAGTCAGTAAATTGCCGAGTGTGTCTAAATATTTCTATTTCAGAATCTTGCATGTTGAGTTTATTGTCTGAACAGCCTTCATCTGGACAACTGCTTTGAACACTTATCTGTTCTTTTCAATAAATAGCTGCTCCTCTCGTCTTTGTATGTTCTCTCCTTCTCTTTGTTGATGTCTTAGATTTCATTGGGTTTCCACGACAAGTAGATATGCAGTTTAACACATAAACACACACTCTCTTTTTGTTGGATGATAGCTTTTAAAATAAATACTCTGCCTGCGAGTGGCTTTTGGAGTTGCTATACATCTCCTCTTTGCATTTTTATTGCTAATAGTGAAAAAAAATCCACATGTGGTATTCTGGGTGGCCTTGATGACTGCGAGGGACAGACGTGTGACGTTGTCAAGGTAACACAGAGACATAACCGCACTTCAATAGTTGTCAAGTTTTTTATGTGGGTCTGCATAAATATGGTTAAAGGTTTGTGTATTTCCCCCACTTCTTGCTTCTTTAAAAGGCTAAGTATTTATTTTGAGAGGTGAAGCACCAGACTTTATGTTTCCTCTCAGGATATGTTTTCAGAGGAAGAGGCCTGGTTGGTCTTTGTTCTTCTGGACATAGGTCTCCCCCATACCTCAGACATTTTAGGTCATCATCATCACACAAAAGGGGCAGGAGGTTTGCGTCAGCAGACCTGAGAGTGTGGGTGGAGGAGCTCAGACAGGTAGGCACTAGGCAGGTTATGGAGGAGGGCTTTATAGGTGATAACGAGGAGATCGAAGTGGATACGCTGGGCGATTGGGAGCCAGTGGAGATTATGAAGGACGGGGGTGATGTGGAGTGTGTGAGAAGACGAGTAGCTGGAGTATTCTGTAGTAGTAGTAATAGTAGTTCTGGATATTGTATTGAGTGTTTAGGATGATGAACCTTAGATTGGACTGGGTGGGCGTAGGCGGGCAATGTTTCTCACATGGAAAAAAAAAGCTGTTTTGGTGATGTGTTTGATACGTTTGTCTAAGTAGATGGTTCGATCAAAGATTACGATTATTATAAAAACATAGTCATTTAGTGTTGTATGTTTTTGTTTCTGTCTTGTAACTACCGGCGATGACATTTGGAAGCTAGTTTCAGACTTCCTGTGTTTAAATTTCACCTGCTGTTTACATAGCCAGGTATTTCACGGTGTGATATCTGCCAGAGATGTCTGATAGCCTGTTGTCTGAGGTTTTTGGAGAAGGGTTTGTGAAAGGCTTACAAAGAGAGGTGTGTTTTACTTTGGCTGTTGTGTGTGTTGGCAAATTTTCCCGTTTTGTGTCTTTTTTGTATTTTAAACAGTTACTTGTTTGAACATATAGACAAAAACCTCCAAATAGACGGAGGAAATACAATCAATGTGCACTCAAAAAACACCATATATATGCATTTAACATTTTTTGGGTGCAATTACACCTTACTGCAGCCAGTTAACAAAACAGGAAAATCCCCCAAACTCAATAGGAACTGGACAACATGCCCAAACATCAAGACATCCAGCACACCACACCAGTGTATGACGTTGGTTTGGTTGCGGGCTGCAGGTCTAACGCAGTGTCTCTTTCTCACGGTGTTTCTCTCCCAGGAGGGGGTGAGTCTTGTGGACTCCAGCGGGGCTCTGCGGCTCCCGCTCTATACTGCCTGGCTGAAGCTCAATCAGAAGGAGGTAACCTCTGACCTCTAGCCTAGTCCCTACTGGTGCTTTTTCCCCACTGGGGTCTCATTTAGTACTTGTTCTGCTTCTAGTACAATCTTCTGGACTGACTTTACTGTACATGCTTACCACATTCTTAAAAAAGGTAACACGGCGTCTTAAACTAGCGTGTTAGCTCTTATTTACCCTCACTCTGGTCTGGTGTTGACATTAGCAGAGGCTTTAGCATTTTTCTTTTGGGTTAGCTAGTTTTGGTGTGGCAGTTGAAGGTATGTTTACTTAGTTGTGATGTGATTGCTTTTGTCTGTCTTTCCCTTGTTGTTTTGTAGTTAAGACACGGTGTTCCGCTTTCGACCTGGTTTCACACAAGCTTTACACTTTTCTTGTGAACTTGCTAAATCTGACTCACAGTACGGATTTCTTACCAATACACATTGTCCCTGATATCTAAAAATTCTCAAATGCTTTTTCTTACTCCTTCAATGTTTGAAATGTAGTTTTTATGTTTAAGGTGTTTTTACTTTTGAATGTTTACTGACCTGCAGCTATCCTTTGCTGCTCACAGTAGCTCTTTTCATACATAGAGCCGTAACTAAGCTCAATCTTTGTACATTCATTCTTACTGCAATGGTATATTCTTGCCTGGCATTGCGGAAGCACGCCAAAGCAGGAGCTCCACATACACACACACACACACACACACAGTCAGGCATGCACACACACACACACACACACACACACACACACACACACACAGCGCTGCGCTCTCCCACTGACTCAGCTGATCCTGCCTCGCCCCTGAAACGCCTCTGTTTCTACCTTCGAAGACCGTTACAGAGGGTGTGATCTCTTCATCCCCCCTTTAAGCCTCCACCACGATCAGATTGACGGCAAAACGTTGGCAGGAATGTATATCATACTTTTGGGATGCCCCGGACCCCTTGCTTGCCACTTTTTTTCCCACTGGCTGACAAATCTTTTATGTTTGTGGAAAAACCTTCATAACTGTCTGCTCTGTAGTTGAGAGCAGAAATGATACAGTGACAGCCTCATCTGTTAGCTCTCTTTGACTACTCCAATTAAGATGTGTTCAGCTGTTATAAACGTGTGTGAGACCTGCCAGGCAGACAGACAGGTAAGTGCAAGGCAAGTGATCAGTAACTTTGTTTTCCTTGGCAGCAGTGTGACCGGCAGAGGCACAGATTTTTATCAGAGAAGATTGTTGTTGCTCAGATATTCTTTGAGATGGCCCTTTTAATGAGCATTGAAAGCAAATTCTACAATTCTACAAATCATTTAGCCGACGCTTTCATCCAAAGCGACGTTCATCAGAGAGTAAGTACAACACAAACAAGAATAAAGAAGTGACACCAGTAAGTGCTCCCATGCCTCTGTTTAGACTGATTTAGTTAAATGGATACATTTTTAGTTTGCATTCTGAATCTTATCTTGTGAAGATATATTTCATGAATATGTCATACAATCCACCTTCATACATTACTGGTTAACTCTCTCATATCTTTGTGTCTATCCAACTCTCATTTTTTCATTCTTACCTCACCTCCTGTGATGTGAGGGAGCGTATGAGTAAAAAAAAAAAAAAAGAGCATTTTACACACCTCACCTAGCGTGACCTATCCCTCTGATTCACATCCTTGAAAGTAGACAACAGAATCGGTGGGGAAGCGAGGCGATAAAGAGGCAGAGGAAGGTGCAGAAAGTACGTTTAAAGAGAGAAAACCTCCACATTGTTTATTATCATTATTTAGTACCGGCACTATCTGCGCCTCCTTTAGCAACTCTCTGTCTCCTAATCTTTCTCTCTTATCTCTCTCCACTTATATACTACTCTTATCTACTTTAAATTACCCCTATCAAGCTCAGTGTTATTGTGCCACTGCTTTGACTGATTTAGCATTTGCATCACTCTGATGCTTCAAGGCATCAAGGAGGTACGAGGTGCCGAGGGACAATCCTGCATCAAACATCTTTTTAATTTGTGGTTTCCTTAATCCTCATGGCCTAGTTTGTATTTTTAAATAGCTCCAAGGTAGCTAGGTGCCTCTTGCTTCTAGTCCTGCTAAGCTAAGCTAACTGGCTGCTGACTGTAGCTGCACTGAAATCAACAGGACATGGTCATATCATAAATGTTGATCTTGCTCTGGGTTGGTCACTTTTCAACACTATTTGAAAAACTATATCTGCAAAGTTAAGGGCTAAAAACCTGCTCGTAGAATGTGGTCATCAAATATCTATTAGACATTAATCACAGTGATGTGAGTACAAAAGCACGGGGGCCATGTTCACCTTTTGTCAAGTTGCATTTCAAAATGGATTTTCTGAAGATGTTTCAAATAGGATGATGTTACCTTTGCCTCAGTTTTTTTTTTGGGGGGGGGGGATCCTCTGGAAATGCATTCTCCTGCTTGGAAGCTACGAGCAACAATGGCCGCTGTCCATATGTTACCTTGAGAGATAGAAGTGTGATGATAGGAGGAAGACAGCAGTAACCCATAGGCTTGATCACCGAGCATTGTAGCTTTGTGTAACGCATCTGGGAACGGTGTGTTTGTGCTGAATAAATTCACACTTCTAGGTTTACATAGCCAGAGGGCAGGTGAGGTAATGTTGACATGACAGCCTGTTGCTACTGATATGAAGCTAGGACACGTTATAGTCTGTTCACTCAAACTCTTTCACTTTTATATTTCAAATGAAAATATTGGTTGAAGTTCAGTAGCTATATTTATGTTGGCCTAATTTGTGAATCACACCCAACTTCAAATATCAGTGGATCACATTTTCAAATACCAGGGAAGTGCAATTATCATCCCGGAGTTGGAGGAACGACGGCGTTTTCCTCAGGCGGATACAAAAAAACAAAACAAAGAATGTGCGCCCTCTTTCCTTTATTATCAATATGAACCGTGTGGCTGTCTGCAACCCTGCTACTTCCTGTCTCGTACACATTCAAGCTCGCCGCTTCCTCGCATAACACTGCAGTCCTCTCACACCCTTCCCATTGTCCCAAACACACGCCACAACACATAATAACCCACCAGTATTTCCTCAATTCCACTCTATTGATGCACTCACACCTACCTATTAGTTGCCAATTTTTTTGATGATTTTTTTCTGACTAAGCTGACAAAGTGTGTTCTACATGTAACTCAGTCTGTGTAAGTCCTGTGTATCCTGGCTGCAGGAGCGGTTGAGTCATCATGTTGGCTCTGACAGGTGTCCTGATGATAATGGAGTCGTCAAGTGTGTACGTGTGTCTGTATATGTGTTTTTGCCAGCCAGTGTGAGTTGCTCTGATTTAACTCAAGAAAAGTATAATTGTGTTTTTATTTTGAAATGAAACTGTACAGTCCACCATGGAGAAAAATGCACCAGCCACCACTGCATTTGACAGATGATTGCATTGATACTTCGGGAATTTGGACTTCGTTTTCCTCACAAGCAAAGGGTGTGTCGTCGATGGGGATGACACACAGTTTGCATTGTTCCTTAATCTATGTCATTTTGGATTTGTTTGTCTTGTGAAGAGTTGTGGAGCAAAGTGTGTGTCTGCATGAATCCTGCGCAATTATGTACTAACCAGCAAGTTAATGCCACTTTAAGGCCTCAGAAATATCAGACAAATTACACAGATTATGATAACAATAAGAATAGAAATTCAGCACATACACGTTGCCTGCAGGAAACATTCACTGAAGCAGGTATTTGATTCATATCAAAGGGTTATTTTTTCTTGAACAGGCATGGCCAGAGCTTTTACTACAGCTGACAAAGATACACAGACTGAGGAGAATAAAATGAGGTTTGGAACTTGGTCGGAGTCACAACACGACATTATCTGGAAAGTGACAAAGTGCTTGTAGTTTAAACAGGGCATGTTGAAGGGAGTGGTAGTGCTATATGCTCAGATCAGAGCCCACCTGGACACTGATGAGAGGACTCTGAGGAAGATGACACTGCACGCATCTGTTCCTCATTATTTATTTGTCTGCCATTTTTTATATTGTCTGCTTCTTTCAGTGTCTTATTTCTGGTTATTCCACCTCCCTATTTTTGTCCATCAGTCTCTCTTCTCTGTATTTTGACCCTCTTTTTCTGCATATTCTCTGCCCCAGCAGGATCTCATTACTTAATTGCTGATCTACTGATGAAAACATGCACACTCTTTGTCTTTCTAGCATGCTTTTCTTTTTCTTTCTTCCGCTCTTCCGCCTCTGTTGTCAATATTCAAAGTTATAGGACAGAAGATGATGCAACAAAATATCTTGAATGACTTTAGGATCATTTTTTTTCCCCCAAATTGTGCTGCTTAGATTCTGTGCTTCAACACGGTATGGGACAACTTGGCCTCGTGTGAGTGCACCCTAGATCTGCAGATTATAGAGTCCCATTATTGTGGTCGTTGTAGTCAAGAGAGTGAAGATAAATTAGAGAAAGGCTCCACATCCTTTTGATATACTTAGTGTTTAAAATATCAAATATTTTATACATTTAGTTAATAGAAAGTTCATCTTCGGTAAAGTCCTCAAATGTCTCGTTCTTCTCTTTTGAGACGGTAATGAACAGAGGCCCTCTGTCAAAGGGACAGTTTTATTGGTGGAAACACAGTTTTTATTGAACCCCTCAAATTCCTTCTGCTTCATGGTCCAAGGCCTCTATTGTTTAGGAAACACTGCATTGAACTTCGGTCTCAGGTTAAACATTTAAAAAAAAAAAACTCAAGTTATTTGGCGGCCTGTTTCTCTAAGCTGATCCACATTTTCTCAGATCAACATTTGTCGGCATGACGCCTTGATGAAGGAATTAGCCTACTTTGTAATTATTGGGTGCTAGCTGCGGCACAGTGGACTTTTTGTCATGTTAAGCCGAGAGAGAACTGTAAACTTCTGCTTCAAGTCAGCTAAAGTCAGCGAGACATGTTGCAGTATAACGCTGATCTGCGTTGATCACCAATATAGCTGCTCTCCAAGCCAAGTGTTCTCAAACTAAAATAAAAAAGGAAGAGATCAGGAGTGAAACGTTTTAAATCAATTCAGCTCAGGGGGAATAAGTGAATATAATAATGCACTCTTAAGAATTTGACTTTAGCAGTAAGGAAGGCAAAGAGATACAATAATTTTTTTTTTAGTTTGACTCAGTATGTTTGCATATTTAAAAAAAAAATATATATGAGTGTTAGCTGCTCCAGAAAGCTTTAAAAGAAGCACTTGTTGCTGCAGAAGCACAAGTGGAATCATCGGCGTAGACAATTTTAGAATCCTTGCATTCTCAAAGACTGCTTTTTTTTTTTTTTTTTTTACGTTCATCTTAGTAACTCATTATTTTTCCTTCAGCCAAACATCGGCCGTTTAGGAATCCCTCACGGACCCTCTGGAGAAAAGGTGGCTGTGGTCGCCGTCGACGACTGCGATATCTCCATGGCGATCCGCTTCGGAAAGCAGATTGGCAACTACTCGTGTGCCGCCCAGGGAACCCAGACTGGACAGAAGAAGTATGTTTGTGTCTTCCTCTTTCACTCATCTTTACCCTCTCTCTTTAGGTTTTACTCTCTGTGGTTTACATTTAATCCAACCAAAGCTGGAGGTATGAAGACAATCTGCGTGTAGAGAAAAGAACGCATGTTTTCCTCTGAAGAATCAAGTGAAGCAACATGTATTTCTGATTAGGATTGCAGCTGATCTCATCTGGACAAACCTATGTCTCCAATGGATCCCATAAACTCTTTGTACCCTTAGGACTGAAGCTAGTCAGACTAACTTGTTAATTTTGTTTCCTCCTTCTGCCAGCAATTAACATTATTTACCACAGACTACAAACATATTATCTTCCATCTACTTGTCTTTATGTCGTTCATTGTTGTGTATATCCTTGAGGTTTTGATGCTGACATAACCTCATACAGCCAACAGGTCATCTCCACACAGGCTTTATCTGGCTAACGGTGTGTTTACCACACACTTATTAGTTAGATTTTATTGCATCAGGTTTTTTTTTTTTTTTAGAGAAAGCATGCTGAGACACATTTGTGCAGAGGGTGGGGACAGAGGGCGAAGGAGAACACTTCAAAGAGGAGTTAATGAGGTTACATTCCTCGAGAAACTTGTTGCACAGGACACAGAAGCTGAGTAGTGTGTAGAGGATGTATGAACTGTTTCAAGCTGGAGTTTTTTTTTTTTTTTTTTTTAACAAATATGAATTTGACTTTTGGGTTATGCGAGGCAAACTAGCAAGTTAACTGTCATTGTAGAGAATGTCTTAGCATGATTGTGACTGGGACTGAAGCACAGTGTGGAAAGAATTAAAAGAAAGTGTCGTCAGGAAATGAAGCTAGAAAGGGATGACTGATTGAAGGTTTGAAACACACAAGTCATCCATTCATCATGCTTTATCAGTAACCAGTCAAACATCTTGATGTATTTCTTTTTAGCAATATACTGTAGTAGCCATATATAAGCCAGTTTATCACTCTTTCACTTGCCATGCTGCAGGGATTTCCGTTTTTCAGTTGCTTCCAGAATCTTCCCATAAGCTCCACATGCTCCTGGCAAAGCCACAGTGTTCGTTCTGTATGCACCAAACGTGTACATTCAGTGGTTTGGTCAAGCGGGAGTTGTTTTGTGCTGCGCTGCGTGGAAATCTTTTAAAGCCTCCCTTTTTCTTTGATGTCGAGCGGTTTTTGAAGCTCAGGGTGTAAGCAGCTTCCTACATGACCCAGTATTTGAGACCTGACGTGTCATGGTGATGCTCGCAGCTAGCCTTGTGACTGCTTAAAACACCCGGACACAATAACCTTATTTCAGAAAAGTCAATCACGCTAAAGGCTGAGGCTTTACCTCAGTTGCCCCTTGTGGTGTGAACTGGGTTCATGATCAGGGTGTCACTGACAAAAGCAATTACTCCCACTTATGTAAGTGTGAAATGGTAAATGGACTTGAGCTTGTATAGCGCTTCTTTAGTCTTCTGCCTGCCCAAAGCACTTTTACACTGCAGGTCACATCTACCCATTCACACACTGATGGCAACAGTTGCTATGTAAAGTGAGCATCAGCAGTAACTTATCATGTTCTTACACCGCCGCAGCAGAGGGCTCAAATTGGGGTTAATCATCTTGCCCAAGGACACATCGGACATGTGGAGTAGGGGCTGAGGGAGACGACCGACTCTTCCAACTGAGCCACAGCCGCCCCACAATATAAATATATAAAGTGTAAAGAGCATGTTTTTTTTTTTAACATTTGGATTTTGCTCTGATCCATTTTTCTGTGTTTTTGCTGACAGGTCACTGGACTTGACAGGACCCCTGCTGTTAGGTGGAGTTCCCAACCTACCCGAGGACTTCCCCGTCAGGAACAGAGACTTTATGGGCTGCATGAGAAACCTCAGCATCGACAGCAAACCCATTGACATGGCTAGCTACATCGCTAACAATGGCACCACAGCAGGTTAGAACTCATTCAAAGTCCATGCTAACTCTTGTCGGGTTAAACTAAAGACATGAAGGGGTGCTACTTTAAAATTATTTTAAGAACCAGAGGTGCAGCAGTGAAGGAGACAGACAGAAACAAATGTTATTCGATTTTTCTGTCTTTCAATACTTCAGTGAACAGTTCGATAAAGGTTCATACAGACATTTGTTGATATTTTTTTTTTTTTGTTTCCCATGTCAGGCTGTCCGGCAAAGACAAACTTTTGCACTAACGACGTCTGTCAGAATGGAGGAGTGTGTGTCAATAAGTGGAACACCTACAGCTGCGACTGCCCGACTGGTTATGGAGGCAAGAACTGTGAACAAGGTAAGAAGGGGGGGGGGGGGGGGTTTTCTTCCAAAAATTCATTATGACTCATGCATCAGTCACATCAAAGCCTCTGCTCCCTTATGAAAGACACTAAACATGGCCAGAGGTCTGATGATTTCAATATGACTCACCTATAATACAATACCACAAAACCAGGCAGGCAGAAAGACAGGGAGATATAGACATATACAAATGGATGGATAGATAGATGGATGGATGGATGGATGGATGGATGGATGGATAGATAGAGCACTACAGTTGCAAGAATTACCATTTTCACTCCATACCCACCTCATTTATCTCTATTGTCAGGAGAGAACATTGGTCTCCTGCTTCAGGGCAAGTTTACAAACAATGTGTGGGAGGTATGAATACCTCTCCTCTTGCTTTCTTGTCAAGGAGTTAGCGGCCCAGCCCGGTGCCGCTCCGGTATCCAGTGTCTGAACTGGGCCTGGATCACAGCAAGTTGGAGGCAGAGTTTTGGCTGCCCTGTTTTCTAGTTGACATATTTGGTTGGAGGCGTCCTACACCGAGCTGCCACATAAGAAACAAGATACTTGATACTGTGTATGTTACACCATGAAAGGAAAAAAAAAAAAAAGAGTATAAAGTTTCCTACTCAGTCATGGGGAATTTATCTAAATTTAGTACCCATCTAATTCTAATGCTGAAATAAGTAATAAGAAGCTCTGACACTTGTCTGTTTTACTTTCTCTTTTACTTAACTGAAGAGGATAATTGTGCGGGACAGGTGATGATGTGATGTAGGCCAACTATGAATTCTCTTTGTATCAAACATAGAACTCCGATATCTCCTGGATGTGTACGGGAAAGGCTGTCGGAGAATCACACTGATCTTCCACTAACAAAATATCACACAGATGACTCCCTGGAACCTTTTTTGCCCACAGCCACATTCTTATGCTTTTCTCCCTCTCTTGTCCAGTAATGCCATCCCCTCAGTTCTTTGACGGCCAAGCCCTGATCTCCTGGAGCGACACGGACATTACTGTTGCAATTCCCTGGTACATCGGCCTCATGTTCCGAACAAGGCAGCCAGCCGGAACCTTGATGCAAGCCAATGCTGGACTGTCATCCACTATTACTCTTATGGTAAGATACAGTGTGAAGTAAACTTGTTTATTAAAGGTTAGTTATACATTCTTAGATTCGTGTATCACTTTCTCAGTTATACAATTTAAATGTGAGCCTTGTCATTGGTTTTTCATCCTCAGGTGAGTGAGCAGCAGGTACGCATGGAGGTGATGCTGAGACAGCAGCTAGTGGCCTCGCTAGGCTTCCCCCAAGTTAGGGTCAATGACGGCGAGTGGCACCACTTGCTGGTTGAACTGCGAAGCATTAAAGACGGCAAGGACATCAAATACATGGCTACTGTGTTCCTGGACTACGGCATGTACCAGGTAAAAGGAACTTATATCACGCAGACAGGTGTGGGATCATTTCTTTTTGAAAATGCTCTAACTCAGTTTCCGTTTTTTTTTTGTTTTTTTTGAAGCAGAAGTCAGTGGAAATTGGTAATGACCTCCCAGGGTTAAAGCTGCAAACCCTTCACATAGGAGGTTTGCCTGGAAAGGGAAACCACGTCAACAAAGGATTTGTTGGCTGCATACAGGTTTGGGAAACTTTCACTTTCTTTGTTTTGCCGACTGGTTTCCCCTTCATTCTTGTCCGATGTCTTCTACCTCACCATCGATGTGTGCTCTCCGTCTAGGGTGTGCGCATGGGTGAGACGTCCACCAATGTGGCCAACGTGAACATGGCTCGAGGCTTGAAGATCCGCGTCGAAGAGGGCTGCGACCTGGCCGACCCCTGCGATTCCAACATCTGCCCCGAGAACAGCCACTGCAGCGACGACTGGAGCACACACACCTGCGTCTGCGACCCAGGTAACGCGCACTTTCCTCCAACGCGTGCACTTAAAAGTAGCTCCTGGTGAGCGAAGTGTCATTCCTCTCTCTGTTCTGCAGGCTTCTTTGGAAAGGAGTGCACGGATGCCTGCCAGCTCAACCCTTGTGAGCACATTTCCACCTGCACCCGCAAACCGAGCTCTTCCCATGGCTACACCTGCGAATGTGGACAGAACTACTATGGACAGTACTGTGAAAACAAGTAATGGTCCCCCTCCTCTTGCTGAATTATGATTTTTTTTTTTTTGTGTGTGTAAAAGGAGCATTTATCTTTAAGTGCATTTTAGGAAAGTAAGTTGTGAAAACCAAGCAAGTGGAAAAATGAAAGGTGAAATTAGGAAGTCCATAATATATAAAGCAGGAGGTGATGTGTTGTTTTGCACTGGCAGCATTGTCTAAAACCTCCCAGGAATAAGCAAGCCTTGATTGAGAAGTCAGTCTTCCCCCTGACCCCTATGATATGCATCACTTCCTGTCTTGAACAGGATGTGGGATTCCCCCCCCGCCCCCCGCCACGCCACGCCTGACTGCTTCTCCAAACATGTTTTGTCACTGCTGCCCTTATACTGCCTCTCATCGGATCAGCAGATCGCATCTCTCAAGAGACAAAGACTGTTTATATATGTCTGTAGTATGAATAATTTAAACATGATTTCACTGATTTGAAAATATAGAGGAAGTTTATGCTGGATGAAAGGGCACAAAAGACTGCAATTTTGAGATGGATCTAACCTAGCCAAGTTGAAAGCGTTTTGTTCAAGCTGATTTAAAGTTCGTTCCGTGGCACTTCTCTTTCGTTCCAAAAAAAAAAAACGTTTTGAAAATCAGTACTTACCTAAACACCATCTTTTTTTCGTCTTTCTTTTTATCCCATGGTTATCAAATAATGGGAAAATATTTGATTTGGTTGATATTAGAATACAAGTTCATGACTAGAAAGAGCAAAGAATATATATATACTGTTAAAGTCCCCATGAACAACACATTGGAAAGTTGTTATGGGAAACTTTAAAGTATGTACAACAGTGTGTACAGGAAATGGCAAATGTTAACCCAATATATGGTATCAACCAAACATTAAGCAAAACATCAAACATTTTAACTGCTACATGTCCAAATGTGTCTTCTAGCTTGTCATTAAGACACACTGAGACGTGCTTAAGACGTACAATTTGGTGAAGAGCAGTTAGTGTGCAGAGGCGTTTAGATCTTTTTATTAGAGGTGTAAATGATTGCTTGAGAGAGTTTATTTATCCACCAAAACGTCCAGGTCAGATGCCTCTTCATTACTCTCTGATGAGACATTTGCTTTATGAAACAAAGGAGAATCTTATTGGGAAGTTGTCTTTAGGTTTGAGCCTGAGAGGGATTTTCACATTGTCATCTGATGATATATTGTTTTTAATGTGTCTCTTTCTTTCATGTCAGAGTGGAGAGGCCATGTCCTCAGGGCTGGTGGGGCAGTCCTGTGTGTGGACCTTGTAACTGTGACACCAGCAGAGGATTCCACAAAGACTGCAACAAGACCAGTGGAGAGTGTCGCTGCAAGGTACATGATTTGACATTTCACCCCTTTGTGAAGGAAAAAAAAAAAAAGAGAGAGCTTTTTCAAACTCACCTTCTTTTTTGTTACCACAGATGTAAAGAACATTGTTTAAATCAGCACTGTGCCTGTGCTATTTTGCCAGCAAGAGAATATTACATTTAACAAATGAAACTACACAACATGCATCTATGAATTGAAATGAATGAAAAAAAGTCACTTAATTGAATATACTGCTGGAATGTGGGGTTTTCTGTTTCCCCTTTTTTTTACCAAATCATGGTACATCCTGCTGTTTGTCAATCTATCAATATATTTCCCTCTTCCTGCAGGAGAACCACTATCAGCCAGAAGGTGAAGACACATGCTACCCATGCGAGTGTTTCTCTATTGGCTCTGAATCCAGAACATGCGATCCAACCTCGGGGCAGTGCCCCTGCAAAGGCGGAGTTATCGGTCGCCAGTGTAACCTCTGTGATAACCCCTTTGCTGAAGTCACACCCACCGGATGTGAGGGTATGTGAACCTCCAATGTTTTTGTCATGACGTGTATTGTATTGTATTGTACATGTATTAAAATGTGATCTCCCCGGATTTTAAGATTTTAAAAAATGTAAGATGATCAAAATAAATACTTGAGATGATTAAAAGCTCAAACAAAATCCCTGAAGGCTGAAATAATGAAAGAAAACTTTCAACTTTTTCCTCTAGATGTGTAAATACTTAAACGATCTGTGCAAGAGATATCGTTTTGAAAAATAATGTGACATTTGAATGTCGAACATTCAAGTTCACAGAGTGAACTCCGGATGTCAAAGTAGACAAATAGTGTCACTCACATCTCCCTGGTGTTGCACTTGCCCTTACTCCACATCTTTGTCGCCGGCCAGTCAAGCAGCAGAGGCAAGTCTGGCTAGTGGGCTAACTTGGCAGAGAGTCTGCATATAAACAATACAGCAGAGATGAATAGAAGACAAAGCCACAAAGTCCTGGTTGACACAATACCAAGCTAATCCAAGTCCCACAACGTGTTTGGACTTGTAATTGATCTAAATCCTTTAATGTTAATGATAACTACACTTCTTTTCAAAAAAAAAAAAAAGAAGATTCCCTGTATTCTTTGTTGGCCAGTTTAAGTTCATGTGGCATTCTGAAAACGATATTAAGCTTATTTGATGATTCAAAAATGATTTAGAAAGCCACATGTGTTGTGAATGGAGTGTGTTAAGTCAGGATTTAACTTGAAACATTTCTTAAAATGGTATTTCTTTCCTCCACAGTGGTGTACGAGGGCTGTCCCAAGGCATTCGACTCAGGCATCTGGTGGCCCAAGACCAAATTTGGACTCCCTGCAGCCATGAACTGTCCCAAAGGATCCATAGGTGAGTGCTTTTAAACTCCATCAGATACACCAGAGTAATATAAGTCATTAGTTAGCTCTGTGATTTCGAAGATGCTTTTGAAAAATGGAGAGAGGTTAGAGTACAAACCGGTTTCAAGACCGACGCAGAGCTGGCTAAACACTGCAGCTTCAAGAAAAAGCTCTTTGTATTTGTTCCACCTTTACGATAGCAGCATGCTATACCTTTAAAGTGAGCTTGCTCTATGCAGGTTTTTCTTAATGACAGTAATTAGACATTGTGATTGGACCGTTAATCCAAAAGAGCTTCTCATTGGCCAATCATGTACAAGCCTGTCTCCACATTGTCTTTCCTGAGTCCATAAGGAGCTGACAGTAAAACATGTCCTCCAGTGATGCGTGGGTGTGTGTTCTTTTAAAAAAAAGACGGACAGTTGAGGTGAACTCAAGACTCCGGATGACTGACCTGTTACCAGTAAAGCTTTGTGACTGTGCCGGTTACCCCTTTAGTTACTGCAGTTACCATGGGGACCCCTTTTGTTTGCTTCCCCAGACTCATTGGGGGGATTTATATGCATCCATTGCTTTTACACCCCCTCACTGAGTTTTAACTGGGAAGTTGTATCATGTGAAGAGAGTTTAGACGACTAAGTCTTATCTGAAAACTTTCTGACATGTTTGTGTCTAGATTATATTATTGATCTGGGGAATTCTCTCATGTGTGCCCTCGCTCTTGCTCTCTTTGAGTCTGCATCAATAATTGTATTTTTAAAAAATAAATAATTTGATGTTTGACGCAGGTACTTCAAACGTGTCTGTGATACAAAAAATGTTGTATTTGTATTTCATAGGTACCGCCATCCGCCACTGCAGCAATGAAAAGGGCTGGTTGTCCCCTGAACTCTTCAACTGCACCACTATCACCTTCTCCCATCTCATGAAACTGGTCAGTACAAGACAAGAATTTTCTGTTTTTGTGTGAGTGTTACTGTTTCAGCCTAGAATGTCTCAGTCCATCCACCCATCCATCCATTCTCATTTCTTCCAGAACGAATACCTGCATCGCAACACCTCCAGGATGGACAGTGAGCACTCCAAGAACATTGCGCATTTGCTCTACGGCGCCACCAATAACACCGAGCATTACTACGGCAACGACGTGAAGACGGCCGCCCAACTTTTGAACCGGGTGCTGCAGTACGAGAGCCGGCAGTCGGGGTTCAAACTCACTGCCATGAGGGATGCAGAGTTCAATGAGGTAAGAAAAAAACAGGACACAAACATAATGTACAGATCCACTTGATTATCTTGGCTGTCCTGGATTGAATTACACTTCTATATGTGAATTGAAATTCCTAAAGCCTTAGACATTCACTCTTTTGCACTGCACACTGCCCTCTCCTGGTGAACTAGCAACCTGATCCATCACTTATTTAATAGTGTCTTTGCAATGAATATGCATGGTGTGCATTAAATATGATAAAAAATAATGTGCATTTATATGTCTTAAAATCCTTCATCTGTGTAATTTGTTACCTCTTTCCAGAACGTGGTGCGAGCAGGTAGCGCCTTGCTGGACCCTGACAACAAGGATCACTGGGAGTTCATGCAGAAGACTGAAGGTGGCACAGCTCACCTGCTGCGTAACTTCGAGGACTATGCCAACACCTTGGCGCAGAACGTTAGGAAAACCTACCTGAAACCCTTCACCATCGTTACAGAAAACATGAGTGAGTGAAAAAGCTGTAGTCACACTGTTTGTAACAAAGACACATGATTACACCTGTCCTGACTTTCTCACCCTTTTTCCTCTTTCCCTTTTTTTCCCCCCGTCCATTTATTGCTTTGCTGCTATGTAGTTCTTACCGTGGACTACTTGGATGTGTTGGACCCTGAGAGGGCGACTTTACCTCGATTTCCCGAAATCCAGGAACCCTATTCTAGAGAACTTGGGTCCTCCATCCACTTCCCCCAGTTCAATCTCTACAGTCAGGGCCACAGAGGTAGAAACGCTGATGCAACAAGAACCCTGAAATGTGTTGTTTTTTGATATCATGCTACAAAATGAAGTAAGTGTAAACTCTATTGCTATCCCCTCTCAGCAGAGCCAACCCTCGCCCCTCCAACTCAGACCGATTCCCCACAGGAGGAACACACAGTGTCGGATAGGAAACGGAGACATCTGGATCCAGCTGTCCCTTTGCCGGTTGCTGTGGTGATAGTGTACAAATCACTGGGGAAGCTCCTACCAGAGAGATACGACCCTGATCGCAGAAGTCTGAGGTAGATGACTGACTACAAGTGAAGGCTCACTAGCTACTTAACTGCCATATTCTAGATTCTTGGTCTGCTGGGAACAACATAGAAGTTGTGAAAATGGAATTTCAAGATATGACTAATGTCAGATCACCTCAATTAAATGATGAAAACAAGACCTGTTGGTTATTTTTGCATCTAGGTTGATAATTCATGCATGTTCTTATGTCCCCCCAGGCTCCCCAACCGCCCCGTTATCAACACAGCCATCGTCAGTGCCACGGTGCACAGCGAGGGTCCTCCTATTCCTCCTGTCCTGGAACCCCCGGTCACCTTAGAGTACACCTTGCTTGTGGAAGAGGAGAGAACAAAACCTGTCTGCGTTTTCTGGAACCACTCCATAGCGTGAGTTTCATTGAAAACACCCAAAAAAGGCACACAAGTATGACTCCTTTCGAAGACAGTGCACGGTCTTAAATGATGAATCTGTTGTTTTTTTGTGTCCGTTGGTGTGTTTAGGATCGGAGGAACAGGCGGCTGGTCCTCTAAAGGTTGCGAGGTGCTCAACAGGAACAACAGCCACATTAGTTGTCAGTGTAACCACATGACCAGCTTTGCTGTCCTCATGGATATTTCCAAAAGAGAGGTATTGTTGAAAAGATGACTCATATTAACTTCTCGTTCTTTGCCTTATGATGATGTCTTTTTTTGATGCCTTCCTTCTCCTTTTCTTTTTTTTCTTTTTACAGAATGGCGATGTTCTGCCCCTGAAGATCGTCACCTACACTACGTTGTCAGTCTCCCTCTTCCTCCTCCTGCTCACCTTCATCTTGTTGTGCCTCTTGCGGCGGCTCTGCTCCAACCTGCACGCAATCCACAGGAACCTGGTGGCAGCGCTGTTCTTCTCTGAACTCGTGTTCCTCCTTGGCATCAATCAGACTGAGAAACCGGTACGTTCATTTCTATATGTAACAGGGAATGATGTGCAGGTATGCATGCTTTCTATCTGCGACATGCTCCAATTATATACAGCTTTTAGCTAATGTTTCAATAGTAAATTCCCCCATATATCATGTTACATTGCTTTATATTTCAATCGTGCGAAAAGATTGTAACAAATGACCTACCCCCTATTCTTGGTTGCTATGACAGCCTGTAGACTAGTCTTTATGAAAAAGGAAAAACTAGGATGTTCCTAACCTCCTTTCATTTTTTTCTTCTAGTCGGCTAATTCTATTGATAGCTTAGAAATATGGAGTCTGCTTAATTCAACAAATGTCCAGCCTCCACAGGTTCTGTTTTTGTGTCTGGTAAAGCCCTTAAGGAATGTGCCAATGCCTGGATAAAACTTTGGTCTACAGGGGGGGTTAGCTTCCCTGCTGACGCACATGAATAGCAAGCAAGCTAACCGTTAGCAAGGGCTGACTTACCGACTTGGCGTTTGCAGTGTTGTTGCTGTTCAAGGTAAACAGCATTTCAACAATAAAGAAATGTACATATTATTATGGATAACATGGACATTATTATTATTATACATTCATACATTTCTAATTGAGTTTGGAGTTGGGTAGTTCACACGCATGCTACTGTATAGACAAACAGAAAAAGGATCAAAAGGTGTGGGAATTCCTTAAAGGCTGCTGACACAGACACAGACTCAGACTCAGACTCACGCACACACACACACACACACACACACACACACACACACACACAATCACACATACATCTTCAGTAGCAGAGACATGCTGTGACTGGTACCTGTCTCCAGAAGCAGGTCTCAGGTTAGAGGCACTGACAACGATTTCCCAAGACCCTTCTTAGTTAGCATTATGCTCAAACTTATAAATTTCTGTCAAACAGAGAAACTCCTGAATCTGTTCATTGACTGATAATCCTGTTTTTTTTTGTCTTTGTTTGGGGCTTTTTAAGCTTTCAATACAAATAGAAACACATTTGACCCTGTAGGAGGGGTCAGACAGGTCAAAGTATTTAACCTGCCAGATAAGACTTGGATGTTTATGGCGCACCAGGTCATATTTCATATCGCTTCTTTAAAAAAAAAAAAAAAAAAAAAATCAAAGTTAGCGTTGTTGCTCATGGGTTCCAGCTGCATTTTTCTCTTCTGATTTGGGGCACTCGTCGGCATTCTCCAAAAGAGAATGAGGGCTAAATGCTAATCCTGGTGCACACCGCATGCTGAGTGTGTTGAATTGAACAACAGTACATTTTATAGCTAACAAGCGCTACTATCGTTTGTTAATGGGAACATGTGTTTTTTTTCCCCTTCATTCATAATTAACTGTGTAACTTCAAAATGAATGTGTCAGCTCCGGGAAAAGAAAGGAAATGTTAAAAAAAAAAAAAAAAAAACAGAATTTAAGCTTTTTTTTTTAAAGAAATAAGCTTTAACTTTTATTCCCTCCACGTCTGGGTAAATCACAAGTTCTCTCATCCCAAATATGTATACAAATGAAAGAAAAGTATGGAGCCCCTGAAGTCCCAAAAAGTAAAAAGAAATATCGTGTGCCCACAATATCATTATTTTGCGCCCACAAGATTTTTTCTTTTTAACTTTTTGGGACTTCAGGGGCTCCGTGGAAGTGACCTTTTGTGAAATTAAGTTTTTTTGAAGTTGTACTTTGCCAACAACAAAACTTGGGCCAAAATATCAGGATAAAAACGTTCGAACATGTACTGATGTTGGGACTACGCGTGCTTTGACTGGAATAGTTTCGCGATATAGGTAAAAGCTGAGTCTGCAGAAAGATTTCTTTTCAAAAGCAGGAGAGAGTCTAAAGTGTTTGTTTTGCCAACGTCTCTGAATATAAAGGTGCATGTTTGTGTGTGTGTGTGTGTGTGTGTGTGTTGTGTGTCGCTGCAAGTGTGTCAGAGCTGTGGAATGCTGCTCGAGTCAGCCCAGGGCAACCTGCAGGATGATTTATAGCCTTGTCAAAGTAGTGTCTCTCTGATCTCAACAACAATACACACCACAACTTAACATACAGTAACTGCTGGGATATTCCCCCTGACACATTGCATTCCTCTGATACAGCAGCACACAGGGAACATGAGGAGGGTGGGAGGGGGGATGAGATTAAGAAATGTTTGGATAGGTTGAACATCACTTGGTTTACATCAACTGGTAACATGTTTTTAAAAGACTTTGAGGTTACTACCATCAGGTATGCAAATATCACTAAACGTAATTTTCAATCTTTTTTTAAAATGTTGTAAACTGCACTTGGATGAATGACAAGGGAAAGCAGGAAAGATAAAAAAAAACATCTGAAAAATAAAGCTCTCGTGAATAATTTATCTGAGTTCCATTTCAATGTGGACCAATCCTTACTGATTCCATCCCTGCGTCTTTTCTCTTCCTCTCTTCACTGTAGTTTGTATGTTCAGTGATAGCCATCCTCCTCCAGTACTTTTACCTGTGCACCTTTGCCTGGATGTTCGTGGAAGGGCTCCACATATACCGCATGCTGACCGAGCTGCGGAACATCAACCACGGCCACATGAGGTTCTACTACGCCATAGGCTGGGGTATACCAGCTGTGATTACAGGTAAGACACTAAAAACAGTGGAAACATACACACACACATACATACGAGCACAGGGACACAGCAATGTAACCTCTCACGCTGTCAGTCAGGATTCAGGCTCTGACTTGTCTTTTCTGGATAGATTAGATATTTCACCTCATAGGGAAAGTATTGAACATGACAATAAATGTGTGTGTGTGTTGTGTTTGAAGGTCTGGCAGTTGGTCTTGACCCTGAGGGTTATAGGAACCCAGATTTCTGCTGGCTCTCCATCCATGACCATCTCATCTGGAGCTTCGCAGGACCGATCTTTGTAGTTGTACTGGTATGTACGTTAACAATTTAAAGCACACTTTAGTCCCTCCGTTGTAGATAATCACAATGATGAAGAGTGTGAAAATGAAATACGCCGCAACGTAATCATTTGAAATGTACGAGAGTCAATTCATTTCTCCTTCTTCCTGCCTCTCTGAAAAGGTCAACATAGTGATTTTCATCCTGGCTGCAAAGGCCTCATGTGGTCAGAGGCAGAAGGCTGTGGAGAGGTCAGGAGCAATGTAAGTCTTTTTTTTTTATTATGATTTCATATCAGGCACAAAATCTCAAATTCTGATAAAGTACACGTATAACTTTGTGGTCTCGTTAAAGAAGCTGCACATTTTCCTTCCTCAGTCCGGCACTCCGAATGGCCTTCATCCTTCTGGTACTCATCTGTGCGACCTGGCTGCTTGGCCTACTGGCGGTCAACAGTGACGTAATGACCTTCCACTATTTGTTAGCTGTTTTCAGCTGTCTGCAGGTAACTCATCGTTCATTGTTTAAACCAGGGCATCACTGTCTTTACTGCCACTATCTGATCATTTTACAATTTGATAATGACAATAAAGGCTTCCTATTCTATTCTACGCACGCTTGTTTATCACCATCTCTTTTACTCTTTGCTCATGTCACAGGGAGTCTTCATCTTCTTCTTCCATGTGATCTTCAACAAAGAGGTAAGGAAGAACCTCAAGAACTTCTTCACAGGGAAGAAGAGCATACCAGACGAGTCCAGCACCACGAGAGCATCTCTGCTCACAGTGAGTAATTACATCAGAATATGTCCCCGGGTTTAGTCCTGACATTTCTGCATTCTTTTTTTTTAATCAATCATGAAAAACATTTAGATTTAACATTTTGTTGTTGTTATCCGTCCCTGCCTTTTTCCCCCTCTTCCCTGGTCCTTCTGCAGCGCTCTCTCAACTGCAACAACACGTACACAGAGGACGGGGCGTTGTACCGCTCAGGCATCGGAGAGTCCACTGTCTCCCTCGACAGCACACTCAGGTCAGCCAAGAGCCGCAGCAGCTACCTGGCATTCACACTCAGGTACAACACGCTGACTGACTGCATGGCTGCTTCTACTACATTTCTGCATGACAAAGTGTCTGGATGTCTGCACCTGTGTTTAGTGTCCACTTCCTTTTCTTCGGTCTTCCTCTGTTCTGCGGGTGCATCAAATGTCTCACACATACTAACACATCCAAAAAGCCCTTGTCTTTCTTTTTACAAACACACACACACACACACATACAGCTTCACAGTATCCTTTCATGATTTATTGCAGGAGGCAATAAGTTCCGTTCTATTTGGAGGCTTTGTTTTACTTTTCTTATGTACATGCATGCTGCATTAAAAAAAATATCTGGATTATTCAGGGCATGGCGCATGGCTTCATGGCTAAGACACCACACAACAAAACTGCAGAAAAAGATGAAGCTTTCAAATAAATGTCAATACTGTGTAGTTTTCAATTCATATGTTAATGTTAATTTTGAAGTATTACATAAAAAGCTGCATTGCCTTTGGAAAAAATGAGTGAAAACACGTTTCCTAAATAAGTTTGAAAGTTGTGAACATTCATCTCGTCCTTTGCTGCAGAGGCGTTTGCAGAGGGGTGGCCAGGGGTGGCATGACCCACCTTAGAGATGTGATTGGCCACCCTAAGGGCCACCCCAAAAAGCCTAGCTTGGCTATTCGCTCTGTGAGAGGCGGGGCTTATGCTAAAACCAACTATTAGGGGTTTTTTCTTGCTGCAAGTAGTTTTCTTTCCATATCAATGTAGCATATTTTCTTTGTGTTTTTTTTTTTTGTGTCAGGATTAAAAAATAGGAAGTTACTGTAGACAGTGCAGGAGTTTGTATGCATGTTTGAAGAACTTTAAATTGTTTCTTCGAACGTAAAACTTATTTTTGTCTCGTTAAAAAATGAAGCTTATGTTGCCATTATCTCATGATATAAAGCAGAAATGATTTGTGAGGTTAGAATGGATGGAAATGTTCAATGGAAACATAGGTTAAGTAATTTAAGCCATCCAAAAATAGGTGAAGCTGAGGGGTTTTTTTTCCAGCGTGTGTTAATCTACCGCGCTGAAGAATAAGCATGTGGAACTCGAGCACCTGGACAAGTGTATGCACAGTTTTTCTCCGATAAAGATGACATATTGAAGATATATGTCTGCCAGGATTTATCTCAGGATAACCTTTCCAGTGTACCATGTACAGCTGTGTGTGTTTGAGTGTCTAACACGTATACGTTTTCATTTTAGTGGTGTGGTGTTACATATAGCTGGTACTTTAAAGGAGTTTTTGAGAAACAAGATGATGCCTGACTGTATGCCTCTGCTTGTAAAGCTGTCATTTAGGTAATGTGAGTTGACATTAGGGTCATTGAGAGCAACATGGCCAGGGGGGCGGGGGGGGGGGGGACAGAATGAAGCACAAGCAGCGGGAAGTTAGAGGATTAGATTCCCCCCGGAATTAAAGGCGACAGGTGGAGAGGAAAAGAAAGAGAAGATTTAACCATCGGCTTTGATTTGTTGGAGTGAATATTAATGGCAATTTTTAGTTTTTTACAATCAGCTCTTCGGTTTCCATCAACATTGTACTTCTCCTCTTTGCCTTTTCTTAACCCCCCCCCCTCCTTCTACCTTTTCTTTCTCCTTTCTTGTCCTCCTCTCCCTCCCTTCTTCTTATATCTATTTTCATCTCTGAAGGGAGGAGTCTGGTCAGAAGCCCAGTGTCTCCTCAGGAACAGCTAAAGGACACACAGACATGGATGGACCTCTGTTCCACAGAAAGGGCACCAAAGGAGATGGTAATTTGTTCCCATGTCTTTCTTGACTTATTAGATCATGTGTGTTAGGGCTAAATCATTTGCTTGCTTATCCAAATGCAAGCCTCAGTGTGTTTTAGAGGTTCATCTTTCTACCTCTTTCCCTTCCCTCCTTGTCCCTGTCAGACTCTGACTCTGACAGCGAGCTGTCAGTGGATGAACACAGCTCCTCCTATGCCTCCTCACACTCTTCTGACAGCGAGGATGTTGACATGGATGTCAAGCCCAAGTGGAACAACGAGAGACAGCCAATTCACAGCACACCTAAAGGTAAGAGCGCTTCTAATGAAGAGAACACATTTAAGGCACTTGTTCGTAGGTTTATCAAAGTAAAGTTGTCACATTTGTTTGAAAGCTTTATTTCACTTTTATATTCATATTTTATGAATCATCAAGCACTTAAATTATTTGGCATACACAACCAACAACAATGAGCACAGCCGGCTGGCCAGCTCATCCCCTTGGGTATACAATCTGTTTTTCTCACTACTTATTTGAACGTCACGTAAGCGTTCTTAGATCATGGTCATGCTGTGTAAATGTATATGCAATGTGAAGCTAAGACCAAACTACAGAGCGCTACCATTAGCCTGCTAACACAACAATGCAGCTCAAAACTAGGGCAATTTTGTCCGCTGCTTGCGCTTGGTGCTTAATTATGGTGTGTTCCAATTTGATGACTCCCTTGTGCAAACACGAGGGGAGAGGGGTTGGAGGTGTGTCGCCGTAGGAGAGCGGAGGCTTCAGTGGGGCGGAGGTGTCGCCAAAGAGCACTTTGTTTCGGTTTCGTGCTGGTGCTCAGGGGCGACATCTACTGGATCAAAAAGTTGCACGTTCTTCTTTTAAAGGACAATTGAGTCAATTTAAGAGGGAGGGAGAAATGGGAAGTTATCGTCCTGTGTTGTTTTTTGTTACCTTGTGTCCTTATATGTATAGAGTGTAACAGGGCGCTTTTTTGTGTACATTAGAACAGTGGTTCCCAACCTTTTTTCCTTGGAGCTTCCTTATTTGTATCAAAAAAAAATAAAAAAATAGCTGAGCATTCCCGGCCCCAGGTCCCACTGCGAAGAAAAGTTATACTTGAACAAACATTTCAATTGTTTTCATTGACTGAAACTGGATACTGAATATATTTGCCCTTACTTGCCCTCATTTGTACAAACTGAGCCCAGATGTGACACCAGTTCCTGGGAAAGCTCGTTTTCGCAGTTTTGCGGAAAAATTGATCCTTTTGCAACCCCACTACTAGTTTGCCACTGCACACTGGTCCTTTAAGGAAAGAATCTAATGACTCCACCCAGTGAGCAAGCTTTTTGCACCAGCACAGCAAGGAATGTAGATCACAGTGCCAGTAAAATGTCCTTACCAGAGGCACTTGAACATGTAAAATATAATGTATTGTAATATCAGAAACAATGGAGATCATGAGGCAGATTGGAATTTTGTTCTAATATTGCTGCTTTTTTATACCTGTCTCCTCTACCAGTGGATTCAGTATCCAATCATGTGAAGCCTTACTGGCCAACAGAGGCCACCACAGCCAGTGACAGTGAGGATCATGGTGGGGCCGAGAGGTTAAGGGTAGAGACCAAGGTGAATGTGGAGCTACATGCGGAGAGTAAGCTCAACCACATTGGGGAAAGAGAGAAGGAGACTCTCCAGGAAAGAGACAAACAAACAGCCGGTAATGTTAGAGACATAGCGCCCACTAGCCAGCCCAACAGCAACAGCACCCACCAACCAGAGCAAAGAAAAGGTATGTTTACAGAATTACCTTTGGTTAACAAAATGGACAGAAGTAATTGTGTGATTTACATTGGATTTCTGTGCATCTTAGGTATCTTAAAGAACAAGATCAGCTACCCTCCTCCACTGACCGACAAGAACATGAAGAACCGCCTGAGGGAGAAGCTGGGCGACTACAACACCCCGACTATTACCTCCCCTCCTCCTCCGAACAACAACCACACCTCTCCGTCACCTCCCTCCTCTCTCAACATCATGACCCCTTCATCCCAGCCTCCCGCTCTGGCCCTGAACGACGGCAGTCGCCCGAGCAACCACGACAACAGCGCCCCCGTCAAGCCACCCACGGGGACAAAGCCGCAGATTCCCACTGGGCCCCCGACGGCGGGCATCTACCGAGAGACCAACGGAGGGGTCGCAATGCATTTGAAGACAGAGGCACTAAATGGAGGCAACGAGTCTGACTCAGAGTAAGACGTTCTTCACAGAGTAATAGCATGTTAATAGCTTGTTAGCATTCTAAAACCCTCATCTTTCATCTATTTCTTCTGTTAACAGCGGCAGTAACGAGACTTCAATCTGACCCGCTAGGACAACGCAGATCAGCCCCGTCTTTGTGAGAGATGGAATGCAGAACCTGAATGCCTGACAGGTTTCTGCAGATGGTTTGAAATTTGGGAAAGGGGGGGGGGGGGGGGGGGAGTATTCTCCGAGTCAGTCAGTCAATCAATCCCTCCTTTAATGTTTCCTCTCTCAGGAGAGCAGTATTAATTTGCAGACTTTAAGACTGCCCAAGACAAGACAATGAACAGACAATGGAAAGATGTGAGAGAAATTAAAAGGGAAAGCTATGTTTGACTTTACTACGAGAGGATACAATGGAGCCATATGTGCCAAAAAGCCACTGTTGGAATGGAGACGAAGAGTCAGAAGATGAAAAAAAAGAACCCCGGGCCATGATGCACTACAAGGCACAAACTGTTGTTGATGCGTGGTGGTTATGTATGTGATGGCTCTTTACATTGACCTATCAACAAAGCCTGTGTGACGTAAATGGACAGCTTGTTTCTCCTGAATAAAGGCAGAAGTTTGTTTTCCTGTGCATGAACACGGAGTCAATCATGCACCAAGGCATTGTGCTGTCTGAAAAGATTTCAAGAACTACAAATCCCTCGATAGAAGAGTCAGACAAAATCGGATTCAGCCTGTTCTTGTTGATCTATTGCCATATCCAATGGGACTACGACACATCAAGGGCTCTTTTTCTTTCCCTTTTAACTCAAAGAAAGGCTTCCTCAGCCTCTCAATGCAGTGCATTTAGAGTGTAACGAATGAGTAGATGTTGTGAAATGTGAAAGGCAAATGATTTCTTTCTTTTTTTCGAGCCGCAGCAAGGACACTTTTTTTTTAAACGAAACAAATATTTTGACTGTAAATTGGAAACGCTTATCAATCGTACAAATCACTTGACTTGCTCGTAGTGTTGTAGTACTTGAAAGCAGTCTCAGATCTCAAGACCGGACTCGAGACCAATTTATGAAGTTCTCAGAGTCTAAATCATTTTTACTCAGTCTTGTCTTGGTTATGGACTAGGCTGACTCCAGATCTTAAATCAAGACCACCACTGTTCGGTTAGTTTTCCATGTCATTACTGTGATTAGAACAAAAAATGCCCCTTTCTAAGAGAAGGAATAACTTCCATTCATTAATAATTTAATTGTTATTCCCCTGGTTACAGCTGCAACCTTCCCGGTGTTACACTCCCAGTGCACACAAGATGATGATTTTCCAGTGATATTTAGGGTCTTGGTCTTGTCTCTGTCTCGCCATGCCTTGGTCTTGACTTGGTCTCAATCCCTAAATGTATCGGTCTTGTCTCGGTCTCTGAGCACTCTGGTCTCGGGTATGTCTTGGTCTTGACTACAACACTACTTGCTAGTTGAATCAGCTGACAACTGTCTCCACTGTGTGCCTTCAACCTAAGCCTTATACAGACACTCCCATAATGGATTCAAGACTTCAATATTCATGTTTAAAAGTAACCTAACATGTCGGAATAGTACACCCACACACTCTGAGACATTATTCTACTTTAAAAGCCTTTTGTTCCTCATTTGAGCACTATGAACCCTAAGCCTTCTTTCCTAGTGTCCATCCTGCCTTTGTGTCCAATACAACACACTCCTGGTTACCAAAGTCATGAAATACAGTGAATGTGCACACTGACTTCACTTTTCATTCTCTTCTGTTTGTTGAATTTTTAGTATTTAGGACACATGCTTTCTTTTCAGGTATCTGATGATGGATCACAGCTGATTAACATTTGAAGTCCAAACATGACAAAGATGGACCTTTTCAGAATAAATAAAGAGTCGTTATCTAATGCTGATTTTCTGAGTTCAAAAAATAAGAAATTATGCCAACTCTTGTGCATGTTGCAGCTAATATGAGGAAACTCAAATCTTGTTTACCACTCACTGAATGCCTTTTTATTATACTGTACGTGGTGTACAACCCCAGTGTTTAGCCCTCGTGTGATCAATGCTGTTTGTAAAATGTCCCCCTTTTTTTTTTTTTATTGATCTGAGACACTGGAAATGTTTTTGTAACATAATGTATATTTATTTTTTATGCTTTGAAGACACTGGAAAGTAAAGACTATTGTCTCTGTAAAATTAAAAGATGACATGAATGATTTTTAACCGTCTTGTTGCTGCTGTGTTTGTCACCCAGAAAAGGAAGTGAGGTGAATCCAAACATGCACACTTCTCCTGAAAATCAGGCATCAACTCCTCTTGTAGATCCAACCATTGATGAGTGATATAACCTATTTTTTATAGTTTAACACCCAAGAGATCCCTCTTCTGTAAAGTTTTGAAATTAGGCCCTTGATGGAAACTGTTGCCAACCTGGGGCCATATTCACAAACATTCTGAAAATCCTCTCAAAGAGCTCCTAACCTAGCTTAAAAAGTCCTAGCTTAGGAGTGATTTTGGAACGTTTTTAGAGCAACTCTGAGCGAGGAAGGGGCCGAAACTATTTCTAGACTGTTTTCTTTTACACTGCTATATTTGAATCAACCTGGTGGAAAAATATGTTTGGGCTGCAGCAGAAGGATTCTGTTACTTTTGCATAAAGGCAGGCGACTTGTACTTGTTTAACCATTACCAGTCTTTGTACTGAGCTAACCGGCCTTGAAAAAGAAAATAGTTTTTTCACCAAAAAATGCCAAACTGCTGTTTCTGAAGTTGCATTAAGAAAATCTAACATTATTACTGAAAGGTGTTCTGGATGATTTGTTTCTTTAAAAGTCTGTTTCTACATCTTAAAGTTAATCTCCTCGTCTGATACTGACCTGGTGACAGCAGCTGCATACTTGAACATAAACTATGGGGAAATAATCAGCACTCCTTCTGATATCCTGGTTTGCTTTTAGGTCATATAAAGTGTATTATTTAATTGATTTCCTTGTGTGTCAGATAAAGTGTCTGGGCCTGAAAGTGCCAAATGTACCAAGTCCCTCACGCACACATGTCCACATTCAGAATGCTGCCAGGTAAACACCACTGTGAGCAGGCAAAATGAAAGGTTAGATGGGACGATCAGGTTTCCAAAGCCGTTAGGGCACCTTGTAGCTATGGCAACTCAAGCCGGTTCTTTCCTCAGGTGTCATTCCGATTACAGCACCTAAAATTAACTTCTCTACATGTAGTAAGTCTGTCAAAACAGGTATCACTTCATCACGTGATCTATAGTTTCACGTCTTAGTACTGATACTTGAAGGAGTTTGATAGGCAAAAGTAAGAAGTCACATTTAACTGTTAGAGTAACCATCTGCCCAGCTCTTTATCTTTGTCCCATCGCAGCCAGGCAACCTAAATAATTCAGACTCCTTACAGCCATAGTTGGCATTCTAAAGAAACTACTGTGCTTAACAATATCTGAGGTGAACTGATGCAATACCGCCATCTACTGGTGAAGACTACATTAGTATAGCATCACTATTTCTGTATTTAAAAGTCAAAATGCTTCTGTTTGAATCCTAAAGGCCCAGTTAGCAACAGAGGTTGCAGTTAAAAGTTGGATTCAAAACTAAAGTCTTGAGCTATTAACAAAAAATAAAGTTTATTTGCCTGAAATAGAGACATGTGAGTGGAAGCTGTTTAGGAAGATTCATTTATCAGTAGCCTAGTTGGTAACATTATGCAAATATCCCCACAATTTATCACTGTATTTGGCTTCCAATGTTGACAAATGACATATCACTTTTTCCTAGTATTTTCAATACATTTCACAATGCTGCAGTTTGACTTTAAAGCGCTAAATAGTTTATGGCCAAAATACATAACTATGTGATAACTAAAACATGACAAGTGACAAAAAAACAGACTAAATCAAAGAATGTTTCAAGTCATTCTATTGTTAAATGCCTCATAGTTAGGGTTGAGAATTTTAGCTACAAAGGTTTGTATAAAAGAATCAGATATTTCCATGGAAATTTGTAAAATATAACAAGAATGTTAACTTTACTTTATTTTTTTACTTTCCACCAACTCTCTACAATAATATCCAGCCAATGTAGCTGTTATGTTCACTAGCAAGGTGCTAACTTCTCTGTTTTGTGTTTGGTGCCATGCAGGACAGCACAGTCAATTTTTGAAAAAGTGCCTGTTGCAACATTGAAGAGAGAAAAGAGGTCAACGTGAGAAAACAAAGTCAACAAAGCAGGTAGCATCATTGACGGAAAGATATGGTAAATGGTAAATGGACCTGAGGTTGTGTAGCTCTTTACACCACAAGTCACACATTCACACTCATCCATACACTGATGGCAGAGGTCGGTATGTAAAGTATCCATCAGCGTTCGCTAAATCCATTCATTCTCATTAATGCGCCGCTGACGTTGCACTGTGAGCAGTTTGGTGTGTCTCTGCTCAGGGTCACATCGACATGTTGAGCTGGGGATCAAGTCTCCAACCTTCAGGTTGAGAGATGGCAGACTCTACCACTGAACCCCAGCCGTCCCTGATGCAAACATATTCCCAAACAATTATTCCCATTTAATTGCTCCGGGCTCTGTTATTTAAATCACTATAACAGATATATGTAGAAATCAAGGACTTTAATCATCCCTTTCCTGTTTCTTACAGGTCTACAGCAAGAAGTCAACAACATGACATGGTCCTCTCTGTCAGAGCCACAGAGATTTGCCTATAGGCACATTTTTGCAAATCTTGTTCTTTCGACCATGTCTTCAAACTAAAAACACTTACCCTCAACAGAGGCTGAACATGGAGGATGGTAGGACGCAGCTTGTTTCTTACTACTTCAGTTTTTAAATGCAAAAAGAAACCGAGAATTCTACGGAAATGAGCAAGAACCAGAGAAATGTAGGACCCAAGAATGCACAGCTCACACAAGGGGCAAGGAGTTCAACATTGAGTCAGAGTTTAATGACACTTCAGGTGAGTACACGTGGTCGATCTAAAATATGAAGAAACAATTCCAAAAGGGAGCAGGCAACAAAAAGGCAGTGATCAGAAAACAGGAAAAAACTTCTGAATGAAAACACAAGTTTCCCTCTTGTTTTTTTAGTCACAAGAAAACTTAGGACAAAACAAGGCTGGAAGAAGGCGACACCGGGGAACATAGAGGGAGAACACAGGCAATCAGGAGATGACAAGACGCAGGTGAGTATCAGGACAGGAGAGCACATGGTGGGGGAAAAAACGGATGGAGCAGGATCTGCAAGACGGAGACAAGGGTATGTAGAACAATAAAACGGAGTGAAAAACACTAACAATATAAATGAAAAACTTAAAACGTGACCTGGTTTTCCAGAGTGGACTGTGTCACAAATAATGATTTATTGACTTCTGCTTGTACATTTGTGATTAGGAGCTGGTGCCGCATGACAACAAGGCTGGAGTGATACTGGAGGGATCCTCAATCAGTGGTCTGTCAGCAGACAAAGAAAGCACTTGGACTTCCCGGTGACCCTTGAGCTCAGTTATGGTGTCAGGGGTCAACTGACTCCTGACTAACTCAAGTGTTTTTTCCTTTTTTCTTCTTCTATTGGTTTAAGATTTTTTTTTTTTTTACTTCCAGCCGCCGTATCTGAACATTTGAACCAAAATTAATTCATGTAAGTTTGGTAATTCAAAACCACTTTATCACTTAGAAACTCTAAGGCAAAAAATAGTAAGATGGGCTACCAAAAAACACTTCTAACTTTGGATTTTGTTAATTGCAGAAGTCAAGGACAATTCAGAGAATGGAAAGGAGAATGGAAAGGTTAGTGTTAATTTATTTTGTACAGAATGTATTTTTGGGATGAGTGGGAGGGATTTTATTTCAGGGCTAAAACTAATGCTCAACTGTATTAATCTACAGGTTAAATCAACTCATTGTCTCATTTCAATCAACACAGAGGCTATACAAAAGGTCCAACTGTAGATGCCAGCTTTAGAGGAAACTTTTAAACTTATTACATATATTTTTATCAGTCTGTTGCACCCCGTTTTCCAGTAACAGCACCCTGAGGAGACTAATTTTGAAAAGTGGAATTTTGAAAGTGCAATATTATTATTTTATAGGATTTAATCAGGGGTATAGGCTAGCTAGTAGAATCTGTATTTAGCGTAAATCTAGTTGAAAATCCACCACTGGAAGATTACACCAATGCATTCAAGCATTTTTTTTTTCTACAGAGGACATAAAGGTTGATCATACTACCACAATAGGCTAGTACAGGGGTGGGCAACTGGCGGCCCGGGGGCACACATGCGGCCCCCCCATCAACCCTCGACGTGGCCCTGGGGTCAATTTTTTTTTACATATCAATTAATTGGAAACATGAAGAAAAAGAAAAATGACCAAAAATCTGCTATGAAATCATGAAAACCAGAAATATGTCCATAATAATAATGAGTTAAATTTGAGACATTATTGACTGTAATCGTTTTTTGTATCCTACAATTTGGCCCCCCTGGCAGTGAGAATTAAATGAATGTGGCCCCTTGCTGTGACCAAAGTTACCCATCCCTGGGCTAGTAGGTAGGGCATGCTTTTATTCGTATTTGATAAACAGCATTGCTGAATGTAAAGACGATGCCAAGTTTGCCTTCTCTTTATCAAAACACGGGCCTGCATGCAGCCACAAGGCGGTGGTAAGGAGGGCTGTCCGTGTCACGTCGTCTCCGAAGCTCCATGCTGAAGAATCATTAACCTCTTACGGCCCCTTTAAGAAAGCAGCGCCGAACACTGACGAAATTTCTTCGGCCCTGCTCCCTGCCCGTTTCTGCGAAATCTACTAAGAGACCAGCAGGGTAGTGTCTGCAGCCTTCTGGCTTAACGGTGTTGATCAGGGGAGACCTCGCAACAGATAGGTGGACGTAACTGGTATACCAGCGTTTGCTTGCCTACCCCTCCTCGACACTCACCAGAAGACATTTAGTCGGTAAACAGAAACAAGCGACTACTGTCGGGATGGATGGACGAAATGAGCAGATTTCGCTGTGAGGCAGGCGTCACTTCAGACGTCCTGAGCAGCAGGTGTACACACGGATAAAGCAGACTAAAGGCAATCACAGTGTTCATGAAACTTTGCTACGATTTACGCGCTGGGTAAGAACACCCCCCCCCCCCACCCCATATTGTTTTCTTTAACATGCTGTATTTGTTGTGTAAGAGCTTCTTGTTTTTCCACGGCGAGCTTGTCTTTTTGGGGTAATCCAGAAATTATCACGTTGTGTCTCTGCTAATGTTACAGATACAATAATCCCCCGACCGTATGGAGGGGTTATTGAAACAGTATGTCGAGGCCTAACGTCAAACTGTTTGCGTTGGTTTTCCGTCCCCGACACAATTGCAACAACATAAAGGATACATTTGAATTAATTAATGCGGCGACACTTAGCTACCAGCTATTCTGTAAGTGTGTCACATTGAGAGGGAGTCATGGTGACGCTAATGGTCGCAGCTGTTAATAACGGGACGGATATTTTTCATCCTCTGTGACGCCCTACGCTGTTTTTTTTTTTTTTTTTTTGTTAAATTATCCAGGATTTTACTATCATAAACCTACTGTACCACGTTAGAATGAAAAAACAAACAAACCTGTATACACTTTCGGCTAATATTATTTTAAAAATGCATTTTGTAGAGCTCAGGTCTCATTGATAATCATTGGACTGAAAACTTTCGCAGAAACACAGGCTGTAGATGTAGAAAGAAATAAAACATGCTTCTCTTTTTCCTTTCCTTTTAAAAAAGTTGCGTAATGCAGACAGGAACGTGTATTCACGTTGGTTTGTTAATGGGACCATAGGGTGTTTAGTCAGCCTACTTTTGTAAAACAAAAAAAAAAAAGTGCTGTCAAACCACGTTTAGTTTCCGGTTGTATCTGGGTTAAGTGAAGTAGGAACAAACATTTGTTTCCTGCCCTGAATGTACATGCCATTTTCTTCTCGTGTTTGGTTAGCTTGGTTTCTCTTCGAGTTTATATAACATTATAGATTTGAAGGAGGCTGAGCAGTTGTTCAGGATGTAAATAAAGTGCCTTGAGTGCAGCAGTGTAATGTTATCAGCTTCTTAAGTTTCATCACAGCTTTTGATTGAATCTCAACTTGTCACCTGTTCCATGTTTTAGGCAATGCTGGTTCATTCAAGTCTGGATTAAGATGAGTGGAGGCCTGCTCTGTTATTGGCAATTGTTAGTGTCTTTACAAGATAATTACAACACTGTAAACCAGGGGTGGGCAACTGGTGGCCCGGGGCACATCAACCCTCAACGTGGCCCTCAGGTCAATTTTTTTTACACATCAATTAATCGGGAACATGAAAACATGACTAAATCTGCCATGAAATCATGAAAACCAGAAGTATGTCCATAATAATATTTGATCACTGGTATATGTTGAGTTTTAATAGGAGACAAAAAATTGACTGTAATCGTTTTTGTGTCCTACAATTTGGCCCTCTGGCAGTGAGAATTAAATGAATGTGGCCCCTTGCTGTGACCGAAGTTGCCCATCCCTGCTGTAAGCCAAGAAGAGTTAAGTCTAAAAATATGTAAAATAAAATCAAAATATTGAGTTGAGTTAAATTAACGTGTAATCAATTTAGGTTAAAAAAAAAAAAAAGAAGAAAAATGCCAAGTTCATTTATCAATTGCTTTGCATTTAGCAGATTTAACTGAAAATAACAACTCAAGTTTTCACCATCCGCTTTTAGAAGGAAACATGTTCACAAGATTTTCTAGATAAACTCAACTTATCAGTGATTACCGATTTAAAAAAAAAAAAAAATGCTTGCGGATGTTTGACCTCCCAACTTGAAGGCTTCTCCATGTATGAAATGCAAGTTCAGAACTGAAGAAGCCTTTAAGGGAGGAGAGGCTAAACATCTGCAAGAAATTCTCACTAAAGCCTGGCTCAGACTGCAGGATAATCGTGCCGTGAGGTGGTCAGTCCTCCATTGGGCACGATGATACTTGAGATAATCGAGAAGAATGTCTGTTAGGAGGATTCTCCTTAAGTGTGCTGCTATCCTAATTCAAAAATCGAGAAGGATTTTAAAAGTCCTGCCGTGTGAGCCAGGCTGAAGTGCTCTAAATAAAAGCCGGTGCTTTCTTTTTTGTTCCCACCAATTCTTTATTTGTGTGTCTCTTGACTTGATCACGTGTTTTGTCCCCCTTTTAGCCTGAGTAGAATGTGTCTAATAGGCCTGTGTGAAGTTCATCATAACAGCTCCCCCCCACTTCCTTCTGCTTGACCCCAACTGTTGACGTTGTAAAAGGGAGGCTTGTTTAAAAAAAACGTGTTGTTATTCATACTTGCGCCTAAAACAAATGAGGCACGATTGTTTTGTCCTAACTCTGAAAAGCACCGTGCACACTTTGTTTCATTACAGACATTTATTATTCATCTCGGCAGGAGCCCATGTTTTTTTTTTTTCTACTTCTGACCATCTGTTGCCTTTCTCTTGATAATCAATCCAGGAAAGTGAGTCATACAGAAGTTGACGCTGCTGTCTGAAACATTCAGGTCAAGGTCTGAGCAACATGATAAGAAGGTCATGTTAACATGTCTTATGAAACTTGTGCAGATTAGCTCTACAGGTGGGTCTCTTGCAGTAGTGAAACTATTGTTAATGTAGAGACACAAAGCACCATGGGTAACAATGACAGGATGGCCTTTTCTGGTTGAACTAAGATCAGCAGTATAAGGACAGAAGGTTACACTATCCCAATTATCACTGTGACTAATTAAAAATCATGCTGTAGGGCTTCAGAGCAGCTTCCTGAATTATTAACTGATATAATCTGAAACAATAACAATATGTTTTCAGCCACCGTAATATGATGATATTATATCTGCTGACCTTCTTTATCCATATCATCGAGAGAGAGAGTGATACAGAGAGAATTCCCCACCCCAGGCCAGGAAAGGATAGAGTTGCTCATGTGACCTCCACCAGCTTAGTTCCAGTTCTGGACTTTGTGTGTCATGAAACAGTTGCGCTAGAAGTGGTCCTTCCTTTCCGACATCGCAGCGGGCGCCACCTGCGATCTACTTCAGGCACACCCCCTCCCCCCACCTCCCCTGGACAATTTCTCCTGCTGTCCCAACATTCAACTCGTTCAGGGTGAAGATTTCTGTGCTTTTTCTCTTCTTTCTCCCCTCAGGAGACAATCAACGCTGCACGCTGAACAACGGCTGTTGTTCGAGGAAAATGTTGAAGCATTATTCCATCTCGTGCTGACATCAGTCTTGCGCTTGTGTTGCCAATTTTCTGTTTTCTTTTTTCCCCCAAAGTGGGGTTTGCAACCGTGCCTCTGTTTTAAAAAAAAAACAAAAAAAAAAAACTTCCCTCTGAGCCTGGATACCGCAGGCAGGTTTAACACCAGATTTAGCATGTGCACAAAACACTTGACATTCAAGTATCCCACTAACTGAAAGGCAATTGTCATATTAGCAGCATTGTCTAAAACGACTACGGGTATTTGTCTGCAATTCCCCTCACGCCCCCGATTTCCTGCGCTGCATTTGAAAGAGGTTTTGCAATGTTCCGGAGTAACACTGATATGTGACTCTAGTCTGCAGAGCATGATACGGCAGCTTTAAGTCATCTGTCACACATTTAAATCCTCTGTCTGTGACACTACCTATTCTGCTGTACACAAACTTTCCTCACCTTAAGCGTCACTGCTCTGTGTAGCTTTTGGTATGGCTGTGTCCAGAATGTAACGTCCACGTAGCCAAGTGTCTTTAGCATGTAACTAGATCCCTCATTCTCCACACCATTTTATGGCCGCAAGTCTTTGCACATGATGAACGTGATGGCTCGTGTAGTTCTCTTCACTCGCTCTGAGTAAGGAGGCAGCTTTGACAGGCTCATCGTGTCCAGTGTAGGCTGGTTTTTCTCAGTAGCACTGATCTAGCGTTGGCTTTGCCCTCATTGGCTAATGCTATGCCTGGACGGTGGCTGGTGAGGTGACCCTGCAAAATCGCCGTATTCAGAGTATTTTATTTCCACGCGGTACTCCTTTCAAACTCGACACGCGTTTGATTTTAAACACGGACTTTGCTTTCCTTATTCCTTTCTCCGGGGGCCTCCATCTTTTTTGTACCAACTTCTTCTTTCACGCTGACCGTCACCTCAATTGACATCACAAGATAAAAAAAACCAAACTTAACAGCACCAACTAGCGGACTGAAAAAGCGATAGATTCCATTGCTTCAGTACCGAAGACTTAATTTCCTCATATCTGAATCAATGAACGCTCTAATTAAGTTGTTATTCTTCTCAACCGACTCGACCCCTGTGCCACAACAGGCCCCAGGCCCCGGTCAGCTCCATTCAATCACATACTTAGCCCTGGATTGTTGTTGGTGACAACTGTATAACACCCCTCTGGCTGTCCTCCATCATTCAGCTTGGAAAGTGGGATAGAGGGAGATGCAATAAGACAGAGATTGATAGAGACAAACAGAGCAACAGCAGCAGTAGACTGATCAGTCTAATGTTAACATGAGCAAATGTAATGATGGTAAAATGGGGAGGACTGAATATGTTAATCATAGAGGTTGAAGTTGAGCAGCTCTAAGCTTCACTTTTACATTTATAATAATGATAATAGATGTAAGGCTGATGTTAATAGTTGTATTGTTTGAGTCGGAGGGGTCCACAGCAGCAAGGCCGTCCATCCAAAGGAAAGAGTATCATACCATAGAGGATCCGTATGACCCGCTTCATTGATGAAATCCTGATGATTTCCATCCCTAGTACTTGCATCCTCTTGATCAAATGCGCTTGTCTAAATCCAGTGTTTGTTTTTTTTTTTTGTCTTCACAGGATAGCTGTCCGCCATGTTAAGGTAAAGCCCAGGTGCGCGGTGTTGACCATGCTAAAGCGGCTGGATAAGATCCGCTTTCGAGGCCCCAAGACGAGAGACGACTTCTCGGATCTCGCTGAGTCACCACCTGCCTCTGACAACGAATGTGCCGACGACATGCAGCTGAAGCCCAGATCAGCTTTGCGTGACACAGAGGACCCTGTGAGTGCTCACTGTAAATATACACAGTATGTTTGTGCTTGGGCTTAGGGTTTGACTCCGGATATTTAAGGGGGCCGGACATTTTCAGCCGCGATCACAGCCATCTTGAAAGCAATTTCTAGAACATCTGTAGTCAGTATTTCTACCCTGTGAAAAGTACTGTCTTTGTCAGACAGGGGTACGATTTCAAAAGCAGATGCCACGTCACTTTAATTCTGGCATCTTCCGTCACTTCATCCACAAATGCTAGCACGCATTCTGTCGCTACATCCAGTTCTGGTAGGTGCTAGTCTGTAACTTTTTTTTTTCGGTTCCTGCAGTGATAGAACTGTTTCACAGGTTTTCAACATAGTCAAAATAATGGAAGATTGTTTTTCCATAACCTCCATGTATAGAGCTGTAAAAGTATAAAAAAAAAAAACACCGGCATTCAAGTTTCTCTCAGTGCCATAGTTGTTCTGGATTCAGGGCTGAGGCAGTCCTGTATTGGGTCTCAGGATGCATACACACTGCTGAGAGAATGTGGCCTAAAGCTGGATCTTAATACAACTTCGGTGCTTCTTGGGTTCATTCATACCTTTTTTTTAAATAGAGCTGTGCACTATTGAGTCTGAGTAAACAGGTCTGCTGTGTTGTGTATTTGTTGCGGAGTGTAGGGAATAGAAACAAAAGCATAACTTTAAAGCTCGACTGTTTGCAGGATGTGTGGATATGTGTTCATGTACCTGCATTGTTTTCCATATATCAGTGTACCTATTGTAGAGGGGATTTGTCTGTGTACATATTTAAAAAGGATACATCACATCATTTCCAGTACTTCATTTTTATAATTTTCCCTTCCTTATTGCGTGTGTCCAGACTCAAACTCGCAATGTGTCAAATTTCATGTAGAAAGACACAATTTAATTCAGTTTGTACACGAAGATTCCTCCGCTCACGAGCCAAACTCACGCATGTGGGAGAGGGGGAACACAATAATTAATCGGCTAATAATAGTCCAGAGTGACGTCAGGGCACGACCTACTTTTGGTAATCAGGAGGTTCCGACTGAGGGTTGACAACATGATTGAATAACACAAAGGGGAAGACAGGTATTGCCCTCGGACTGAACCATTAGCGATTTGACATTTAGAAAAAAATAATGCCGCCATATTTCCTCGTAGTGCATTGAAGTCTGTTGTACTGGTAAGTGTAATGCAGCAAAACTTTGTTTCACTCCCACCAACTGCAGTAGGCAGTTTCCTTTTTCTCTCACTGACACACTTCTAAAGCAGGCTCCTGTTTTTTTTTTCTGTCACATGCTTTTTTTTTTCCATTTAAGAAGCAACATGTAAGATATCTACTGAATTAAATCATAAAAAGACCTTATTTTAAAATCAGACATCAGGAATGTTGAAGTGCTGGCTTCTCTGTCAACAAAGAGTCCTTCTTCTTATTTTCGAATCCATTCCTGTGTGGTCTGTATTTGTTTTGACCAGAGAAGGTAGGCGGTTTTAAGACACCCCCAACAAGCCCGTTTTAGATGCATCCTCGGTTTGCCAGATACGAAAGCTGCAGTTACAACAGCAAACCAACAGGTGTTGCAGCGACGGAAGCTGGCAAGCGAACTGGTTTTCTAATAATAAGCTCCACGACCAGACACATGGTAAAACTATGATAAATATTGGAGACGCTTTAGAAAAATGGAGAGAGATTAGATCGCCGAAGGCTTTGAAGGCCGATGCATAACTGGCTAAACACTGAAGCTTCCAAGTCACCTACATGGCAACCTGCGTTTGTTGACTCTACGGAGGAGGGGGTGACGCCTCTCTCCAATGTTTTGAATTTGGACCGCAGTACCAATTTTAAACGCTATACCAGAGTTACATATTGTTCCTTTTATGGGACACTATCTCTCACCTCACTTGTCTGTGTTGTTTGGCTGTGGGCTCTTTCCAAAAAAAAAAAAAAAAAAAACAATTTTTCAGGTCGGTACCAGTTTTGTGCTCTCTCTTTCTTGCCTCTCTGTCTCTCTCTCTTTCATCCTCTCTGAGTCTGGCTGGCTAAATGGCTTCTGCCTGCGTCTTCTTTACCCCTCTGTTTCACGCGTTGCAGTCTACTCAGCCTCTGATACAGAACATGTTGTTTTGCTGTCAGGGGGAAGCTGCTGCAGCATGTGCGTGTGTGTGAGAGTGTGACAGGAGTTTTTTTTAAAGGGCCCTTGCTCCAATTCAGCAGCTATGCTCAAACTGCAGTGCTCATCATCCGCTAGCACAGCCGTCTCTCCTCTTCTCCGTTTTCTTTTTCCTTTCCTTTCCTCCATTACCTACTCACCCATTTTTTTTTCCTCACACGTGTGTCTTCATTTCTTTCCTCTTTTACAAAGTCATTTCTCAATTATTGATTTGTACTTTGTCCACCTACATGCATTTTGTTGCGCGTGGTGTGTGTTTTAGCCCTTTGTCAGAGGGACGGGCGTGAGTCATCACTGCTGCTGTAGTTGGGATAGGGGGGATTCTCCTCTTTTTATGCCTCCCTTTTCCTATCTCCCTCAAGCTGAATTTAAATGGAGAGAGGAAACATTAACGTGAGTCTTGGTGCAATGCTGATCTTTGCGTATGTGTTAGAATAATCTGAATCTTTCTGCTTGTGTTCTCTGCTATTTATTTATTGTACATTTGTTCTAGGATCGAACCTGTCTTTGCGTGTTTGTGTTTTTTTTTTTTTTTTTTTAAGTTTTATATTTGGGCCATTTATGCCTTTTTAATGAATAGGACAGCTGTTAAGAGACAGGGAATGTTGGGAGGAGAGAGTGGGGGACGACTGCGACGAGGATTATAGCCTCTGTACATGGGGCATGCAACATAACCGCTGGTCTGTCCGGTGCCCCCTTGTTTGTGTGAATAGAAATGTTCATGTATGGATTTGTGCATTGACCACTGCATGTACACTTGGGCACATGCTGTAGTCATAGACTTGTGTGTTTTTGTGCAGGCTGGTTCAGGGTCTCCCACCATGGCTGCAACCATCCAGGACTTCCAGAGATCGGACACAGACAGACTCAATGAAGTAAAAGGTCACCTGGAAATTGCCTTATTGGAGAAGCACTTCCTACGTGAGTATGCACATTGACATGTTCACTTACCCATAACACCTGACCTACGCTGTATCCAAGCAGAAACCACTGGTGTTGAATAATGAAGCCAATGCAAAATCCTGCAGCCCGTCGAGTGTTCACTTGAGACTGGCTGCAGAAGCACGTACACACCCATTCAAAAAAAAGAAAAGCCTGATTTTACAGCAGAAATTAATGTTTACAGCCTGGTTCAAAAATCCAAAACAGGTCTGATTAGCTCATGTCTCGACCAGCACACGTTGTACAGGGCGGCAGGCGATGTAATGGTTTGTCAAGAGGCTTAAAACCCACCTCAGCTCCAGCTCTTCTGTGCTCAGGGAGTGAACTGGAACCTCTCCAGCTACCAGACACATATCCAGATTTTGTCCCCAGTGACCCTCCAGTTCTCAACCCAAGTCCCTACAGACTTAGCTACTGTCGCCCCTGTTGACTTAAGGTTAGGTTGAGACAGTATTTCAAGAATGGTCATCACCATCAATGGGCTTCAAAGCCCCCTATAGTAACAAATTGGTGACGTCACTCAGGTTTTGTCTATTTACGGTATATTTACATTCCATGGCTCGATCACAGTGCCACTTCCTTTTCAGCGTTTCAAACATATTTCAATTCAGATGTCAAAAATGTAGGTAGATAAGATGCCAAAAATATTTCTTTAAGTTGCTTTGTTGTCGGGTGTAGATAGGCAAAAGAAAATATTTGCTGCATGTGCTAACGGTTCAAACTGAAACAGCTCTGGTCCGCTGAGATCGTGGCCTACAGGAGACTCTGGAGGAGAGAACTCGTCTTCTTTAACAGCATTTCTGCTGCCGTGACTCATATATAATACCCTAGCTGAACTTGCTAATCTGTTTATGCGTGAGTGTTTCTGTGTGTCACATGGGCTGTTTAATGATGCCGCCGATGGTGTATGCACGAAGGAGTGAGTGGGTGTGTCTTATCCCACCCAGATGCACTCGACCAAAAAGGCCTATTCTGTTGGGATTTTACCAATTAAAACATTTCGATGTTCATTTTTGACAGCGATGTATAACTGTTTTTTTCTGAAAGGTACAGCCTCCCGCTGTGAGGTGCATATGTGAACAGCCAGGTCGGAGAATTTAAGGAGCATTCCTGAAATTAACTATTTCAGGAATGCTGTGGGGGGGTCCAATAGTTGGGAACCACCTATCACAGCCCTTAAAGGACACTTAAAAGACCCTGGTATTTCTCAACCAGATCTATAGAATGGTCTATTTCTACTTTAAAGTTGGGCACTTTATATTCGGCTTTATGGAAATCGACTGGATTTGGAGAATGCCTCAAGTGGTAATGTAAGGTACTGCTGCTTTGGGCATATTTTAATGCCTTTTCGTTTTCAGTCTCAGTTAGTATTGAACTCAGACACAATTCTAAACATAAAACAATATTTGATAAAAACATTGACCTGAATTTTAACTCCCTCTCATGTTTCACCATCCTCTAGTGAAACCTTGTTGGAATGAACACGCTTGGCTCCTTTTCCTTGTGTCTGTGTACTTTATTAACAAGCTTGTCTAACCTGGTACCCATCAAGGGTTAATGGTTGTTCTATACTGTCTGCATTGAAAAATGCCACGGTGTGTAATCGACCGTGTAGGTTTTTGCCCCCTTCCTTTTTGACAATTAGTGTCTCTCTTAAAGAAAGAATGAGTAGGGGGGAGCATGCAAAAGAAGGAATACCTGAGGCTATGTCCTCTTTCAACATGCCTGAGCTAAAAGGGATTCATTGTCACTATGCCAGGATGTTTGCTTGATGATTTCTTCCTTCATAAACCTTTCTGCCTCTCTGTTTTTCTCTTCCTCTCTCCCTCATTTGTTTCCTTCCTCCCTTTCTTTTTAAAAAAAATATCCTGAAGATACATTGCCTTTTTTGCATTCCAGCTTAGCTTCCCTCTCATACTGTGCATATCATTCCCTTATTTACATTTCTGGATCAGTCACATCTCTGAATTCCTTTCATTGATTCTCTTTCTTTTATTGTGATTTTGATCTAAGAAAGATATTGGCCGATAAATCGGTATCAGATTTTTTTTTCTCTCACCAATATCAGTATCAGCCCTAGAACCTTCATGTTTTTTCTGATATTGATTTAGAAAGGCTGTACGTTTCTCTAGTTACTGTTCTTCAAACATTACCTCTTGCTCCGTAAATGTATTTCAACTTAATGTCTTGCAGCTTTCAGTTGATTGTTCCTTCCCCTCTCTGACTCTCAGGATATCCAATAAACTGAATGCCCATTTGGGAACATGTCGGCTTTCGGACAAATGTAAAAGGAGAGTCAGCTAATTTAGATGAGGCAATTTGTCAAATCGGCGCCAAAAAAGATCCCTTAGAAACGAGGAAACACAGAATTTGTATACGGCCTGCAAGATTACTTTGATTGTGACTTCTTTGATTGTGTTCTTTTATTATTTTCTAAACAACAATGTCATGACAATCAGTGACAGACAAACACATTCACTGTGTGCGAGCTGCCGACAATGGACAGTGCTGGATGCTGAAATAAAACACTGTCATGGCAGCAATAGGTAACACCAGAATCACCTCCTCTTTTGCCCTTGAGTCTGTCACTGATTGTCATGGTGGTGTTTTTAAGAAAAAAATAAAAGTCACTATACTCTTTCGGGCCAAATATTTTTGCTGGCGTCCCGCTTTGTCTTGGGGGCATACGCTGAATCACCACATGGGGAATTCCTTCACTGCAACAGCCCTACTAATAGATAAGTGCTAGGCATTCGTTAGGTTGGTTACCTTGAAGTTAAGAAGTCATATTAAGAACTGTCAAATGCAGAGCAACTGGCAATAACAACTAATGCCTGAACTGCAAATTTCTGAAAGGGGAATCCCAGAATCAGAATGTCGCCTATAGAAACTCTGATCAGAATGTCTTGTAAAAGAAGATTTACATCCCCCCCCCCCCCCCCCCCCGTGTACAAATGTACAGTATACTGTATGTTTACACAGTTTGCTATGAGGTCAAGCTAATGAGATTAGTGTGAAACAAAAGATTCCTTGTAGCGAGACATTATGGTTGTGTAATTGCTTTTCTGGATTATAGATACTGTAGGGAACAACAACATGACAGACTATGAGAGGACAAGCTCTAATCAAGATTCAAGATTACGTTTGTCATTTTCCTTATGGATCAAAATACTTTTAAGATAAAATGCAGTTCTCCTCAGAAAATCTTGGGAGGAGTAAAATCACTCCTTAAGTCTGCATATTGGAAAGAATGGGACATTTTTTTTCAAGACTTCAATCATGGTTTGTCAACATCCATGGTATTGATGGTGATAGCAAATGGTAACGGTAAGTTTGATATTGCAGACCCACAAAACTCTGGTCAGTCAGAAAACACTAGTGATGGATTTTGACTTCACGATTATAGTCTGAGGAAAAATCTCTGTTTCACGATTATCACAATACGTTACCAATAACTAATAACTAATCCATTCATGCGCATTTATGCTGATGAAGCAATTCAGGGTAAAGTGTCTTGCCCATCAGACATGTGGCTGCAGGAGCTGAGGATCATACTCCAGAACCTTTTGGTTTCGAGAAGACCGACTCTACAACTGAGCCATGTCCACAGAGTGTAATGCCAGAGTATATTAAGTAAGCCTTAATCGGGAGTTCAATCTTTATCCCTATCATAGTGTAGTGTCTAACACTGTGATTCTTTTACTGATAACCTTAGTTTTAATAGATCCGTTTAATATTATTCTGTTGATGTCCATCTCAGTCCATCGCAGGCTTAAGTGTGTACTTTTATGTAGGGTTATATGGTCACATCACTCTATGTAAGACTGCACTGTGATTGGTTTTACTGCTTCTTGTTCCACAACATTTAAGAGGGATGTGTGTTTGAGAGTCAAAGAGAGGCGACTCTGTTTAAGGTCAGGAATTGAAGGTGACTGCTCGGGATCAGGCCAGGCTTTTTTATACTACAGTGCCTGGAAGATCAATACAGCATCCTAGCTGCTGCCCTAGTTCACACTACAGTAAGCACTGGGTCACACATAGAGGCTACGCACAAGCATTCACTATGTAGCAACGGCTGAACTAGTACATTCACTGAATCGGATATGATGGAGCTTTAGGTTTGTGATGCAGAACTGACCAGTGCTGAGTATACCAACACAGTTCAGAATGAGTGCATGCCACTTACAGGTGCATGGAAAGCAAACAGAAATTCCTGCTAAGTTGCAGAGAGTCTTGGCCAAGCATTTTGGGCAGAACTGTCCAGATAACATTTTTAGTCATGCATCTTGAGGATCTTTATCATCACCAGTCTAGAACTGGTCCTCTGGCCACAAAGGACACATTGTGATCATGTTGACCTGCACATACAGGGTTTCTCCTGCAATAACAACTTGGAGGCAGCCTTCTCCGCCTTTATTGTGTACTGCCAACGGCTCCATGTGTGGGAAACACAATATGTAATATGCGACGATGATTGTTGTTTATTTTGAATACTTCCAAGCCGGACAGTTTGGCCATTAGTATGTTTATCTGCCAGACACTCACACGTGATACAGGCCCATAAGCCTGTGAATACCGGATGATGTAAAACTTTAACTGTAATACCCTACGTCATATGCAATATAATACTGTTACTGCAAAACGCAAAAAAGAAAATGTATATTATACGTCATTACATACTGCCACCACTATGACATCTCAATGTGGAGCAGCATATTTCTCTCTCTTACTCTGCACCGCTCTTTGTGTGTCACTTGCTGTCACCCCCTGCCACCCCCCCCCCCCCCCCCCAATCCTGAAATGAAAGGAGCCATTGTCTCTGACCCGGATTGAATAATTCACTCAGTACTTTCCCTTTGAGCTCAAGTTTGCTTGCTTGAATGAAAAGCAATTAGATTGGCTTGCGTATGTACAGTACTCCTGCACGCATTGTCATCACATTGTGTAACATAAGACAATGTCTTTATGTTTTTACAAAACCACTCAAAATAACCAACATTAACAAACAGACATTATGGGGTGTGAGTGTGTGTGTCTAAGAGCTCTAGAATACTCAGAAATCACAGATTCCAGACCTTCTTAAGCTGCCGGCCACCCAGCAAAGCTCCGCCTCTCTTGTAACTTTTCTGATTCTCCAACAAACTCAGACTAACTCTGGTCAACGACCATTTCTCTATAGTTATGTCAAGACCGATGACAACAGTCTCTGTGGTTGTTAGTGACAGCACCAAGGATCTTGTCTTTGACCGCTGCTTTGTCTCTGGATCGGACATGTAAGCATGGAGTACATACCAAGAATCCAATGGGCTATGAAAATCTTTAGGTCAGTAAGTAGTTGCTAATCAGTCTGGACTCGACCAGGAGTTACCTGAGCAATGGCTGAAACTCAAGGAAGAGCCAAGTCTGCCACACTGCCATCCCGTTCCTGCTTGAGTTTCCCAGAGACAGGCCAACTGCAAAGACGTACAGGTTCATGCAAGACGGAGAACTTCACCTTTGACAGCTTTGAGCTGCTTTACAGTGGAGCTGTCAATAAGATCAAAAGCCACAAAAGCAACCTCAATCTCAGTAAGTTTTTTTTCTGCTTCAAAATTAAGGAATTAATTGGCATTATTTTTGCAGACCTTAAAATAATGACTAATTGTTTGGCAACAAAACTGCACTGTATAGTCAGTATAATAATTTGTCAGGGTATTGGACAAACCTTTCTAGGTTTCTGACAGTGTACTTCTGTCAGGCTCATATGCGGGAACTGCTCTAAGCAACAACTTTGCAAAAGGATAAAGAAGAGTTCATAAACTTGGGATTCAAAGGAAAGTAAGAATAATTTTTCCTATGTAAAGAAGAGGCATTTCAGAAATGGTGTTTTGACAGTGGAAAAGTTAGTTACGTAATGTTGAATTTTACTTAGTTATTATGTATCACTGGTTAGTTGGTGGACTTATTTTAGTATATCTAGGTAGATCATTTAAAAACAAAAGTTTTAGTGAGTCCGCCGTTGGAGACTGTAGGTACCACGAGCAGGCCTGCATTTTGGGAGTGTCATGTTGTGGAGTGGTAATACAGCACTATTGGCTCTTTAGGATAAGATGGTGCCTGTCCACTAAGAGCTTTGTAAGTGAGAAGAAGGATCTCAGATTCCATTTTAGATTTTATAAGGAGCCAGTGCCGAGATGCCAATACAGGAGTAATGTGATCTCGTTTCCTAGTTCTGGTAAGTACACGAGCTGCAGCATTTTGGACCACCTTAAGAGTCTTTAGAGACTTACTAGGGCAGCCTGATCAAAAGAGAATTACAATAATCCAACCTGGAGGTAGCAAATGCATGAACTAGTTTTTCTGCATCATTTTGCGACAGGATATGCTGATTTTCGATATATTCCAAAGGAGAAAATAGGCTGTCCTTAAAAAGTGTTTTATGTGGGAGTTGAAGGACACATCTTGATTAAGAAACAGTGGCGCTGGATGCCAGATTCATGCCACCAAGGACAGTCATATCATCAGAAAAGTCTCTCTGAGGTTTTTTAGGACCAAGCATAATAACTCCAGTCTTGCCTGAGTTAAGCATCATAAAATAATCTGTACATTCCATCTGTAAATCTCTTTTTCTCACTCAGAAGCTGCCTTAACCTGGTGCCATATTGTGCCCCTTTCTAATTACCGTAGTTCACTGGCTTCTGTTCCACTATACTTAAGAAAACCTTACCGTCAATGTTCATGAGGGATATAGTCCAAAACTGGCTAAAACCTCAGGACTTCTTCTCCTTCAGAGAGAGGATTTCCCCTGCTGTACATCAAAAGTCTTCGTACTACTTGGTTATACCATACTATTAGTAGTAATCTACACAAGAATCTAAGTAGGTCAGGTGCACTTTTATAAAACCTGCAAAGGGACTCCATTTGGCCTTGGGGCTGAAGAAGCTGTTGCCTTACTACTGCCTCCATCTCCTTCCACCTTGGTGGCCTAATAACCATAGATAGCTCCATCTCTCATAACGGTAGTATATAAGGAGGAAGCCCCTTTTCTCCCCTGTATCTGAGTCTTCATTAAATGTTCTGCTTCTAGTTTTCTAGTTCTCTTTTCTTGACCAAACTTTATAATAGATCTCTATGTAGTGGTATCCATTCTATTCCTTTCTTCCTCATACAGTTGATTCGAAGGGCTCTTTGTTTACCTTGTGATATTGGGATTGTCAAGGGTTGAATATCACGCCATGCTTCAGAGCAATGAACACTGATTTCAGAGCTCCAGTTTAGCATTTTATCCAAGTTTTTGCTATTGAGCTTACTAACGATTGTTTCCAACAGAGCCACGCACTGGCACTGTTTGAAAACGCATCATTTTATTTTCTTACATGTCAATCAACATCATGAATCAACCAAGCTTTGTTGTCAACTTTCATAATTGCTTGTTTCTTCATTGTCTCTCTATGATCCCCTGACTGGGATTTAAAAAAAAACAAACAAGAAAATGCAGTGACCCCTGTAAATGAAAGGTTTTAGGTTATTGGCATTCTGGTTTTGAGACGCTGATATAACCTCCAGTGAGGGTGCTCTGCATGGCCAGGGGAAAATATATCATCCATGGCGCACACAGTTGGCCGACTGTTTGCATTCATAACATGTTCTATGTATCTGACACACTGAGCTGATGAAGCATGAGCTCCAAAGCAATCATTGGAGTGATATCCAAAGGGTAACAGTTCACATGTTGTCTTTAGTACTCAATGCATTCATACCTTTTTTAAAACATGTAATTTATCTGTTTGTGTTTAATCACTTTTCTGCTGACGGATTAGGATACTACCCGTTCATGAAACGTATATGGTTAAGTTTGGATAGTAATAAATCTTCGCCCTGTGTAGCACAGCTTGCTCTTCTGTTATTACCCCATTGGTGTGTAATAGAGTTTCCCACAGGTCCATTTTTTTCTTTAAGAGAAACTTCCCTAGCAATCAGATGTAACATTTTCATGTGGATGTTATTTTGTGAATGTTGTAATAAGAATGTAATCTGTCCCTTTTAGTGTGCCTCATTTAGTGTGGGTACATTGATGTATCATTTATTTGCACCTTTGCACTTGTACTTTAATTGCCTCCTCTCCTCCAATATTCATGTCCTCCATTAGTCATGGACAATAGATGATGGGATACACTAGTGCAACAAGCCAGGCTTTGAAAGCGCTGATACCTAACACCACTTGAGGTTAGGAGATGATTGACAATGGGGACGTTTTGAAGTCGGACCTTATGGAAATCCATTTTTATTCTTTCAAAATGAAAGTTATTTCTTTAATGTTTCAAGTTTTAGGGCTGGGACTACATGCTTTTGTCAATTATTGTAGTTTTCTTTTCCTTCTTAAACTAAAAAGTGGACTCATATTTTGGAGAGAGAGTAGATCATCATCATCATAAGTAATATTTCCAAACACAATGGACTTCACATGTCAGTCAGTCTTTGCTTTTATGCTGCAACTTCCAGGTCATCTGTTCGCACAAATTCGCTTTCTGTGATCATCTGGCAAGCGTGGCGACAAGAAGTCCCACCCCATCTAGTATTTGATTGGTCGCCTGGAAAAGCAACATCACCTTGCTGAAAGGTTGACACTTGAGTTAAAGCTTTATTAATAACGGAAGACTCGGGGCTTTGAGACAAAATCACTAATAGGGACAGAGCTGTACACCAGTGTAGCTTTAAAAAAGTGAACTTCTTCCTCTAATTTCACTTTCCTTCATCTTTGGTGGTTTGGCAGCATGTTTTCTGTTGAACTGGGTTGATATGGAGTCACTGCAGAAATGACAAAATGACCAGGTGCTGTACTTGAACTGTGTTCTATATGAAACACAGCAATCAGGCTTTGATGATGGCATGGGGCTGCACAAAAATGACATGTAGGCACTCACCTCCAATTTTTGAACGCAGAAAAAGCCCTGATGATAGCGTGTTAGCTTAGCCTTAGCATTGACAGTGAAAAGCTTAGCCTTGTCATAAATGAAACAACAAAATACTGTTTGTTGGACTTACGCACTGTATACAGCTTTTAATAAGACAAATGATGAATTTAAATCACATGGGCATTTTTTATTGTGCCATTGTATAGTTTTAGTTTTATAGATTCCATCCAATGCCATCCATCCACATTGCCAAAAAAGCGTTCAGTCCTATTAAAGTTAAAGGTAATATCAGATACTCATCAGATGAATTATTATCTAGGGCTCTATTGGTTGCAGAGTTTTCATATTAAAGTCTGAGACGCTGATCCCCCAGAATTTCTGCTGTGATTTCTAGAGGAGGAGCTGAGGAAGCTGAGGGAAGAGACCAATGTGGATTCTCTGCGGCACGAGCTAGAGAGGGAGAGAAGCAAGAGGATAGACCTGGAGCAGAAGATAAATGAAGTGCTCAAGACAAGGTAAGACAGAACCCCAGAGTGCTAACTGCATGACATGGGGGACAGGAAATGAGGGCTTAAACTGCGAGACGAGCAGAGGCGGTGTAACGACGGGGAATAATGACTTTGCACTTTCCAAACGTTTCAGTTCAGTTGAAATCGATTAAGTGTGATGGTGTGTGGGTGCGTTTGTGTGTCAGTCCCCATCCAAGTTTTATTTTAATAAAAGAACATGCCTTAGCAGTCAATGGAGGAGCATTCAATTCAGCATTTTGCTAATGAGCTCAGGAAAGAGAGTGGCTAAAAAAATGGCCAAGTCTATCCCATTTTATTAAGTAAAAGTTTTCCCCTGCAAGCATAGACCACATGTTTGGTGGTTTTCTTCCCACCTCGGAAAAAACAACGGCAGACACGGGAATGTCCACCACAACCAAAAATAAACAAATACATTTGGGAACTTGTTGTGGATGCCCTAATGAATTTTCGAGTCAATGCAGTTTGCAGCTCTCGCTCTCAACCCAGCCAGCATCACTAGCCAATCAGAAACAAGAGTAGGGCAGGTTTTAGAAACACTCGAACTTTTAGGGATCTGAATGAAAGCATCACTCATTCATGTTTGATGCACAGCTCGTTTCTGGTAGTTAGGATGGACCAACAGATGGCGACATTTCCCCCATTAATAACATTTCCTCCATTGATCTGCAGTTTCACATTTTTTTTTCCCAATAATAAATGTTTGTAATATGTTTCTGCAACTCTGACAATAGAAAAGGGAGGACACAGTATCACAGATGTTTTCTGTTAACCTCTCTCTCTCTCTCTCTCTCTCTCTCTCTCTCTCTCTCTCTCTCTCTCTCTCTCTCTCTCTCTCTCTCTCTTTCTTTCTTTCTTTCTTTCTTTCTTTCTTTCTTTCTTTCTTTCTTTCTTCCCCCCCCTAGACTGGAGGACTCTCCGCCACAGCCTCCCAGGAAACAGCAGTCACCCTCAAACAATGGAACAGGTGAGAGAATAGAAGGAGACAGACTGTGTAATAGAAGAAGAGTGGTTGGTTGGAGTCAGGGGAACTTCAAGAAAAAGAGTACAGCAGGTGTGTCTGTCTGTGTAAGAGGTCGAGGCTAATCCTGGGAAGTGGGTGAGAGCTTGGCTCTGTGGAGATGACACAGAGTGATAACAGTATGATCTGTAAGGGAGACTAGATAAACACACCTGGCCTGATCACGCTCTCCAGTGACCATGGTAAATGGACTTGAGCTTGTTTAGCGCTTTTCTATTCTTCTGACTATTCAAAGCGCTTTTACACCACATCTCACACCTACCCATTCACACACTGATGGCAGAGGCTGCTCTGTAAAGTGACCATCAGAAGTAACTAATCCCATATACATTCACACACCGCCGACAAAGCAGAAGGAGCAACTTGGGGTTAAGTGTCTTGCCCTTGCCTCTGTTCCCCTTGAACTCTGACAAATCTTTGGTGCGGTGTCTGCAAGCTCAATAAGAAGGTGATCATGAAGAAGTACCTTGTCACAACATTTGACCATTTCAACTCGATTCAAGCTGTTACAGTACATTTAGCATAAGAAGGGCTGAATCACTGTTTACAGATTTAGTTTTTATTCCCCGCAGCAGAGAAACCGCTGAAGGAGGTCTGGAGTTCACGCCTACAAAAGTGGCTTCATGAGCGGTTTGGGGTTTACATCGAAGACTTCCGCTTTCAGCCAGAGGAAAGCACGGTGGAGGCTGAGGAACCACTAAGTGCTAAAAGGTGGGTGACCATCAAGTCTTTATCCTGCGGTTGTTCAAGAATAAATGGAGTCGAAGAGACATGTTGCTTTCACTTGAAGAATAGAACCATATTTTATACTCTGATCCTGCATACTAGCGAATATAAATCAAAACCATACAAAGGCATATATACCTTTGACATATGCCAGCAATGTTTCAGTACATTAGAGTCGTTTACTAAAGTCAAGTGAGTTATTCCAGGCTGACGAACACATATAGTATATTTAGTAGCGCAGCCTTTGTGTCTGATCGTATGGTGTGTCTGATTTTCAGTTATGTGTTTTCCATCCAGGTTAACAGAAAATATGAGGCGGCTCAGTAAGTATTGAAAATACATGCACACAAAAAGAAACTGTTTGTAAAAGCACAGTGTGAATTTCTTTTCTCTCATGTAGACTTTTATTTTGGTAGCATTTCTATTACTGTTCAGTAGCCACTACAAAATACTGTATGATATGATTCTGTGTTATTCAATGTTGACAACCCCAAAAAATATGGATGTTGTACTAGTTTTAGAACCTGTTTCTGTCTTTTGTTTTTGCCTGATACTCCAATTAAATCTGCCTTTTTTTTTTTTTTTATGAAAGTAATCAAAGTACAATTTGACCACCAAACTCTGTTTTTCAAAGTAAAAACATTTCATTTAGAAATATATGATTTTCTTTATAATTCCAAGATCCTTGGCATCAATATTTATAAGCAGAAAGTTAACTAAAAAGGTCATCAAATATATCCCTGTACCTTTGTTTTACCAAGAGCGAGGAGCCCGGCCAGTTACCAACTTTTTAAGGAACCTCTCCGCCTTATCTAATTGGCACTCCGTCTACACCTCAGCTATTGCCTTCATTGTGAGTATCACCTTCATTGAACTGCTGCACGTTTGTGCTTATAAAATGACTGTTACACAGCCCAAATGGTTTATTAAGGACCTGGAGGTGACACCTATGGTAACTTATCAGATTTCAGGTGGGGCCCAGGTCACCCTGACTTAGCCCTGATACCGCCTCTGCTACTCAGTCAAAATGCCCATCCAGTTATAGAGCTCACCAGTATGACTGGTGAATAAATCTAGTAATATCTACAATATTATTTGCCGATACAGATAGTCACTTAATTTGCTGTTATCGGCTGGCCGATAAATCGGTCGAGACCCAAATCTCTTTTTGCTGTTTAAAAAACAGACAGATAATCGATCGAATTTTGTGGTTTTTAGGTGGTTTTCTTGTTTGTGTAAGCAGTGTTTGGATAGGCCTACCACACACACATTTCCTCTTACCACCTCCAGGGACAGTAGGGGTCATTGGTCTCTGGAATCCTTATTTTGGGGGTCGCAAGCTGAAAAGTTTGGGAACCCCTGAACTAGACTATACTAGAAACTGTCTAACTGTCTTAAGTGGTACCCTGTTTCCTCTTGCCTCCAGGTCTACATGAATGCTGCTTGGCATGGCTGGGCCATTCCCATGTTCCTCTTCCTGGCTATCCTGCGCTTGTCCTTAAATTACCTTATAGCCAGGTAAAACCATTTTTTGCTTATATTTCTCTAGTGGAGAAGCAGCCATTGTGCTGACTTTTTTTACTATAACTATACTGCCGAAGGTTTATTTAGAACTTTGTGGAATAAACCCTCTAAAACTTGACTACTGAGGCCAGTTTTGCTAACAGCTGCAGCCACTGCACAGCTTAGATGTGTAAAGCAACTTGAATACATTTATCAAATGTGTGTACATGTGACTTGGCAGTGTTTTTTAAAGGTTCGACAGCCCACAACATAAATATTATGTAAATATCCTCAAAATAATTTTGAGTGGGCAGACAACTCTCTGGATGTCGACTTTAAAAATGAATAACCTGGTCTTCTTAATCACAACAAATCCCTTTAAGGTTTGAGAGTAGTTTGGTGGTCTAATTTAATTAAAATAAAAACAAATTTTCCTATTTTTCAGAGGTTGGAGGATTCAGTGGAGCATTGTGCCTGAGGTCTCAGAACCTGTGGTAAGATGACTTTCAACTTTTTTTACATTTGCTTCCTGATTCTGTTCATAAAAGGAAACACATGTGTCAGTTTGAGGTAAACATTAAGTTATTTTGTAACCCTTTTCTATGTTTTATGCAGGAGCCTCCAAAGGAAGACTTAACGGTCTCTGAAAAGTTCCAGCTCGTACTAGATGTTGCACAGAAAGCACAGGTACGACACTACACACTGTCACTCGTCAGAAGAGTTTGTAAAGATATTGTAACGCTAATAGTTCATGCAGTGATTCAACTTTTCTCAACAGAACCTGTTTGGTAAGATGTCAGATGTTTTAGAGAAGATCAAGAAGTAAGTAAAAAAAAGTGTGGGAAGCGGTCAAATAGAAAAATAGTTAGATCTCAATTAATGATTGACTTGCATTATATTTTCTCTCTTTTCTTTGTGGATTTCTGTGGACAGTCTGTTCATGTGGGTTCAGCCAGAAAGTACCCGGAAACTTTACATCTGCCTCTGGATAGTCTTCATCACCTCCTGCGTCCTGCCTTACAAACTAATGGGCTTTTTAATGGGTAAGAGACGTGCATGCACACAGACAAAGCGTTTTTTTTACCTTCCTGACGCACTGTCAGTACAACATTTGCATTTATACAAAGTTAATACTTAGTCCACATGTGACAATATCCAACACGGACAAACAAACGCATTCATACAGCACACGTGAATCTGCCCCCCCTTAGCACTAGCATTAGATAGTGAAGATCACTCATGTCAGTACAGTCTAAGACAGTGTACTAGTATTTTAGAGCCAGGAAGGAAGTAAGTGAAGAGTTTTTGTTTTTGTTTTTGTTGAAAACCTCTTCTTCTGAACACACTGAAGCATACCCTGTGTTTGTTTTCTTTCCCTCTTGTCTGCAGGCCTATACGCGGGTGTCAAGTTCTTTATCATAGACTTCCTGTTTAAGAGCTGTTCGAAGCTGCGGGACAAGTACGACACACCTTACATTGTGTGGAACAATCTTCCCACGGACCCTCAGCTCAAGGAGAGGACCAACGCCACTGTGTCACGAAGGGTAAGGGGGCAGGAAGATCAATTCACAAATCTGTTTCAGCTCTTGTCTGCATTTACTTTCCCTCCTCTTCACTACCTCACCTATGTAGTATGTTTTTTTGTTTTTTTTTGAAATGCACATTTAAAAAAAAAAAGGGGTTGACTGGTTACTCAATGTGGTCAAAAATTATGTTGGGTGCTTATTGAAAACTGGAAAATGCTATTTAAAAGGGTTGGAAACCAGGCACTCCGAGTATGAACAATGTAAAAATGAGGTAGGAAATACTTAAAAGACCTTGATTTTAAAAGCTAAACATTTTTAAAAAGCCAACATGGTTTGACCATATAGGTTTTCATCAAGGCTGTTTGGCCACACCTACTGCATATGCCATCTAGAGCCAATGGTAGGCAGTCACATGAATCAAAGAAAGAAATGACAGGTGATAGCTTGGATTCAGAACAGACAACATTTTGGGGAAATTTAGGTTATTAGCAAATAATTAACCAATGAGCTGGTTTAAAAGGGGGAAAAAATGACAAGATCTCTTCAACTTAAAGTAAAATGTGAGGTGATGCATCCCCAAATGAAGGTAGCAAACATTCACACATTATTCATCTGAGGGTCAGGTTGCACCCGTCATGTTGGCAACCTGCTAGTGGCGTCAATCTGCCTCCCACCACTGTGGTAGGGCAAAGACACAGGAACCATCAATAAAGAGATCAACATCTTAATACTCCTGTCAGGAACACATTCTGCCCTCAATCTGAGGACACCACAAAGTGTGTGTTAAGAGTTGAGTATGTGCGCATGTATGTGTGTATCTTTTGCTGTGGCGGCAGTCACAGTTGTGCCCTGTTGTTTCTCTCTCTCAGCTCTCTGGCACTGAAAAGGTAGGGACTGTAGTGTTTCTCGCTTTGGTTCCTCTAATTCACCTGGTTGTAATGCCAGCTAAACCTCAAAGCGTGTGCAAGTGCAATTTGTAAAACCCCTCGGTACCCACCGTCAGTGTATGTAGACAGAATGGATCAAAATGCATTAAAAAAAAAAAAGAAGAAAAAAAAACAAAAAACATTTGCTGTACAATTTCATAAAACATTTTTTTTAGAGCTCGACCGATTAATCGGCCGGCCGATAATATCGGCCGATATCACAGATATGTGCCGATATTACTAGATTTATTCACTAGTGAGCACAAGCATCATCACCTTCTAGGGTGTCAAGTGGTGAAGATGCGCAGTTACTTTCCAGTCGAGTAACCATCTTGTCTTCATAGTATATCTTTTCCACAAATGTTTGATAATTCCATTTGTGGGATCATAGCAATTAATGTGTTTATCTATCTAGCCCTACAGATCGAATATACATCTAAGAAAGATATCGGCCAATATATCGGTATGGGGTTTTTTTCTCTCCCCCAATATCGATATCGGCCCCAAAAATCCCATATCGGTCGGGCCCTAATTTTTTAACGTCATTATTAAACATTCTTCACTTAACTTAATTTCATGAATGTACTAACCATTTGATTTGATAGATTGAAGACATTTTTGATCCATTCTTGTAAATGCTTTGTAAGAAATAGTGAGCTAAATAGTTCTTGTCCACATAAAGGCGCTCCTTAAAAGATTATGATTTTAATTTGAGCTCATGAGAAGTCATGTAGACTCCTAGAACGTGATTGATGTTAGGTTTGTAACTGCCTGTACGGTTACTGAACCCCTTGTATAGAGAGTACTGAAAAGGCTCCTGTGGCCTAAACAATATACTCTATGTAAATGTACTATAAACGAGTATTTCTTTTAACTATGGTCTTTTTCTGTCTGTTGAGTGATGGATGGCCTCACTCTGCTTTGCACGTTCCATCTGAGCCTGCTGCAAAGAAGTGCATATGCAGAGGAGCACCTGATGTAAAGCAAAAAAAAAAAAAAAAAAATCCGCTGTATCCATTTTTGCCACTTGTCTCAGTATCTCTGGGAATGTTTTTGGTTGGATTTTTTAATTTTTTTTATTGAATGGTATGACATAATGTATAGAAATACCTGATTTTATATTCTTCTCTCTGTCTTTTTCCTCCTCTCCTTCATTATCACCCCGTCTTCTTTCCCTCCGTGACTGTTTCCCACATTCCCATTTTGTCTTCTTCATTATGCTTTTTTTCTTTGACTTCCTTCTCCCCCCCATCATCTTGTCTTTATCGTCTATGTCTCTTTCTTCACACTGCGCTCCTGCCCCCCCCCCCCCCCCCCCCCCCCTCCTCCCGCCTCTCTCTCCAGGTTCAGCCAGTGGTTTCTCGAAGCAACCTTGCCACCGTTCCATGTGGAGCCAGCAGAGAGGAGGACACAAGTCGCTCCCACAGCACCAAAAAGGGTGCCTTTCATGAGATCTTTAATCTGCAGGAGTCAGAGCGCCCTCTAGCGGGTGAGGGGAACCAGAACACAGGATAACAAAAACATCCGTCTCTGTTATTTAGGTTGATTTCTAACAATACTTTAAAATGAGGTGTCCGTATTGTGAGCAACATTTTGACTCTTTTTCTGTCCTGTGTGTTTCTAGTTTGTGAGAATGGCTGGAGATGTTGCCTCATTAACAGAGACAGGAAGATGCCAACAGACTACATCAGGAATGGGATGCTCTACGTCACAGAAAAGTAAGTTGGGCATCTTCTCTGAGAAGAACATTTGTCAGCATTAAATCTTCATCCATCTGCCTGAGGGAAAAAGAAGGTACTTTTAAAAAGAGAAGCAGATGGGATGAGAAGGTTAAAATTTAGAGTTTTTGTACTTGTGCTCGAGCATTAGTCACCGTACCTTGCTGAAGCACACCTCGTCCAACTGTGCCAGGGCCAATCGGAGCACTCATACTAGTCAAACGAACTGGAGATTGGGGGTCAAACATTCACATTGCATTGTGTGAGTGTGCCCAAAGAGCTATCAATGTTTCCTTTCTTTCCTGTTTTATGTTCCCCTGGAGTATTTGTGATATGTGACTCAACAAGTGAAACAGCTTGTTGTGGGGGGGAAAAAAACCAGCAAAAGAAACAACAGTTTGTGTATTTGTACTCAGCTATTTGCATGTTTTTCTCTCCCCAATCAGTTACCTGTGCTTTGAGAGCTCAAGCTCCAAATCCAGCTCTTCAAAGAAGAATAAAGTGATTAAGCTTGTGGACATCACTGACGTTCAGAAGGTATTTTCTCTGAAATGTTAACTATTTCAAAAAAAAAAAAAAAAGGTCGACAAAGAAAATAATGAATTGTAATGAATGTGAGGTGTTGATTTGTTATGTGACTATTTGACTTTGCTTGTTTCTCTGAACCCCTCTAGTACAAAGTGCTGTCAGTCCTACCAGGAAGTGGTATGGGCATCTCAATAGCCACTCCCTCCACACAGAAGGTAGAGTATGGAGAGACTTTAAACTGTCAGTTTTCTGTGTATTTGTAATTAAGCTCCACCAAACAGCATCAGACTGGTGGAGGTTGCATATTTGATCAGCAGTGGTTTCCAGACTTGAACCGGTTGTACAGTAGATCATTGATTCACCCGGACTCCAGTTATTGTTTGGAGAATGTTGAATCTGACCAAGCCATAAACCAAGTTCTAGCTTTATTGTTTTTTTTAATTTATCCAGATTTATTAGAATTACATTGCATCCATCTTCCAACTCAGAGCTGCATTACCTTGCCAGATAAAGATATTAACTACCATTCATTTCTGTTTCTTCCAAGCCATTGGTGTTTGGTGCCATGATCCACAGGGACGAGGCTTTCGAGGCCATCTTCACCCAGTACATGAAGATCCTGACCACCACCAAACCACCGGCCAGCACGGAGCTCTAAGCAGCCTGCATCCCAGAAAACAATTCTAATCCAAGGGTGGAGAGCTTCCTCAGATTCAGCTAGGCCGGAGGATGCTTTTAAAGACGCCACACCTTTGTGTACTCAAGTCTTTGGTCAGATTTTTTTTTTTTTAAAGATCATCGGCCTGCTTTAGTGGGTTAGTGCTTGAGTATTTTTTTGAAGGAGGGTATGTGGACATTTTGGCTACATGATGATGATGATGTAATTAAGGGACACATCCTGGCTCTAGGAAGAATGAGGATCTGTGTGATCGAGTAACAATCAGAGCAAGGCTGGTGAAAAGGGCTGGTTCTCCTCTCCCACCTGACTGACTGACTGACTGACTGGCTAAATGTTTTCCTAACTCACTTGTTGATGTGCTGTGTGGGTCAAATGAGGCTCAAAATAGCATCAAGTTGATCATCCCCCCCCCCCCCTTTAGTCGAGTGAAATTCAGTGGTAGGATGTTTGAATTGCTCATCAAAGCTAAGCGAATAGCATATCAACATAGACAGATTAAAAAATAAATAAATAAAAAAGGCCCTGTTCAATATCTGTAGGAACAAATAGGTAAGTCAAATGTTTTTAAATCAGTGCAAAGGCAACCACTCATGTTTAACTATTCAACTGGCTAACTGGTGCCACCTGGCTTTGGCTCAGAGAATTACAGTATGAATGTGTGACGGCCAGTTTTTCTCTTAATGTGTAGTAACTGTGAAAATGTCAGATCACCATTTCACTGACATAGAGCCTTTTCTCTTAGTTTACATTGCTGCTTTCTTGATTGTTCACATCTTTGTAGACTATATTCATGCAGCAAAAGTTCATTTTAAGTCATCTTCAAACTGGAAATGTAGTGCAGCATCAGGTTTGTAAGTCTGCATATTGACACCATGTCATGATTAATTTTTTTTTTTTGTCCTTGTTTCTTTACCAATGTCTCTGAAATGAACTGCCTTTGGAATGAATACATGGTGGTCCTGGAGCTGCTGATTATGCCCTGAGACCAGAGCACAACTACTGTTAGATGGTGCAAACACTGACTGCCATTTAGAACTCGGTGACACACAGAGATGAAAAAAGCCTCCTGTGTCTCATCTTCTCTTTTTCAAGACACAATCTGTACATATACTGATGCTTTTTTCTTTTTTCTTTTTTTTTTTTTTACTTCAATGATAGTCTCCCTGCACTTTATCAAGACATCAACTGGAATCTCTGAACATTGTGTTGCAGGTAAAAGACTTAACAATACTCTCAACTTCAGCTGGTATCCATCATTAGTGTTGAACAAAAAAAAACTGATAGTTACAGAACTGACTGCAGACTATTTGAGCCAGCAGAGGGCACTCTTCCTGTCTTAAGCGAAGCACAAATAAGGTCTAGACAGAAACCTTGTTAATTGCTATATTGAAGTTTGATGCCGCAAACCAGACAGACTTCCTAAGATCCACAAAAGAAGGTACTTTGACTAGAAATGCTTACAGATTACTGGAAAAAGGCACTTTATTACAGTGGCTGGGAAGTGCCAAAATTGCACTAGTAAACGTGTTTCTCATCTTGCAAACTTGTTTTCTAAAATGTGTATTTGTTTTGTCCTCGGTAAGAAGTGTTTCAGTCATTTTGGTTTATGAAATGTTTTCCAAAATGTAAATTTGTCTCAAGCTTTGGAAAAGTGTTTCACACTTGGTAATTTCGGTTTGCACTTCCCAGCCACCGTACTTTATACTGTTCTGCAGTATTTCACCCTTTGAATTGTAAATCTTAAATATGAAAGATCTAATTTACATTAGGGGCTGCTAATCTGCCTGTATGATAGTACATAAGCAGTATTATTTAGTCTGGATATAATGGTGAAACCATTGTTTTGTTTTGTTTTAGTCCAAAAGTCTGGATTACAAGCTATAAAAAGCCGGTCTGTTTATCCATACTTGTTTCTCGCTCTGTCAAGCGACAGTCAATATAAACTGACGTAATGCTTTTCTTAACCTATTATCAGATGATTCATGTACATTTTTTAAAACATGAGTACAAAGATAAAGACTGCACAGATTTTTTTTTCAGCGAGCTTTATTTTTTAGAAGCCATAAGCAAGAATAAAGCAGGTCTTTCCTCTTGCATAATGGTGTGATATGTAGATATATAAACACAAAAATACACCAGACACTTGATTGTGTTCTGTTAAATGAATGAAGATATGAGATTCAAAAGATTTCTCAAGATTTTTTTTTAAAGATAGATAATATAGTAACTATTAAGGCCCGACTGATATGGGATTTTAGTGCCGATACCAATATAGGGGAGAAAAGAAAATCCGATACGCTATATCGGCCGATATATTTCTTAGATCTTTGTTCAATCTGTAGAGATAGAGACGCACATTTATTGCGTTGATCTCTCAAATGTGGATATCAAACACTTTTGGAAATGATTTATAACGAAAGAGAGTCACTTAACTGGAAAGTAACCACGCATGTAGGTGCGTCATGGTGTGACACTGCAGAGTGTAAGTGCTTGTTGTTATCTATATAGCACACTCTGCTGGTAACAGTCAGAAAAAGAACAACTGTGTCGTCCAACTAAACTCAAATTAAATGCTATTTGACTGGTAAATTTAGTAATATCGGTGCATATCTGCGATACATTAGCCGATACTGATAGTCACTGGATATGCTAATATCGGCCGGGCCGATATAAATTGGTTGGGCTCTATTTACTATTTCACCTTCCATGATTTCCTATTTACCGTAATGTAATGTCTAATGTAGAATAACATCTTAAGTGTGTATTTCCATTTTTCCACTGGATTTTTTTTCTTTTTTAATTTTCATAATCCTTAATCACACTTTTCTGAAGTAAACCAGAGAATGATTCTGTCATCTTCCCCACACATTAAAAATGTCAAGGTGTCTCTTTAAATCTTTGGATGTTCTTTTATAATAATTTCCTGTTAGAAGTATCTCAACTGGATATGAAACTGATCAATGGACTCGTTTTAAGAAATGTATTATTATTATTAACAGTTCAAAGATTATATAGTTTTTTTTGTTGCATAAAACATGCATAACTATGATTACGCCTCCTATAGAAAAGATATGGAGCCATGAACTTTTTAATTTGATTTGGGAATAACTGGATCCACAAACGGGGACAAACAAGTCAGATAATAGCGCGAGTGAAATCAGTGAAGACATTTATGTCATTTTTGTGCTCAGATGATTCAATGGAGTCATATCTCTTACCTGAAGCCTTCTGTAAGCAATGAACTGGAGATCAGCTCTTGGGCTACTTTGATAAACCTGACTGCACGCAGATCAAGCACAGAATGTATCATGTTTTAGTTTTCTATAACTGTAATTGTTTTTCTTTTGCCAAATGTTATATTTTCTGACTGCCATATACTGCCTATATTCATGTCCACAAAAGTTTGGTCAAATTAAATGTTGGTATCATTTTTTTTTTTTTTGTCATGTTTCTTCACAAGCTGAATTCCTTTAACTGACTTTGTAGAAGTCATGAAAACTTGATTGCTTCTTTTATTAGTGTCTCAGCTCTCATTGGCTCTGCAATACCCCCATGGCTACATTCTCTCGTTTAACTAATTAGAAAGTCAAGTCACAGTAACAAAAAGAGAGTCATGTTAAACCCCAGTGTTGAATATATAACATCACAGTACCTGACAACAGTGTTGTTCAATTCTCTTTTCTGTACTTATATTGGGAGCAAAGATAGTCAGTGGAATAAAACAGCAACATGTCTGTGTTTTTTGCATTTACTTAGTCCATCCTGTCTTACCAATTTGCAAAAAAAAAAAACAATAGGCTGAGCCCAAGGCTTATTTCTGCCTCTTATACAATTTTATCAGCAATTCAATGAAGAAAATCACAAAAGCAGATAAACTCTAAATTGTTTCTTAATACTTTTATGTTGTAATCATGAATTCATTTGCATTTTTACATGAATCTTTTTTTTTTTTTGTTAGACGTGTCTGTGTGTTTGTTGAGGCTAAGTTAAGTGGAACATTAATGACTTTAGTGGATCATTGTCTCATGATTCCTTTTTGTTTTCTCTGCCCCACCTTCTCACACATCAGTATTTGCTGATTTTAACATGTCTGACCTCCTCACAACGCCTTTCCCAACCCACAACCCACTGACAAACTCTAGGCTTTTTCAATCTCTTGACCTTCTGCAAAGATCCAGAAGGGGGCACTGTAGGACCTGCTAGACTCACTATGTTGACCAGGGGCCAACTTGCATGCTCAATACACCTGTTTCGAGGGAATCATGTCACCAGTGAGGGTTAGGTTATAATCAGTTTTTTTACATTTCTAATTCTCTATATCTGTAAGAATTTATCTGATCTCTATCTCTACCTGATTGTTAGAAGTGGATTGTTACCGAGCCCCTGAAGGGACATGAAGGAGAATGTTTTGCAGCGTTCTTGCGACATTTTCAGCAGTTGAGGTTCTGGTGAGAGAAGATGACCAGCAGGTAAGGTGGCTGTACATCGAGGAGCTCCACAAGCTTCAGCAGAAGGAGGGTCAGCGTCTAGGCAACAAATTGAAAATGGCACACATCCAGGGGTATTGTTTTAACAGAGTATTATGAGACGGGGCTCAAATCCCTAGAACCCATTTGGGGTGGGGGGATACAAAGCCCCCATCAAGCCAGCAAACAAACACTGTGCACAGGCCCTGTTAGAAGAAACAGAGTCACTTGTTTGTGGGCTCAGAATGACAGGACAGAGACAACAACACACTTGTACATGTGCACTTTACACACAAGATAAATGCCATTTATGCTTTCATTGCTTGTGTCAGAAGTGTGATGGCCATCTTTGAAGATCTGGTAGAGCCGCCAGCTTCGCCAGCAAGCTACCTTTAGACCTACAAACTCAGCCAGGACCCCTTGGAGCTGTTCTTCTGTGCAGTCAGAGCACATCAAGGTTTTAACAACCCCTCCTTGTGAGTCATCAGGTGAAAAGAGGCACAGGTAACCGTCTCCTATGCGACAACGCAACCGTCATTGCATCACCACTGCGTGCAGGCTGGATGTGGGGCCAGTTGAACTTCCTGTACCTGAGGCTGACAGTCTGACCTACTCCATGTTGAGAGTCTACCCGAGTACAAGGAGGCGGCGATTTCTTACATCACAGGCTTCATTGTCAAGAAGATGAAACGGAAGATTGCCTGCATGCCTCGCTCACAAGCACTGACCTCAGATGACTCCGTTCAATCGTTTCCTTTGAAGAAACAGAGGTGGACTCCAGAAACCATCATCAGACATCTCTGCAGTTTGCCATGTTACACAGAAAGATAATAACAAATAACAAATAATGATAAGGCTCCACAGGGAAGAGCAACACCTGCAGCAAATGTTACCCATGTTCGGAGAAGACTCTCTTCCCACGGCTGCACAGCCACATATTTGACGTGTGTGTTGAAGCCAACCATTTCTATATGTTTTGGCGTGGGATGGCTTCTGCATATCCTGCAAAATTAGATCATATCATCATATAGCAAGGAGATGGACGGGTAGAATAAAGAAGGTAACTAAATTATGCTCACTAAATGATTTTTTTTGTGGAGAATAAGTACAGGGAAGTTAATGTCTATCAGTTGTACATTTTTTGCCTCTTGAAAACTCTGTGCAGCACATCAGTTTCATGCTCTGTATTGCAACTATCTGTTAAAATGCATTGTCTCTATTAAATAAATTAATTCAGATTAAAACATTTAGCTGACCTGTTAGCCTCGAGCTGAATAGGCTGTCGGTGAAACATTCCGAAAGTGTTCACAAAAGAATTGAGTTTTCGGATGTATTCTGGTGAATGGAGGGTGGTGTATGTGTGTACTGTGTGTGGCACTTCTGAGCTACCATGCAGAGGAAGACAAGACAGCGAGTAACATTACTGGGTGTAATTACTTCAAGCTCCATTAGGAACACAATAACATCTGTGCTTAGCAGAAAACAAAGTCCAGCGTGCTCCCAGATGTGTTTGTACGTGTTCTACTGGGTTTTGTGTGTGTGTTCTTTGCACAAACAGAGTCTGCCTAATTAAGTGAATAACAAGTAATGATTAGATCGCTCCAGCAAAAGATTCCCTATTTGCTCACAAAGCCCCATCTGAGGTAATGACTTGTCACTACAAACACTCGCTTGGCAGTGGCCAAAAAGTGTCACTTTGGATTCAGCGAGTCCAGCGTGAACTGCACTGGTTAAAGCTACAAATGATCTTCTTCTAGCTTTCAGACAGGGGACTTCTCTCTATTCTCGTCCTGTTAGAGCTTAGTGGTGCATTTGACAAGATCACATCCTCTGACAGAGACGGCTTTAAGTTGGTTTCAATCCTATTTTTATTTTTTATTTAATGCTTAAACTGTAAGGCCACATTGTTTAAGCTTAAATAAAGATTAAGCCTAGACAGCCAAATAGTGTCACAATATTAGCTTTACATAAATTAATAATGTAAAACAATAAATAAAAAGAGAGAGCTGTGACTGTTCTTTGCAGCAAAATCTCTGGAGGTTGCCACATGTCATGGTAACTGCATCTGCTTTTATACAGCTGAAACCTTTGAAAACTTGACAAGATCCTATTGCAAATCATAACACGAGAAAATAATTTTCACATTTAATCCAAATATTAGATGGGCTTATGATAGTATGGATTTGAGAGCTCTCTTCAGGATGTCAGTATTATATCAAAACAGAGATTGCAGTTTATCACATTAACCGAGGCAGTTGTTGTTGATGAAATAACGTAGAAGATGTTTCACAATGGGGATAAACTTCCTGAGGTAATAATCACTAATCACCAGACTTCCCCTGGTAATACTTCTGCTGTCCTGGGAGGGCATTAGTCTGGTTTCAGTCTGCTCTTCTCCACAGCATATCCCTGATGCAGCGATTATGATCGCCTCTCTAGACCAGGGTGGAGGTTATTTATAATACGTGGGAAGACACAAGGGCTAAAGCATTTGAACTAAAGTGAACCATGGTGGGGGGAAATGTGCCAAGGCAGCGAAAGGATGTGCTAGCACAGCAAGTCTCAAGCTCTGCCCTCTAGTCTGTTGTTTACACACACTTTTCATTTATGTGTGCTCGGACCCATCTACCACTTGTGTTGAAAACTGAATTCTGCAGCAAAGTGACAGGAGGCTTTTTAGGATGGACTCCATTGTTTTTAAAAGTCCCTTCTTCATTTGAAGATGATGTTTTTCATATCCCAAAGCAAACTTCTAATTCACTCTGAGATATTCTGTGGGCTCCAAAACCACTGAGCTCCCAGGCGACATTGCTTGGTAACCTTCTCCACAGCAGGTATTCCTACTTGAGGAGTAAAGTCAATAATTCACTGTACCCACTTTGTCTGGTACAGTACGTCTGCCACCACTAGCCATTATCTCCAAAAAACTGCTGGCTCTCAGAGGAATCCTTGTCCTTTTTTTTTGACTGGTGCGACACATACTTCAAAATGTTAGTGCCAATGATGATGTTATCCTTTTGGCCAGCATCTAGCAGGACTGGGAGTATGCACTTAACGCCATATGTCAGTTCCATCACCATCATGCACTTTGGGCTCACCCGTTACCCTCCTCAGCCAACAACTATGGGCCTTATTCACCAACCACTCTTAAGAACACCAGTCCATAGTTTGGTTGTAGCCATTTGCATTTTCCATATCCACTGAGTCTCCACAGCTTCCACAAGCCACATCCCTGTGATCTGAGCCAACAAGGGAGGCTGGAATTTCATCAACATCCGAGGTAAAAAAAAAGTCAAAAGGTAAAGACAGCTCCGGTGCAAAACTATCAATCTGCCAGTTTGGGCATCCTTTATCCTCTACGCATTGATCCCAGATCTCGCTGATACAACATCATGAGGGTTTGAGTCCCATTTGTTAACGAGCTTCATTTTGCCTCTTTCCCCACAGTTGGCCAATAAAAACTCGCCATTGGAAAGCCCTTGACTTTGCAGTTGTAGAGTCTGGTTGGACATGCTTGCTCATCGAGGATGTGTTTCAGAGAAATCCATGAAACTTCACACAAGTACTGCTTCAACACAGAGACAAACTCATTATGGTCCAATCGCTATGTCATCCTGAAGCACATCCTGGAACATGATGTCAATAGGGAGACGTGAAACCGGCCCAAACATCAGGTAATGTGATGGTGTTGGAACTGACATATGGCGTTAAGTGCATACTCCCAGTCCTGCTAGATGCTGGCCAAAAGGATAACATCATCATTGGCGCTAACATTTTGAAGTATGTGTTGCACCAGTCAAAAAAAAGGACAAGGATTCCTCTGAGAGCCAGCAGTTTTTTGGAGATAATGGCTAGTGGTGGCAGACATACTGTACCAGACAAAGTGGGTACAGTGAATTATTAGTGTGAATGCTGAAAGCATTCACACTAATAATAAAATTTTTTGCAGTAGAATAACAATAGTGTGAATGCTGAACTGTACCCACTTTGTCTGGTACAGTATGTCTGCCACCACTAGCCATTATCTCCAAAAAACTGCTGGCTCTCAGAGGAATCCTTGTCCTTTTTTTTGACTGGTGCAACACATACTTCAAAATGTTAGTGCCAATGATGATGGTGAGGTTATTTTTAAAGTTATTTAAGTTTTTGTCCAAAATTTGGCCCCATTGAAATGAATGGGGAAATTTTCAACTTTTTCACGTTTTTACACTTTTTTCTCAGCCTCATAACTTTGGCTGTGTTCTGCCTAGAGACTCCATTTTTGCTTTAAAATGTTCAAACACTTGTCCTCTATTCATATTACTTGTCTTGCTACCTTTTATACTTTTCAAACTGTACCTCCAACTGTTGGGTGAAGTTTTGAACTTTTCTCACATTTTAGAGTGAGTGACATCATCTTTAGAGTGCGACAGAGGGAGTGAAATAGTTTCAAAATCTCCCGAACAAATTGCTCTCCTGGCCACAATCTTTACCCCACACACGTAAATTTATGTAGGAAAACTTGTCCTCTCTGACATATTGAGTTTTCAGGACAATTGGAGAAAAGCTTTTTCCACCGTGAGCTTCAAAGCGGCAGGCGATCCCGAGAAATCTCCACCTGGGCTAATGTTAAACTTAGGCCTGACTTCACTGACCACACCTCTTGGGACTAACTTTTTAAATCGCTGTGGTTTCCACATTTCTTGGACCCCAGACATGAAAATCACATCAACGCGTTCGGCCATTTGTCCTCTTACTCCTAATCTTCTACTTTTTCTTCATCTTCTGCTGATTCTTCTTCATTCAGCGGTGTTTTGCAAAACATTTCAGCCGTCAGCATTCACACGCATTTTCCGCAGGTAAATGCAATTTCTAGTAATAATTAGGCTTCTTAATCATTACTCTTATGATTGCACGTTGTGTAAATAAAAATATTGTTGAATAATTTCAAGCCTGGTAAGTATTAATAACATTATAATAATAACCGGATTTATAAAGCACCAAAACCAAAGTTACAAGGTTCCACACAGGCAGACATTTAAATACAAGGAGTAAAAACAATCCAAGCAAACCAAGACACTAAAATAATAAAGTAAATAAAATTAGACAGAACTCCAGTCATGAGACAACCCTCCTAGAGAAAGGAAAGTTTTCAGTTATGGTTTTCAGAGAGGACTCAGACTTTGCTCATGTGAGATTGTGGTGATTGGACATTTCTGTGGATTTTTCGTTGGGTGCATCCGAATTGTCCCTCCTATCTCCTTTCACTATCCACTTTACTTTAACCCCGGAAGCAGTTAAGTGGCGGCCATGATAAGAGCCGTTTGAATTCTCTAAAAGTTAAGGAAAGGTGGGTCAATGCTTCCTTTATAACCTCCTTTAGCATAGGATACACTGGACCATCCTTTACACCCGCCCTAGATAAACGAAAGTTTTCATTTATGGTTTTCAAAGAGGACTCAGACTTTGCTCATGTGAGATTGTGGCGATTGGACATTTCTATGGATTTTTCCTTGTTTGGTGCTTGTGTTTTTGTTCTTTCAGAGGCTGGGTGTGTCTTATTGGCTGCTGGATCTCTCCGATCACTCACCTGTTCGTCATCTGTAATCACCGGCTGCAGCATTTATACCCTGGTTCAACTCTCCCAAGCTGCCAGATTATTTCCGCCTACACCGTGGTAGATCGGCTTCTCAGTATCAGTACACTTTTTGTGCTTTGGCTACCTGTCACTAATTATTCCCTTGTCTTCTTTTTTCCCCTGTGCCTCCAACCACCGAGCTCCAGCGCCTCACCACCCAGCCACTCATTCAAGCCTCACCAGCCTTCACCATCCTCACTTCAATAAATACCCCTTTACCCACCACCCTGTTTTCTGGTCTTGCTTTTGGGTCCACTTAAAAACCTTTAAGAACCTAACAGAGATCCTCTGACAGGGGATTCCAAAGCTCAGGACCCTGAACAGCAAAAGCCTGAAACCAAAGTTTTAGTCAAAGCTGAGATTTAGGGACTGTAATAAAGTTCCTGCCAGAGGATCTCAAACGGCAAGTTCACGTTCAAGTAAAAAAAAAAAATTGGAAGTGTGTTTTTACCAAGCTACAACCTCCAAGTCTGAGAAATGAAGCCAGCATGGAAATACCAAAAACTGCAGTCTCTCAAGTGGGCACGTGTTTCAGCGGCTACTTAGCTGGCAGAATTTTAGCTAACGGGTTAAATGCTAATGTTAGCTGTCATCAGCAAATGGTTTATCACAAAATTGTCATACAGCAAACAGCATTAATCTGTAACAATGTTGATAGATCTTTGCCCTTTGGTGTAATGGTTGCTGTGGTTACGTGGTCTTCCAAACACTCATATTTGTATTCATTCAATTTCTGCTGTCTCTTTCATCTGTAGATTCCAGAATTTTGCATTAAGTTCTGTGGCTTTCATGTACATTGTGACATCAACAGAATGTACCAAACTGAAGGACATTAGGCTTCAGATTCACTGAGACCCTGAGAAGTGATCACTCTAGGTGTTTAACTGCTTTGTGAAACTTAGAAAAACTTTAGCTAAAGTCATGTGGTCAACCATGTTCAGGCGAGTTAAGAAGACGACGATGCCCAATGATGAAGACAATGTAAGTACAACAAGCTGTTTCTCCAAACTTTCAAAATATTAAGGGATGTGTACAAAGAGTTTCTGATTGCAAACTTTGCTAATAGTTCATAAAAAAATATGTGTCAAGTGATATAACTGGATGAAATATGTTGGTCTTTTAGTAGTACAAAATAGCCTTATTTACATTTGCTCATTGAGATGAATTCTTAAACTGTCACTTTCAGACATCTTGCTCTGCTGCGTTCAGTTTCTCTACTTGAACTGTTATTTTGCCCAACATGGTTCATGAATTTAGAAGTCTTCATATCATCAGCTAATATTTGAACTTATTGGTTATGTCATGTAAGCTACCGGTAAATGTTTTCTGAGAACTGAAGATGCAAGTCATTGTTTTGTACTTTGTGTATTTATTACTCCACTAAAAGAAAGTAGTCAATCTCAACTGACCTCAGTTTATTTATTATTTTTATTTCAGAGTGATGAGATCCACAAGAGACCAACTCGTTCTGGTGTGTACACCAGTCAGTCCAGGATCGTGGAAATACAACAGGCTCAGATGGAGGCTCGGCTTCATCAATTAGAGACTCAATATGCTGCAGACAGAGCTCGGGCTTTCGCTGTTTTAGAAAGACTTGGACTGCAGGGAGACTTCCCTTCACCTCAGCCCCCAAGTGTTGAAAGACAGAGGCCTGGAGTCAGGCCTGATGCATTTGATAAGGAGGAAGAGGACTTGTATCTTGAAAGGGGCTCGAACTGCAGCCCGTCAGTATCAATCTGCTCTGACGACACCCACAGATCAGTGGACTGCTGTACTCCCTCTGAGCTATTGGAAATCCAACACATCACAAGTCCACTTGATCAGTCGGAGTGGGATCAACCAGCTCAGGTGTTTCCTCCTCTCAGACCCTTTCCTCCTCCTCCTCGTCCTCCAGCAAATCTTCAACCAATGAGAAGAGTATCTCGCGTCCCTGTGATGTACATGAAGTACAGCAAAACAGGTAAGTTCTTGTAGACAAAATGAGTTGTCCTTTTAAGAAGTCAAATGTTTTACCTTTAAGATTTTACATTTTGATATATTGTACATAACTCCTAACTCAGAATCCAGATTTGTTGATTGATGAAGATGATAGAAAAATTAGAAAATGTGATTGATAAATATTCACATCTTATCCTGAACAGAAAAAGAAGTCGGCGGTGGATACAAACTCCAGACAGCTAAAGGGCAGGTTGAGGAACTCCAGAAAGGACTGGGGCTCCTGATGCAAAACATTTTCGTCAGTTTACCTCAACCAAATCCACAACAAAAGCCACCTGTCTGTCCAGCTCTAAAACCTACACCACCAGAGATCAAGAACAGAGTGGAGATCTTCCAACCAGCACCCCCTCCAAAACCTGCTCCGCCCAAGAAGACGGACACTAAGGAAGACTTCAAACCAGCTCCTCCGCAAAAAAAGGCTCAAACCAACAATACAGGAACTGATTTTGGAACCCCAAATCGCCCTCGGAGGACTGCCAGTAGAGGGAAGAAAACAGGAGGCACCAGCACACGGAAGATAATGGATTGCAACAACCTTGAAGAGCTGAGCCCCCTTAGTGATCCTTCAGAGAGTCTTTCTCTCTGCCTCCAAATGATCAGCGATGAAGACTGGTAAGACTTAGACGCCATATAGAATAAGAGAATAATAATAAGATTATTTACCTGCAGTGCCAACTACTTCTTAGCTTTGTAGTCAGATCTAATATGAGCTGAAATCTTCTTTTGGATTTGTTGGGTTAGTTATTGTCGTTCCGGGATGTGCCCGAAGATTTATGTTCTCTAAAAAAATTCTACTTTGAACAGCTCAGCATGCAGTCAGCTCTAATATCTTATCATGTAAATAACTGGCACTTAGTTGTGTTTAATATACATCAGGTTTCATGTGGCAACATTTGCAGATGCAGTTTTGGCTGAAAGTGATTAAAACCTACAGTGAAAGTAACCACTGTGTTTCTTTATCACAGGGAGAAGAAGACAGCCGGGTTAAAGATCGTCCAAGCTCTGGCGCAGCACCACCAAGAAGTTGTGGAAACCAAACTATGTGAATTGTGTTACGCAGTGACAGGAGAGGTACGGAAGTCGTTCTATCACTTTGTTTACATGTGTCAATTAATAATCATATTCCAATGTGTCTGGGAGAAGTACGACCACTGACTGGTGATGTTTGTTCTTGTTTTTTTTTAGGTTCCCAATCTGCGCTCGTCTGTGGCCAGTGTAGCGTTGGAAACCATGGTGTATCTTTATGTGTATATGAAGACAGACATGGATGTTCAAGTGGAGATGACAGGCCAAGCTCTGCTGCTGAAGATCGCACAGGCCAGTGTAAACACCTTCCTTCAGCAGCAGACCAACATAGCCCTGGAGGCGCTGGTGCAGAACTGCAGCCCAGGTCCAGTGCTGGCCGTTCTGCTAAATACAGGGCTGAGGTAAGTCCACGTTGATGATCAGATACTATGTATGAATATGTGTAGAAGTAGCATTTGTAAAGAAAATTGTTAAATCAAAATGACCAAATACCTGTCTTGTTTTTTCAGCCACCTGTGCCCTGCAGTGAGAACCAGCTCAGCTCAGCAGCTCCACCAGCTGGCTGACAGACTGGGAGCGGAGCGCATCTTGACCGCAGGAAGAACCTTCACCCATCGCTATGTGGTCGCTGTCAACAAGATGGCGGTGGACTCTTCGGCCAAAGTCAGGTGAGAAATGATGCTGTCCATTTAGTTCGAAAGGTTCAGAGCTGTGTGATCCAATGGCTTCTGGTTCTTTCTCCTTTAAAAAGTATCTCTGTTCAATCTTCTGCTAAGTTAATAAAGTACTAAATAAGAGGCGTATGTCTTTGCAGGCCCCACGGACTGGCCATTCTGCAGGAATTCGCTCTTCAGGACGGTTTCATGACTCTGTGGGGCAGCATTGTCGAGCAAAAGGATCGAATCTACCTGGAGAAGAGCCTGAAGAAGATGAGGAGGTCGTAGGCGACAACAAGAAGGAGAAGGAGATATCTCCCAGTTAAGTATAGCAAGCAGGGCAGCACGGGGGTGATCTGTGGTTAAGACTTTCCCACTCACAGAAAGAAGGAGCAGCTTTTCAAGCAGCATCTCAGCTGCTTGAAAATCTGCTATACTGACTGTGAGGACTTTTCTCCCCGTGACTGCGTGGGTTTCCTCCGGGGTGCTCCGGTTTCCTCCCACAATCATCATAGCTCAGGTGAATTGGAGATTCTAAATTGGCCAAAAAAAATTCAATTTGACTTCATGATATATTCATTTAATTTAATCTTGATTCTGGTTGCATCATTTTGCTCTAACCTATTAAAAACAAAAATCCATCTTAACAGTATCAGTGTATGAGTCTTTGTGTTCTTGGAAGGATGTTCTGTTTTTCTGTTTTTTTCTGTAAGGTCACTCCAGCATATAGGTGGGACAATAAACATTACTGATTAGATTTTATAACATTTTCTAAATTTACTAATAAACAAATGATTACTTATTTTATTATTCAATAATGAAGTTTAAAACTAAACTGTTTTTTGTAGGAAGCAAAAATTTAGGAGTGAAACCCAGTGAGGAAACCTCCTTTGATGTGACATCTGATCAAATTACCAACATTATTGTGATATTAATAATTAGGCTTCTTAATCATTACTCTTATGATTGCACGTTGTGTAAATAAAAATATTGTTGAATAATGTCAAGCCTGGTAAGTATTAATAACATTATAATAATAACCGGATTTATAAAGCACCAAAACCAAAGTTACAAGGTTCCACACAGGCAGACATTTAAATACAAGGAGTAAAAACAATCCAAGCAAACCAAGACACTAAAATAATAAATTAAATAAAATTAGACAGAACTCCAGTCATGAGACAACCCTCCTAGAGAAAGGAAAGTTTTCAGTTATGGTTTTCAGAGAGGACTCAGACTTTGCTCATGTGAGATTGTGGTGATTGGACATTTCTGTGGATTTTTCGTTGGGTGCATCCGAATTGTCCCTCCTATCTCCTTTCACTATCCACTTTACCTTAACCCCGGAAGCAGTTAAGTGGCGGCCATGATAAGAGCCGTTCGAATTCTCTAAAAGTTAAGGAAAGGTGGGTCAATGCTTCCTTTATAACCTCCTTTAGCATAGGATACACTGGACCATCCTTTACACCCGCCCTAGATAAACGAAAGTTTTCAGTTATGGTTTTCAAAGAGGACTCAGACTTTGCTCATGTGAGATTGTGGTGATTGGACATTTCTATGGATTTTTCCTTGTTTGGTGCTTGTGTTTTTGTTCTTTCAGAGGCTGGGTGTGGCTTATTGGCTGCTTGATCTCTCCGATCACTCACCTGTTCGTCATCTGTAATCACCGGCTGCAGCATTTATACCCTGGTTCAACTCTCCCAAGCTGCCAGATTATTTCCGCCTACACCGTGGTAGATCGGCTTCTCAGTATCAGTACACTTTTTGTGCTTTGGCTACCTGTCACTAATTATTCCCTTGTCTTCTTTTTTCCCCTGTGCCTCCAACCACCGAGCTCCAGCGCCTCACCACCCAGCCACTCATTCAAGCCTCACCAGCCTTCACCATCCTCACTTCAATAAATACCCCTTTACCCACCACCCTGTTTTCTGGTCTTGCTTTTGGGTCCACTTAAAAACCTTTAAGAACATAACAGAGATCCTCTGACAGGGGATTCCAAAGCTCAGGACCCTGAACAGCAAAAGCCTGAAACCAAAGTTTTAGTCAAAGCTGAGATTTAGGGACTGTAATAAAGTTCCTGCCAGAGGATCTCAAACGGCAAGTTCACGTTCAAGTAAAAAAAAATAATTGGAAGTGTGTTTTTACCAAGCTGCAACCTCCAAGTCTGAGAAATGAAGCCAGCATGGAAATACCAAAAACTGCAGTCTCTCAAGTGGGCACGTGTTTCAGCGGCTACTTAGCTGGCAGAATTTTAGCTAACGGGTTAAATGCTAATGTTAGCTGTCATCAGCAAATGGTTTATCACAAAATTGTCATACAGCAAACAGCATTAATCTGTAACAATGTTGATAGATCTTTGCCCTTTGGTGAAATGGTTGCTGTGGTTACGTGGTCTTCCAAACACTCATATTTGTGTTCATTCAATTTCTGCTGTCTCTTTCATCTGTAGATTCCAGAATTTTGCATTAAGTTCTGTGGCTTTCATGTACATTGTGACATCAACAGAATGTACCAAACTGAAGGACATTAGGCTTCAGATTCACTGAGACCCTGAGAAGTGATCACTCTAGGTGTTTAACTGCTTTGTGAAACTTAGAAAAACTTTAGCTAAAGTCATGTGGTCAACCATGTTCAGGCGAGTTAAGAAGACGACGATGCCCAATGATGAAGACAATGTAAGTACAACAAGCTGTTTCTCCAAACTTTCAAAATATTAAGGGATGTGTACAAAGAGTTTCTGATTGCAAACTTTGCTAATAGTTCATAAAAAAATATGTGTCAAGTGATATAACTGGATGAAATATGTTGGTCTTTTAGTAGTACAAAATAGCCTTATTTACATTTGCTCATTGAGATGAATTCTTAAACTGTCACTTTCAGACATCTTGCTCTGCTGCGTTCAGTTTCTCTACTTGAACTGTTATTTTGCCCAACATGGTTCATGAATTTAGAAGTCTTCATATCATCAGCTAATATTTGAACTTATTGGTTATGTCATGTAAGCTACCGGTAAATGTTTTCTGAGAACTGAAGATGCAAGTCATTGTTTTGTACTTTGTGTATTTATTACTCCACTAAAAGAAAGTAGTCAATCTCAACTGACCTCAGTTTATTTATTATTTTTATTTCAGAGTGATGAGATCCACAAGAGACCAACTCGTTCTGGTGTGTACACCAGTCAGTCCAGGATCGTGGAAATACAACAGGCTCAGATGGAGGCTCGGCTTCATCAATTAGAGACTCAATATGCTGCAGACAGAGCTCGGGCTTTCGCTGTTTTAGAAAGACTTGGACTGCAGGGAGACTTCCCTTCACCTCAGCCCCCAAGTGTTGAAAGACAGAGGCCTGGAGTCAGGCCTGATGCATTTGATAAGGAGGAAGAGGACTTGTATCTTGAAAGGGGCTCGAACTGCAGCCCGTCAGTATCAATCTGCTCTGACGACACCCACAGATCAGTGGACTGCTGTACTCCCTCTGAGCTATTGGAAATCCAACACATCACAAGTCCACTTGATCAGTCGCAGTGGGATCAACCAGCTCAGGTGTTTCCTCCTCTCAGACCCTTTCCTCCTCCTCCTCGTCCTCCAGCAAATCTTCAACCAATGAGAAGAGTATCTCGCGTCCCTGTGATGTACATGAAGTACAGCAAAACAGGTAAGTTCTTGTAGACAAAATGAGTTGTCCTTTTAAGAAGTCAAATGTTTTACCTTTAAGATTTTACATTTTGATATATTGTACATAACTCCTAACTCAGAATCCAGATTTGTTGATTGATAAAGATGATAGAAAAGTTATAAAATGTGATTGATAAATATTCACATCTTATCCTGAACAGAAAAAGAAGTCGCCGGTGGATACAAACTCCAGACAGCTAAAGGGCAGGTTGAGGAACTCCAGAAAGGACTGGGGCTCCTGATGCAAAACATTTTCGTCAGTTTACCTCAACCAAATCCACAACAAAAGCCACCTGTCTGTCCAGCTCTAAAACCTACACCACCAGAGATCAAGAACAGAGTGGAGATCTTCCAACCAGCACCCCCTCCAAAACCTGCTCCGCCCAAGAAGACGGACACTAAGGAAGACTTCAAACCAGCTCCGCCGCAAAAAAAGGCTCAAACCAACAATACAGGAACTGATTTTGGAACCCCAAATCGCCCTCGGAGGACTGCCAGTAGAGGGAAGAAAACAGGAGGCACCAGCACACGGAAGATAATGGATTGCAACAACCTTGAAGAGCTGAGCCCCCTTAGTGATCCTTCAGAGAGTCTTTCTCTCTGCCTCCAAATGATCAGCGATGAAGACTGGTAAGACTTAGACGCCATATAGAATAAGAGAATAATAATAAGATTATTTACCTGCAGTGCCAACTACTTCTTAGCTTTGTAGTCAGATCTAATATGAGCTGAAATCTTCTTTTGGATTTGTTGGGTTAGTTATTGTCGTTCCGGGATGTGCCCGAAGATTTATGTTCTCTAAAAAAATTCTACTTTGAACAGCTCAGCATGCAGTCAGCTCTAATATCTTATCATGTAAATAACTGGCACTTAGTTGTGTTTAATATACATCAGGTTTCATGTGGCAACATTTGCAGATGCAGTTTTGGCTGAAAGTGATTAAAACCTACAGTGAAAGTAACCACTGTGTTTCTTTATCACAGGGAGAAGAAGACAGCCGGGTTAAAGATCGTCCAAGCTCTGGCGCAGCACCACCAAGAAGTTGTGGAAACCAAACTATGTGAATTGTGTTACGCAGTGACAGGAGAGGTACGGAAGTCGTTCTATCACTTTGTTTACATGTGTCAATTAATAATCATATTCCAATGTGTCTGGGAGAAGTACGACCACTGACTGGTGATGTTTGTTCTTGTTTTTTTTTAGGTTCCCAATCTGCGCTCGTCTGTGGCCAGTGTAGCGTTGGAAACCATGGTGTATCTTTATGTGTATATGAAGACAGACATGGATGTTCAAGTGGAGATGACAGGCCAAGCTCTGCTGCTGAAGATCGCACAGGCCAGTGTAAACACCTTCCTTCAGCAGCAGACCAACATAGCCCTGGAGGCGCTGGTGCAGAACTGCAGCCCAGGTCCAGTGCTGGCCGTTCTGCTAAATACAGGGCTGAGGTAAGTCCACGTTGATGATCAGATACTATGTATGAATATGTGTAGAAGTAGCATTTGTAAAGAAAATTGTTAAATCAAAATGACCAAATACCTGTCTTGTTTTTTCAGCCACCTGTGCCCTGCAGTGAGAACCAGCTCAGCTCAGCAGCTCCACCAGCTGGCTGACAGACTGGGAGCGGAGCGCATCTTGACCGCAGGAAGAACCTTCACCCATCGCTATGTGGTCGCTGTCAACAAGATGGCGGTGGACTCTTCGGCCAAAGTCAGGTGAGAAATGATGCTGTCCATTTAGTTCGAAAGGTTCAGAGCTGTGTGATCCAATGGCTTCTGGTTCTTTCTCCTTTAAAAAGTATCTCTGTTCAATCTTCTGCTAAGTTAATAAAGTACTAAATAAGAGGCGTATGTCTTTGCAGGCCCCACGGACTGGCCATTCTGCAGGAATTCGCTCTTCAGGACGGTTTCATGACTCTGTGGGGCAGCATTGTCGAGCAAAAGGATCGAATCTACCTGGAGAAGAGCCTGAAGAAGATGAGGAGGTCGTAGGCGACAACAAGAAGGAGAAGGAGATATCTCCCAGTTAAGTATAGCAAGCAGGGCAGCACGGGGGTGATCTGTGGTTAAGACTTTCCCACTCACAGAAAGAAGGAGCAGCTTTTCAAGCAGCATCTCAGCTGCTTGAAAATCTGCTATACTGACTGTGAGGACTTTTCTCCCCGTGACTGCGTGGGTTTCCTCCGGGGTGCTCCGGTTTCCTCCCACAATCATCATAGCTCAGGTGAATTGGAGATTCTAAATTGGCCAAAAAAAATTCAATTTGACTTCATGATATATTCATTTAATTTAATCTTGATTCTGGTTGCATCATTTTGCTCTAACCTATTAAAAACAAAAATCCATCTTAACAGTATCAGTGTATGAGTCTTTGTGTTCTTGGAAGGATGTTCTGTTTTTCTGTTTTTTTCTGTAAGGTCACTCCAGCATATAGGTGGGACAATAAACATTACTGATTAGATTTTATAACATTTTCTAAATTTACTAATAAACAAATGATTACTTATTTTATTATTCAATAATGAAGTTTAAAACTAAACTGTTTTTTGTAGGAAGCAAAAATTTAGGAGTGAAACCCAGTGAGGAAACCTCCTTTGATGTGACATCTGATCAAATTACCAACATTATTGTGATATTAATAATTAGGCTTCTTAATCATTACTCTTATGATTGCACATTGTGTAAATAAAAATATTGTTGAATAATGTCAAGCCTGGTAAGTATTAATAACATTATAATAATAACCGGATTTATAAAGCACCAAAACCAAAGTTACAAGGTTCCACACAGGCAGACATTTAAATACAAGGAGTAAAAACAATCCAAGCAAACCAAGACACTAAAATAATAAAGTAAATAAAATTAGACAGAACTCCAGTCATGAGACAACCCTCCTAGAGAAAGGAAAGTTTTCAGTTATGGTTTTCAGAGAGGACTCAGACTTTGCTCATGTGAGATTGTGGTGATTGGACATTTCTGTGGATTTTTCGTTGGGTGCATCCGAATTGTCCCTCCTATCTCCTTTCACTATCCACTTTACCTTAACCCCGGAAGCAGTTAAGTGGCGGCCATGATAAGAGCCGTTCGAATTCTCTAAAAGTTAAGGAAAGGTGGGTCAATGCTTCCTTTATAACCTCCTTTAGCATAGGATACACTGGACCATCCTTTACACCCGCCCTAGATAAACGAAAGTTTTCAGTTATGGTTTTCAAAGAGGACTCAGACTTTGCTCATGTGAGATTGTGGCGATTGGACATTTCTATGGATTTTTCCTTGTTTGGTGCTTGTGTTTTTGTTCTTTCAGAGGCTGGGTGTGGCTTATTGGCTGCTTGATCTCTCCGATCACTCACCTGTTCGTCATCTGTAATCACCGGCTGCAGCATTCATACCCTGGTTCAACTCTCCCAAGCTGCCAGATTATTTCCGCCTACACCGTGGTAGATCGGCTTCTCAGTATCAGTACACTTTTTGTGCTTTGGCTACCTGTCACTAATTATTCCCTTGTCTTCTTTTTTCCCCTGTGCCTCCAACCACCGAGCTCCAGCGCCTCACCACCCAGCCACTCATTCAAGCCTCACCAGCCTTCACCATCCTCACTTCAATAAATACCCCTTTACCCACCACCCTGTTTTCTGGTCTTGCTTTTGGGTCCACTTAAAAACCTTTAAGAACATAACAGAGATCCTCTGACAGGGGATTCCAAAGCTCAGGACCCTGAACAGCAAAAGCCTGAAACCAAAGTTTTAGTCAAAGCTGAGATTTAGGGACTGTAATAAAGTTCCTGCCAGAGGATCTCAAACGGCAAGTTCACGTTCAAGTAAAAAAAAATAATTGGAAGTGTGTTTTTACCAAGCTGCAACCTCCAAGTCTGAGAAATGAAGCCAGCATAGAAATACCAAAAACTGCAGTCTCTCAAGTGGGCACGTGTTTCAGCGGCTACTTAGCTGGCAGTATTTTAGCTAACGGGTTAAATGCTAATGTTAGCTGTCATCAGCAAATGGTTTATCACAAAATTGTCATACAGCAAACAGCATTAATCTGTAACAGAGCAATGTTGATAGATCTTTGCTCTTTGGTGAAATGGTTGCTGTGGTTATGTGGTCTTCCAAACACTCATATTTGTAGTCATTAAATTTCTGCTGTCTCTTTCGCATTGTTGAGCCATACCTTGTCCTTAAAGTTGCACATAATTCACTTGATTATCTACCGAGATTTTGTTGGATTTGGGTCATTTTAGATAGAGATTAAATAAAGATATCTGCTCCCGCGTCTTTCTTTCAACATTCACAAAAACCAAAAACTACCAGGGTCAAAAATATTAACCCCCTTAAGAACTGACCTTTTTATTGAGCCATAGCACAAACCACTGTTGTGCAATGATGTGCTTTAACTTTGTAATGCTCAAAGCTTGTAAAATCAAGTTAAAATTGAGGGTTATCTCCCAATTTACACACAGTATGAAAACGTCAGTAAGGGTTTGAGCTGTCACTTGAGAAAGCATCATGCCAAAAACAACAGATATCAGTTTAGACTTGAGAAAAATAATTGTTGATGCTCACAAAGCAGGAGAAGGATATACAAAGTTATTACCGCGTTTCCAAGTGTCAAGAACTGGAGTGAGAAGTATCATCAAGAAATTCAAAGAGAGCCACACAGTACAGAACAAGCCTGGCAGAGGTAGGAAGCGAAAGATTTCAGAGACTCTGGAAAGAAAACTAGTGAGAGATGTGTCTAAAGACCCCAGAACGACTGCCAAGACACTAGTGAATGACTTAGCCAAGTCGGGAATTGTAGTCTCAAAGAAGACAGTCACAAGAGCTCTGCACAGGAATGGACTGCGAGGTTGCAGACCAAGAAAAACTCCACTTCTGCAGAAGAGACACCTTCAAGCCAGACTGAAGTATGCTAAGGACAACCTGAAGAAAAATTATGCATACTGGAAGCATGTCCTTTGGTCAGATGAGACAAAATTAGAGCTCTTTGGCCATAGAGACATTGCTTATGTTTGGAGAAAGAAGGGAGAGGCGTATAACCCAAAGAACACCGTCCCCACAGTGAAACACGGTGGTGGGAGTATTATGCTGTGGGGATGTTTCAGTGCGTCTGGAACTGGGAATCTCGTCTAAGTGGAAGGAATCATGAAGAAAGAAGGATATGTGAAGATTTTGAAAGAAAACCTCAAGCAGTCAGCAGCAAAACTGGGTCTGGGTCGTCGCTTTGTCTTCCAACACGACAACAACCCAAAGTATACGTCGCTCCTGGTGAAGAACTACCTCCAGAAGACCAAAGTGAACATTATTGACTGGCCTGCACAAAGCCCTGACTTGAATCCCATTGAAAATCTGTGGGGTGAACTGAAGACCAAGGTCCATGCCAGAAGGCCATCAAATCTGGAGGAGCTTGAGAGATTTGTTAAAGAAGAATGGGCTGGGATTCCTGGGATACACAATTGACTATTAGCATCAGGGGGGCTAATAATTTTGACCCTGGTAGTTTTTGGTTTTTGTGAAATAATTTAGTTTCTGTGTGCAAAGTAAAATAATGTAAGCATCCAAAATAAAACTTGGATGTTTGAAAAACCTGTGTTAAAATTCTTTGCTCTGTTTAATAGCACTTGGGAAATACTTAAAAAAAAATGAAATTTCCATAGGGGGGCTAATAATTTCGTCCTCATCTGTATCCAGTGTAAAGGATAGAAGGATGACTGGTGAGCATGTGAAACTGAGGGAACAGCTAATGTTAGCCTTCAACCACTTACTTGCTAAAATTGAATCAGCAAGAAATTCACGCCTTTTTTTGTTTAGTAGTTACATTCTAAAATATTAATATTAGAAATGTTGCTGCTTACTCAGTAATGTAGGCTAATTATGGTATTAGTAATGGTTTAAATTCTTATTTAATGAAAAAATACAACATTTTTGATAACACTTAAAGTAAATGTTAGCATTTTACATTAAACTAGCTTGGTCAGGTTAGCAAGGGCTCTACAGAAACAAGGAATCAACTACATGTTTCAGCAGCAACTTAGCTGGCAGTATATTAGCTAACGGGTTAAATGCTAATGTTAGCTGTCATCAGCAGATGGTTTATCACAAAATTGTCATACAGCAAACAGCATTAATCTGTAACAATGTTGATAGATCTTTGCCCTTTGGTGAAATGGTTGCTGTGGTTACGTGGTCTTCCAAACACTCATATTTGTATTCATTCAATTTCTGCTGTCTCTTTCATCTGTAGATTCCAGAATTTTGCATTAAGTTCTGTGGCTTTCATGTACATTGTGACATCAACAGAATGTACCAAACTGAAGGACATTAGGCTTCAGATTCACTGAGACCCTGAGAAGTGATCACTCTAGGTGTTTAACTGCTTTGTGAAACTTAGAAAAACTTTAGCTAAAGTCATGTTGTCAACCATGTTCAGGCGAGTTAAGAAGACGACGATGCCCAATGATGAAGACAATGTAAGTACAACAAGCTGTTTCTCCAAACTTTCAAAATATTAAGGGATGTGTACAAAGAGTTTCTGATTGCAAACTTTGCTAATAGTTCATAAAAATATGTGTCAAGTGATATAACTGGATGAAATATGTTGGTCTTTTAGTAGTACAAAATAGCCTTATTTACATTTGCTCATCGAGATGAATTCTTAAACTGTCACTTTCAGACATCTTGCTCTGCTGCGTTCAGTTTCTCTACTTGAACTGTTATTTTGCCCAACATGGTTCATGAATTTAGAAGTCTTCATATCATCAGCTAATATTTGAACTTATTGGTTATGTCATGTAAGCTACCGGTAAATGTTTTCTGAGAACTGAAGATGCAAGTCATTGTTTTGTACTTTGTGTATTTATTACTCCACTAAAAGAAAGTAGTCAATCTCAACTGACCTCAGTTTATTTATTATTTTTATTTCAGAGTGATGAGATCCACAAGAGACCAACTCGTTCTGGTGTGTACACCAGTCAGTCCAGGATCGTGGAAATACAACAGACTCAGATGGAGGCTCGGCTTCGTCAATTAGAGACTCAATATGCTGCAGACAGAGCTCGGGCTTTCGCTGTTTTAGAAAGACTTGGACTGCAGGGAGACTTCCCTTCACCTCAGCCCCCAAGTGTTGAAAGACAGAGGCCTGGAGTCAGGCCTGATGCATTTGATGAGGAGGAAGAGGACTTGAATCTTGAAAGGGGCTCGAACTGCAGCCCGTCAGTATCAATCTGCTCTGACGACACCCACAGATCAGTGGACTGCTGTACTCCCTCTGAGCTATTGGAAATCCAACACATCACAAGTCCACTTGATCAGTCGCAGTGGGATCAACCAGCTCAGGTGTTTCCTCCTCTCAGACCCTTTCCTCCTCCTCCTCGTCCTCCAGCAAATCTTCAACCAATGAGAAGAGTATCTCGCGTCCCTGTGATGTACATGAAGTACAGCAAAACAGGTAAGTTCTTGTAGACAAAATGAGTTGTCCTTTTAAGAAGTCAACTGTTTTACCTTTAAGATTTTACATTTTGATATATTGTACATAACTCCTAACTCAGAATCCAGATTTGTTGATTGATAAAGATGATAGAAAAGTTATAAAATGTGATTGATAAATATTCACATCTTATCCTGAACAGAAAAAGAAGTCGGCGGTGGATACAAACTCCAGACAGCTAAAGGGCAGGTTGAGGAACTCCAGAAAGGACTGGGGCTCCTGATGCAAAACATTTTCGTCAGTTTACCTCAACCAAATCCACAACAAAAGCCACCTGTCTGTCCAGCTCTAAAACCTACACCACCAGAGATCAAGAACAGAGTGGAGATCTTCCAACCAGCACCCCCTCCAAAACCTGCTCCGCCCAAGAAGACGGACACTAAGGAAGACTTCAAACCAGCTCCTCCGCAAAAAAAGGCTCAAACCAACAATACAGGAACTGATTTTGGAACCCCAAATCGCCCTCGGAGGACTGCCGGTAGAGGGAAGAAAACAGGAGGCACCAGCACACGGAAGATAATGGATTGCAACAACCTTGAAGAGCTGAGCCCCCTTAGTGATCCTTCAGAGAGTCTTTCTCTCTGCCTCCAAATGATCAGCGATGAAGACTGGTAAGACTTAGACGCCATATAGAATAAGAGAATAATAATAAGATTATTTACCTGCAGTGCCAACTACTTCTTAGCTTTGTAGTCAGATCTAATATGAGCTGAAATCTTCTTTTGGATTTGTTGGGTTAGTTATTGTCGTTCCGGGATGTGCCCGAAGATTTGTGTTCTCTAAAAAAATTCTACTTTGAACAGCTCAGCATGCAGTCAGCTCTAATATCTTATCATGTAAATAACTGGCACTTAGTTGTGTTTAATATACATCAGGTTTCATGTGGCAACATTTGCAGATGCAGTTTTGGCTGAAAGTGATTAAAACCTACAGTGAAAGTAACCACTGTGTTTCTTTATCACAGGGAGAAGAAGACAGCCGGGTTAAAGATCGTCCAAGCTCTGGCGCAGCACCACCAAGAAGTTGTGGAAACCAAACTATGTGAATTGTGTTACGCAGTGACAGGAGAGGTACGGAAGTCGTTCTATCACTTTGTTTACATGTGTCAATTAATAATCATATTCCAATGTGTCTGGGAGAAGTACGACCACTGACTGGTGATGTTTGTTCTTGTTTTTTTTTAGGTTCCCAATCTGCGCTCGTCTGTGGCCAGTGTAGCGTTGGAAACCATGGTGTATCTTTATGTGTATATGAAGACAGACATGGATGTTCAAGTGGAGATGACAGGCCAAGCTCTGCTGCTGAAGATCGCACAGGCCAGTGTAAACACCTTCCTTCAGCAGCAGACCAACATAGCCCTGGAGGCGCTGGTGCAGAACTGCAGCCCAGGTCCAGTGCTGGCCGTTCTGCTAAATACAGGGCTGAGGTAAGTCCACGTTGATGATCAGATACTATGTATGAATATGTGTAGAAGTAACATTTGTAAAGAAAATTGACCAAATACCTGTCTTGTTTTTTCAGCCACCTGTGCCCTGCAGTGAGAGCCAGCTCAGCTCAGCAGCTCCACCAGCTGGCTGACAGACTGGGAGCGGAGTGCATCTTGACCGCAGGAAGAACCTTCACCCATCGCTATGTGGTCGCTGTCAACAAGATGGCGGTGGACTCTTCGGCCAAAGTCAGGTGAGAAATGATGCTGTCCATTTAGTTCGAAAGGTTCAGAGCTGTGTGATCCAATGGCTTCTGGTTCTTTCTCCTTTAAAAAGTATCTCTGTTCAATCTTCTGCTAAGTTAATAAAGTACTAAATAAGAGGCGTATGTCTTTGCAGGCCCCACGGACTGGCCATTCTGCAGGAATTCGCTCTTCAGGACGGTTTCATGACTCTGTGGGGCAGCATTGTCGAGCAAAAGGATCGAATCTACCTGGAGAAGAGCCTGAAGAAGATGAGGAGGGCGTAGGCGACAACAAGAAGGAGGAGATATCTCCCAGTTAAGTATAGCAAGCAGGGCAGCACGGGGGTGATCTGTGGTTAAGACTTTCCCACTCACAGAAAGAAGGAGCAGCTTTTCAAGCAGCATCTCAGCTGCTTGAAAATCTGCTATACTGACTGTGAGGACTTTTCTCCCCGTGACTGCGTGGGTTTCCTCCGGGGTGCTCCGGTTTCCTCCCACAATCATCATAGCTCAGGTGAATTGGAGATTCTAAATTGGCCAAAAAAAATTCAATTTGACTTCATGATATATTCATTTAATTTAATCTTGATTTTGGTTGCATCATTTTGCTCTAACCTATTAAAAACAAAAATCCATCTTAACAGTATCAGTGTATGAGTCTTTGTGTTCTTGGAAGGATGTTCTGTTTTTTTGTTTTTTTCTGTAAGGTCACTCCAGCATATAGGTGGGACAATAAACATTACTGATTAGATTTTATAACATTTTCTAAATTTACTAATAAACAAATGATTACTTATTTTATTATTCAATAATGAAGTTTAAAACTAAACTGTTTTTTGTAGGAAGCAAAAATGTAGGAGTGAAACCCAGTGAAGAAACCTCCTTTGATGTGACATCTGATCAAATTACCAACATTATTGTGATATTATTATGATGTGATATTGTTATCCTACTGCAAAAAAAAGTTATTATTAGTGTGAATGCTGAAAGCAAAGGTGACAGAAGGTGACAGATTGAAAAAAAGATGCGCATGGAAGCTCAAAGGTGATGTTTGAAAGCTTCATACCACAGAAATATATCTTCCCCCTGCACTTGTTCCTGTAGTGGATGTGGTTATGATGTTAATATTCTTATTTTGTTTTCCTCTTTAGACCCAACTGCAAATGATCCTCACACCACACACAGAGTAGCCATTTGACTTTAAATAAAAGAATCATTGCATGTTGCCTTGACTGTCATATTTGTCAATAGTGTAATGAAAAATGCGCTCCAGGTACCATTTTTAAGTAGATTTACTGTTCTTGAGTACTTTGTTTGTCTCCTCCAATTTGACAGGGTTCTCCCAAGTTAAGGAATTAGTGGACAACAATAGTGTGAAGCTGGAAGGATTCACACTATTGTTATCCTACTGCAAAAAATTGTATTAGTGTGAATGCTGGAAGCATTTGTGGTGATCTTTGTGATGTTTTTAACTGCGAGCTTCAAAGCGGCAGGTGGTCCAGAGAAATCTCCATCTGGGCTAATGTTAAACTTAGGCCTGACTTCACTGACCACACCTCTTGGGACTAACTTTTCAAATCGCTGTGGTTTCCACATTTCTTGGACCCCAGACATGAAAATCACATCGACGCGTTCGGCCATTTGTCCTCTTACTCCTAATCTTCTACTTTTTCTTCATCTTCTGCTGATTCTTCTTCATTCAGCAGTGTTTTGCAAAACATTTCAGCCGTCAGCATTCACACGCATTTTCCGCAGGTAAATGCAATTTTTTCTAGTTGACTTTACTCCTCAAGCAGGAATATGTGAAGCTGTAGCAAACACTTATTGAATAATTGATGTGTTTGGATTCCCAAGCTTATCAACTATCAGCACTTCCATTAAGGCGTTGGCATGATTAATGACACTATAAGCCATATTAAATCCTTGCAAGCCTCTGTGGTCCCAGTGATAGGCCACAGTGCCAGTGGAAATCTATGTATAGCTATAAATGCTCATTTTTTATTTAAATGTTAAAACACAGTTAGGAACCCACCAATCACGTCAGCGGCGATGCACGTGTTTAAGTGGAGCCCCCTTCTCCTCATAAATATTCTTCCCGCGTCTCTTTACCCTATAGGGATTGATATACTACGCAATGCTCTTTGGTCTGTTGGCTGCAAAGTAAGGGAGGAGTATGAGATAGTCATAAAAGTCTAATTGTTTACCCATTTTTTAACAAATATGACGGCGGATTAATGATGTTTTCATTAACTAAGTTCAGACCTTTATTGTCCCTGGAAGAGAAGGGACAATAATTGTCTGAACTTCCGAACTAAATGCTTGGTCATACTAACAATTGCCCAAAACACACTGTTTTTTTTTTTGTGAAAATAAGTAAAGTTATATATTGCAATAACCCTTTAAATTCTCACATCTGGAAATGCAACATGTTTGTACTAACATATTTAAAAGGAATGGGTTTCAGTCACTCCTGCAAAAAAAACCCAACGACCTGGCCTAAAGTCAAACCTTGTTACTGACATGTGCTTCATAACTTTTCCATTTCATCATATATTTCATCCCGATGAAAACATGACATTTTACATTTACATAAAAATCGTATTATTGAGCTCCCACTCATGAAGTAGGAAATAAGTTAAGTGGCATAACAATAATAATAATAATAATAATAACATAATAATGATAACTTTATTTATATAGCACCTTTTAAAAACACAGGTTTACAAAGTGCTTTGACAAACAGCAAAAACAAGAACAAAGCAAACTAAACCAAACACAGAAGAACATTAATAACAGTAAGAACATAACAAATGCAAAATACTAAAAATAATTAAATACAATTCAACAGAAAAGAACCCAAAGTGCACGATACCCAACAGACATATATAACCCGACCATCACAAGAACCATCATAAGAACCCAGGAAACACAAGAACCCAACAACAAGAGCTGAGACCAAGAGGAGCAAAGATTTAAAAATATGTAAGAAACTAAAAGAGCTGAAAAAAAAGAAAAGATAACAGCAATAAGAAGGTAAGAGCAGTAAAATAAATAGAAACAAGTGGTTAAAGGATCAAAAAACCCAAAACTATAATATTAATAAAAATAAAAAGTAAATATAAATATGAAACATAAATAGACAAAGTAAGTAAGATAAGAAATTACCAAGTTAAAACACAAGAGGATTTAAGATATTAGCATAAATACGAGATAAGAGCATAAATAAAAGAACAGTAAGAAGTATAAGAAGATAAAAAATAGTCAAACCAGTAAGAAAAGACATTAAGAAGACGACATCACATAAAAGCAAGTCTGTAAAAGTATGTTTTAAGAAGGGATTTAAAAGAATTGAGGGAATCTGCGGGATCTGCGGAGTCTTACAATGAAAACATGCAATCCATAACACTCATCACACTAATCCTTTTTCTTTTTTTAAATGCCACTGCATCTTTTGAAACGTGCCATAATCTATGGAAGCCCATTTCCGCCAGTAAAAAAAATAAAAATGAAAACAATAAAGTCTCATTATTAGTCATTATTATGACTTTATATCTCATAATTTTGACTTTGTTATCTCATTATTATGACTTTTTATCTCATAATTTTGACTTTTTTTTTTTAATCTCATTTCGACTTTTTATCTCATAATTATGACTTTATTATTTTCATTTTTATTTTTTTAACTGGCGGAAATGGGCTTCCATAATAATCATATTAGGCTATATAAAATTAAATCGTTCAAGACGTTAATAAACCTCGCTGAACTATTAAACTGCAGCTTATGTTTCATTGTAATGAAACAATGGCAATGGTTAAAATCTTAATAGTTTTCTTTTCCTCATGTAGGCTACAAGCAAAAACCGTGGGTCATTACGTCACCACCTTCCCATGCCACCTAGCAGTGGATCTCACTTGTAATTTGCTCACAACGCGGAAGTGTTGTTTCAGCCAATCACAGCAGCGCTTTGCTCGTCTATTGGACACTATCAACATGGCAGCTTTCTGAGTTTTGGAGGAGGGAGCCTGGTGTAAATAAACATAAATTCCCAGTTGTACACAAAGCGACGGCATTCACCCGTGTATGTCCAAGACTTGTTGGACCATAGGAGGAAAATGTCAAGTGACGGAAACAAAAAACAATTCTGGAAAAGAAACGCAGCGAAGGTTCCCGGCAGGTGAGTGACGTGTTACCTCCTGTTAGCTTAGCTTTCAGCTAGCCTTTACTCAACCTGACGCTACACTGTTGAACTCCAAACACAACTTTCAGGGTGCAGAAACGAGCTTGTGTGTGGCACAACACAAAGTTCACGACAGAACCTCCAGTGTCTGTTGTGAATTACGCAGTTTACACCTCCCTAATGTGAGCAGACCAAGAAGAGCTGTGTTGCTAACATTGGCTAACAGTTGAGCAATTAAAACCACACCGCAATCACAGAGTCGTCACTTGTGTTGCAGCAGACATGACGTGAAACCGACTAGCTGTGGTCCTGCAGCAACTCGAAGTCGTTTTCATCACATTTGGTGGAGTGTTTTTAGTGTGACCTAGTGGTGTTTTATTCGCTTAATGTTCTCTGTACTTCCTCAGCATTCAGCATGTGTATGGCGCACAACATCCACCTTTCGACCCGCTTCTTCATGCTAAGTAAGTAAAATGCACCTTTTCTCCGAAGGTAAATGCCACCGTATGTTAGTGGAGAACACTTGGACAATTGGTGTAGTTTGCAATGAACTTTTTATGCTTTTACTTCAGTTGCAAAAAACAAACAAACTGCGTGACACTATTTGAAGTTGACTTTCCTTCAGCACAGCACAAAGGCTTATTTATTTATTTGTTTGGACATGTATGGACATACAGTAACATTGGTGCTGTAACATTTAACCATGCACTGCTCTTAGTGTTTATAGCGAAATGCTTATCTTCCTTCTTCCATCCTAATTCATAATGAGAGTCAGTAGAATACCTTCAGCCTCCTCCCAAACAGGAACCTGGAAGTGTTTGTTTTTCCATCTGACATTTGCAACACAATACTCTCACAATCTGTTATCTCTTCATGTTTTATAAATATATATTTTTATATATTTTTTATTTAACCTTTATTTATCCAGGAAAGTCCCATTGAGATTTAAAACCTCTTTTTCAAGGGAGTCCTGGCCAAGAGTGCAGCAAAAGTTACACAGTCACACTCACAACATACAGACAGCAATTAAAATTATAAAAAAAAAAACAATTGGCAATTAAAATTATAAAAAAAACAATTAGCAATTAAAAGTATTAAAAAAAAATTAGCAATTAGAATTATAAAAAACAATTAAAATTATAAAAAGCAATTAAAATGATAAAAAACGGTTACAAGTGAAGGAGGTTGTCTCAAGTGCTCTCCGCCTGGATTTAAAAGCATTCAAAGAAATCAGTTCAGTTATTTTTACAGTCTTTTTGCAGCGTGTTCCATGTAGAAGGAGCAGAGTAGACGAAAGCCCTTTTTTTCCCAGCTCTGTGCGGGCAAATGGAACAGACAGCAACAACTGATCATGTGAAACGCAAACCGTAAGAATCAACACTTCTCCGTGTGATTAGGTTACAGATGTAGGAGGGCAGTGAGCCCAAGCATAATATTTGACCACATAGGGTTGATTTTGATTTCATTTTTTTTGTTTTCATTGCAAATTTTCAGTCTATTTTAATTTCTCTGATTTATGATGGAAGAAAGCGAATGTTGCCAAGTCCCTTTCTTTGTTATTGTTTCCCTTATCAAAGCACCTTATTCTGTATCCATCCCATTGTCCTCCCAATCTGTTTTTTTCTGAAATACAGAAAAAAAAAAAAAAAATTGGCAGTGTTTCCCCTACCATTATATTTATTGTAGAGATATGATAGTGGATAGAATCCGTAATCAGGGAAAGAAGTCATTTAAGGATTTCTTTCCGATAGAAATGGACAGCTGTCATTAAAAGTAACGCATGAACACCAAGATTCCTTTCAAGTGTTTGTGTCGGCGTGTCCCCCCCGCCCCCCTCCAACACTGTAAACCTAGGGGAAACACTGATTGGGTTTTGCACTTGGTAGAGCAGGCGACCGATGTACAGAGGTTATAGTCCTCGCTGCACTGGTTGCTGGTCGCCAGGAGACACTGTTCTGTGCATGTCATCCACACTCTCTCCCCTCATTTCCTGTCCGCATTCACATGCAATCTCTCTCATTTACATGAGCTTTTTACCTAAAGCTGTGTTAGATCACCCATCAGATTTTTTCCGTGTTGTTTTGATTAAAAAAGGAGCGGTTTTGATTCAGGTCTTAAGATTAAAGGTCTGTAGAGATGACTCACACACACCTAAAAATGTTGTTGTCGCATTTTGTGTAATTACTTGCATCTATTTACTCACCTTTTCCTCTCTACTACACCCTTGCCCCTGCTCCCCATCATTTCTCTTCTTTTACTTGACTCTTATCTTCTTTCCTCATCTTCTGTCTTCTTCTTCTTTGTCCTGAAGCTTAATTAAAGCAGGAAACAAGCTTCCTCCAGCTACACCAAACAAGCCCAAGAAGGCTACCACCTTCCAGGAGTTCGAGAGCATCACGAGTGACGCGTGGGATGTTGGGGACGATGATGACGAGTTGCTGGCCATGGCTGCACAGAACCTTAATATTGAGGTGGTCATGGAGACAGCCAATAAGGTGAACGACGAGATGCTGCGGCTTGTAACAAAACATTCAAGTTTGTCAGTTTTCAAATGATAGGGGCCTCACACAAGATTGAATATGTCATCCAAAAGCAATGCATTCCCATGGATGTAGAGCTCCCTCATTCTTCAAATTTTTTTAATTCTATGTAGAAAATGATCTTTTCCTGACATTGTAAATATGAAAAGTTGTTATAAAATGTGTCCTAAGGTTTTTAAAATGTTTAAATCACTGCTTTCCTTTTGAGATATGTCAATACAGAAGGATGTTTCCCATTATTGATTATGGTCTTTTCATATAAATGTAGAAACATGGAAAATTTCAATGTTCAACTATATGGTTTGCATTTATCAGAAGAAAGAAATACACATCATTACATGTCTCATTTAGTTTATAGTTAACAGCAATCTCTTTTTTTTTTTCTTTTTTTTTTTTCATCCGAGCAGGTGATTGAGAACCACAGCAAGCAACAGGAGAGGCAAAGGCTGGATGACACATCAGAGCTGGAACAGAGAGAAGAGGACACTCAGGAAGAGGTGGCAGAAGAGGAGGAGGAGGATGATGAGGAAGAGGAGGAGGGAGAGGATGAGGAGGAGGAGGAAGAAGATGAGGAGAACAGGTCGGGAGAAGGATACGTAACAAGTCCAGAGGTGTCATTTGCCTCCCAAAGCAGCCATTACACTGATAGCCGCCTGGTGAAGTCCCACAGCGAAGCTCCAATAGGGTCACCTAAAGGTCAGTGAACACAATTTCTCAATGTCCCAAAAAAACGTTCTGGCTCACCTTACTTTTAGCATACCTGTGTATAGGGCCACTATGGAGAGCTGTCTTAAATTGATGGCAGTCCTCACCATTGGCCCTACACCTGTCCTTAAGTTTTACCATTAGTTAAGTTGTTTTCATGGCCTGAGCACCAACAAGGTTTCCAGTTGAAACAGATTACCATTAAATTGTAAATAAAGGTTACGTTCTACAATTTTAAGGACCGCACTTGAACGGGTACTTCATTGAATCCATCAAATTTGGTATGAAACGCCTTTGACTTATGAATGGTAATGATAATTTGGAGTTGTAGAGGGGAGTTATGTTTATATTCTGTGACTGGAGTCAATGCATAGACTCTATGCACTAGATCGCTACGATCTCCATGCACTTAATTAAACGGCTGCATTACGTTTTCTTTTCGTCAGTATGTTCTTCCTTGCTCTTATATAAAGAAATAATGAATACAAATCTTGTATAAAATGGGCAAAGTCTTTATTATATGAAAGCAGCTATTCATCAGCATCAATAAGTCGGGCTGCTCTGTACACACATGAAACAGATGGAGAAATACTCCAATTGAAATGCATCTGTTGCTTTGTTTTTATAGAGTCCTGACTTTTATTTCAAAAGAAATCCCAGGTAGACAACTGTGGAACTACGCTCGCTGTGTTCAGGTTCAGTAAAAAAGAATGTTGTTTACCTGGTTTATCCTGCACCAGATGCATTCAAGCATTCACATTAAACATTGTCAAAGGCTTCCCCTGGCCTCCTTCTAACAACTCTCTTCTGACCTTTCTGTTTCCTCTTCTTGTGTATTTATATGCTGTTCTTTTTCATTTGATATGCTGGCACAAGAGATGGTTGCTTTTTGTTACTTTCTTTTTCCACAAGTATATGATAGCTCAAAGAAGTTCTACAAATGGGTATAGTGGGCAGTTATTACAGGAGCGGTGTGTCTCTTGAACCCTTGAGGCTGTTGAGCCTTTCCAAGCTGTCTTTGGCCTAACTTAATGAAACACCTGTGATGAGATGTGCCCACTAAATAACTCTGTGGATGTGCTAGCCCGCAATGCCCAACTGGTTCCACTTTTGGGTAGAGAGGGCCATTAGGTGTCATGTGGTGGTGTCAGCATTGTCTGTTCCTGGAGTGTAGGTGTGTTGAAGGTGGCAATGCTGTTTTAGTTGTGATTGTCAGTAATGGCCATGTTTGAAGAGAAGATAGTGTCAGCATTGTCAATATCACTCAACGTGAATAAAGGTCATCATTCCAGACTATTCCCTTTTGCTTTCACACAATGCCTCAACCTGACATTATGCAAATAATGTACTAAAGGGCTGGCAGGAAAAAGTCTGCATGACTGGATGAACATATTTTGCCGTTTGCCTTGACACATAAACCACATAAATCCAGCCTTACACTAAATCCAGCCTTATGTCTCGTTTACATTTTTTACAATCATCTGAACAACCTCTGTATCTGTGATGGTGGTGAAGAGGAGGTAACCTCTTCTTGTGTACAAACATTTTTTGACTTACTTACTTGTAACTACAGATGCAGGGGATACCGGGAATGACAAGTGGAAATCACAGTCCTCCTTTATGTTCCTTATAGCTCCTAATATTTAGTTGAATTACCATTACATGGCTTATTTGTATTATGACAAAATTTTGAGTTGTCAATTTCCATTCCAAAAATAAAATCCCCTCACAGTGTGGGATGTGTGATAAAACACTTCCTGAAAATTTGAAGACCCAAATGTCCTACAATTGTCAAGAGGTCATATATGAAAGTGGCTCTAAAAAAAACAGTTACCTACAGTTTAATACTAGTTGTTTTTGTGTGTTTTATAGATTCGACTTTTAAAGTAAGACATAGCAGCTCGCTAAAACTGGAAGTGCAATTTTCAGCTTGCATTTGTTAACTACATTAGTAAACATGAAGCTAATGTTAGAAGATGATGTTGAAATACCTTTACCTTACTACTCATGGTTGAGGTCATTTATCTTTGAAGTATCATCTTAATGCTACAGTACATAGGGCTGTGCCCAAAAAACAGTACAGCAATTTTTGTTTCTGTTTTCATGATATAATATATAATCCCCACCCACATGAAACTTAAAAATCCTCTGCTTAGTATAGTACGCATGTGTGTACTCATTATCATGATTAAAGTATTTTCCATTTTTATTTGTTTAACCTAGGGATTTAAAATATCCACAAGATCCTGTGCAGCATCATTTGAAAGCCTTCTATTGATAGTGTTATTTTATGGAATCCTTCTGATTTGTCCCTAATCTTTGCACTCCCACCAGATGCAGCAGGTGAGCATGCAGCCCTCCACAGACAACGGTCTCTGCCCCACCGGCCGCCAGTAATCCCACTTGTTGCTCGCATGGCAGACCAGAACACATCTGGCACGCCGGCCATGACTGAGAGGGAAGCATCCCGTCTGGATAAGTTCAAACAGTTGTTGGCTGGGCCCAACACAGATCTAGGTAAGAGATACTCATCCTAAAGTTTTCAGTTATCTGGATGTGTGCTTTTGCAGAGTCTTGTTGTTTATCCGTTTCTTTGTCTCACTCTATTTATCTCAGCTTCTGTTAGGTGTTCTTTTCTTTTTTGCCCAGTTAAACTTTCCCTTTTTACCCCCTTGGGCCATCCCTTACTTGTGCCTCTCACTTTTAGCTCGACCACTCTGTCTCCCAGCTGTGCTGCACTTTTAACGATGCTGTGAGTTGGAAAGTCATCCAGCCATCTGGTCATGTAGATTACAAGGGGAAAAATATCACCAACAACAAAGCAAATGACAGGCCTTTGTTCAGACCAAACGACCGGTCTTTATTGTTTATCCAACCCAAGAGACTTGGTTTGTTCCCACTGGCCATGAAATCCTTGCAGACCCCCCCTCTTTAATTGACTTTGTGTCCTCTAAACTTACTTTAGTCAAGTTGATTCACTACATAAAGGTGGTTATCGGGTGAGTTAACGAGCTGAGCATGTTTAAATAGTCAAGTTGAATATTATGATCCAGCCAGCAACCTCTCCTACTAACAGAATGTGATGTGACAACAACAGATCAAGTCTGTATTTAAGTCTTTCTGAATCCATGACGTGCAACATTTGAACAGAGCTGGCTGTTTCTGTTCTGACATTGAGGACTGATTCAGTGTTAACGCAGAACTAGTAACAACTTGGATAAGAAATTGATTTCCTTTAGAGGTGAAAGTGACCCCTTTTATAACTGTTGAAAACAAACTGGCTCTCAAGTTGTCAAGCCAGCATTGCTTGCTGTAAGCTCGGGCAGAGGGTATACTGTATATCAGCAGTGTCTTGAGATGTCATCCCCCATTAGGGCCTGACATCTCAACCCCGCTGTCTAAATTTAGTTAAGTCTCTGTTCCATGATTAGATACCCCAAATTGGGCGAGCCACGCTCCATGCTGTTGGCAGCATGAAAGATGGACTTCATTCATGGGACATAATTAACTAAAAGCTTTGTGTAGGGGGTGATGAGGCTGATATTGGAAGGCAGGGGGGTAGATAAGATAAGACAAGATGGAACATTGAGGATTGGGCAGATGGGGATCTTATCCTGCAAAGTTCACTGTTCTGGAGTATGAATATTTCTTTATTTGTAATACTGATATATTTGTTTTCACAAAGAGAATTACACAGTTAACACATCACTCCTACTACTTCCCATAGCTACTAGTGGACAATTAGTAATACTTTTCAAATGAAGAAAGGAAAAATCCACAGTGATATCATTCTGTAGTGGAGTGGTTTGTTCGTTGTCTTTAAAAAAAAAAATGAAAATAATATACCACAGATATCTTTTGTGAAAGTTATTACTTGTCACCGACATTGGAAACCAATTCTTACCGTTCAATATGCTTTGGAAATGGTGTGTGAGTATGTGTGTGTGTGAGGGAGAGAGAGATTGTGTGATTTGATGTAACCTGGTCAGATACTCCTGAACGTTCTTCATATGAATTGGGTAATGGGAAGCATTAGAAAGCTGACTGTATTCAGGTCTGTGTGACTACACACACTTCCGCACACTTATTCTCATGCCGGTACTCTTGTCTATGCTACATGTCCCATCCCTGCCATCTGGGCCTTCCTGAGCAAGTATAATCCAGGGGGGAGTATTTTTTTACAAGTCCCATTAGTTTATGAGCCACCTGCTCCCTGTTGCCATCACGTTGTCCTTTTTAGATGAGTTCAACTTTTAAGGGTTCTCATAGGAGTCGAGGTGTATAGGAAGGGAGCATTTCGATACATTTGCATTTTGTGTATCCTGATTGTATTATTACTCTGACCTTAGTAACCAAAGAGCCTCAGATGACACTGGGCCAATGCTTGTAACAAAGGAATTAGGGATTGTGTTGATCTACCTTTCAAAGGGTTATATTATCATTTGTAAATGTCTCTCTGAGTCATGATTGTCAATGAGTGAGAAGCATGAGTCCCACCAGCTGTATTTGTTGTCGAAGCTGTGTTTACATCATGTTTACGTGGAAGGAACGGCCTTGTGTATAAAGCTATTTTAGTCAAGGACTAGAGAAAAGAAGAATAACAAATCCTACTCATTGCTTATTTGGATGTCACGTAAGCGTCTTTAGATCACTGTCATTCTGTGTCAATTTATGTGCAATATGAGGCTGAGTTAACCGAAGTGTGCTTCAGAATAGCGGAGGTGTCGCCAAACAGCGGTTTGTTTTGGTTTCATGCTGGTGTTCAAGGGCGACATCTACTGGATCAAAAAGTCAGACATTCTTCCTTTAATGGTTGTTACATCAATTATTTCAAAGACAGTACTGGCACACATTGTAATATTTGAATACATATGATATTTTTATGACTTTTCATTTCAAAATTCAGCATTTCAGTTTAAGCATAGATACTATCATTGTCATATTTAAGGTAAAAGATAAGATTTTTGATTATTGTGCCATGTAGGGTAATGTGAAAACCAATGTGGTGCGGTCTTGTTTTTGGAATTGCCGAGGCAGCTCCTGTTGCTAAATAAATAAATAAATAAAAACCTCAGATTTGGTAAGTTTGTGTGCGTGTGTTGCCAAGATCCTTGTGGTGTTTTGCCCCAGTGGTCGCGCTCCGTTTGAATGATGACTGAATAGTGCATGGCTACGGTCCGTCAAGCGTCTTTCCTCGTGCTCTCATCAGCTCCCTGCTCAGCCAGCACTGACTGACAGCACATCTTTGCTTCTCCCTGTCTTTTATTCTTCTCCGCCTTCATGCAGAAGCAAGCACACAGGCAGGTAGAGTGAGTGACGGGGCAGGTAGACAGGCAGAAATGAAGGAAGTGCAAGCACAAACTTTCACATTTACCTTTCATCACATGTATGCACACTCTCTTGCATACTCAGTGTTAATGTTGTTCCCTAACTTAACTGCTAATACTGCATGGTGGTTTGTAGCAAGAACCTAACTCCTTAATTCCACCAGATGCGTCTTCAGTCCGTCTCTGCTTTTCTATTGCTGAAGGGAATTAAATTAAGAAGCATTCTCCTCTGATTCAAATCAATATGAGGATGAGAATAAATAGGCTAGACGTCTGTCTGTCTCAACCGGCACCTGCTGGCTGTGTGAGAGTGAGCAGAGAGAGGCGATTGTGCTCAGCTGAGAGGAGCCTTTAGTGTTTGATAGATCCAGAGGGTCACTGGAATGACAAGCTGTGTGAGGAAAACTGGAAAACATGCACTTGGATGTTTAGTATCAGTAAATGGACGTTCACACTTTAACAGATCAGCGTTTTAGTGCGTGATGCAAAAGTGCATCTTTGGGTGCATTATAGAGCAATACCGTTTGATAAGTAAAGTGAAAATACAAGTTAAAAGTGGCTCAGTTGGTATAGTCAGTCGCCCCTCAACTGTCGGGGGTTTGATCCCCAGCTCCTGCAGCCAAATATCCGATGTGTCCTTGGTTAAGACACTTAACCCTGAGTTGCTCCCGCTGCTTTGTCAGCGGTGTATGAATGTGTACGAATGGGATTAGATACTTCTGATGGTCACCTTACATAGCAGCCTCTGCCATCAGTGTGTAAATGTCTGAATGGGTAGCTGTGACATCTGGTGTAAAAGTGCTTTGAGTTTAAAATGGTTTGTTGGTGTTAACTGTATTCTCTGAATCTGAAGGGGACAGCTTGTCCCTTGTTACCACAATCTCAGAAATGTTTTTTGGCCACATTGTAAGAAGTACCTGCTGAGCATTGACCACAGATTTGATTTTGAAAACGTCATAAAATGCCTAATTTATTTCAGTTGATATAGGGAATGCCTGTCTCATTCCAAATGCACAATATGAGCCCTGGAGAGTCAAATATGTTTTCTGAGAGGTGAGCAAGCATCACGTTAATGAAATGACATCCGCAATCTAGCCTGTAAGTCAACGATGATCATGTCATCCTGTATGTCTGCTCACTCTGGGAAATTTTTTTTTTTTTTTTTTGTGCTTAAAATGGATCTCTGAGGAGTTGGAGCTGGGAAACTGGTGGCTGTATCGTAAGCATAAAGCCACCGGGACGCATTTTATTTCAGAATGTGACATGCAGTGTATAGGAAGTATAGGAACATTTACCATTTAGCATTTGGTAAAAACTGCAAATACTCTGTAAGGACTTATTGAAGTTTCTGCAAAATGTTTCCTTGGTGAATCTCAAATTGGACCCTCTTGTGTTGTTGTTTTTCAGAGGAGCTACGGAAACTCAGCTGGTCGGGAATCCCAAGACAGGTCCGACCGATTACGTGGAAGCTGCTTTCAGTAAGTTCCCTGTATATCAAACACCGCAGCACACATACTGCACTGGGTTCTGTTAAACAGTCGCCGAAACATTCCCATACAAACACACTCAAACAACAAAAGATTATCTTACACGTCGACCTTTAAGTGAAAACAGATTCAGCAAAGTAACATATGATGGAATGATCATACTGCACGATGATGCAAGGCACACACGCACACAAACTTGTTGTCAAGTTATCTTGCCCAACCCCCTCCTTTAAGACAACACTCTGCTTTTGTTTGTGTGATTTCAAAGTTCAGTTGGTAAAATGAATGGCAAGGCAAAAATAATGTATTCATGAGACACGCAGTTTGTTTACTCATTAAGCCATTGTACAGCTTTTAGTCTGTAGAGAGAAGACTGTCTCTTTGAACGGCGTGACTCTCCCATTAATTACTGCACAGTAGCTAATGTGGCGCAGAAAAGATGTCATTAAGAGTGTGTGTGTGTGTGTTTGGCTGTGTTTAGTATTTGGTGTTGGTTTTGATGCTCTATTGAAGTAAGGGCTCAAACTGTTGTATGAAGTTGCAGAGCATTGGCTTCAGTGTAGGGTAGAGGTTTGATTCTTTGCCCCCCCCCCCCCCGCCAGTCTTGGGGTCAACAGGGTAGCAGTCCGTATTAGTTTGATTGTTGGTAGTCTGACAGATGCATAGATTTTGGCTGCTGTGTTGGTTAGATCTCGAAATGTGGTCGGAATCACTAGAATCAACATTTTTTTAGCCATGTCTAGCATGAGTGACAATATCAGAACATTAGTTGTTTAAATGACTGATGATGAAAAACACACTTACAAACAGGCAGTCAGCTTAAGTGATATATCAGAGAAGATGTGCGTAGATTTGTAATATAGACAGGTGTGTTGCATAGAGTCATCATGCTCTCATAAGAAGTCAAATCTATGGACATTGCAAAAAGTTCTGGATGTTTTTTGATGATACTGGTTAACATATACAACTTTTTGACTGTGTAGAAACACAATATCCATATCTAAAGTTTACTCAGCCCCACTATTATTGTTTTTTTATTCAATTTTAGTTTCCAGAGTTTCATGCAGCCTGAATTATCCCTGGTTGAGATTAAGGTGAATTGTGGGCTGTGAGATGACAGCACTCATATCTTCTGAATTGCTATTACACTTGACTGCATCCTCTGTCCTGTTTGAGGTATGATTTGGCTGAGAAATGGATAGAAGGGATCAAGCTTGACAAAACATATCCTTTGTCTGGCACCCACACGCACACACGTATACACACATTCCGGCCCACAGCCCACACTGTATTCAATAAACTTTGCAGTGGTACCTTATAAAAAAAAAAAACACTCCAATGGTGTCCCCGGTGCCCTTCTGCTGTTCGCCAGTGAGACCCAACTTATTTGATTTTCCCTCCCCTCCAGCAGTCACGCTTGAGCCATGCTCTCTGACAAAAATGAGGAAAGAGTTTGCCCCACTGAGGAAGGACAGAGCTTGGTAATGCTCCTCCAAATGGCCCGTGTTTACCACCACATCCCAGAAATGTCCATAACTGTCTCTACCACTATTAGCGTTGAATAAAATAAGTAGGCGGACAAAAGAAGAAACCTTGCTGAGAGGAATGGAGCCAATTCTTGCCTCATTGGGCATTTCTCTTCATCATATTTTCTGGCACTCTTGCGCCAGCAGTGTGCACCAAAAGCCGTCTGCCAGGCCAGCTCGCCTTATTGTTTGTTTAATTTTGCTCGAGAAATGGAGTTACAGCAAAGTCCCGGGGAGCAAACCTCAAAGATTCCCCCTCCACTTCTTTCAACTATGCCGCCCAGCCAATTCCAATCCCAGTAGTTGAAGCGCCCAGACAGGGAAAGTTGGTTGGTGTCATAGTGAGGATATGGGGTTAAGTGTGAGCCATAGGTGGAAACGAATCCTGGCCTCCTTCGCAGTGGATTCCACCTTCCTTTTGTAACCGAGCATCCAGGACAGTGCGGTGGATCCTAACTGTCGTTCCTGTTAGCTCCCCACTGAGCCTTGGCCTACTGGATCTATGTTTGAGCACAATTGCCCGCTGGATTGTGTTGGATGTAAAGTGGTGGGAGAGGAGAAAACTAACTGGCTGTGGAAATATTGATTAGGCCAAAGGGTAATTTGATAAGTATCAATCAAGCTGTTACTTAGCAATAGAACACATAATTACATTTCTTGACAGAACATTTCAATATATATTTTTTTCTCATATGAAGGAGACCACATGCTCAGGGTGGCAGCATACAGTTGGTAAAAACATGTGTTCATTTTCAAGTGTGTGCATCTTACATGAACACATCCAAAGATCTTAGAAGTCCCATTCGAAGCTGTTGCCATTGTACTGAAATCTTTGGTTTGTAAGTCTGTGGAAAACACATACTCTGCATTTAACTTACTCTACGCGACTATTAAATAATGGTTTCCTCAGAAGTGGAGTTTAGTGCAAAGCAGCTGCGCAAACTGCTTACAGGGCAGAATCAGTTCCTCCTTCAGATTACAGAGCAGACTGTTACTGTATAACTGATTAAATGTTTTCCTTTCATTTCTTTTCTCAAACTCTAGGGCCTTGATTGCAAAGCATTCTGTAATGGAACATTCTAACCATTCACTGCATTCACATGGGATGATGAATTCTGGTTATCATATGAGCTCAGCGGTTCAAATGTAATATCAGGATCAGAAGAACTATCAGAATTTTGAACTCCACAGGGTGGCAGTCTTGCTCCTTTGGGGAAATCTTATTTAGCTTAGAGCCTGTTCTGCATGTTTCTAATTAATTGAACTGTTAATGGTCGAATGTCCAAAGTTGCTTGGCTGTGCTCAGCTCAATAAGATAATTAATCTGAACTATTCATGGATTGCCCAAGTGTTCATTAAACAAATATATTCCAGTTTGTTAGAAGAATGATCTGAAACAAAACAAATGGGGAAGAAGTTTGTATGGCCTTCAAGACGAGAAGCAGCTCTCTGTAGATAAACAGATAAAATGATGCTGAAAATCGATTCCTAATTTCTTGTGTCCTTTTCCTTTTGTCTCTCACTTTGTCTTAGGGTTACCTACCAGCTAACGCAGAAAGAAGAGAAAGTGTCCTACAGAGGAAGAGACAAGAATATTTTGGCTTCATCCAGCAATACTATGACTCGCGCAATGACGAGCACCATCAGGACACATACAGACAGGTAAACCCCCGCGAGACACACAAAGCCATGCTGAAATTTCACATAACTTGGAACATAGACAGATGCAAAACAAGGCTTAATGTCCCGAACAGAAGTGATTGTTGTTTTTTGGGGCTCAGTGGTAGAGTCGGTCCCACAGCTCTCACAGTCACGCGTCAAAGTGTCCTCGGGCAAGACACTGAACCCCAAACTGCTCCCACTGACGCGTCAGCAGCGTGTGAATGAGAATGACTGCGGTTAGTAAACACTGATGGCCACTTTACATAGCAACCTCTTGCCATCACCGTGTGAATAGGTACGTGTGACCTGCGGTGTAAAAAGTGCTTTGAGTAGATAGATGGCTGGCAAAGCACGATACAAAGTAAAAGTCCATTTACCATTGACCTTTTTTTTTTTCCACCCATCAAAGTCAGGACACATGGCTTTCTATGCATGTTTGTGTATGTTTGCTTCGAATAACATGTTTTTTTTTACAGGATTTGGCCTGGCAGTCAGGATAACTCAAACCAGTCATGTACCCCAGTCTGTCTTTTGGTCTGTGTTTCTGTCTGTTATCTCCCCCAAAAGTTACCTTTAATATGAAAGGAGAGAACTTCTCATATAAACTATTCTTCACTGTGCAAAAGAGCTGGTGTTATTTTGATGACATGGCAGCACATGTTCATATCATTCTCATGTTTTGTCTTTGTATTGGTCTTTGTTCATGTGTGTTCATCTTGAGACCGTCTACACACTCCGTCTTTCTCCACCGTTTGTGTCTCTTCTCCTATCTGTCCATCAGTCTCTTTCATATCTCTGTGACTGCTGTTGGTAACTTGCCTAAACAGCTTGTGTGCGTAAACATTTACATATGGATGTAGCTTTTGTAGGAGACCCAGCTTGCACGGCAAGCTTTTTGAAATACTGCTGCCTTTCTAAACACACACACAGATTGAACGTCTGTAAACAGAATCTAGCTTTGCTCTATTTTAAGCTATCAGAAGATAAAATGAACGTCCTGGTAGTTTATTGGTTAAAACAGGAGCTGGAGTTGTGATATAATTCTACTGTAAAATCTTCATGAAACCATTTGCGGCCACCAGAGGGCAGAACAACTTCAGAAATAAAACACATGTACATTTACAAGAGAAGCAGATCATGATGGTGTTAGGTTGAGAAGCAGCGGCACGCTAGCAGTAGATACCTGCTGTTTCATTTGGGATAGTAGGAACTCGAAACACAACATTCAGCAAATTAAAACAATGGACTAAATGCGCCTACAAAGTGCAGGGTATAGAGGGAATTATTGTGGCTGTTCTCACTGACATGTTCCTTTTCCACCTGAGGCTTCTGTTTACTAGCTGACATATCTGGCCAAAAGAGATTTAATGAAGAACATTGAGAACAAGTTCATGAAGGGGACATCTACATTGGTACTCTTGTTTTAGTGTGTGTGTGTGTGTGAGATGTGATTGTGTGTGTGGGTTAGTATGTATGCGTTTAACACATTTTTCTCCCGTGTTGCTGTCAGATCCACATAGACATTCCTAGGATGAGTCCTGAGTGTTTGGTGCTGCAGCCAAAGGTGACAGAGGTAAGGTGGACAGAGCAGACAGTACTGTGAATACAGTTCCATCCCAAGTACTGTCCGTCACAAGCCACACACGCTCTAAAGACAGTCTGCCAGTCCCGTCTGAACCACTTTAGCTGGCTTTTGCTCCAGCTGCCGTCGTGCATCCGTCTGACTCCCTTCTGACCAATCTGCCTGCCTGTCATTTGTTCATCTGTGGGGTAGACAATCTGAAATGTTGTAAGTGTGGTCCCACTCAAATATACTGTCTGTACTTTCAAGCAAAGAGAGCTACAACTCAGTCTTAACTGGTAAAGACGGGACCACACCTACTATCTTATTTCAGAAAGAGTAACCCCTGTCTGCCTTCAATCAAGGACACCAATCCACTAACTGTTGCTCTTCTCAGCCTTCATTACTGTCTGTATTTGCCAGATCTGTGCTAACCTGCCCGTTGCTTCAGTGTTTGTCTTTTTTCTCCCTCTTTCTCTCTCTGCAGATTCACATTGACATACCGAGAACTAATCCCCTTATTCCTCTCTTTCAACAAGCTTCTGTCCAAGAGGTGAGACAACCCCCCCCCCCCCCCTTTGCACACGCACACGCACACACATGCACACTATTTGGGTCTAGATGCAAGTAAAATGAGAAATCATAAAATTAGCTGAAAAAGGTAAGTGCTGTTTGAAAGCGTGTGTAAACTGTATGTTTTAAACATCCATCCATGGGGAGGGAAAAAGATGGCTTCTGATGTTGTTCATTTATTTTTCAACCCAGTCAGAAAAGTTCCATAATTAGGTTCAGGTTTGAGCCCTGGAGCCTCTGACCAATAGGTGAAGGCAATAACACACATGTACACTCCTGAGAAAATATAACATCATGTGTGCGTGTATGAACATGAAAAAAGAATACTCTGCAGTGCAATACACACAAGTCAACACACACCTACACACACACAATTCAAAATGTAGAAGGGTGCCTCCTATCTGAAGTCTGTATGTATTGCTTCTGTGTACGGCCGCTGTATTTCTCCTCATCTCTTTTTTCCCCCCTTCTTCTCTATCTCATCCCAAATCACCAACGTTTCCCTCTTTTGCATGCTTGATAAATGCTTCCAACATAAATTGAAATACTCCATTAGCTTGCCCCCATGTATTTAGCTATGGAACAGACGTCAATGCACCTAAAATAGAGTATTGAAGTTTAACAGTTATACTTTATGTTGCGTCACCTTGTATACATATTCACTTGTCTGACTGCGACAGCTTGTTTGCTCGATGGGGCTTTGATGAGGAAGGAGGTGTGAGATTGAAACCAGGAGAGAATTAGACGTTTTCAAACTCGACTGCCTAACATTTTCCAAGCGATGCAATTTCTGTGGCCGTGATTTCTTTTAGTTTAAATAAAGAAAAATAGGTGTATTAAATAATTGACAGAAAACATGACATACCCTCCCAAATAAGGAAGTGTTGTAGCTCTGTGGGTAGAGCAAGGTGTGGGAGAGTTTGTGGAAGTTTATGAGGAACTCTCTTTGATCCCCAGGATAAAGAAACAAGATTATTCAAACCTCCCCTTATTCATTTAGGCTTACAACATTAACAGCCATCCATGATGGAGTTTATCGCAGTGGCAGCCGGCTTGTCAAATAAACACAGTGGTTCCCACACATAGACGATACTTGGGCTATGTTTCCGACCTGTTTTTATTAAATTTTTTCATTCATTCATAAAATTACTGCGTGCACAAGAGTGAGAGCGGGCGACAGAGACCTCGCAGAGTGCTGACAGGCGAGCCGTTTTTTTTTTTTTTTTTTTTTTTAAACTTCCCTGTCGACTCCTGTGGAGGGATAAAAGTGCAGAATCACATCAGCAGAGAGAGAGACAGAGGGAACGATGAGGTCCACTGTCCGTACATCCCTCTTGGATATGCACCGCTGTTGCGGAGAGCTTTGTGCAGTGACATGCGCACGTTACCACGTTAAACAAACAACAACAACCTAATTGACATTTAAATGGTTGGTGATTTTAGCAAACGTTTAGTGTTTTTCTAAACATTTAGCGTTTAAACGTTTAGAAGTCACACCTCTAATCAAGATTTATTTGAACCCCAATTCTAATGACATAATGAGGCCTTATGTCACTTTAAACATGCATGTTTGTTAGAGATCCTTTTTTGAGGGAAATGTATTGTCAGTTAATGATTCTTTCATTTAAAGGGCATTTTGACTAATTCAAAGATTGAAAGTTATTTCATTCTAAATGTTGGCTTACTTTTCTCCTTCTTTGTTTCATATCACTGTTAATCGACTGTGTAGTTGTGGGTAACCTGTGTAATTTATACATTTTTTTTATGTGTGCAAACTGCTGTTTACACACTATGTTTCTGTGTGTTTGTGTGTGTGTTTTGAAAGATTTTTGAGCGCATCCTGTTTATCTGGGCCATCCGCCACCCAGCCAGTGGCTACGTGCAAGGCATCAATGATCTGGTCACGCCATTCTTTGTCGTCTACGTCTTTGAGTACATCGGTGAGTGCCATCACTCTCTCCTTCTCCTTTTCACTTAAAACAATTAAATGTTTCCTTTGTGATATTGATTCAAGGATCAGTCAACATTTTTAAATGCACATGTATTGTAAGTGCTTCTATAGCAGTACATACCTTTACAGCTCCTAACACCTTGGGTCCAACACTATCTGAAGCAAAAATACTTTTTGATATTCACTGGGAACTCTTTAACCATTATTGGAATCACAATACAGGTTCAAAGAAGCTGAAAAAATAAACAAAAGCAGCCTTACATCTGTTTTATTGATGATGTAATATGATTGAAATACATATTTGACAATATAGGAAGGACATTCCAGGCTGGATTAGAACCTGGCAGATCATGTCAAGAAATGTACATTTCTATTTTCTCTTTCATTATTATCTTTTTACCGAACTAACATGTTTTCTCTCATCTAATTGAAATCAGTTGAAGGCCAAAGGATCTGTACAGTAGCCTTGGAAACGTACAAATTTATGAGCTCATGTTTTATTTAACAGATGTGTCTGTTTTTCTCAGACAGATGTCAGGCTGGTCTGATATCTGTAAGTGTGATAACAATAGTGTTTCATCACTGATGACATGTCAAATGACCATGGATGATATGGAACTAGAAAGGAAAAAGATGGATCTTTAAAATAGCCGGATCTACTGTACGTTTATTTTACTCTCAAAGAAATAATCCATTCATTTGAACATTTGAATTTGTAGCAGTGGTGGAAATAGGTACCTAGACATTTTTACCAAAGAAGAAGTAGGAATATGAAAGTTTTTTGTAATAGTTATCCCACACATTAACAAAAAGGTACGATACCCTCCTCCGTTATCCATTGAATGTGGCGACCTTCGGTGTTAAAAAATAAAGCCGTTGCAAAAGTTCAAAAACCTGCAGTTCCTCGAGTGTCCACTTGAGGCCGGCTGCAGAAGCTCCAGAAGTCACATACACACCCATTCAAAAATTGCTATTTTTACAGCAGAAATACATGTTTACGGCCTTGTTCAAAAAGAAAAAAAGACACATACACAGGTACTGTTGTACAGAACAACCTAACAACCTTGGTCTAGCATTGCAGGGCTTGTTCAGCTGCCATGCGCTCCATTTACTTATTCATTATGCAACGTGGAGTCATGGCGCAACGTATTTACCACTCCGACTTCTCAGCATTTTCCTTACTTCCCCCTTTTCTTTCTGTCACAACTTTCATTAACACCTGAGTGTTAATCCAAATTGAAAAGTTCCAATTGAAAAGTTCCTATCGAAAAGGTCTTTTGATGCTGTTGAAGGAACAATGCCAGTAAAGTTGTTTTTGTATCCACCTGGCCCGTTAAGCAATCTAGCAGCCCTAGCTTGTGTCAAAGGAGGAATTGATTTAGTGAGTCTGTCCGTCTTGTTCTCTAACTGTTAGGCATTGCTACACTTTTGTTTTCTCCCTATCTCCCAAAGTGTTTTCCCTCTCCCATTAGCAGACAATAGAAGTGATCTAATCAAGGGAAAAATGGGCCACGACTGGCCAAAGATCTAGCCAGTCCTCCTTTAATTTGGTGAGACTATTGATCTTTGAATGGATCCATAACGTAATCTGCATGCCAGTGTCTTAAGTATGGATCCACTCTGAAGGAAGATGAGAACGAGGGAGCGAGCTATTGAAACAGAAAGGGAATCAAATTGTGTGTGTAACAAAATTCAGAGTTAAGTGTTTGACAACTAGGCATGGAAGAGATCCACTGCTATACGACAGATATAGATGTTAGACAGAGTATTTCTTAGCGGATTCAAAGGAAAAGGGATATGTCATGGAGAATGACAGACTAAGAAATGGGCAAAACAAAATTTTAAGTGAAAATGGACCAGCTGTCAAGGTGCAACATTGCCCAGTCAGGCCTTCCTCTTCCTATCCACTAAGAGATGAATGGTCTATCGCTATATACTTGCTACATTGTACTGCTCAATTTTATGACAAATCCAGCAATCAAGTGTTTCGTGTGTTTCTTTAAATTCCTTTTTACAATCTACTTAACCAAATTTTCAAATACCGGTACTCTGACTCAAGGAGTGACATTTTTGTTCTAAATTTCTGATATCAGTTTTCTGACATGTAGAACTTCACCGGGATAGTTTTTTTTAGTAATTGACTAATTGGTGTTTTTAAGCCTTATAACAACAAACACTTCAAATGTGCTTATTTTCAAACAGGAAGTTAAGTACCCTTAGCTTAAGACAGTCAAAAGTCCAAAATAAGAGCATAACGAAATCCTTTTTTTATTATGCCTCTTTATAACATAGGTCATATGATGATGAGTGGTGACAGGCATCACAGATCTCAAGGCTTGGAGCCCCCCCCCCCAAAAAAAAAGAAAGAAAAGAAAACAAACAAATTTTCTTTTTAGTATATAACTACATTTCCCTACTACATACACACATTGATATACTTCCAAAAATCAAATACAAGCAGTTCAATAAACCTGAACTCTCTTTTTATTTAATACGTGTTTTTAAATATTTTAGAATGGGTTGTAGGTCGTATTTTCGAATAATTTGTCCTTTATTATTAATTAAACCGGGAGGGGAAATTCAATTTTACACTCTGTCTAATGAACATGAACACAAACATAGGTCGGAATTTACACACATGCACAAACAGGATCCTATGGACATGCATTAATGGAGAGGTTTCAGAGTGAGGGGGCTGCCCACAGCGAGCGCACCAGAGCAGTTTTGGGGTTCAGTGTCTTGCTCAAGGGCACCTCGGCAGTGCTCAGATAGTGGACTGGTACCTCTCCAGCTACCAGACCAACTTCTGGACTTGGTCCGTGCCTGTACTTGAACCGGCGACCCGCCGATTCCTAACCCAAGTCCCTACAGACTGAGCTACAATCAGTAGTGTCTAACAGTAGATTACATTGCATTATGTACATCAAGCCTGATCTTATTCACATGTGTTACCACAGAATCTTACGTTCCTGCTGAAAAAAAGCAACAGCGCTCTGAACTGATCAAGAGAAATCGTTCTGTCAAAAAATTATTAATGTTCTGTGAATAATTGCAGGGGTTATTGAATATTTTTAGATGAAGTTAATTACTTGACTATATAAGGCAATCAGTTGAATCTCTTCAAAGCTGAGAGACGCCTCAGCTTGCTCCCAGCTTCTATTTATTCTTCTCTCTTTTTGATTTTGGGGGGTGGGGGCCGTTTTATCAATCAGTCACCAGCAAGATGTGTTCCGCTTTGACCTGATGCAATTGGAGGCAATTGAAACTGTCATCTTACCTGCTGCTGCAATGGCGGTGTGTTGGGTTACATCATGACTTTGTGTACTTACATGTATGTACACGCATGCACCAAGTCCCAGGCAGACAATAAACATAGCACAGACCCCTGCACACCTCTCAGATATGTTTGCAGGTTTAAAACAATGAAGTCATAGTCAGACGTAATAGAAAGGCTTTGGAATACCAAAACATGTTTTTGTAACAAGGTCAGACAATATGGTGTCTCTCTCACCACTCTCTATTATGACTGCTGTGTGATCAAATGTGTCAGCTGATGCTCATAATACATATCACTGCTCCAAATGTTTTTTCCTGCAGCCAGATTAAACACTGATAATTCCTACGATGCATCACAATCTGGACGTAGAGGATTCTTCATCGATGCCAGGACTAAACAGAATTGATGCTGAGCATGGTATGCAATTAGCATCTGCCTCCTTCCAAATGCTGGTGTTTTGTGCAGTGACACCATCTTTGTAGGCAAAAGGCCAAAGAGGAGGGGGTTTCTGGAGATACCTGTTGCTGCTGTGATGGTGCTTTGCTTCAGCACCAGGCGCTGTCTACTGTCTGCAGCGCTGCTCACACACTGTTCAGTGGCGGGAATGTTGGTGTCCCATACTGATTATCATGTCGTTGTTGTTAAGGACATAGTAAAAGAAATATAAGTGACAATTGAAATGATCTTGCAGGCCAGATATTAACCCCTGATTCACAAAAAAAAAAAAAATGCGGAAAAAAAGAAAGAAAAAGGGATGGTGAGATAATACTACATTCTGCGCTAATGAGCCACCCTTCATTATCATGGTGGGATTTCTTTTAGTTGCTTGCGTCTCATATTGAAGGTGGAAACTTGATTGTGACATATTTGGATTCTGCACACAAATTGAAAGTCATTCAATTCATTGATTTACGGTGAACAATTTCTGTAAATGATAAGCAATTGGTGCAGAACTTCATGTGATCAAATTGCCTTTGGATGGTGAACTCTTGGAGTTGAAACTTGAATCTTTCTTTTCTTCCTTCTTGTGATTTATCTAAGGCCAACAGTGAGTTGTCAAGCAGGACTGTTTTTTATTACAATTTGCTCTCTGCAAAGACACTTGATACACACACACACACACACTTTCTGATTACATCAGGCTAAACTAGCTCGTTTATCATCTTACATCACATTACCTTGTGGCCCATAGTGGAATAGGGCAGATGGCAGCGCTGGCACGAGTTTGTCATGTGTACTTACACACATGCACGCTCCTGTGTATGTAGACGCCTGCACTCGGTCTCCGGAGGTGTAACCCTGCTCGGCATTGCCAAGCTGGGCCAAGTGCTCGCAGCTGGCAGCGACCAGGCAGTTGGTCTCTCTGGACAAGTTGCCCCCTGCGCCAGGACAAACAGGAAATAAACCCTGCGGCCTGGCAGGAAACTGGCTCTGTAGCCAATGGGAAGGGAGGTGAGAGAGGGGCAGAGGAGAGGGAGGTAATTGTAGCGGAGTTGTGAAATTGCTGTGTAGGAGTAGTACAGGGATCAAGGGGAAAGGGATACAGATAGAGGGGGTTAATATTAGTGCACCAAAAGAAACTATCAGATGAAAGTTAGAGAGCTGGAAGTGGATTATTAAGTGAAGAGAGATGAAGTAGCAGATGTCAAATTATCTGTGTGCTGTCCATGTGCTTATGCCAGTTTGATCACTACATTCCCCTCTGCTGAAGCCTGTGTTGTGTATACACAAGTTTGTGTGTCACTAGCATTTGGCTGTTCAAGACTGAATTTGTTTAAGAGTAGTTTTTTTTGTCATCACGTCCCCAAAGGGCCACAGGGGGCACTGTTGCTTTGTCAACAGGCAGCACTGAGGATAAGCGTTCCCTGCTGCATGGCCTCTCCCCTTCTTAGCCCTTCCTCTGCCGTGTCCTTGCTATTGTGATGAGCTGCGCCCAATTCCAGTACAACCACTGGAGTCCTGGAAGTTGCCCCCCTCTAATCGGCCCCCGAGTCGAGGTCAAGGTTTTGAAAGCCGAGCCCGTCATCAAATCTTTAACCGAGACAAAAGACTTATTTGAGACTTTGATACACTAAGGGTCTCCCACAATGCCACAGCAGAAGCACTCTCACCAGCTTGTTAATCAGGAAAGACACCATGTGAATTGCCAGTCTGCATAGTTTGAATCAGTTCAAGTATTCATTTAATGACAGGATTGCTGCCCAGAGCTGCTGCATCCCAGAGAGATGTGTATTATTGTCTTCTGCATTACTATGGAAGAGCCATCCAATTTAATGCTGTCTTCAAATTGGTCATACGCTGGCCGTTCTTGTATCTGCACTGATAACATTTTCTCCAACAGTACAATAAGTTTACTTGATTATAGTTGACATCTCCACATCAGCCAAGCTAACTTTTTGAGTTTTAATCCCACCAGCCGTCTCACTTTTAGCTATCGTTGAGAAATTGAGAATATATCTGTATTTTTTTTTTGTGATATTATCAGTTATATGTGGTTTGAAGCCATATTACAATATGCTATTTGATTCTTTCCTTTGGTAACATGGCTGGAATGTTGTTATACATACATCACAATCTCGTGTGAGCACACATTAGCACAGGCCTTTCCCCTTTCCCTGTTCCTTTCTGTTCTTCCTTTTCTCTCTCTCTGTTGATCATTGTTAATCAGTCCTTGCCCATCTCCTCTTCACTGGCTGTCAGTGGCTTGTCAGAAAGCCCGTCATAGCTCATGCAGCCCGTTACACGCTGCTGCCATTAATGACATCGGATGACACCAGTCATTGAAGTTACCGGCTGGTGATGACTGGGAACTCAGTGCGCTCTCTGCTTTTATATAATTTCCTCTGTGCGGTCTGCTGCGTTTTTATAGGATATACTGTATCCAACCACGGTCTAAAACCAACTTTATGGTTTATCTGCCAATGGCAGGTCAAGCCAAACAATTTTACTGGACAAAATATTTTTAATCAATCAATCTTTATTTGTATAGAGACTCATGTTGAGCTGCCATCTGCCAAAACCAGCAACAAGACCTACATACAGAATCAATAAAAAAAAGTTATAGAAGGTAAATAAATACTTTTAGTTTAGTACTGAATTTAAGTTGACAGCATGAATTTGAGGTTATTGTACTTGATTCAACAATAGAGATGTTTATATTGTCTTGGGTTCAAATGTGTCTTTTTTTTATGATCATGCATTAGTCTTTTTAATCAGGTATTATGAATGACATCATTCTGGTGACTCAGCTCTGACTTCCTTGTTCCTGTCTCTCAGTGATGGTCTTATGACGTAGACGTACCATGTCTATAGATCTGGATATTCTTTCTGCCTCTTTGCAGTTTTTGACTTCACCACAATGCTTAAAACATATTCTCTCTCTCTCTCTCTCTCTCTCTCTCTCTCTCTCTCTCCTCTTTTCCTTTCTCTAGAGGAGGAAGTGGAAAACTTTGATGTGTCCAGTCTCCAGGAAGAGGCTCTGAGGAACATTGAAGCTGACAGCTTCTGGTGCATGAGCAAACTGCTGGATGGTATCCAGGTAAGCATGAGTTTTTAATTTTTTTTAGATCAAATGTTGAAGTTTGTCTTTTCACGATATCTGATCAATCCAGTCACAAATAGATATACACTTTTATAAAAGACGGCACAGTGTATTGTTTGTATCACATGCACCACACACACACACAAACAACTCTCCATTCTGATGTACAGCCTAAACATGATTAAGTTGTTATTTATTGAAGTTTTTTTGAGACCAGACTCAGTATTTTTTTATGCTCTAAGTCTGATGCTGGTTCCCCATCTGTTGTACTCTTGCGATGTCACTCAAAGGGATTTTCCAATGCATTTTGTACTGTTGCTCAATATGTGCATGCTAGCGTGACATGCTACTGCAGATAATCATTTCCATGCACATGACTGAATGTTACTGGTTCATGTGCTCTGGCCATTCATACAGTTTGTAAAGCCTGCAGGATTCCTCTCCCATTATCATCATTACAGGTGAAATAGCTTTAATGATGGAGTTTAAGAAAAGTGTTTGTGAAGCATATGCGCTCATTCTCCACATTGATCTATGTCTCCTCCCTTCTTCTATTCATCTGCAGATCTGCAATCTGTCATCTTTAAAAGTGGCTGCTTAGGCCTCAAAAGAAACTTTAAAAAAAAATTTTTTTACCATCCTCAACCTCTGAATTGGTCTTGAAGTATTTTACCCATATCTTTCTCTCAAGAGTTAAAAGACAGATTGATTGATTGACAAAAGAACAGCACCTACTGTAGATGCTATTTGTGCTGTCAAAGAGGTGTCACAGATGCTTTCTCCTCATTGAAAAATGCCATCTGTCACTCAATGCAGTCATTCTCTTAGTGATATGATAGCTCTCTAGAAACAAGAAAGAACACCCTCAGCCAGAAATTGTCATGAATAGGGAAATTAGCTACAGAAAATACTGACCTGGCTATCAGCATGTTTTATTCTGCTTTAGAGGAAGGGACATTTTTGGCACTTACAAGTTGACTTCATTTTTTGGCTAGAGAAGTTTTTTTGTCTCTGTCAGAAGTAAAACATGGTTCATTATGATGAAATAACATTTAAGTAAGACGAGAGGATTGTGGTTAAGGTTTCCTGTTAGTTGTCATATACCATCCCCTAAGCATGTTTTGTTGATGAAAGGTGAACATCCATTAATAATGACCCATTTTAAGAATTTCATTTAGAAAATTAATAGACGACGTGCCGTGTTACCCATGAGAGCAAAACCGACTGCAAAGCTTCTGAGCAGAGGTTGTAAAGGAGTGTGTGTCTTCGTATATCCTTTTTATATATGCAGCAATGTTGTTTCTTCCCCCTGCTTGTGTTTGTTTGTGACCTTGCCTCCAAACTAATTATGTGCAATGTGCACCAGGGAAGCCCATGTTTCCCCCTTAATGCTTTCTAAACAATCTGATGGAGACAGAGTGCCTCTGCACTGTAATTAGTTGGTGACCCTTGTTTTGACCTTCTCAAACCCACTCACGTCTAGTATACACTTTAACACTTAACTGAGGGCCTCAGTGTGGGGGGGGGGTCTGGGGTTAGAGAGAAGACGGTGTCTCCTTGCAGTATTACTTGCTCACTGCCTTTTAAAGCTACTCATTTATCCAGGTATTCCTGAGGACTGGATGCCACTTATTTTATGGTTAAAAAAAAAAAAAAAAAATGTGCATAATAGTTTAATTGCATCACAATGTACAACCACAGCATGGTAGTTAAATTTTTAATGAAAAAAACAACTTTCGGTTATCCCTCTATAAACCACACTGCCCCCCCACCCTCCCCAAACACACAATCTCCCAGTGTTGTAGAACAGTTAAAATTGCCATTAGGTCAGGTTTTAGTATTTCTATGCCCTGCCTCTCACATAAAATTGAACAGGCAATTTGGGCTGTCAGTTCACTACAGCTGATTCTCTATTGAGTTGTTGCTTTAATTGCTTGCACAGTAGCCTCCATATCCCAGGGAGCAGGCTGAGGTAGGTAAGGCTGGACTCAGACAGCAGGACGATTTTCACTCGATTTCTCCCTTCCCCAAAACCAGGGAAAGGGTCTTGTTTGGGCCCTTGCCTGATGTCTCCCCCCCCCCCTCGACTTTTTTATAACATGACGGCAATTTTAAACCAACAAGTATCTAGCAGACTCATTGGCGCTGTCCCAGTAGTTTTAATGCTTCATTTGTCTTACAGCAGGGTGTGTTTGACACTATTGTTGTAGTCCAGGCCACACTAACTGATTCCAAGACATACCCAAGACCGGAATGATCCGAGACCAAGCTAAGACCAAGACTTTTAGGGACCGAGAACAAGTCATGACCAAGACAACGACCTCTGCAGTAAATATTCAAATCCTCCTTATTAATTGTAATATTTCACAGGTGTAGTCATCTGAAAATACCTCCAGCTGCTGCAGTCAATATGTCCTGTCTATCACTGTCCACACACAGCCAGTGAGCCTTATACCTGTCTGACCCAGAGAAGAAGGTAATGAAGTCAAAAAGTTTTAAAGGGCCATTATTCCACCAGCACACCCACGAGGCCCCTTACCTTAAGAGCCAGCAGATGAAAATCTGCCTTTTATGTTAATTCTGCCGACCTGCCATTTACAGCACGGGCTCTCAAATGTATTTTCAATTCTAGGACCTAACTTTTAGATATTAAATTAGGCCCTGAGATCCATATTATTATATTTCAACAGTTGTCTTGGCACATGAAATTGTCACTGACACTTTTTTTTGGTTTGTATGCCTTTTTGTTTGATGAACTGTTTTGTACCACGAGTCACTCTTATGAGGAAACTGCTGACATGACAAATTTTAATCTACAAATGTAATTCCTTGGTCATTCTTTATTGTGCTAATTTGCAAAAATCATTCACAAAAATATTGTACATTTTGCCAGACGTGATGAACACGTCAAAACTCACACCCGTTCTGTACTCAGACAAAAAGATTCCTTGCATTCCTAGAGAATGTCCTTGCACTGATGTCGGTGCTCGGGCCCTCATCAACAGCACTTAATAAATGTAAAATGCACAATCATTAAATGTTTAATAGATACTTCTGGCTCTGCAACATGTCTGAGCTGCCTACAGCCCCTTGCACTCCTAGCAGAGTGTGCCTCCTTATTGTCAAGGAAACCATCTGTTTTCACTCTGCCAGCTAAAGATGGGGTCTACCTCAAGTGGGAACAGGGGTTTTCGAGGACCGACGTCGAGCAGACGGTACCCATACCAAACCAGACGCCATGTTGTGGTTTGGTCTCCCCAAGGGCTTCCTACTGTCACCTTGCGCTGTCACTCATTCCAACATCTAAACACACACACACACACACACACACACACACACACACACACACACACACACACACACACACACACACACACACAAGGCCAGATGGTGTATCTGTTATTTGTTACGCTTGACAGCATGTTTTTATGTTTTTGTATCTGTCTCCCCAAGCCTTATTGATGTTCATGCAAATGAAAGCATATAATGTTTGGGAACCACGAAGACCTTAACTGCCCCATAGCCCCTCATCTTTTTTTAATTTTTTTTTTTTTTTTTACTTTTGACTCTTAACATTCTTTTCTCTCTTCATCTCCCTTCTTTTACATATTTAACCTATGTTAACTTATTTCATCCTGTGACACCTGTTACCTTTCTGTAGTTCGGCTCCTAAGCTTCAGCTAACTTAATATAAGCAGACATCTGTTATTATCACACAGTTGACTTGTTATTCAGTATTCAACAAATGACACTGCGGATTCCATAATAACTGCTTTAGTTTAAACATGTAAATTCTAATTCTTTATGAACTCATTACTCTTCCTCCACTTATTATGGCACCTTTTAACAGATCAAGGAGGATAAATCTCACAGTGCTAAGCGCTTTAACAAAGTCATTCCGGCTGCGCTCTACAAAGGAAGTAGGATTATGAAATGATGCAATTGGGAAGTGCGCTAGTTCAGGCCAAACATTAGGTTTATGCTCTATGGTCTACTTCAGAACTGAATGTAAGTAAATGTGAGTGGATGCTCCAACATTTTAAAAACACACATCGTAGTACAATGCTAATTTGTTTAAAGTTGCAAGTTGGAACAGTACCACAAACAGGTCTGCACTACTAAGCTTGCTTGTGCTACAGGTGAATGCTCAGGGTTGTCTTCCTCGGTTGTTCCACTGATTTGCAATTGAATTTTTGATGGCTTTAGTGAGAAGCACACAGGGCCTGTCAGGCTAGTGGTATACACAGCTGCAGCCATTTCACAGATCAAGAAAAATTTAATCTGACCAATCCTTCTGTAGTACTGAAGAACTGTAATTGTCTACACTTCTTTCTAAATTTTATCTCAACCTTTAATCTCTCTCTCTCTCACACACACACACGCGCACATACACACACACACAGTACACATACAATAGAATGACAGATCATTGCCCTGTCCTTCAGTTTATTGTCTACCCTTTATCTCGACCTGTCATCTCCCTCTCTTGCTCTCTCTCCCTCATCTGTTTGACTGTCTCTCTTTCTCTGCCATACGTGCACACACCGTTTCAGAGCTGTTGTGTCGGCTCTGTCCAACTTGTTGATCGACATTCCGCGCTACAATAGGAGGCAATCTTAGTCCAGTGTTGAAGCCATTGTTATCACTAATAGAACGGACCGAGAGGTGAGGAGGAGGTATTGATTCAGCTGACTGAATGACAGGAAGGGAGAGAGAGAATGAACAAGGATGACTAGAATGAGAGACTGTTGACACCTGGCCGAGAAAGAGAACGAGAGAAACGAGTGTAATGTTTGTGCGTTCTATTCCTTTTGGTTCATGTTGCGGCACTGGGATAGTTATACTAACGTTCCTCAATGAGGTATCAATGTTCACAGCTTGCCCAACAAACCACAAAGAAAATGTCCGATATTCCTGTAATTACAAGATTTTCTTTATCTTCCCAGCCGTTTTATCTGCTCTGCCCTGACCTGGTTCCCTTCCCTGCGAGCTCTTCTTCATGTTATTAACATTATTCTGTGATCTGTGATGTTTGAAGCATACTTCATTCCTGTATTTTCTCACAGTAGAATAATAAGTGTAATTAAAAGTGTACAATCACAAATTACATCTGATTTTTCCCCCCCCCATTCTTCAGGACAACTACACATTTGCCCAGCCAGGCATTCAGAGGAAAGTCAAAGCCTTAGAGGAGCTGGTCAGCAGGATTGATGGTGAGTCATTAAATGTACCTCCACCAATCCATCCTTTCATCCATCCTTAAAGTGCTCTCTTCAAAGGATTTTCAGATGTGTTCAAATTTATGCACAACTTTTTGGGGGGTAAAATCAGACAAAGAAATCTTATTCCAGAAGTGGTATATTGTTCAGACATTGACCTTTGCCTGCAAACACACGAGAGAAAAAAACACATCACTGTGACACATGGGGCCTTTAAAAGAAAAAAAGGATAGATGGCATTTTTTTAAAGATTGAATTAAATGCCCTTCTCCCTAGGCAAAAAATTCAAAGGCAAAAGAGTCATCTCTTCAGAGTTTTCTTCATGAAGACCCCCCCTCTTAATTTGTCTTACAGTTTTCTGAACATATTCATAACTGTCTCCCTTAAAAAGAAAGTTTATATATCATACTGTTGTGTCAGAACCTTTGACAGAACTGAAATGTATGAAATAATTTCTCATTCCCCCCTGCTGTCAGAAAAATTCCTATGTATTTATGATAATTAGCAAAAAAAAACTAAAGCTATCTAAAGCACTCTGAACACCGTCAATCATACTTACAGTGAAATTTCACTTACAATGCAACTTCGTGTGAATTACAGAGGGTCCTTTGTCTTTTCCATCCACCCTTCCTTTGTTCATGAAGTCAGAAAGGGAGCTTTAAAATGCATTGAATGACCTTTGTCATTTTACGACGACGGTGGACTCCATAGTGACCCACCATGGATTGTGCAAAAACAAGCCTCTGTACAATTCTCATGGTCGCAGCTAACCTTGGTGCTGTCCGAACCATCTTGTCACCCGCTCTGTCAGCCAGAGGAAGAGGAGGATGCACCCTCTGCATTTCAATGGATGGAGAGAGAGTGCATAACTGTGTGTGTGTGTGTGTGTGTGTGTGTGTGTGTGTGTGTGTGTGTGTGTGTGTGTGTGTGTGTGTGTGTGTGTGTGTGTGTGTGTGTGTGTGTGTGTGTGTGTGTGTGTGTGTGTGTGTGTGTGTGTGTGTGTGTGTGTGTGTGTGTGTGTGTGTGTGTGTGTGTGTGTGTGTGTGTGTGTGTGTGTGTGTGTGTGTGTGTGTGTGTGGGGCGTGTGAATGTCTGAGAAAGTTGGTGTTGTATGCAGACCTGTCTGTTTGCATGCTGAGTGTGAGAGTGTTGATGCATTTTTTTTCCTGTGTATACATGAAGAAAATTTGTTTTTTTCAATGTTTCAACCCTCCCTCCCTTTAAAAAAAAAAAAAAAAGTCCTGAAAGAGAACCACAGTCCTTAGAGTCCTTGGAAAGACATAAAAAATGACTTGACATTTTTACTGTATTTTTTTTCTTCCCATAAGTGCCCCGTCATTATCGTAGGGGCAGAGCCATTTTATAGCTCGCTTAGCTTGACATTGCCACATCTAATGAGATCAGAGATTTGTATCTTATGTTACAGGATTCTTTTTTCACCCTCGATAGAGCATCTGTTTTTTTTGTTTTTTTTAACAACGGCCTCTCATCATCTCTCCCAAAATGACCCATCAGTGCTTATCAGACGCAGGGGTCAAACACACTGTTGTGCAGTTAGATAAGAAGTTGTGTTCAGTCTTTGCTAGCTGCTAGATACAGACACCACTAAGACAAGTGCAATACTGATAGAATGCCTAAGTTGTTGGAGAAAGTTTCATGAGAATTTGTTTGTTTTTAATGGCTTCAATAGTTTTGTTTCTAGCAGGGGTTCCCAAACTTTTTCGCCTGTGACCCCCAGTATAACGGTGCTAGTGACCTGGGACCCCAGAGGTGCTATTATATTCAAACACTGGTATTAGAACAAAATACAGCAGCCTAAACACTATACAATTATTTATTGTAAGAAACGCTAAAAGCAGAACACATGCAATCAAAATCAATAAATCAATCCTATAAGGTTCTCTGTGTGCGTTGGCCTCCACCAGAGCTGTCCCTTGTCTCTGATTCTGTCTGTGATATTCATCAGGATCTCAAGTGACACATTTAAGTGAGTTGGGTCATTTGGATGACTTTGTAAAAACATATTGCAGATGCATATCACCAAGAGAACAGCTTACAAGTCAAGAGGAAAAGAGAGGTGGGGCGGGAGAAACCGCTGCTGTTGCTAAGCGAGGCTGTGGGTTGCAGTGTGTGTGTGTGCATTTAATATTTTTTGTTCTTTCATTCTTTTGTTTTCAGTCATTTTCGACGTATTCTTCCTTCCTTTAACATCCTTGTTCTTCTCCTGCTGCAATGAATAGTCCTGACAAATGGCTCTTCCTTCCCCTCAGCCCGCTCCTCCTCCTCCTCCCCTCTGTGTTTTGGTGATGTTGCTAATATTAGCCGCAGCAAGTTCATTAGTGTAATTTAACAGTGTCTAAAGTTGTTCATCTCTCCCCCGCTCTGTATGGTAGTTAGCTAAGATCTGTCACCATGATGCATTTGCCGTTAATGAGCTCGCCTTGTTTATGCTTTTACAGCAGCATGTGATAATTAAACAGCAGAGCGGAGTGTGAAACACTCACTTTGTGTTTCCTCTACACCGAGCTCGGGCTGCCGAGTCTGTGAATGATTGTTTAACATGCATGTGTGAGCATAAAGACAGATGTCATTCAAGTGCTCACTGTGTGTTGAGAATGATTATTTATGTGTTCTGATTTCTTAATTTAAACATTTAATGAAGCTGTATAGTGTGTGTGTGTGTGTGTGTGTGTGTGTGTGTGTGTGTTTGTGTGTGCATGTGAGGTAAGTCAGCCCTGATTAGGAGCTCGTAATGTTTAAGAAGTGAAGTCTATAGTTCCTTTCTTACAGGCTTTTCTTATAGCTTCTCTGACAGCTTTTTAATTACAGCTCTATTATGAAGTGTGTGTGTGTGAGAGAGAGAGAGAGAGTGTCGTTGGTTTGATGACCATGAAAAAGGAAGTTGCTGAATACTGAGTGGTACTTGAATCCTTTGTTACGTTAAGATGCACAAAACAAACATTTATCAAGAGGAGAGAAGGAACAAAGGCAGCCACACTCAGTCTTAAAGCCCCATATGCATATTTGTTACTGCTTATCCAAGTTTACTTCCATTATTATCTCCCAACTGACGGCCCAGCGTGTGTGTGTGCATTCAACCACCAAAAGCAGCCCCAATCTCCAACAAACAAACAAACGTCTTTTAACTTACCATTTCTTTCTTTTTACACTTTCATAAGACGCTCTCATGATCAGACTTTGAACACTTTGAATTTTAAATCAGATCAGAAGGACTCGCAATAGCATGGCACCGCATAACAGCCTGAAACAAAACATATGCTGCTTCTTTTCTCTGTTAACCTGTACATAGCAGTCCTAAAGAAAGTTGCTTCTCTACAATCTTCTTCTAACAGTCTGTGCTTGTTTTATTATTTGGTAACCAGTTGAAAGTTCATTGAAGTATTAAAATGTATTCTTCTTTTTTTAAAATATGGATTATTATTCTTTTGACAGAGACTGTGCATCGTCACATGCAGCAGTACGAGGTCGAGTACCTACAATTCGCCTTCCGCTGGATGAACAACCTCCTGATGAGGGAGCTGCCGCTACGCTGCACAATCAGACTGTGGGACACCTACCAGGTAAAACAAACACACACACACACACACACACAGCAGGGCTAGTGTTAAACTGTTTTCACATAGCACTCCTGAAGAAAAAAAAAAAGTATAGGCAGACTGCCACTGAAATTTTCCTGTTATATATACGGTTTATTTCCAGTCTCAAACAAAGGCAAGGAATAAATTATTTAACAGTGTTGTTGCTTTGTCGTCACTTGACAGTAATCCAAGTACATCTTGTACCTGTAATTCATCCTCTAAATGTTTGATTTGTTACAAAGTCATCTTGATCACGGCCCCTGCTCTTTCAGACAATACAGAAAAACACACATCCAACTTTTTCATCACAGCCCCTTACCTCTAGTCATACCCTGAAATGAATATTAGACTCTTTCCTGTTATGAAAAACTTTGTTACAAAGAACAATATTGTTCTTGCCTTTTTTCTTTTCGCATTCCTTTTTGGTCCTTTTTAAAAAATATATATTTTTGGGCTTTTTGTGCCTTTACTGTGGAGATCGGAAAGTGGATAGATTCTGGAAATCAGGGAGAGAGAGTGGGGAAAACGTGCGGGGAAAAGCGCCACGGGTCGGATTTGAACCCAGGCCGCCCGCCTGGAGGACTTAAACAGCCTCCATACATGGGGCGTGCACACTAACCCCCTATGTTGCCCCTCCCATAGTAATTTCACTAATAGCCCTCACATGAATGGATAGTCCACAACATGGGAGTGAAGATTTAGAGATCTTTCATTTTTTGAATTTCTCTGTAATAGTTGAAGTGTACTTGTGTCTGTCTGTGAGTATGTGTGCGTGTTTCAGGGGGGATTCTTACCTGAGTGTCTCAAGTGGGGTCCTCTCTCTGCAGAGTGGCCATCTGTTCAGTAGTCTGATCCAGCACAGGGCAGCTCTTCCTCTGTCTTCCTCTCTGTGTCTGTCATCTGTTTGTCATCTCTTTCTACCTGCAGTCTCTTCTTTTCTTCTTCCTTTAACGAGTTTATCATTTCCTGTTTTAACTCTGTCTTTTTTCAATTTTTATTTTCAATTTTCCCTTTAATTCTACTTATTTTTTTTACAATAAATATAAAGAGGTGAAAGAAGCACCAAAAAGACACTGAAGAATGATTTAGGGCAAAAACACACACCTCTCCTTACTCGTAGTCAGTCAGACAGACGGAGAGGCAGAAAGGGACCAAATTATCTCTGTTGCTTGGAGCATGAAATTAGCGCGTAGCTCAGTGTGGCAGCATTAGCATGGCTGTTAAAGGGATACGGTGACATTCTCATGCTGTGAAATATGACCCTTTTCCATATGGATGTTTGAATTTTCCAGGCAGGGAGCTTTTAAGCTTCCTAAGTGACCATGTTTCAGACAAATCTTTTAGAACATGATCAAATGTGTCAATTCCTGGCGTAAACAATTGGATATTTATTCCGAGACGGGTCAGAAAATGAGCAAAGATTTATTAGAAGAACACTGACTAAACATATTGTTAATGTGTTTGTGCTTCTTGTGTTTTGTCGTGAGGTTTTAAGTTGCTGCCAGAGCTGCGGGTCAGTCCTTAGTTCTATTACTGCTAGACCTGTCTGCTACCTTTGACACAGTCAACCATTAAATCCTCCTATCCACACTCTCTGAACTTGGCATCTCAGGATCTGCCCTCTGCTGGTTCGTGTCCTGCCTCTCTGGGCGATCCTTTAGAGTGTCGTGGAAGGGAGAAGTGTCCAAAGCGCACAGCTTATTCACAGGGGTACCTCAAGGGTCAGTGCTTGGTCCCCTTCTCTTCTCCATATACACAAGCTCACTTGGTTCAATAATCCGCTCTCATGGCTTCTCACACCACTGCTATGTTGACGATACCCAGCTCTTCCTGTCATTACCGCCAGACGATGTTACAGTCTCTACAAGAATCTCATCATGCCTTGCTAATATCTCTGAATGGATGAATGAACAGCACCTTCAACTCAATCTTTCAAAGACTGAGCTCCTTGTCATCCCAGCCAGTCCCTCTATGCAACCACAGATCAATATCCAGCTTGGAACAACCAAACTCATGCCCACAAAGTCTGCCCGGAACCTGGGTGTCATGATTGATGACCAGCTAACTTTTAAGGTTCAAGTAGACTCGATTGCCCGGTCATGTCGATTTGCCCTGTACAACATCAGGAAGATCAGACCTTACCTGTCAGAACATGCTACACAGCTCCTGGTACAGGCTCTTGTGATATCACGCATTGATTATTGGAACTCTCTACTGGCAGGTCTTCCTACATGCACTATCAAACTTCTGCAAATGATACAAAATGCAGCTGCATGACTGGTCTTCAACCTTCCTAAAAGAGCACATGTCACTCCACTGTTCATCTCCTTACACAGGCTCCCATTTACTGCTCGCGTCAGATTTAAAACTCTGCTGTTCGCTTACGACAAAAAAGGCTCCTCCTTACTTTAACTCTCTCATCCAGGTCTACACTCCCTCCCGCCCACTACACTCTGCCAATGAAAGGCGTCTGATCCAACCTTCACAACAGGGTCCTAAGTCTCTGACTAGACTCTTCTCCTCTGTTGCCCCCCGGTGGTGGAATGAACTTCCAAACTCCATTCGATCTGCACCTTTAAGAAAAAGCTAAAGACCCAGCTCTTTCATGAATACCTACTAACTTAATGATGATGGTTTCGATATCATTGATGATGATGATGATGGTTGTCACGATTGTTTTTGTTTGATAACGATGACTTATAAGATGGTTTCTATACTGATTAGAGCTCTCAAGAACTGCCGTCAATGTTGTGCTTTGCCTCTGTGCAATGCCTGTCAGCACCTGTGTGTCCAATCGGACTCAAAGCTGATCATTTGCTCTTACTGACATTGTTCCCATTTTTTCTAGATCCTTGTTTGTATTGTACTTACTCTCTGATGTACGTCGCTTTGGATAAAAGCGTCTGCTAAGTGAATTGTAGAATTGATTCAGCTTCAATATGTTTTAACAAGTACAGGAATAGTGGGGCAGCAGCTCAGCCTGTGGGGACTTGGGATGGGAACCAGAGGGTCCCGATAGAGAGCCCTGGTGCAGACTTGAACGGCAAGAAGACATAAAGTATGGAGTTGGTCTGGTAGCTAGAGAGGTCACACTCTCCCGGGTACTGCCTTGAGCAGGGCACCGCGTCAACCGCTCTGACACGCTCCCTGTGTAGCAGTGTGTAGCAGCTCCACTCTGACATCTCTCCATTAATGCATGTCCACTCCACAGGTCCTGTTAGTGTGTGTGTGTGTGTGTGTTTTAAGCCTATGTGTGTGAGATGCATGTCTCTCAATAACAGGAATTAATAGAGAAAAAACATCCTTACTATTTAATGCTTTTTCTCTGCTACATTTCATTATCTTTATTTTACAATTTCACAGTGAAGACAACTTAGGAAGCTATCTTGAAATTTGAAGTCATTTTTAAGGATGGGACTATCCAAACAGCTGACGCAGCACTTTAAAGACACAGTGACATTGAAATACTACTTTACACTCTCACTCTACATTTCCCTCTCCTCTTAGGTTTAACTTTACCCTCCTACCCTCTCCATCTTTCATGCATCCCCCTAGCTATTTACTCCTCTCCGTATGCTTCCTCACCCCACATCACACTTTTTCCTCACTTTGATCAGCGGTGGCTCTTATTAGTCAGCCTCCCTCGTCCCTCACAAACATGACGATGGAGGGAAAGTAAAGAAAAGTTTGTCAATGTCACCTTGGTTCCCATGACAAACTTTGTCGTGCAATTCATTGTGATGAGGACGACTTCAGCTGAAGAAGCAGGTCAGGGAGGGGTGTCAGATTTGAGAAGTAGAGCCATGGGGGTCGTCAGGATACAGAAATCTCCTGCTCTAGAATTGATTTCATTCATACCATATCACATTCAGCCGTTACCACACACACCCCACCTAAACGATGTCAGAAGTGCCGGCATGTGTGAAGGGATTTAAGAGTGCAAGTGTGTGTCTGTGTGTTTTTTTCCACTCGAGAACATTCGCTTAACAGGTAGCCCTGGACATTAAAAGAAGCAGATCCATGAGTGCATTTCTACAACACAATAACTAACATCACTTGTAAGATGAATCCCACCTTTATGGGGTCATGTACTCTTCATTAACTAGCGTTTAAAGGCCTGGTAATTATCCTTCCTGTGACAGGACTCCAGAGAAAATATGAAGAGACCAAAGAACATCTCATCCTTTTGTCTGCATCCCTCTTTAATTCCTCTGCTCACTGCCTAGTCATAAAAAAATGTGCTGGAACAAAAAAAAGTTGAGTGTGCCCCGGAAATGTAATTTCTGGATTGAGACAGAATTTTTTTTTATTGTTCCTCTTTTTTTTATCCTGCTTCTTTAAGATCACATTTTTGTGCGGCTTCTGACCACTCCTCTCCCTTTTTCTTGCTCATGAGAAATGAAGCTACACCATAATCCTGAATACAATGGCTTCCCCTATCCAGGGTGAATCACCTTGAAGCATTTGATGCTGCATATTCAGCCCTATTGCTTGTTATTATTTAGTTGTTTGTGTCATTTCAATGAGCTTCAATAATGTTTGGGGCCACGGCTTCTGAAAGGGCATCTGAGTGAGGAGGGTAAATGTTTGGCAGCTGAGATCAAATACAAGCAAACTTACCCATAATAGTATACATCACCTTCAAGCTGCCGCCTCAACAATACAATATGACGTGTCTTTTTTTTTTTTTTTTGATGTGTTTTTTTTTTTATTCTGTCAATGTCTTTGCTAAACACATTGTGTCTGTATCATTTTAGGCTGAACCAGAGGGCTTCTCCCATTTCCACCTCTACGTGTGTGCGGCCTTTCTGGTGAGGTGGAGGAAAGAAATTCTAGAGGAGAAGGATTTTCAGGTAATGTGCACGAGACATGGGGGGGGTTTATCTAAGTTTGTAGACAACATCTAAAAGTCAACCAGTCTGTTGTTGTAGAGCTCCCTATGACCTGCATCTCTCTCCATTACCCCCACTAATCATTACCTGTGAGGCTCAAGAATCATTGTGAGTGCATTAGCAGATGACAATAGACAGCTGCCACAAGGTGACATTGGATGTCAGGTCTCCTTGGGACTTATATACAGTAGCAAACAATTCTAATTTTAACACATACATTAACCTTTTCTTATGCAGTTTTGTGTTGTACAGTTTTTCAATGATCTACTGTCTCTTCTGTTACACTTCTAATTCTGGTCTTTTATGGAATTTATCGACTTTTCTGTGTTATATTTTTCTGAAATTGAATGAGAAATTACTAACTACTTCAGAGGTCCTGAGCATTTGAGTTTCTTTGTAGTTTCACTAAAATGGTTACACCAACGGATAGAGAGATAAAAACAATACTATTACAACTAATACAAGTGAGCCCCTCCCCCCCTCAGTTTGATCAATCAAAGTCAGAAGTCCTCAAAAGGTGATAGTAGGATAGGGTTATGGTTCTAAAGAACCTTTGCTTTAGATGGAGGCCAGTTGATTAAAGCTGATTCACCCACTGAGTGAGACACTAGAGGCAGATTGAAGATGAGACATCAACTGATCAACAGATCCAATGAGCCTCAGAGTTAAAACATGAGCCTGCCACTTTTCTTAAGGGCTTGCTGAGCAGCTCTTATCTCCACATCGTTTATCCAACAACCATCATGGCATCCCCTTTCTCTCATGTCTGTCTGTTTCTTTTCCTGTCTTTCTCTGACACGCTTAAGGCTGCACCATTCCCACTCACTGTTTTGCTTCTCAGTTGCATCATTTGTTGTGTTCGAGTGTTTCACTGTCCTGTTTTTTTGTTCTTTTTATTTCATTGTGTATCTCTGTCAATTGTGTTTTCTTTTCGTTTCTTCCCCTTCCGCTTTTCTCACACTTGGCAGTTAATCATTGACATCCTGAGTCGAGGGTTTCTACAGATTGCAATGTGTGTCAGTCAGTTGGGCCACACCTTTTGTCCAAACTGAAGGCGTAAGGGGCGGCTGTGGCTCAGTTGGTGGAGTCTGTCGTCTCTCAACCAGAAGGTCGGGGGTTCGATCCCCAGCTCCTGCGGCCTCATGTCCGATGTGTCCTTGAGCAAGACACTTAACCCCAAATCCCTACCACTGCTCTGTCGCACCTTATACAATTTTATGAATGGGATCACTTAATTCTAATGGTCACTCTGCCATCAGTGCGTATATGTGTGTGTGTGTTTTTCCCCCCCCTGTTTTTTCATCCTTTGCCAATCCCACCCCTGATAAAAGTGTGAGCTTGATGAGGTTCATGTAGAATGTACAATGTGAGGAGTGTCAGTGTATGACAAACTGCCGGGACAGATACATGAGTGTAGTTCTGAGAGGGAACACAAATGATGAATTCATTGTGATAGTTTTAATTAAAAATGAAAAAGAATAATTCATGCATTTTTATCCAAAGAAGTTATGGTCAAAGTGAATCTACTCTCCTGGTTGTGGGATTGGATTTGTTAAGCTGCTAAATGAAAAGCAAGAGAGTGTGGCACTCCCCAAGCAATTTGCCTTCCTCCGTTCCACCTCAGGTAGCACACTACGGCTAACGGCAGGCCTGGAAGTAACACACACACACACACACACACACACACACACACACACACACACACACACACACACACACACACACACACACACACACACACACACTTATTTACTTTCAAAGCTATGCAGACATAGAAGGATCAAAAAAAAATCCCTTCTGACACTGTAAAATTGTGTTAAAACATTTTTATTCAACTTTGTGTGCATTCTGTCACATGCAGTACAGAAAGAGAATGGGAAGCTATTAGGTACAGTAGGTATCTGTCAGCTGCTTTTGTCAGCCATGTGTCCTGTTAGTCTTTTCTACTAGCACACACTACCAGGGTCTAGTGTTGTAGTACACGAAATCGGTCTTGGTCTCGTACTCTGGATTTTAAGTCAAAACCACCACTGATAGGCTATTCCTGGTGTGACAGTCTAAATGATTGACACTGCACACAAGATGATAATTTTTCGTTGATATTTATGGTCTTGGTCTTGACTCGGTCTCGGAGCACTCCGGTCTCGGGTATGTCATGGTTTTGGTTATTGTGGTCTTGACTTCAACACTACCAGAGTCATTGCAAAACATCCTCTCAAAAAACACAGACTCTAGACTCTTACATGTATGTTGATGTGCTCGACTGTGAACCTTTATCTCTTACTTAAAATGTGTGAATGATCCAATCTGCAAGGTTTAAATGCTCCAAAGTGTTGTGACTCTGAATGCATATAAGTGAATGTTTGTCATTGGCACCAGTCTACCAAAAGCATTAAAAAGCTCAAACCCAGCATATTGGAAGAGAAAAAAGTGAATTGCCCTAGGATAGAACAACTGGAGTGGCTCTGTCAGCTCATAAGATAACTACATACCCAAAATAAACAACAATATCGACCCATTTGTAAGGGAAAAAAAACAGGCCCCAGGAGAAGAAGAGTGAGAAATAGATTTTTTTTTTTTTTAAGTAAAAGACAAAGAAGGAGATTTATGCAATTGGTTGTTTCATGAGCTGAGACATAAGCATTGAATTTTACATTCAAATTCACAGTTGCATAGTCAAAGCAAGAGCTGGGGAATTTTTGCTTTTATGTTTTTTTTTTCACAGATTGTGAAGTAAGTGGTAAATTGATCAATTTAAGTTTTGATTAGGGTGGCATAGACCTTTGTAGAGGGTGACGGCAGTGTTAAAGTGTTAAGGCATTCTTTGTGGGTTGTTTTTTTTAGTGTGTTAGAGGTCGGTCCTTTGAATTCCAAAATGCCCATTAAACTGTACATTTGCCCATTTATTTCAGCAGGAATCAAATATAAGAAGCAGAGTCTTTTGGAGAAAGTGTCAAGGATCCCAGCATGACCAAAATAGAGTGTGCAGACTTGTCTCCAAATCAATCAATCAATACATTTTTATTTGTATAGCGTCAACTCATAACAAGTGTTATCTCGAGACACTTTACAAAAAGCAGGTAAAATACCTTACTCTTTGTCTGTTAACATTACAAAAGAGCAGGTAAAAAGACCTTACTTATTGCTATGTTACAAAGATCCGGCCTATCCATCATGATCGTATGAGAAACAAAAACCCATTAGAGGACTTCCTTCATTGTAATCCTCTGCCAGAGTAAACACATTCAGATTTAAAACCAAAAAGTTCATGTTTGTCTTCCTTTGTGACATATTAAACACTGACCATTTCACCGTCTTGTTTTCCTGACATTGACAAGAAGCTAGCAGTCAAACAATGCAAGCTTCCTGTTTTCTAGATCTGGTAAGAAGCCATGCCTAAGCAGCAGCCTGTGTGGCTGCTTCAACTGTGTAACATTACAGGAAAAGCAAGACATTTACAACTGTAATAATCATCTGAGCTTTTTTAACAGTCAACATTTTGAAAAGACAACTTGGCTGTGCCATCCCATGTCAGCTCTTAACTCTACATGCTACAGTGCCCCACTCCTACATCAGAACCCACTGTTTGCGAGATTGCCCATTTTGTGTAATTATACAAACTACAGCAAGCTAATGGCCCTGACAGAGCAGTGCCTAGGCCCATTACACCTAAGGGTGCTGCAAAACACCATTACCACCACTGGGGAGCTTGAATGTTTGTGCACATGGGTGAGAGTCTGTGTGTGCAACCTCACCTTTTTAAGTGCGCTCATGTAGATGTGTTGGTGGCAGGAGGTCAAAGGCGGAAAGATTCATGTTAAAGAAACATAACAGTTACAAGTCTAGCAGTTGTAGCTACACGTGTGTTGGCGTGTTTTTTTGCACCTGTCATTCCTCTCCCATTAATATCTCCAGGGTTTTCACTGCTTGTTGCAACAAACTGTAGTTGACACTTTAGAAAAGGTAGCAAGACAACCTGCTGGACTTTGGGCACTCATTGTACTCGCCTCACTAAGCACCCTCTAATTGTGCCAGCAGATAAACCCTTTGGATCACTGAGTGTGTGTTTTAGCTGCCCTTTGTATGTATATAAAAGTAATTTAGGTAATATTTCTACAATATGTCGCTCTCATTTAATTATTTTCTTTAACACTTCAAACTAATTGTACTCTTCAAATCATATGTCAATTCAAGAGATTTCATTTAAGTTGATTCCAACAATGCTTATATCCTTTCTCCAAAAGTGTATTGGAGATATGCTTTCAAAAGTGAAGTGAAGAGTATTTAACTATTCACACAGCGAGCATATTTCACTTGACCGTGGCTTTGGCTCTTGGCGTAACCATTTTGTTAAACTACAGACTTTCTGAAGGAAAGCCCGAGCACAGACTCTTTAGAGCATCCACAGCCATTAACTACTTTAAACCTCGCCAAGTGTAGGAGATCGAGAGCTAATTGCCTGTACTGTAGTCAGAAATGGCAGATCAGTGGTTTGGATTGCATTGCTGTGTAACTTATTAGTCATGCCTGATGATAGGCCAATACACTGATGAACATACACAGCAAGGAAAGCTACAAAAACACCAACGCATCTTCATGCTTTTGTGTTTTACTTCAGTTTCAGTTAACTAAAACATCCTTTGTTAGTTTCTTAAAAAAAAATACCTACAATGCATGCATCCTGGATACACTTTAATTCAATCTCCATTTATTTTTCTTAAAGCTTTCACAGCCTTTCTCAACCCCTGAACATTCAGTATGCTACGTACACACACGTTGAACTTCTTCAATTCCACAGATCCTTAATGATTATCTTATGCGTACTCACTAGTTTCCACAGACACTTGTGTCCACTCAACGTGGAGCCTATCCACCTGTGTGCAGCCAAGTGAGTGTAGAATTCAGCGACTGAAATCTATGCAATTAAACCATACTAAAGTCATTAACCCCGACAGAACTGAGAGCCAGCAGATGGTTAGCATGCAGAAACATGCTCTTAATGAAGCTCCTCAGTCACGATGGGTTTGTACGCATGGTGGAGCATGATGGCGTGCACTTGTGTTTCTGCTGTCTCTACATGTCTTTGGGTATGGTGTCTTAATTGTTTACCATACAAAACAGCATATATACATAACTCCATGTATTGTCTGTCAAAAAGGCCACTTTAAGACCTATCCATTTGCCATTTCTCTAAACAATTTCGCTTTCTTTTTCCCACAACAGGGTCTGATGATCCTCCTGCAGAACCTTCCAACAATGCACTGGGGAAACGAGGAAGTGAGCGTGCTGCTGGCTGAAGCCTACAGGTTGAAGTTCGCCTTCGCCGATGCGCCCAACCACTACAAGAGATGATCAGCGGAATCTCTTTGTGCAGCTGCTGCTCCCCACCTCCACCTCTCCCGCCCTGCAGTCGCCTACTGAACTTGGAAGGACCCCGTTCCTTACCTGGAGGGACCTCGTTTTTCTTAACCTCCCTATCCCCCTTTCAGCTACTAAGAGATTTAAATCAAAAACAATGACTGAGAGGACATGCGGTGTAGCATTCTAACATAACGATGTTGAGCCTTTCTTTTCTTTTTTTTTTTTTTTTTAAATTATTGTTCTCTGATCACCTCTGAAATTTGCACTCCTTCAGCTCCATACAGAGCCCTTGTATCACTGAATTCCACATGCTTTTGTTGGAGTTTGGTGAGCTTATACTTAAATGTTCTTTTCTGCTTTTTGATTTTTATCTTTAGTTCTATGCCTTCTTCTTTTTTTTTTTACACAGAGGCAAAGATGTTACCCTTTCTCAGTTTAAAAAAAAAAAAACAAAGGCCATGAAAGATGGCAAAAAGGGTACTGTCTGGTTTAAATATCAGAGCCCTCTCCTCTCCCCTGCTTTGGTTTTCTCTCTTACCCTATGGGTTTCACCAAGGGGAAACTAGAACTCTTCAGAGAGAGATCATCAGTCTTTGACAGGAAGGATTGTCTGTCTTTTTCCCCACAACTCCTACACACCAATTCAACCACCCCACTTATTCTGTCCTCCCACCCAGGCGGCTACATCACAGTGTTCAGGTGAAAGCTGTACTTATGGAAAAACAAGAAGCAGGAAGCCATTAGGAACTAGATATCTACTTATTACCACTCTCTAGCCTTAGATCTGCTTATGAAGGGCCAGTTCTTTCTTTTTAAAGGAAGCCATGACTACCTCATAACACACATTAACAAACCAGTGAAAATTAAAAGTCCACTCAATAACCAACAAAGCACATATCACATATTTGCTGTTTGAATCAGAAATTGACACATCCCCTGTGGACAGTTTTTTTCCCCCTTCTCTTTCTATCATGTGGACTCGAGTTCCATGTGTGCACAAAGCCAACATGAACTACAATGACAGACAACTTTCTAATATGTTGGCTAGAAAGTGGAAAGAGCTTTTGACACTTTGCTATGAATAGGATTCTGTAGTCCTTCCTTTCAAAATGAAGGCCTTCAATGCTGTTCATTTATTGCCTTTTTTTTTTTAAAACATAAGAAGCAGCAGGTACGGGGGGGGGTTGTTGTTGCCTCTCTCATAATATCGCATCATTAAAAAGAAATCGCACATTGTTGATCTACGTCCTGCTAATTGTATCATGTGTATCCCGACTACAAAATTAACAAAAAAAAACTTGGATGAAAGTGGGCAATTAGAATGAGTCTGTATCCAGCTCACCACTTGATCCACTGTGAATCATTAGAGGTACTCACTCATTTACATTTTCTAGTTTTTAATCACTTTGTGCTCCATTGCCGTATTATTCAGGACTGACCTGTTTAACACTGCTAATGGGATCTTTGGATTAATCCCATCTTTGGTACATACATTGTTCTTTCACATGAAAAGTCTTAATATAAGGCATGACATTTAACAATGCTGCTAATGTCTCCTGTCACCAGAACCAATCACTGTCAGCCTCGTCCATGAAGATGGTGTGTGGGTGTGTGAAGGAGAGAGGGAGTGGGTCGTGTTTCAGTTCTTTTTTTTTTTTTTACTGAGCTGTCGGCCTTTGATCAGACATTGGGATTTTTTTTCCTCATATCAGAATATGCACCAGTGTCACAGACTCCTAATCTCCCATGCTCTCTGACAAGGGACACAATATATTCTCTCTCTCTCTCTCTTTGGGATATATGCTTTCACTCGTCATTTTAAAGATGTCTCTTGTTTCCTTTTCTAGTTTTATTTTTTTATGCTGTTTACATTACACACATCTATTAAGTTGTGCCTGACTCTAAAGACATAATGCAACATCTCGGTTATGTTTTTGACTTCAAATGAACTTTAAAGGGTTTATATTTTTTCTTACTTGTAAAAGATAGAAATTAACGTTTTGTGCAAATTCGTTTTTTTTGGGGTGTGCTTGTTACCATAGTGACAGCATTTAACAGTTCTTACTTGCAAATTGGTGGTTTTCTTAATCCACCCTCGATAGCGACTGTTATAACTAGGCACAGATGGCTTGTAGTGCTCTGAATTTGCCCACATGTTGAAGCAGTGTGAACTGGCCTGAAGGGATAGTCAACATTATACATGGTTGGATTGTGGTGACCCTTCCAATCAAAACTCCCCAAATTGAATGAATGGGGATAAGCATTAACTTAAAGTTGCATTTGTTATGTCCAGCCAAGTTAATATGTAATAACAGAGTTATTTTCAGAGCCAAAGAGAGCCTCATTAGCCAACAATGTCATGTTTCAGATGAAAGAAAAGCAAATGATGTTTGAGATTATCATCGGCTGTATTGTGTGTGTGTGTGTGTGTGTGTGTGTGTGTGTGTGCGTGCGTGCGTGCGTGCGTGCGTGCGTGCGTGCGTGCGTGCGTGCGTGCGTGCGTGCGTGCGTGCGTGCGTGCGTGCGTGCGTGCGTGCGTGCGTGCGTGCGTGCGTGCGTGCGTGCGTGTCAGTGAATGATTTGATATTTTGGAAATTTGATTCAAATGGCTTATTAATAATCAAAAACACTGGTTCACATGTTACCATGGTAAAGTTAGCCTTCCTTTATCTCACTGTCACTCAACACTTATGTCTCCATGGTAACAAAGGCCACGATGATAGCTGGTTGGAGCCCTTTTTTTTTTTTGATCATCTCACACCACACAGACAGAGACACACTTCAAACATTCTTTGGAGCATCTTCAGAAGCTTACCCTTAAGAAACCTTTTCAGTTACTAAAATGTTTGTCCTGTTTTTTTTCACTCTACTTCTCAAGACAGGAAAATTGTGTTTGTGACAAAATTATCCCCCCGTGTCTTTTGCCTCTTGAGTCCTCAGAAAATTCTAATACTTCTACAGATTGTGGGTGACTAAAAGCCCTGGCTGTTGAATTTAAAAATGTGTACAGAGAAGATTTTGGAACATAAATATGTAAATACAAAGTGTAAATAAATCCTATATATAACATAATGCTTTGAGTGAGGTGTCAAGTGTGTTTGTGTGCTTTTTTTTTCCCTCCAAGTTTGTGAACTCGATGTAGGGCTGTTTGCAGCTCTCACTGAGTATTTATGAGATATGCTGAGGGTGAAAATCAGCTGCTCAATCTCTTCTGTCTCTGCTAGAGGTCCCTTTTTAATAGTTTGACCTGCATAAGGCCGACGTCGGCTTCACAGCAGTCTCACAAAGGCGCTTGAGTCTTAGTTTTCTCCTCAGAGTTATTTGTAGCTAGCATGCCATGATTCTAAAACCCTTATTGAAGCAAGGAACAAACGTGCTGCCTGGGTGATCGGATCACAAGCTTCGAGTGTGGCAGTTTTTCGCCAGGCATGAGATGCCTCAAGTGACAACAATCCAAGGGCTGTATCAACAACCGTGTAGAATATATGACCACAGAGATGCTCAGCCAGCCCAGCCCAACCCACCCTGAACCCCCAAGATAAAATGAATACATACAAAAAATACAAAAAGGGAATATATATATGCGCTTATATATATACACAAAGTGCTTTCATTAGATTTCAAATGTCATTACTTATGTTTGTAACAGCTGTAATTTACTTGCCACATGAGGAAATGATGCAGTTCCTTACATTTAGTGTAGTGTCTGCATGCACGTCAGCCCTGTATGAATGCAAGTGTATCTGCTGTCACCAGTGGAACAGGTAAACACTTCTTGTCTGATCCCTCTGGAGGAATATGCAGCATTAGGTTGGTTAATGAGACTTTGTGCGTAGGTGTGTGTGTGTATGTGTGTATGTGTGTGTAAACATGTAGCAGCTGCCTACAAAAGAAGCTCCCTCGCTCTTGTTAGGCTGACTGATGTTCTCACAGGCAGCCATTTATCGAGTACCATTCACAGAGGACTGACGTTACTTCATGGGAAATTAAAAATACATTAAAGCCGACAATGAGAAAGCCGGTCCTGTGTGTGACGTAATCTCGTCAAAGCACACCGGGAGTGGCTTCTCGTGCACATGCACAAGCATCACAGCAAATGTTTTTGCTTGGGCATGTGAACACGGTTTCGCGCAATTGCAAACACACACGGAGACAAACACACAGCGAGCCGAGCAGTTAGCGTTAGATAAACAAAAACGGTGAAGGCAAATCTACTTTTCCGAAAGTTTTATAATCATTTTAAATTATTTTTTTCTGCCTTCCACTTCTCTTTTTACAGGTCCAACGATTACCATTTTCAGCGTGCGCCCTTTTCACCATTACATTCTGGGATCACGTCCAAGAAAATGGGAGACGGGCTTCAATTGCAAAGTGAACTCGCAGACGGGGACTCCAATACTACGCCGACGCAGAATCAATATGAATGTACAAAGAGGTGATGACGGCTGGGCTTAGCTATGGCACTTTTAGGGGGAAAAAAAGCAGTCTCGAAAGTGCTTCTGTGAGCCCCTGGCCCTTAGTGGGAGTAAAAGGAGGCAGCCCTCCCCACTCAGGCACACTTTTTCTAGTGACCAAGTGACAGAGTGTCATAGTAAGAGAACCAACAGACTTTCAAAAATACTTTCTTTGGCTTAAAAAGAACATACAGCAGCCAAATTAACTTTGTGATATGTAGCAGGATGATATGCCTCATCCCTCATTAATACATGTGAGCCTCTCTTTCAACGGGGCCCTCGTTAGTCTAGCTCTTCACTGGGGCACTCTATGGGAGGCCGTGTCCGTCTCCTCTCCCTCTTGCTCAGTAATGACCGCCACCACAAGATGGCAGCAAACCGGCCGTAGGAATCGGTCTATACTGTCATAGCAAACAGAACCCTGGGATTATCCTCGTCTAGCGCTTCCAGGCGTCTGCTGCATAATTGCTTGCCGTTTCGGCATGGCGACGCGTCGCTCTCTCTACCAGCTCGCCTTGCTCGGTTCCAACGCGTTCTTCTCCGTGTAGGACGACAGTTCTATGTAACACAAACACGCGACAATAACTCAACAGACTTTGTTACAAAGAACAACAGGCAGCAGTAAACAGTCTCTCATCCAAACTACCAAGAGGCATCTCACAGTTCCAAACATTTGTCCTTCACACCTGCCCGCCTCAGCTAATCAAGACGGTGGCACCCCAACCATTGGCCGTACGACTAGGCAGGAAGGCCCACCTACTTACTATTTTGACAGCCATGCAATACAACCTATTACGGACAGTGTTTCTGTAACAATACCTTCAGAACATGAGAACTTCTCTCTGTTAGTCCCTAGGATTCACAGAGGAAGTCAACGATTACAAAACGCTAGAAAATATGACTCACAGCTGTGAAAATACTTGGATGTGAAAAAAGTGACAAAAAAAGTTGTCAAAAATGGAAGTTTGTGATAAAGTACAGCTGTAGCGATATTTGAATTGATGAAAAAGTTAAAGCTCTATATTGTTTTGTTTTAAACTATTAGTTATACACAATATTTGAGGAATGGATACACAGATTAACTATCTGCATATGTCTTGTGTATGTCTGTCATATCTGGTTGTTTTTTGTCGTTCACGTTTCAATCAGTGATTTACCAAACTCACATTTGTTTAGCCTTGGTTGGATATGACCTTGATTAACTGTTAAATATCAGACATCGCCACAGGAAATGTAAGCCTTAATGGTAACTGTATGAACGAATGATGGCATTTAAAAACTGCTATTTTAAAATGTGAATGATTAAAACAAGTGTCTGTCGCCTTAGGCAAGGTGTCATTTTCAAATTGAACTTAGCATCAGCTAAGCTGCTCCAGAAAAAAACACATTATGGATGGTGGAACTGATACCACACATTTTCAGATCTGGGCTTCACAATGCACCGAAATAAAAGAGCTGTCCCCTCCCAAGCACATCGCCTATGTGGGGGTGGCAGGGACGCATCAGAAGTAATCTAATTGGAGGGAATTACTGTAACCACCGGGAGGTCACACAAACCCTGGTCCAATATACTGTATGCTGCATTGGCTCTCTCTTTCAAACACACACACATACACACCTTACTTCACCAACATTGCACAGGCCTTATTGTTGTTGCTCGAAAACATCCCTGGAAATAGAATATATGACTAGAAATAGAAACATCTCTTTCCTAATCAACTCAGACCGACTCAAACATCATTCAGCCTTTTGCATAATGAAAAGAACAACCAAGGCCGGCATCATAAAGTGAATAAAAGCATGGCTTACGACAGTTTGAAGAGGTACAGGTTGCCTTGGTGTGGGAGTTTAACCTTCAGTTTCTGGAGGACCATTGGAGGAGCATTGTTCTCCAATGGTCTGAAAATGTGTCTCGGAATAAAGAATGGTTTCTTGCTCATTCTGTTGGAGATTCCAGTACAGTTACAGACACCACGGCTTGTTGAAAGCAGTGCGTGCACTAAGAAAAAGTCGGGACAGGATCATGTTTACAACTCTGTAGCATCCCTTGTTGTCTTTGAGCTATTTTCACTACACAGAACAACAGAAACTGGTGTTTTAAATAAAGTACTGAAGTAGCAGTCTCTTTTTTATTTCTCCCAATCCAATGGCAATTTGTAACCTTTCAAATAGCCATGACTGCATCCAGTGCAACTACATTTTAAATACTGCATTTGCTATAGATGCTTAACAGCCACTAAAATAAAATGTGCATAGTTTCTTTCACAAGTTTTATCCAAGAAAAAACTCAAACAGAATGTTGCCTTTTCAAAAAAACAAACAAAAAAAACACATGTTTACCCTCTTTCTTGACAAATGCAGACCCCTTAATGCTGCTACATGCTATTCACTTTCTCTCTTCCTGTATTTAATGTCTCTCTTCTGCTTTCCAATAAGGCACAAGTTTGCAATTGTCACCAAATACATTCAGCTTAGTCCTTCTCCTGGATAAGCCAGCTACTTTCCCAGCACCTACAGTGAAAGTTGCTCTCATCCCTTCGATGCTGCGTTGGCTGTTTTGGAGGTGATTGGGTAAGAATAGCTTTGAGCAGGAAAATAGAGCATTTGAGGCCCACATCAATTTGAAAACTGCAATTCCAATGTCTTAACCCTCATATGGTTGGGTGTAAGTGTGTGCGCTGTGCAGCCGTGTCTATGCGGATGCGTGCACCACCTCTATCAGAGTTAGGCCACCATGCTGCTGTGTAAGCTAAAATAGCTGCCGACCCCGCTGGCCTAAGCCTAAGTGACTCCATAACGATAAAGACGGAGTGGTTAGCGATGACACACTCAGGATATGTAATTAACTGGTGTGTACATTTGTGTGTGAATGTGTTACTGTTATTCTTACTTTGCTATTTGCAGTGTAACCAATTCATTCAGATCAATAGTGGATTCATCTACAAAAACTTCCTATTAGACCTTTGCTCAATTAGTTGTGGGTAACTGATAAATTAAATTCTTCCTTTTATTCCTATCACTGTGCTCCAGCACTCAAGATCACTTTGGTTTAAAGTGTGAGTATACATTTGTATGCATCCGAGTACTGTATGTTTATCAAGTGTCTGTGTCGGGGGTTTTACGTGCTCAAACACAAGTGTTAGTGTCGTGCAGAAGAGTTGGATCTCCTTGGTTTAATCCAGTCTTGATATTTCTACTGCCAACACTAACAGTTAACAGAATGCCATTCTGCACCGCCTTTAGTACCACAAAACCTCATGATGCTACTTTGTGCCACCAGACATGTTAGCATGCTGTGTGCATATTGTGTGTGCATGTTTGTGCTTTACTTAATAAGAAGGCTTATTTGAGTTTTTGTGTGTGTTCTGCTAGTGTATGTGTTACATGGTTCAATGCTGCATTTTCTATGGAGCTATTATTGTGTGGATAAGAGAAATGAACAAAAAAATCCTTTGTTTAAGAAAGCTGCCTCATCATGCTGTTGATAACAATTCCTCCATAAAACTTGTTTTCTCTATCGCTTCCACTCATTTTTTTTCTTCCGCTGTTCAGATTTATTTCTGTCTCCCGACTGAGTCTTCAGATGAATGTGACGGCAGCACCCATCAGGTGAGGAGGTCAGTGCAGTGCTTATTTGAGCTGAGCTGTGTTAGATGTGGAGTGCTTTAGTTTCCCCACAGGGAGGATCATAACTTGGGCTTGAATGGCCTGTGTAGACCAGAAATGTGAGCGAGAGACAAACATGCCAAGTCAGCACAAACAAACAAACAAACACACACAGACTTGTTTGACGATGTATTTGGATTTCAGTCTGGTTGTTGAAGCAGCAAATTTACTCAGTTATCAGGCTAATAGGGCCAGGAGGGGGCGGGACTGAGCAGCTTTATGTATTCTATTAATTATTTAAAGGAAAAATCACCAGGATATTTTCCTCAGCAATACTGGACAGAACTCAAAATAATGATAGAGGTTACTATTGAAGAACTGTATTAACATTAGAGCCCGACCGATCTATGTTTGATCTGTAGAGACAGAGAGATGTAGATATGCACATTTATTATGCAGTTATCACACACTTGTGAAAAGATATCTAATAAAGAAAAGATGGCCACTCAACTGGAACGTTACTACGCAAGTACATGTCTTGACACTCTGGGGAGTGACGATGCTTGTTGTAATCCATACAGCACACTCAGCTGGTGAAAGAGAACTGCTACTGAAATGCAATGATACTCAAATTAAATGCTATTTGATGAATACATCTAGTAATATCGGCATATATCTGTGATAAATTAGCCGATACCGATAGTCACTGGATATGCTAGAATCGGCAGGCCGATAAATCGGTCGGGCTTTAATGACATATCAGAACTTAAAATAGCCTCTCTCGGCACCAGAATGTGTTTATCATTGTGGGTCATTTTATATATTTTTTCCTATCTGTCTGAGTGGCAGGAGGAGTGCCTTATGCATTGACAGCATTACACAACAGAGTGAGCGAGTTGGCTTGTTACATCATGACAACATGATTGCAATTTTGCAACAATAATGTGCATAATATGTATATACACTATAAAGTATATTTAAAAAAAAAAGAAAATAAACAATGATGACTGTAGCAGGCTACAGTTCAGCGCCTGTGGCTATGTGATTCTTTCTCAGTATAAAAACTGCTGTATTTGATTAATTGTATTCTAAGGTTTGCATCTATGACGATGGATAGCAGAATGCCTTTCTGTTGAAATACTACAAAATTAGGGGCAACCATCATACCATTAACCTAATATATTTCTGATTCGTGGCTACAGTTGAGTTGCAAGGTGTATTATTGAGAATCGTAGCATCCCATTACACATGCCAAGAGCATCATGTAGCTAGAACGAGATGACAAAGATTGACACGGTCGCTCCTGTTTCATGACATTGTTTGAGTGTAAATGTAGTTTTACAGACACATAATGTAAACACATAAAACATGGACTATAAAACTTTCAATGACACTCACTGTATGTCTTCAACCTCCTCTTAACCCGTGTCCTTCCCTTCTCTCTCTTTTCTCATTCTCCTTCCTCTCTTTTCAAACTGCCACTGGATTGCTTCTTCTTAAGAAACCTTGTTTGAAGTTCTCATTAATCTTCATTTGAATTTTTAGAATGAGGCAGTTTTAGGGATTGGCTTGGATTTCAAGATCGTTCAAACATGCATGACGGAGTACCAGCCAAGAGCATATTACATACTGCTGCCTAAATTGCTGACAGTATACTTTATTCTTGACACCAAGTTTTTTTTTTTAAATGTTTCCTCATGATTAAACATCCTTGTACTTGATCAAGATATTTGAAGTTCCTGTTTTCTCGTCTCTCAGTGAACAACACACTGAACTCTGGCCTTCAATACAAAGATAAAAGAGGGCTCACCTTGAGGTTTTTCTGGTATGCTATGACACATGGAGGCAATTCAATCAAAAAAGTCAAATATTTTGTGTTTCTTATTTTTTAATTCCATACAAATTCTTGACACTGTCTTGACAGTTCAAGGCTTGCAAAAACAGAGAGAGTGGCTGGAGTTTTTGGCTCAAGTGGGGGCTGTAGCAGAAATCTAACAAGAGCTCCCTGAGGTAACGCCTGTGTGGGAGGAGGAAGCAGTGAGTGAATCCTGAGCCATGCAGGTTTTTCTGGAGTCAGAAGTGACCACTGGGTATTTGGACTTTGCAGGGTGCACTGGAGAGTGGTGAGGGTTTTTTTTGCAAACAGGGGCTTATCATGGCTGTACAGTCTGTGCTTTAGGGTAATTCATGTGCTGGTGAAATTAGATATTGACCAGTTGTATTTCCTACGCCCATGAAGTTGTTTATTTATTACACTAAAGAAGATAAGAGCTTGTGTGCTATAGAGTGGTTTAATTCCAGGCGACCCAACATCTGTGGTGGGAGAGAAACACGGCCACATCCTGTACCAGGTAGCATCAAATAACCATTCTTGTCCGACCATCATCTCTGAGGGGAGAAGCCAATTACTATTGTGACTCCAATGCAAACGCTGCAACATGTAAATTAATTTACAAGAAACACTAATAGCAAACTACCAAAGTACAGTTAGCACATCCTACAGACCCTGAAAAAGATACAGAATGGAAGTTTTTTTTCCCTGTTCTTATCTTGATAATAATGAGGATACGGCACTGGGGTTCTGTAAAACCTTGATTTGATGCATTTATTCAGCTCTTCCAAGTAGGCTACAGCTTCAACTAAACAATTAACAAGCAGCTGCTCAAGTAAGCATGCCAACTGTTGTTTAGAAGTAAAAGGCTTAGTTAGCTACATTTTGTCACAGGTCCTCTAATTCCAATGTGTGCTTTTATGTTTTAATAATTATGTATGATGCTTTGTAAATGAAACAGAATGGAGGTTGTTTTTTTTTTTATAGAGTGGATTTACAACGCCTTGTGTTTGATACCTCCAAGTCTTGCTAATTAGGCGAGGACTAATGCGTTCTTCATCTTCCTCCTGTAGCGGCTCTGCTTGGTGCTCTCTTCTACATGAAAATTAAAACCGGCGTTTGAGAGGTTACAACTGGCTCCCACCTGGCTGTCAGTCGAGAGATGCTGAGCAGCAGCTGTTAACAGAAAAGTCAGCGTGCATGCAGAAACACATGATGACGGCACATGCGTGTTTTCTGGCCACATCTTTGTTGTTCACTGTCATCTCACCATATCATTACGAATAACTTGTATAACTTCTATACTCTAGTCGTAAAACGGATGCAGATCACCCCCACGGTCAACATGTGATCAGCAGATTCATTCTAAATGTGACATGACGGGGGACTTGGAGCAGAGACGGACCGAACATGCATCTGGGGGAATTCAGCAGTCATTTTGTGATACACTGCTTTAACTTGAAAATGTGTAACATAACTGGTATAAATTAGGATGCATGGGCGAACACATGGACATTCATCAGCGTTAGAATGTGTTGCTCTGCCCCCAGAGTGCATCTAACTTCCAGCCATTGCGGTGGTGCACTGTGTTGTCATGTGGACGCATACACTGTGTCTTCTGTTCTCCGTAGGGGGTCCCATAAATGTTGCATGCAGAAACATGACGGTGGGTTATACATTTCAGTGCGCTGTGTAAATTGTGGATGACTGGAGGGAGGAGAAGGAGGGAAGTATGGGAGGAGATCATGCAAAAGAAGCTGGGGAGATTTTCGACACGACCGGTCTAGAGAAGCAGATGACACAAAGGGAGGAAGCACAATGGAGTCAGTGTGAGAGAGCAAAGGGTAACCAACAAGATTTCACAGCCGCTTGAAGTGCTCAACTCGACTCAGCACACTGACACTTGTACTGAAGATGTATTCACTCAGGGGACACATTTCTACAGGGTTGGACAAGGGTTTATGGCAATTCACATCTCTAAAGTGTCTCTTTACCTGCTACAGGTATTTCGCCAGTGGTGGTTAAAAATGGTGGAAGGGCTAGCCCGTGCGGCGTGGATGTATTTCCTGTCCCCTGACAGACGTGGTGGTAGAGCAGGATCCGTGATTGGTGGTCATGCCAGTTGATGCTTCCCAGAGTGAGATAAAGAGCGAGGTTTGAAAGGGAAGTACCGTTACCACTTGACCCTTGTAACTTTGGCAGAAATCTGTGTTTTGTTGCCCCCCCCCCATTGCCCACACTTTTTTTTTTTTTTTTTTAATGCTAACCAAATCTTTAACAATCAATTTACAGCACCTGCAAGGGTTCATGTGCTCTGCTACTGAATGCGTGCTTAAGAAGTATGCCATTTATTCAAGTTGGAGTTATTGTCATCAAAGCAGCCCTTTAGTCACCTGACCTTTCTGTAATCTCCAGCGCTAATTGTGCAAGTGTTTCTTCTGCCTGTCTTCAGAGCTACAGTACGTACTGCAGGCATTTGTCAGTCTCTCTGTTGGCTTGACCTCCTATCTATCATCACCTGCTACGCTTCTGCTGTTGTGCTTTTCTTTTCCACACCAGGTGTCCAGCTCCCTGTACAATTGTCCCTCTCAATGCAAAATTGAAATTATTAGTTAAGCACTATTCCAGCTCACCAGTTGTCCTTCTTAAATATACTGTACAACCTATCATGCACTTACTTTCTTTTCTTAGTTTTGAATTTGTGGTCCGAATGTAATGATGTGCAAGTGGCTGGAAGGTGAGTCAGTGTGTGATACCTGTGGTTTACTGCTCATTTGCACAGTTTACTCAATGTGCTTCAAGAAAGAAGGAGCACATGGGAAATTAGAATGTTTCAGAAATGTAGACTGCCAGTTGTCATGGCAATAGAGCCATGCCAGCACTTAATCTTTGACTCCATTATTGTAGAGATTGGCATTAATATAGTGTTGGAAGCGGAAATGTCAGTACTGAGAACAAAAGAGCATGTTGAGTATAGACCTTGGTGTTCGCTGAAGCCGTGTAGCTGTCAGAGGAGCTGGACACAGATTCTGTCCAAAGTTACAAAGCTCAGCCAGTGTTTCTGCGGGGAAACAACAGTGTGTGGACTGCACAAGAACACAGGCTCATGTAGGCCACTTGTGTCTTTTGTTTCAATAGCTCAGTCTTCAAGGTCTTCATTGTGTAAATTTTCATTTCCTGTGAGATATGTACAAGCATAATGGGATGAAACTGTGGATTTACACCGCCTGTTACAAAGTTTGTAATTGAAAGCAGGGTTGAAGGTATGTATAGTGTATGATTGGGAAAAGTTTAGTTGAAAAATCCCAAATTCCAGATGAGAATCACATCCCTGATACATTTTATTAAATGCTTTTAGAGATCAACAAGAAAGCTTGCCAGACAGACTGTAGAGAAAAAATCAAATAACTTCCTGTTAGCCATAAGAGGAATCCCACTTTACTATTCCATTAGTCCTGCCATCTGTTTTTTTGGTAACACTTTATTTTGATAGTCCGTCTGTTGACACTCAACAAGCTATCAGTAGATATTCAACATAACCTTTTCAACAGACAAGTAACATACATTCAACTAACTATTAGTAGACTATAAGGTGCATTCAAGTTGTTACAACATTTTACAACAAAGTGTCTTCTGACTCTCTTATATTTTAAAAAGGTTATTGATAGACTTTCAACTAACTATCTGTAGATTGTCAACTTCTTGTAAGTTGACACTCAACTACTCTGAATCAATCTGTCAGTTGAAAGTCAACAGTATCCCTCATCAAATGACTGACTGTTGATACTTTGTTGGTTGTCAACTACAGATTAGATTAATTGACTATCAATAGATAAGATACTAATTTGTAGTTGACTATCTGTTGATTGTCAACATATATAAAGATGACTATCAACAGACTATTAGTAGACATTAGTAACTAAGCATTTGTAGACCTGTGTTAGGACTATCCAATTAAAGTGAAAACAGTTGAGAACAGTACAAACTCTATAAACTATCAACAGAGCAAAACAGAGACAAGTCAGCACAACTGCATATCAGAGAAGGAAAGCTCATTTATTTGAACTACAAAACGCACTCAGCAGGCACACAAAATGACGGCAACATTTCAGTCTACTTATACTTATTCTTTCCCCAAGACAACTGTACAATTGTTTTCTTAAAAAGGTTCCATGAGGGAAACCAGAGGCAGCTTGACTTTGTCTTATCTGTGGTAAGCATTTCTTACGTCCTTTAGAAGTCTTCCAAGTACATCGTGTTTATGTTTTCTTGCTAACCAGTAGGTCCACATGAAGCAGAGCTGTTCTTTTAAGGTCTTCTCAGAACGATTCCCCCTCATACGCCAACTTTCCCTCTCTCAATGTGTTGAGTGTGTAGTCCTGTTTGTGGATCTACATAATTCTGACTGTGGTTGACCCTGACATGCCTGTAGCCCTCATGGGAAAGATTGGCAAGAGTCTTCTTGTTTCTTTTCTTCACAAGGCGAAGAATGGGACATCTGCTTGCAGCGCTGATCTCTAGTATACCAAACACCCACAATCTTTTTCTTCTCCAGGTGTTACCAAAGCGTCCTCTTCTATACTGCCAAAAGACAGTATGAGCAGCATTACAAAACAAACTCTTGACTCTATATGATTTACTGTGATTATCTGAGTATGCAACTGACAAATACATTACAAGCTCAAACATACAAATTTCTTGAACCCAATGAAAAATCTCTGTCATGGTCTATCTTTACACATCACACAGATGGAAAACCTTGAAGTCAAAACAATATAAATATCTACTCATTAAATAAAACCACTCAATGTATTATTACAGCAGTTAACGTTTGAAATTTGAAATGTAAATTTTTGAAAATGAAATATTTTTTATTTGGGTACTGTCGACATTTAGCAACAAAAACTGTAATAGAAACATGTTTTCAAGTTTTCTTAGGTTCAGGACAGGTTTCAAACTATTCTGGTTAAAATGAGTGATGACTGGTGAGGTCTTGAATACACAGACGGACGGATGCACAAAAATGTATAAATGTAGCTCAGAAGGTAAAAAAATATTATACAATTATTATAATACTTAGAATAAGGAGTACAGCTTTAAGATTGTAAAAGGCTCAATGAAGTCAATAGAAGTTTCAACATGATTTTTGTGAACTGGGAAAAATTCCTGATTTTGGGTGTATTAGCATGGAATGACCCCATATTTAGTGAAGGGTACTGCACATGTAGATGAATTTACCTTGCGTTTATGGCAGAACTTGCTCTCATCAATGTGAACGAGGACGTTAACTCCTCCAACTTTCTGCTTCTTTCTCTTTTGGTGCTTTTTCAGACTTTTTACACAAATTCTTCTGAGTTTCTTTGACATCATGGAAAGTGTAGCTGTGCTCTTTGCAATGCCATCTTGAAGCATGTCTACTTGCCGTCGATGTAAACCCTGTGCAAATCTACAAAGGACAAACAAAACAAATATAAATAAATAAGGACAGTACATTGCCACATAAAAACATGTGTGCTTGATCAATCATAAAGCATAATTTGTATGATGTGTTTTAGCTAAACAACAACTGTTGCACAGTAGCTGATTCAAACGATCGCTCCAACCAGCATTCATTATTATTTTACTCTTTTCTTTTTTCACTCAAAGATGGATAATTTGTCTTCATTTAACTTTCATTGACAAACTTTTTCATGTAAGATGAGATTCTAAGCAGGGCAACGAGAGTGAGTGTTATCAGATGGGGCCCCCTTTGGGAGGTTTCCTACTGCCATTGCAAAATGTGCACATTGTGAGGCAATGCTGTGGTTTAAAGCTTGTCAGCCGTTTGGGGCCCCCTACAGGCCTTGGGTCCTGCATTTCTTGATTGCCCGCTTTGCCTGTTGACAAGCAGCGCCTCTGATTATAGCTGAATAACAACTTTAAATATCTCACCTGTATATGTACTTCATCCATGTGAAGAGACTGCAGTGTGATTGTGAGAAAAGTGACTTTGCTCTAACACTTCTCCTCAAACGTCCACATCTTTTACGTCTGCATTCCCTGGAAATGGCAGAGAATTAAATTGTTTTATTATGTCTTATAAACACTCTAATATAAAAAATAAAGCTGTTTATGTAAGTAATCCTCATTGGTGACAATGTCATGACCTATATTATGCTAAAACAGATATATTGTAATTTACTAGCTGGATTAATCTCTCTATACAGGTTTCATCATTATTTTTGGGCACCAAATCCTAATGGCCCCAAAAAGGCTAGAACCGGCCCTGCTGTGACAACTGTCAGCAGCTCAGCGGGAAAGACGCTTCTGTAGCGGCGCTGAAATTAGAAAAAGCGAGCAATAGATTACCGTGAACCATCCTCGGATAATCGGAAGAATGAATGGAGGATGGATAGATGAACTTTCTAATCTAACAGCCAAATCAGATTCAACTGTCAGAGTCAGGTCGGCCTACATCCCTGCCACATAATCAAGACACACTTTCTAACAAACAACAAAATAGTTGTTTATAAATGGAATAAGCAGCGCGATCGTCATCCACACGAGTGTACAGAATTGATCAGAGATGTTTATTCATTCATAAATTAATCTTTCAATGATCGATTACAGCAGAAAGCAGCGTGCGATGATTATTTAGTGTGAACTCATGCACCACACACTTGAACCAGGCAGATTAAATAATTAAAATTAGGTGAATTTAACAAAGGAGAGGGTGTGTGTGTGTGTGTGTAAGCTACATCGTAATAATGTATTGAACTAGGAACACCCGCGACACAACTGTTTTTTCCTCACGGCACAAGTGGCATTTGGAAACCACTATGGGCATAACTTAAAGTACTGCAGAAGAATTAGCAAAAAACGAAATACAGGCCTTTAAGATTATAATAATTTATAGTGTTACTTACCAGATGTAATGATCCTTGCACTGGGAAGAGGCCAACTTCATTCTGTGTCCGCAGTTGTTGCATTTTACTTAGCGTTTCAACACGCCTTGCTTTTGCATCCATTTTATTCACTTTAAAGTGCTTTTTTGTTTCTTTAACAGTAACCTTTCTAAGAAGTTGTCTCTGCAGTGAAGCCACAGAGCCAGAGGTCTGACGAAATAACTGTTCTGTTCACCTAAATGTCCCGGAAATAAAAAATCTGGCGCACTTTGATTTGATTGGTTTAAGAAGTAGCCCAGAGGATAAGTGTTTGTAAAGTTGATACGTGACCACACCGCCAACTGCTCAGGACGGCGCAGGACTTCAGAAATTCAAATGGTGAGCCTAAAACCCCTCCAGAAACATTGTGTTATTTAGACAGCAAGTGTCATTACTTGTGTGTGAAACATTATTGTTATCTCGCGTTTCTTTGCGGCATCAACAAGCCATCTTCAAACAGTCAAAATTGCCCCTCACCTGGCAATATGAGTGCGGCGGGTAATAAGCACTTTTCACGGGCTGCAGCTCGACGCGGGGATGACGACGGAGACGAGTCGGAGAAAGCGGAGAGTTCTGTGAATAAATTACCAATTAAGTTTACTTAACCTTAATTTATATTTAAGACATCCTGAATAATGTTATCCAGACCAAGCACTAAATGTATTAACTGTAACTCAATTAGCTGTAGCCTATTCGTTAGCTAATGAATGTGATACACATGTTAACTGATGCTAGCTAAACAAAACAGGTTTTGGCTGTTTGTTGGCGAAAGCAAATTTACGATAATATATAAATAAACGTTAGACTCAAGCGGGAAGAAAGCAAGGCTAGCAGATCCCTAAGAACATACTAATAGATGGTTCATAAGTATGTTAGGCTACACTGGCGGGCAGAATGTCAGCCAAGATGGGATTGATAAGGGTTTAAGTTTAAATTTCCATAAAAAAGCTCCAGTGTCAATATTATCATTGGGTGTCCATAGCATAGGGTAAGTGGTGGTCAGCTTTATCAGAGGATTTTATGGTAGCACATGTGATTATGATTTCAAAAAATAAACCCTTAATAAATACATCTGCTGATTCTGAATTATGTTTGAGAATCGATCTTATAATGAATTTGCATTTAGCAACCATAGTAATATATGTATGCCTGTCAGCACATATTTCTGACAAAATGAACCAAACTACATGTGGCGCCTTTCTGGAAGAATGAAGCCAATGAGAGGCTGAGGTTGGGCCTATTACCTTGTCTGACGCGCTTACAAAAAAAAAACAAGTTTGATTTTTTTTTAATTATGGAAAAAATGTCAACATGCATTAACTCATAATCAGAGTAATCACAGTTAGCCAAAAACAATAGCGATCAGCAAAAAATATGGCAGCCCAGCTCACCCTGTGTCTTCTGAGAACAAAAGGTGAACAGGTGAGTTAAATCAAAACAATATCTCTACCCACAATAAATGACATAATAATCAATAACCCAAAACAGCAAAAAATTCAATAAAATAGTAACTTCAAATATACTTAAATGTATCCATGGCTCCAACGCTACGGGTGTGGTAACACCCTGGCAAAGCTGGCAATACAAACCAAGGTTGAGGTTTAAAGTCTGTTAAGTTACTTGATTTCAATCTTAAGTTATCAAGAAATGTTCATTTTATTCATGCATATAATAGACGCAGGTCAGGGTGGGCAAAATAAATAAAACAATCACAAGGGTGGCTAACATATCTATTTCATACCTTTGTAGTAAAACACGTTTTTTGATGCATCGAGTGGTAGCATAAATAACCTAATCAAACTGACATTTTACCAGAATTAGATTCAAAGTAAAAATATTGAGAATAACTCTCTCTCTCTGAGATTTATAACCTGGCAGATGCAGAATAATGAAGTTGCTTTATAAACAGATTTTCATTGCTTCTATGAGAGTGAGTGTGTCCAGTTGAGTAATAACCACTCTAAGTTTTGTTGATTAAATTGTTCACTGCAATAAAAAACCTGTAAGCTCTGCCTCAAAGCTTTGACCCGTCTACTCTACCCACATGAATATTTTATCTGTCACATTATATTTTGCAGCCGGTAACATGGAAAGTCTCAAGCCTGGAAAAGATCAGAATATCTGGAAAGAAAAGGCTGCGATGCTGCAGTCCCATGTTGCTGAACTGGAGGCAGAAAACAAATCACTTCAGCAGCTACTGCAGGAGAAGTCTGCAGCAGAGCCAGGTTCGTAAAGATGTAGCAGAGCTTTACATGGTATGTAAAGCGAAATGAAATCATGTTCATGAAATCATCATGTCAGGATATGGGATAGTTTTAGTTCGTCCAGGAGCTGCAGCGCTAAGACGACCGCTTCACGAGCAGGACACACTACTGTTTTAAACAAAACGTGGTACGCCCAAACTGTTGGAAATATCTTTCCAAACTAGAGCTCTCTACCCGATGTCCCGGTCGGTCTTTAAACTAGAGCTCAGTAAAGTGAAGACACCATTTATTGTGATCTGTGATCTGTGATCAGAGGTGACGTCAGGGAGCGCTGCGCTCAAGTAGAAAATGTTTTAACTTCTGCGCAGCCGCTCAACTCGGCGGCGAGGAGACACACAATACACAATGAATGGGCTTGACAGCGGCGCAGTGCCCACCACGTCAGAAGTTGGCAATTTGTAGCACAGACCATAAAAAATTCTTCTTCTGTTTTTCACAGATAGGAACTGACACTGGATATGAGGCCATCACCAGCACTGAATCCAGCACCAACTCCAGCACTGACAGCTCTAACAGTGACTCCAGCAGTGATTTGCACTCAAGCTCTACCTCCTCTGAAGAGAAAAAGAAGAAAAGGAAGAAGTATGAAAAGAAAAACAAGAACAGAAGCAAAAAATCAAGCCAAAAGGCGAAGAGGTCAAAGGGCAAAGGAGATCGAGGTACCGATGTATTTTTTATTGGCTCGCACTGACATTCGTACGTGTCTATTGACAGAGGAAGATCTCTGTCTTTGTGTCTCTCTCCTTTAAAATTCATATCCAAATGTAATATATGGTCATTTGTACCCAGTTTCCAAAATATGGGATCTGACTGTAGACAGCTCCTTCTCTCTGTGCTGTATACTGTTTAGTACCTACTATTCAGTAGGCACGCACTTCGTTTGAGTCATTCAGTTTGGAAGTGGCGTCGTTAGCCCGCCTCATGTTATCGACACTCCAACTCAGATGTGATTTGCACGATGGCTCAGTAAATAATACAAAACTTCACATTGCAGGAAAACAATTTAACATCTTAACATTTGAAAGGCTCGGCACCAGAACCGGCCGAATCCATCCTCCGTTTGTTTTATTTTGGAGGCGCACGTGAAATGATGTTTTACGTTTAGTTTTGCACAGCATGGTGGGTGTTTAAATACAATTCATTTCCTGAAAGGAAGCATCCGAACCATAGTGCACAAAACCAGTCTACTGACACCCCTTACTGAAAAGTCTGCACTCCATACTGAACTGTGGCTTTTAGGAAAGGGCCCAAATCTACATTCTCTCTTCCTGCAAAACATATTAAATTATCTGATGACTCATCAGCGTTTACTTGTTTTGACCAATAAAAAAAGATCCAATCAAATTCATCCCAAACATCATGTCAAATAGAGACAAACCACACACCTACAGTGGAGTTTACACCCACACATTGTTGCTATTGGTTAAAGCTGCCATTCCATCCCTTCAAAGTGTACCAAAGTTGAACTTTGGGCCATTACCCTGCAACTAATATACACCACAACAATCTTTAGGGAGCAATAACCTTTTTTCAAATGTATGTTTTACAGTTGTAATTTGTTTTTGTTTTTTCAGTGTCAACCATCGCAGATGTTGTGAGGCGACATCGGCGTGTCGGCGTTCTCAACTGTTTTCACTTTAATTGGATAGTCCCAACACAGGTCTACAAATGCTTAGTTACTAATGTCTACTAATAGTCTGTTGATAGTCATCTTTATATATGTTGACAATCAACAAATAGTCAACTACAAATTAGTATCTTATCTATTGATAGTCAATTAATCTAATCTGTAGTTGACAACCAACAGAGTATCAACAGTCAGTCATTTGATGAGGGATACTGTTGACTTTCAACTGACAGATTGATTCAGAGTAGTTGAGTGTCAACTTACAAGAAGTTGACAATCTACAGATAGTTAGTTGAAAGTCTATCAATAACCTTTTCAAAATTATAAGAGAGTCGATAGACTCTTTTTTTGTAAAATGTTGTAACGACTTGAATGCACCTTATAGTCTACTAATAGTTAGTTGAATGTATGTTACTTGTCTGTTGAAAAGGCTATGTTGAATATCTGCTGATAGCTTGTTGAGTGTCAACAGACGGACTATCAAAATAAAGTGTTACCGTTTTTTTTCTATAACCTCAAAGCCAGTTTCATTTTGACCTATCAGTCTTTGTACCTTGCTGTTCCCACTCATCCCTCCTTACATTTCCATCTCTCTCTCTCTTTTGTTTTTTGTCCTTTCTGCCCATCATAAGCATTGAAAAAAAACATCATTCATGGAGAGCTTGAAAAAGCATCTTGAAACAGCTCGACAGCAGAAGAAAAAACTAATTTGGAGTCCACGACTTCAAACGGCGCCTCACCAAGGCAACCGTACTCTTCTGCCAAGGGTTTGCCTTGCTCGCTCTAAGATAGCCCGTGAGAAGAGTTTCAATAAGCAGAAGCCCATTTGTGTAACGAAGAGGGGAAAGTATAGCTGTTTTTAATCTCCATGTCATTTCAATACCGATTGTGGCCTGAAAATGAAGTTAGTCCTGAGAGCAAAGTGGAAGATGGAGCACCAGAACCAACAGCAGATAACAGATTTGTCACTTGATTACACCACAAACAAAAAATGTACATCACCAAAAATGTCTGGAGCAAAAAAAAGTTTGCAATCTGGTCCAGCTTGATTTTGTAGAAGACAAAAAGGAATAGATTGGCTGGAAGTGCTTTACACAAGTCTCCACTGTATTCTGAAGCTGAGTGCTTGACTTTCTGCATAAGATATATGCCTAAGAAATGTCAACAATTACTCCTGTCAGCCCATTTCCTATTCCCCTGTTTGCCTAGGAGACTATACCTTGCTATTATTGATCTGCAGCATGTAAAAGGTCATGGAATTGAAGATGACAGCAGCCGCAGTTGCCATGGAGACTTCCTCCCTCTGTCTATATGACCTAACACGGTGGAAGTCAGTGGGTAAAAGTTTGATGCTTGCTGATTTGTGGCTACAGCCTATGTTCAAATCCGACTTTGACCTACTCCAAACAAGACAATGGTGGCTATATGTAGCATGTGGGCTAATTGTGCATTTAAGTCAAATTTAAATTAGGAAGAAATAGGGTAGGTCTCTTGGAGCTCAAATGTGAATACCAACAAAATCCAAACACAGGTAAATTTAAATAATAATTATTGTATTTCACATAAAAAAATACATCCAATATAACAGTTCAAATAATATAAGTTCAAAGAACCAACATAAATATCCTCTTAATCAAAAACGCTTCTTGGGTCCATCAAAAACCCCAAAAAAAGTCATTGTCTTTCGATCCGTGTTCGAATGTCTTTATAGATCCTACCAACTTGTAGGCAGGGTAGATCTCGTAGGTTTTAGCTCGCCATCGGTGGGTACTGGTTGTGCTCGGGGCTTTCTCGCTGCCTTTGACACTGCCTGGATGGTGAAGGGCTGGACACAAGGCAAGAGTCCTCTGGAGACACTGGCTGAGAGGGAGAGTCTCTACCGGCTGCTGCTTCAGACCACCACGGAGAACATCAGTAAAAACTTTGAACAGTACTCTATTGATCCTGGCACCCGCCACCCCAACCTCAACTCCAGCTGTGTACGCCCACATCAGGTGTGTCTCTGTTCATTGATGGCCAGGAGTCCTTGTGTCAGCTGGAAGTAGGAGGATCTCGACGTAGATCTGTGAACTTATCCAGAAGAGACTCTGATGTGCGTCCTGGCCGGCTGCTGACCTGGTGTCAGAAGCAGACTCAAGACTACAGGGGGGGTCAACGTCACCAACCTCACATCCTCCTGGAAGAACGGCCTGGCCCTCTGTGCTCTCATAGACCGCCAGAGGCCAGACCTCATTGACTTTGACTCTCTGAACGAGAAAGACATGGCCGAGAACAACCAGCTGGCATTTGACGTGGCCGAGCAGGAGTTTGGCATCCAGCCAGTGACGAGGGGAAAGGAGATGGCTGCAGAGGCCAAACCAGACAAGCTGCTGATGGTTCTCTACCGCTCCAAGTTCTACGAGACTTTCAGGAACACCACAGGAAACAACAACGGTTCAAGGCAACCAGATGAGAACAGCGAGGAATATCCAGCTAAATCAAATAAGAAGCAGGCTCAGCCCAGGAAGAGGATACTCAGGGACGACAAGAAGCTGGAGGAAGATTCAGGTCACAAGAGACGGCGGAAGGGCAACCACTACCTCACAGAGCTGTCTTGTCACAGTGCCCCACCTGCTGGTAAGGGTAGAGAGTTGCGTGAGAAGGTCCGCTCCATGGCAACTCAGCTGCTGGCTAAGTTTGAGGAGAACGCGACAGGAAAGACGAGCAACAAGTGCGTGGTGCGTAAGGATTTCCCTCCCGGCCTCGGTGGCAGGTGACATTTGCCACTTCTGCACCAAGCGGGTGTACGTGATGGAGAGGCTGAGCGCTGAGGGTTACTTCTTTCACAGAGAGTGTTTCCGTTGTGATGTCTGCAACTGCACCCTCCGGCTTGGAGGGCACACCTTTGATTCACAGGAGGGGAAGTTCTACTGCAAGATGCACTATGCCCAGCGTCAAACCAGCACTAACACGGGGAGATTCAGAAGGAGAATGATAACTACTGAGAGTGCAAAATCCTCTCTAACATCGCTGGATCTGATTCCTAACTTCTACAATGAGACAAGCAGGACCACAAAGGATGGAGACGGAGTGGTTCAGGTGCTCGATAGAGTTGATAAGGAAACTAATAATGAAACAGGAGAGAGTCATCTTTCACACACTCACATGGAGCTGTCTGGCCAGTGGAACTCAGTGGATCACGAATGCATGGTGGACGAGGACTGTGGTGATCTGAAATACTGCCTGTATGAGATAAAGGACTCCAAGTGCCTCCCCTGCATACCAACAGATATGCCCTGCACTACAGATGAGGAGTGTTGCTCGGAGCAGATGTGTGTGTGTGGGGTCAGTGTACAGTCAATGCTACCCAAGGAACAGAGGGAACTGTCAGGGTCAAAGTGACTGCAGGCCTGACCTCTGCTGTGCCTTCCAAAGAGAGCTTTTGTTTCCAGTGTGTAATCCCAAACCACAGAAAGGGGAACCCTGTCTGAGCAACCCCAACCTGCTGATGGACATGCTGGCCTGGGACCCGGAAGGTCCGAGTGACCACTGCCCCTGTGCCGACAATCTCCAGTGCCAACCTCACGGACGTGGATCTGTCTGTGGAGACTAGTACTGGAGATGGAGAGGAGCATGAGGAAGTTATACATAACCCTGATCATGAACTGCACTAACATCCTTACAGTGCAAAGAGCAGCCCTCCTGCTGAGCATCAGTTTATTAAAGAACAAAATGTTTTAGGGCTGGACTTGCACTGTACTATTTATGCCATACAATATGTTTACTTTATATCTTTAAGCCAATAAAAGACTTGTTTTTAGTTAGAAAACCAAGAAAATCTATATTCTGGAATACAAATATGTAATACGAGGGTATATCTCTGCCTCTCAACCCATGACAGCTGGATGGAAATGTTCACTCGACATGGATGGATTCTATTTTTTATTTTCTGAGTAAATGAAAAATCCCTCCCCCCAAAAAAAGTCATTGTCTTTCGATCCGTGTTCGAATGTCTTTATAGATCCTACCAACTTGTAGGCAGGGTAGATCTCATAAGTTTTAGCTCGCCATCTCCACGCTGTAAGGTGCATACACAAAAACCTGACCTATAAAAAAAGGGTCATGAACAGTGAGTCCATTCATTGTGCATTCATTGAAATATTCATTATCGGATCTCATTGAAAACCCCATTACTTACACATCACACAACATAAATATACCATTAAATTTAGGCTATATCCAATTGGATGGAATTAATCAATCATCTACTTATATATCTACAACCCGGGATTAACCATGGGATTTCCTTATGAAATCCTGCAGTGTAATCAAATAAAAGAAATACATGCCACGGTTTCCAATGACAAGGCCCCGTACACGGCCGTGGCTTAAATCAGGGGTTTTCCCAAGGGGATTCTGCATAGAGATTTCTCCCGCGATTCCCGCAGAAGAAAACAATCAACCACATTTATCACTCATCTAACATAAAAAAATACACACTATACAATATACAATATACAATATACAACTCACCGCTGTGTAAATCATAAACTCGTTGTCACGTCTTGGGCAACCAAACAATTCTAAATAAATAAATACAAAATAAAATGAAAACCAATTATTCTTACGTTATGGAGGTTCACTGAGGTCACTTCCTTCTCAAAAGGAAAAAAATAGAGGGCTAATATTTAATTAAATTTAATTAACCTGGGTTACATATAGGCTGATATATATATATATATATATATATATATATATATTAAAAAAAATCTGTAGAGCTTGCCATGCCCTCCACATGAATCTATAATAGCACTAATGGCACTACATTACATTTCACATACAACATAACTGTCGGTGTTTAAAAACGTGCTCAGTCTAAACAGCATTTCATCTTTAAGTCTACCAGGCAGAGTGTTATATCAGTGCGGTTAGAGCTGTACCTTTTACATGTCTATATTCTCCTCTATATAAGAACCAAAGCTTGCACTGAGGTACATCATTTGATGGTGAGTTTCTGCAGCTTGCTCATTATTTTTGTCAAAGTTTGGACCTGCTTCTTTCAGGTTTCACTTTGGAACCTGTTGATAGCAGCATTTTTATTTTCAGACTGGATGATTGAAGAAGCATGAATGCAGAACATCAGCCGTATTACTTTAGCTTGTGTTTGGAATGTAAATGTTTCTTTACATGGTAATTATATGTTATGCTGATACACAATCTCCTGCAGGAAAAGCAACATTAGCATAGTAGCACAGGTAACTCCATGCTCCTGAAATGAATAAAAGCCACAACATTGAGTACAAACACTGTATGTGTGTATTTTTTTAAGCAGTTTGTGTGTTTGTTTGCACATGATTTTATGGACTCAATGAGGCACAGGAGGAGTGCGAAAAGAAGACTTCTAACTATGTGAACACACCACAGTTAGGTGCCACTATGCTGAGCTGTGCTGGGTGACTCGACATGGTTTACAGTATAGACCTCGCTGCGGGAAGCATTTAGACACACACAAACACACAGCAGGTTCCAGCCACAGCTCATTACTGCTGGTTGAAATGAAGCGCAGCACACACACTGGGATTAAATGGCTGAACAGCTCAAATAAAGCAGTGTGTGAGCTGGCCGGTTTGTTGTGTGTAAACGTGTATAGGCAACAACAGCACACACACATGTGCCTTCACAGGACAGCTCAGAGGTCGTGAGAGATCACAGTACGAGACTACACACACACACACACACACACACACACACACACACACACACACACACACACACACCTCAGTCACTCCGTGTGTCAAAGCTGGAGGTTGGATATCTATATCCGCAGTGGCACAGAGCATTCCTCACACACCAGTGAGCGATAGCCACATTATACAGTGCAGAAAATCCTGTTCCAGCTTTATCAATATCCGGCCCTGCAGCCAAAAAACCCACCACAGCCAACAGAAAAAAATATGACTATGTGCAGGAGACAGAATATTCATCATTGCTGGGGAGGTAGGGTCTGCTCTAGGGAAACTGCAGGTTGTTTGTTCTAGCCAGACAATGTTGTGTTTGTTTATTGTTGAGGTTTCTGGCCAGCTGGCTTCATTGCCACAGGACAGGAATAATGGACAACCTGGCAGCTGGGGTAAAATAAACTACTCTTTTCCTGTGCTACCCTCCTCTCATACGGGGTTAGCTTGAGCCTAATTTCTCCTTTTTTGCAGCAGCAGCAGTGCTACGCTAAATGCTGCCACACACATTCACAGCTGTGAGCTGCCCTTTGCAGTAGCAGTGTTGTGCTGCTGGCCTGAGTACCGCTCCAGTGGAGCTGCTGAGGGACTTTTTTCACCTTTTTTTCTCACCTTGATAGAAGCAACAAGGGGAGTGTTGACAAGATGCTGTTTATGTTTTTTACTAGTCAAGATTTCGTTGCATTTCAAGCTGGTGAGTCTTTTCCTCACAACACGTGTTAAAGGGCGAGTTTAGTGTTTAGTAGGCGGGGTTACGGCATGGTCAGAGAGATCATTCACTGACAAGAAAGTCAGACAGCTCAACTCTGCCTGGTCTACACCCAAGAGCTTGAAAAATCTACGATATGCAAGGTTTTTTTTTAATAGATGGATATCTATCTATCTACATTGATCTTCTATCAATATTGTTGTGCAATGTAAATGTAAAATACTGCACTCGCACGTCTTGCTCTAACAAGTAACAAGACACCACTGCCTCCTCAAAAAGTTCACATCCTGAATTTTTGTTTCCCCGGGATGCATATCAAGTTGTTTAAATCCATGTTTACAATAATGCTGCGTTCATGTGGTGTTGCACACGTCGAACAAACGACTTTCAGAGTTGGAAAATGCACATGAAGAACAACTGGGAACCTTGGGAATGAATTTGGTGGACTTGTGGTCACATTCCTCATCAGCGTGGTGGCAAAAGATGTCTTGTTAATGTTAAGAAACATTTTATTAATTCAAGTGTTGCACATCCACTCTTTGGCTTTAAACTCGGTGACATTTCACACATCTTCTTCGTAGCGGCCATGTTGATCCTTGTCGTTGTTCTTTCAATTTGCAAGGCGAGGATGTTGTAAGAACTTGGACACACTGAATTCAGAAGAGTGAGTCTAACTCAGAAACCTGCCATCATCAGAGGAGCACATGAATGCAGCATAACCCCAGAATGACATGCCTTTGTTTTGGCACTACAGCTCTCCAGGGTGTTCTGCATGCTGCTCACAGCTGGAATCATCAAAAATGCATTCAGTGTATGTTCATCACCAAGCAGCAACTATCCCTGCTGAGTGGTGAGGGCATGCCAGTCTCAAGATGCAGTTTAATCTCTAATGGCTACTAAATGCTGGCTCATAGGAAACTCATATATGCGAGTCTCTCTCGGTTGCTACCATCAGTACTAATCCCATTCACACACATTCATACAAAGCAGCGGGAGCATCTTGGAGTTAAGTGTCTTACCCAAGCAGACATCGGACATGTGGCTGGAGGAGCAGAACCACCAACCTTCCAGTTAAGAGACGACCGACTCTACCAACTGATCCAACGCTGCCCGTAAAGAAAGACAGTGGTGAGTGCAAGCTGTGTTGTGAAGAAACTGGTGAAGGTTGTTTGAATTATAAAGAAAATAAAGAATGTGATGATTAAAGTCATTTTTGTGAATTCCAGAGGTCTACATACATGCTAGCGGCTCTTTAAGACAATATTTATAGAGGTTTTTCTTTCTTTTTTTTTTTGGGGGGGGGGGGGGCAAAATGGTATTTTAGTATGCTTACAATGACAATACAAAAATGCTGATGTTTAACTATTAACATTTTATTTTTCTGAAGACCCCTACAGTATGTTAGCTTATTAACTCACTCTGATTAACATATGCAATCTTACTCTGTTAGCACAGTCAGAAAAATCTTATTTTATTTTCTATGGTCACACAAAGGTACAAACCATACTCACATGTTTTCAAATATTTACTCTAGAGGGGTATTAACTGCAGATTAGAGGAGGCACATGCACAGACAGAGTGCTGCTTCATTACTGCTGGCATTTAGCAGGAGGACCCCTGCACCTTATCCAAGACAAATGCCAGCCTGCGCCACACGGTACCACCCATTATATACTGACATCTGTGGAAAGGTTAATACAGTCTTAAAGTGGAGGCGATGCCCGGCTGCTCTGGATGTCTTTGGTTTTTCTCAACTTTCATTGGTCCATGGAGTGTGAAAGGTATGCACAGGGACAGCTTCACTAATACCTGTTTGTTCATCTGGGTTAATGTTGTGTGACAGCACCGGTTTTCAATGTGTTCGACGGCACATTGTTGTTTTTTTTTCCCCTACACTATTAAAATGACAAAAGGGAATTTTAAAAAGGGAAAATAAAGTTTGTATTTTGTGTAAGATTAAAAAGGAACCCTCCTTAGAGGAACAGTTGATGACAGGAAATAGTGCCGTTTAATTGGATTATAGTTATATTCAAATTTCGCTAAGAAAAATGGGATGCCAATGTGTGGGTAGTTGAGAGAAATTAAAATAGAACGCAAAGAACAGAGAGGTTGTGGGTTTGACAAGTGAAGGTTCAAAAAGGTTGAAACACATGCATATAACAACCACACAAAAATGGACAAAAATAGATCACCCTGTGATTCCTATATGCTCTAATTTGTCAGTCATTTAACAAGTTGCCCCTTTGATACAGAGAGCCTGCAACTGTTCACAGTATGCCCGTGTTGCCGGAGCATTAGAGTTGTGACATGTAATAAACAAGGCCAGCTTCACACACAGTCATAATGCTGACCTGTCCTGCTGGCCCCGGTCATTTACACAGCGGTGGATTTGGTTCTGTTAGGACCTCACTGCTGGCATTACAGCGGAATGCCCTCCCACATCCATCTGACCTCTTCAACTTCAGCAGAATACCAGACTAATCAGAGAGACATTTCCATAGGATAAACTTGATTTCTGCTGTATGTGTAAAATGTCGCGTCAGCACACAATATAGGTCTTGGTAAAGGATAGATAGGAGAGAAGGAGAGATCCTGGGGTCTGATTTAAAAAAGTTCCATACACACAAATCCAGCACTGCACAGTACGCACATATAGCCTAATGTCACTTGAATCTCCTCTAAAATGAAACTTGTAAAACTACTTACAAGGGCCTAACCAGCTAATTAGAGCTATTAGGAGCCAGAACTTCACAGCATTAAATGTCAGATCTAAAAAAAAAAAGAAAAAAAAAAAGTTCTTGTACAGTTAGTCAAACTATTGGATTTTGTTTCCAGTTGCATTGTGCTGTACAAGCTACGAACAAAAATGGGCAAAACCTTTCAACGTATTTTGTGGCACTACATGTAAGTGTGTGGGCTGCTATTAGAAAAATGTTTTTCAAACATAATTTCAACATAGTAGGCGTAGGCTGATGTTATGCTTTAAGTGCACATTTCTATCCTTAATGGACTAGATATGTGCAATCATTTAGAAAAACAAAAGGTATCAGGTATCTGACGCACTTCTTGCTTCTTTTGCTCCGGTGGTTTGGTGGTGTCACTTGGAATCAACTGTAGCAGCACGGCACAACATCCTAAGGGACGTGAAAAAAAGAAAAATCTGTTGAAACTAAACCAGGCCTGTTCCTTCCTTTTCTATTTGAAATAACAACAAACTAGTCTGTCTCTGGTGAGCAGGGGAGACCCGGAATGAAAGAAAACACATCTATAGGTTAAAGATTCAATTAGGTATTTTTACAGTTAACTGTCTGAGTGTAAGCTATAGGCTCGGAGAAACTTTTATTTTGAAATTTAAGTATAATTTTTACATAAAAATATGGGTGAAAACTGCAAGACCTAGCAAAACCCAGTCCTCTGTTAAAGCATCCTGGAATTTCCTGGAGGGGCTGATTAATGTTGGATGAAATCATGTCTAACTTGTTTGTGTCAACGGGTCGGAGGAAGTTAAAGTTGCATGACTCTTCTGTGATGTTTGAGCAGGGAATCTGATTCAGCGTCTTAATCATGCTTCCCTGGGCAAGACCCCTCGATACAGAAACAGCCATCCTCTTCTTCAATGCCTTCTGTTGACTCCTCCAGTTGACAGTCACACCAACATATAGATGCACGGCGGGGGGGCGTTGTAACACAAATTCCCATACACGGGTGGATAGACATGAAGGCAGACGTGCACAGAAGCCTTGAAATGCGTCCACTAAAGGGTGCTCTCGCCACACACGCACACACACACACACACACACACACACACACACACACCGTGCCTCATTTTCCCTCTAAATGATTTATCTGCTTTGATTTGGGAGAAACGATTCCCCGTAATGAAACAGACAGAGGAGATGATTTTTTTTTTATTCATCTCGGGACAAAGTAGGCCGTGGCCTCTTCTCTTCATCGCAGACAGATTGTATAAACACCGCCAATGAGTTTGGAGTTTTCCCATTACCCCCCCTTCACACCTTCTCATCATCTCCAGTCTAGATTGGGCACGTTTGGACAGAAAGTCTATCTAATGGAAGCCTGCGAATGCTCGGCGCGATGCCTCAAAAGAACCTCGCAGATATCTTTCTGTCGCCATCGTCGCCTTAATCAATTTACAGGTCGTAAGCTCAGGGCTTAGCTCGATGATTATTGTTACGGCGAAGCGGGCATGCTTGTCGCTCGCTTGTCTAACCCCGCTAACACCTCCAGAGCAGGCGACCAGATTGAACGATAAAGTCGTCTCTGCAAACCCATCCTGATTTAGTGCCCCTCGTAAAAATGATACTTATTTTTCTCTTCTCTGGCGGTCGCTGAAGTGCGAAATCATAAACTGCTCCTCCTCTCTCTTTTTCCTCCTCCCCCCCCACCCCGTTTCTCGATTGAAGATTTAAAGCTCCGGGTCACAGGGGTCACCGAGCAGGGCTCTCTCAACGTCGGTGATCATCAAGCGACTGCCTCTGAAGTCTGGAATTCTATTTGGCTGGCGGGGGTTGACTGACAACCCAGGTCTGAGTCGCTGGCAGTCCCGAAAAGGAGAACAGTGAAAGATCCATGGCGTGGTTTCTTTGAGTGCTTTGAACAATTTTCATTTTCATGATACTTAAGTGGATATACGGGGCCTCGTGACCCCACCTTCAAATCTCTTCTCTTTCTGTTCCTTAGTCTCTCCGCTGCTCACACACGGGGGGCCAACACTAACACATGGGAGATAGGCGTTTTGCTGCACTGTTATTATCTACCTCTTAGCAAGCTGGTTATATGAGCTGCAACACCAGAGTGGGTCAAAAGCGCTCATTCCTCTCCAATGAGATTGACAGAAAGGTGCACATAAAGGACTATACAAGAGAGCTACATTGTGGCTGAACACAAAAGAACAATTCATAGGTAAAAATGTGGGAACAAGTACTCCAGAAAGCCTTTCCTGTTATATTATATTTGATATATCAGAGACAGGTAAGGGGGCATTCATGGGTCAACAAAATTTGAGTACATTTAAACTAAATACTCTGGTAAAGCTCTGCAACAACTCCAAGCTTTGATTTGTATGAACCAATCAAACCAATCAGAAGATTCGCTCTTAAAAGCGAAGGAATCTTTTTGAGTGTAAGTGATCAAAAATTGGCTTACATCATTGTGGACAAGTTAGCACGTTGCACGTCAACCGCCGCAATCTTTGCATGAATGTGCATTTGAATTAGTGGTGTAGCATGGGGAGTAAAACTCGTTTAGTGGTTGGACGGGCTTGAAATTGTCCATGAGTGCATTCCATTAACCATTCTTTCTAGCAACCACACTCCCATTGGGCGAGTGTTTTTGTGTCATGGGGAGGACGTTTGCATGTGTAATGCACTGAAAAGGGACGTGACCTGTGTTTTACACTTGAGATCAGGAGGGTTTTTGGAAGAGGCCTACTACTTCTGAATGAATCTTTATTTAATGTGACCACTTCAAATTGCCTAGGTGGGTCCTGCAGCAAGTTTGTGGCAAAGTAATAATCCCTGCTGGGATCACAGTTCTGAAAGTTAGCACTGAAACTTATTATATATTATTGACTACTTATGGCTGTGCAGAAATGTATTTACTTGTCACATCAAATGTTGTGATGAATTATTTTGGCTTATGTGAAGGTAAGTCATTATTTTTGCTTTATTTAGTATATTATGCAGATAAGGAGTATCTTGTGCTGGCAGACATAAGTCATCCACAGCCTCGAGAAATTTTGCAAAGGCCCAGTTGCTCATCACTTATATTGCTGGTAAAATCAAGGCAGGATTATTTTAGAATTTATAAGCATGTGTCTTGCCCGTAGAGATGTGTGTGTGTGTGTGTGTGTGTGTGTGTGTGTGTGTGTGTGTGTGTGTGTGTGTGTGTGTGTGTGTGCATTGCCTCTGGGCGACAACAAGTCTTTAACTTGGGAGAACAAGAACAACGGGAGCCTGACAATTGAGAAACCACTGACTTCTCAAAGTGAAAAAGGAATCCTGTAATTTCTTACTCCAGCATGACCCTTTCTCTCCAACTTCAACTGGAATTGAAACAGCTGGATTTATGTGTCCTACCAAGCAGAATGAAACCTGTAAAACTATGGAATGGACTACTAGATGAAGACTCACTGGTTGCTTTTTACACATCCCAAACATCACAAATAACGATATGAATGAAAGGAATGATTGGGTGTTAAAGTTACACAACCCTCTTTGTTGTGAAAACAGAGCTATACTAGAACTAATGCTTTATTAATTAATGATCTCAAGCTCACTCCAACAAGGAGTTTTGCTTGCCGTTTCTGCCTCTTTAAGGAAGTTTTTCCTTGCCACTGTAACTTAACTTGCTAAATGTTGCTAGGTGCTGTGCTCACGATGGCTTAATGTTGGGTCTTTGTAGAGCATATTACAGAGAAAGGTATTTTACCTGCTCCTTTGCGAAGCGTCTTGAGACAACATCTTTTATGAATTGGCGCTTTACAAATAAAGATTGATTGAATGACTAATTTCCCCCAATCAAACCTTCATCTTTACTTGTTCTGACTTCATTCAGTACAGCCTGATGTGTTTTCATTTTTTTTGGTATTCCTTATATCTTTTGCTCCTCCTCTCTTTTTTTTGTTTCTTCTTTGCTTTTCTTCAGATGTCTTTCCCCCCCTCTGTCTCGATCTCATCGTTTGTTTGGGGCTTGGTGTTTCAAAGCTTTTGCTGAAGGGAGAAGACAGGCACATTTTGCGTAGTACAAAGCAGCATGAGCCTTGCTCTGTATGAAATCTTAGGGGCTTACTGAGCAGCTTTGTGTTTTGACAGGGAGGAGGAGATATGTTTTGCTGAGGTGCTTGGCCTGGGCAAGTTGGTTTGAGGAGAGACATGGGAAACAGCAACTCTTGTTTTGACATCAGTTTCCTGCAGGGACCTTTTCCCACTTTCAGACTTCTTCTTGAAGGTTAGATGAAAATTACATTGTTATAAAAATATTTGCATTTCAGTTGAAAACTGTCCCATTTCATATTGTTGAAAAATGGCCTTTCAACTAGACAAACATTAGGCCTAATTAAAAAAGGCAGTTTGAGAAATATGCCCTTATGGCTTCTATGTTACAGTAAGATTTGAAGATCAATAATCTCAATTTACAGATTCTACTTGGAAAAAGTTGAATCTGTACACATGGGACCAGACTTTGATGTGAAGTGTTCTGATTTCCATTTGTAGTATATTTTTGTAGTCCAAGCTGACCCATACCGTTTTAGCAGCCATTAATGTTTGCAGGGAAAATAGACCACATGGAGAGCAAAAGCAGGCAGAATACAATCCACAGTAATGACATCCCATTTATCTCTAATAACATGTCTCTATCTGTATCTATCAATCTCTACAGATCGAACATACATCTTAGAAAGATATCGGCTGATATATCGGTATCTGATTTTTTCCCCTCCCAAATATCGGTATCGGCCCCAAATATCCTGTATCGGTCATGCCCTGATTAAAACAATATTTATTTCCCCCTTTTCGTAACTTTTTTCCCAGCTATATCTCACCAGCAGAGTAATATTTAGATAATGCTTTGTAATACTAACCCCAAGAAGCCGTGGAGGCGGACTTGAGGCAAAGGAAGGAAGAAATCAATATGGAGGCGATGAAACTATATGAGCAAGAATAGAACAGCTGGCAATATTGTCACTCATTAAATGCTTGTAAATTAGCCTGCGGACATACACAGTTCTTTTCATGCCTCAACTGGACTCAAAGCATACCATGCAACACTTTTGGAACATTGCATTTTAAATATAAAATATAGCATCACAAATACAATACACTCTCCTCTGCAGAACCGATTAATGCTTCATCATCTTGCAATAAGGTATCCATCAACTCAAGAGATGAGATGCTTAAGTCAGCATGGATAGAAAAAAACATGGCGATGTCAACACTCGCAGAGGGCTGATAGAGATCCCTGCAGACCAAACCTAAATGAACACTTTGAGACATGATTTGCTTTTGACATGATGAGAGTGCCAAGCAATTACAAACAACATTAAAAATGTAATGAACCATATTTGCTTCTGGGCCAAACGAGCGTTAGAGACTGGTGTGAAGGATGGAGAGAGAGAGACGAGCAGAAAGAAACACACGATACAGCGTGTGAAAATTGGTACAATCTCAGGTAGGAGAGCGAAAAAAAGAAACTAAATCAAAGAAGTGTGAAGAGGAAAAATAACTGGAGGGGAGAGAGCAGTGAGAAAGACAAAGATGAAGAGATGTTGAGAGATTCCCCTCTGCGCTGTGAGGTTGATGTGTGTAGTCTACATTCAATGCAAGGGCCTTCAAAGGGCCTGCAGACACTGTTGAAAATTGGATTTTTATGGCAACTTGTCAGATATAATTAAAAAGTTTGGGATATACAGAGCAGGACTAGGAGGAAAAGACAGGACAGCTGGCTTTGTGAGTAAGTTAGAAAACACCCTGAACAAGCAGCACCATAAATATTTATCGTTTGGGTGATTTTGAATTTAATTTGCTTATACTGGATGATGGCTGATCTGGCCATGTTGGTTAAACTCTAAAAATGTACCTACCTACTTCTTTTGAATGAAAGTTATATGAAACACCAAACTTGAGGGTTTTTTTTATTGTTTAAATTAAAGAAGATGAACAGAAAGGTTGTGAACTGCTTTGAACTGAATGGTAAATGGACATAAGCTTATATAGGCGCCAGGTTGAGCAATATCTGTTTGAAATATTACCACTCCCATTTGTCTTATGGCTTGGCGGTAGTGGGCGGGTCCAAAAATACATTCAGTGACCAAGGTTTGATATATGGCCTACGGTTAACAAAGTGCAGTGAGTGGATACAAGACAGCAACAACTGTTGTCCTTTGTATAGAGCCCTGAAATCTTCTTTACCTCAAACTTTTGCTTTTTTGTCCTAAACAAACCACAACCATTAAAAAAAACTCATAAAAAAAAAACAAACTCTGTGCTGCCAGCTGTCACTGACTAGTAGTAAGCCCACTCACTCCCAGTCAGCCTTCCTTTCAAGACTCCTACTTTGTGTTTGAGAAGGAGCTTGAGACACCAAAAGTTGAACGGTAGTTGAAGGTAGTCCCCTCAACTTGGAAAATAGTTCTCACTGGCTGATTATACAGGTGCCACTTATTTAAGCCTTGCGTTGTTGAAGGACTTCTTAACCTCAAACTTTGCTTACAGGGAATCACTACACTTCAAAGAATAATTCAAAATACTGCTCAATCTGCAGGCAAGAAAAAGAAGAGACAGCAGAACAACAAACAATATGGTGTGTATAGAAAGTATCCCTCTTTACTTTCCTTTTTACCTCTTCTCCTCTTTAACCACTCGACTTCATTTAGTCACTTCCTTTACTTCCCTGCCTCTCCTTCTCTCATCATTGGTTTGCTCTTGTGTGCGCCATTTGTCACCCCTCATTAGCCTGATTTAGTTCACCTGAAAAGATATTATCTAAAGAAGGCCTTGCACTCACACTTTTAAAAGTTCACATGGGATGGCAGTTCAGTAAAACTAAGATTTTTTACATCTCATTCATGAGTCTATAAGCCAGACGGTCCTATCGAGTGTTTCAGATGTCAAAATCCAATGTGTTTTGTTTAGGGCCCGACCGATATGAGGGCCAATACCGATATTGAAATTGGGGAGGAAAAAATTCTCGATACCATATATCGGCCAATATATAAATAATTAGCGACGTTTGAATTTTTACATTCCGATTAATAACAAGAGATACTATAGTATGCAATAACAATGTGGAACAGAGATTCCACCTGGAGGACTATAGCCTTTGTACATGGGGTGCGCGCACTAACCACTAGACCAATGGCGATCCCATACTTAAAACTTGAACTGAAGAAACATGGTGTGGCTAAAGAGGCCCTGGTCGTGTAGCACTAGGTGTTGAACATCATTTCAAAAACAAATTTTCTATGACACTTACATGTAGCAATGTTAGAATAATATGAAATGAAATGAGACACCGAAGAGAAACGTGTAATTGCAATGTTTGCATGTGTAGAAAGGAAAGATTTGAAAAAAAAGAAATTGACTTCACAGACAATGAAACAACAGAGGGAGAGAGCATGTGTCAAGGATGTAGAAGGAGAGAAAACGAGATACTTTTCCCCCCATTGGATGACACTCAGATCTCATTCACTCATTTGTCAGCCACACAGACAGCATTGCTGGCTAATGGACTGGGAAGGCATGAGAGACACAAGCTCAGGGAATCCCTCCATTGTTATCTGCAGCAGACATTATCAGACCTACTTACTGAGAGCTGGCTGACAACAGCACTGACACCAGCAATGGCACTGCTGCCAGAACTGATGGAGAATATGGCCCGTAATTTGGGAATCATAGATAACTGTATTCTCATGATGGTATGGTACAAAAAATGGAACTGCCCTTGAACATGCTTTTAAAGCCAGCTTCAGTAGAAGTGCTTGGGGTTCAAAAGAGAGCTGTGGTTCTGCTACACATGAGTTAAAATCTATTTGAAAGCCAAGAAGGAAATAAAAATGTTGCTGCGTTGAAATCCTAAAGATGTAATTGAAGTGTTATGTGATACCTGGTTAACACTAGAGGCTATTTGTAGGAAAAAGAAGGCGATATCTTTCTAAGTTCTAAGGACGATCAGTCACTCTTTGCAGAGTGCGATTCTGCAACACTGCCATAACAAAGCTCTGGCATCATTATGTCTTTGGATAAGAACGATAAATCGGCCAGCCGATAATACAGGCCGATAGCTTATCCAGTGACCACTGGTATCGGCTAAATTTATTACAGATATGTTCCTATATTACTAGATATATTCACCAGTCGAAAAACATTTAAAACTAGCCCTTCTCTTTCACCAGCAGAGGGCGCCATATGGATAAAAAAGTATTAAAGTAAAGTATTATCACTCTCCACGGTGTCAAGCGGTGATGCATGTGCAGTTACTTTCTAATTGAGTGACCATCTTGTCTTCATTATACTGTATCTTGTCCACAAGTGTTTGAAAACTGCATTTGAGGGATCAACGCAATAAATGTGTATCTATCTTTATACCTATCCATCTATCTATCGCTAACGATTTAACATAGAGCAAAGAAAGATATCGGCCGATGTATCGGTATTGGATTTTTCCCCCCTCCCAAATAACAATACCGTTATCGGTCCTAATGATCCCACATCGGTCAGACCCCACTTTGGACATCCTTAATCATTCCTCAATGGCATAAAATTGGTGTTTTTAAATCACTTCTAATCCTTAACTGCATTATTTTAAAAGCCCAAGAAAAGTGATGACCAAATGGAATTATTCTCCTCCTTGGATATTTTGTTCTACTAGCTTTCATCATGTTGTACTTTTGTAATCCCTTTGAAATACTACAGAATTCAAAGTGATTGAAGTGAAATGAAGGATGGGTGTTTAAAAAAAAAAAAAATTAAATGTACTTTAAACATGTAGAATGAAGGAAAGCCCACAGGAATATGAGTCACGCTGTGCAACACATTACACAAAAGGGATTCGGTCCCTGCTGTCTCCATACACACACAAGTTGGAACATTTAGCAGAACTACACAAGCAAAGCCATACTGATTGTTTGAATGCTATCTTGCTGTGAGGGAGATTCTCTTTATATTTCATTATGTGCTATATGATCATGTGGTGATTTCATTCTGATCAAAGCATTATGGGCTACCCTTATTTTGTTAAAGGTCAAGTATCCTTCTTTAAGGAGAGCATGTTCATCTATTCTTCTGTATCACCTATTCCTTTTGTGTGTGTCTCTTTATGCTCTGTTGGTGGCAGGTATATTATGAACCCAAGAGGAGCTCTGCCAAAGAGTGTTTCAGATGAATCACCTGCTGGCAGGGGGTTATTACAGAGGGAAAAAAAAAACACTGAGGTGTATAAATCTGAAAGAGATAAAGAAGATTGATGCTTCTCCAGGAGGCACACGTGTGAAAACATGCCAATGACTCTATCACCTTTAAAGGTCCCCTTCTCTTTCGCTCTCCCACTGCTCTCTATTTCCTTCTCTCCACTCCTTGCAAGCTAACCATCATCCCACTGCTTCTTCACATCTTCACTCCGCTCCTCACTTCTAGTATCTGCGCTAATAAAGCCCATTTAAGCTCTCGCTGCGACCTCTCCATCATCGCCCGCGACCATCTTAAAATAACACTGTGGGAACAGAGAGAATGGGGCTAGTGTGCAGGAGCCCCCATGCCGATGTTATTAATTGTTGAAAAGATGAATATCCCATTACAGAACGTCTGAGGAATGGAGATGGAGCGGGGGGTTATACCGTGATTAATGCTAAATTCATGCAATGCATGATTAATTCTGAAGTGCTAGTGGGTGTTTAATCAAGGCCACATGCGATATGATCAATTACAGGGTGAAGAAAAAAAGCTGGGTGATTAGAATACCTTTCAGAGAGTGGAACATATGTCATATGAGGTTTAGTGGCTTCAGTTGTAATGTAGGATTACCCTGATGGTAGAAATGAGGAATATAACCATTGAGGGCTGGATTACACAGTTGCTTTTGAAAAGATGGGAGGGTTAAGCTATATTGGGCTCATCCAAGTGTGAGCTGAATGTGATCCTGGCTTTCTTACAGAGAGAGCAGCAGGAGTGCATGACATGTAAGCACAACCTGGGGTATTGTATGACTCCACCTGCAGTGTGGACTGTGTTACCTGACTTCCTTCTTATCCCAATACCAAATCTTTCACAACAATAAGGATCCTTTAGGCAGACAACTGACGGACAAAGAAAGACCAAATGCTAAATGAATAGAACTAGAGTTATCAAGATGTTTTTTTTTATAATATAGTTTTCATTGTTTTACAACTGCTCATCTTTTCTCTTATTGGAGAGTGTGTATTGTAAAGTGAATCACATCTGTAAGACAGGTTTCTGTAATTTATATATATATTGTGTACAACACTCTTATGTTATCATATCTAACATAAAGCGTAGGTGGGAAAGAGGCGTAGGTTGTGATAGGTGGGGGCCGGCAGTAGCTCAGTGGGTAGGGTCTTGGGTTGGGAACCGAGAGTTTGCCGCTTCAAGTGAGCTGTTCTGGTGACTGTAAAGGTGCTACTGTAAATCACATCCAGAAAGTAAACATGAATAGTGTAATAGTTCTGAATAGTGTCAGTAAAAAAAAGCATATCTCTAGATGACATAGTGTAAAACAGAATTTCCCCTCAGAATTAATAAAGTATGTACACTGAAAAAAACTTTTTTTTAGTTCTGACTTCTATTTTTGTAACTAGCTGATATTTATCCAGCGTACAAATTAAGGAGGTTAACAAACCACATATTCAAAGACTAGTTGTCAAATTCTGAGGAATAAATTCACAACCTGCTGCCAATCAGAATCACATATTGAGCCAGACCTACAGCACAGTAAAACTTGAAATAACATCCCGAGGTTAACAACTGAAGTTTTACGACAAATGACTAATGGTTGGTTAGTCAGTCCTGGTAAAAAACAAGTTATGAAAAGTGTGGTGCTATTGACAGCCCTGAGGGATTCAGGTAACTATTTTACCAATGGTATACACCGTCTCACAGTAGATTACATACTTTTGTCATTTTAACACTGAAAAATGATCTTTATGTGCAATGTTTTTAATCAAATCCACCTTCTATCAAAATGGAAGCAGGAGGTATCTCAGGATCAGATTAGAACGATGTGGCCAGCTTTCAACGGCCATGTGCGTGGGGAGAACCACTGATGTGAATGTGCCCTTAATACGGCCTCTGTAAATGCTTCTGTTGTGCCATGCCAGCTTTCAGAAGAGGGGCACAGAGACAAAGCAAAATAGCCCAGAGCAGGACATCATAATTCAGGAGAATAATTGGGGCATTTAAACCAAACCTGGAACTCATCCATGCCAGGCAGATACAGATCACAGCCTCTGGCCCACACAGGAGTTGGTTGGGGTGGGAGGAAGTGACAAGGAAGGTGACGGGTGGAAGTAGTAGAGGGAAGACATCGGAGGACGAGGGGGGGGGGGAGAAGATGTTCAAGAGAGCACAAAATGAAGGTAAACACAGATGGATAAAAGAAAGAAAGCGAAGGGAAAGAGCCAAGCTAAAAAGAGAGGAGCGGGGACTAATCAGGAAGTCAATAGCAATTATTTCCCTGCTCAATGCTGTGTAACATCATCTGCTGGGTTTCTACAGTCTTCTACAAGTTTGAAAGAACTGATACTGAATACAAACAAGTCCACAGGAATGTCTTCTTGTCTTGAAGTAAATGTTGGAACATTTTTCTCGGCATAACACCAACGTCTTGTCTTTAGCTTCCAAAAGCTTTAGGAAACTAAAAAAAACAATGACTCTGCCCAGGCATCACCCAATACGTTTAATCCTTTGTAAGGAGGTGTATAAAGGTGCTTCTTTTAGGTCTTTTATTAGTGCTGGACGTTTTTTTTACACTTTAATTTGACATCAAAAAGCTTAAGAATAAGGATTGTTGGGAAAGTTCTCTTATTGATCGTGCTTAACAATCAGGTGTTTAATCAATTCTCCTAATCAGTTCCATTTAATTACTGTGCAAGACCATAAAGAAAAAGAAAAAAAAAAAAAACATCTTTGTTTGTTTACCCTTCACACTGCCAGATTATTTTATCCCACACACATTCAAACAGCTAGTGCAATGTAAGCAGATATTTTCAGATTTTGGCAAAAAAAATAATACATTGGAATAGAACAATCCTCACTTGTTACTTCATTAATAGACATGAATGCACCCCCCCTCGTCCTGCCCTCTTCGTGTATCTCCTCCATAATTCAGGCAGTGAGACTGCAGAGCCTGTTACAGACGAGGAGAATTTGCAGAAGACAAAAAACAACCTCACACACGGGGATTCTTACATGAGTTTGTGAGACGTCTGCCTTATGGACTGTGCCACAGCGGTCCCAAACCTCAAACCATGGCCATCTGGCAAAGTAAGGCAGGCTAAGGCAAACAGTCAAACTTTCCACGTGGAATTCAATATCACTACAGAAGCCCTAAGCCTCCTCTCTCTTCCTTTCACGCACACTCACAGAAACACACACCGCCCAGCATCACTCCTTATCCTTGGGCTTTTTTGTTGGATGTGTTCTACTGTAGCAATTCTTGGCTCTATCCTCGGCGAGCACTGTTTTCATGTTCCTGCTTTGTAAACACTACAGTTAAAGTCCAATGAACCAGTTATTTCATATAGAATTCCAAAAAAAAAAAAAAACACCCAGTTTTTCTGACTGTATTCCCAGCACGCTCATCCCACAAGTTTCTCTCTGTAATTATTCTAAGCCTCAGCGATTATTCAGGCTGACATTTTTTGTTTGATTTGTTAAGATTTTAAACTCCTGCTGAGATATTTCCACCTACTGTGTTTTTCTAAAGCTGTCTGCCAAAGCGTTTTTTTCCACTCTGAGGGTTTTGAAATTCAAAGGAACACAAAGCACAAACAAGGAAAGAACAATACCAAAATCTGCATTTTAATCACGCCTAGGCCAAAACCAATTAAGCTCTTTTTAATCCAGGTTGATTTAGTTTATACTTTGCCTTCACCTTCCCTTTTGTAGGCAAGATGTTTTTTGAGTTCTTCTCTAAAAGAAGTTTAAAAAAGGAACACAAAGGGCTCAAGTGATAGGAACTCATGCAGGCTTACAGGCTTATTTGGTAGAGTAGGTTTTTAATTATTGTTACTCAACTTCAACAGCAATAACAAATCTTTTGTTTGGACTACAGCGCTTAAGAATACATTTTGATGGAAAGCGCTTAAAGGCAGGGTTGGTAATTATCGAAAACTAGCATGATTTGGAAAGCAGCATTCCAAATCTTCAATTTGATCATCAAAATTGTCTGTTATGGTAAGCTGTATTAAGGGAACGCATCGTGTTCTATATCAAAATGTGTAAAGCCGTGTAGTTTGATATTTGAAGCATCAGTTGGTGATGAAAAGGCCAAGACCTCATTGCTTTGTCATACATCTGCTCAAAGGGGGTGACAGCACTCTCAGTGTGTCAGATATCCAAACCATGACCCGTTTCAATGACCCTTTTTTTTCTGTTATTGCAAAGTGAGTGATTATAAGGGCAGTTAGGGGTTATTCCCTGCATTTACAGACACAGATGACCTGTAGAATGTAATTATACAGAGGTATATAGAGGAGCAGGGGTTAATGGTTTATGTAGGCATGGACATCAGTGTGTGTGTGTGTGTGTGTGTGTGTGTGTGTGTGTGTGTGTGTGTGTGTGTGTGTGTGTGTGTGTGTGTGTGTGTGTGTGTGTGTGTGTGTGTGTGTGTGTGTGTGTAACTAATGCATGGGCAACAGTGAGTGACAGTTTCTGTTCAGCCTACAATCTACAGTGCGTTCCCTAAGGCCTAGCCTTTGGCATTGGTCCATTAGCAAGCTTTAAAAAAAACCAAAAAAAACAATAACACAACTCACTATCAACAGATAATATGCTCTCTGTTTTCCAAAGCAGGGCCTAATAAGATTTTTTTTCCGAGTAGTGCCTACGGTAACAGGAAATGGGTCCGTAAATTGTCCGTAAATTGTACTGATTGAATGAGACACGTGAAGAGGGACATTTCTATTTTATCATCTCAATATGGATTTAAACATGTGTTAAAGTCAGTAGGATGGCTGCTAGATTAAAATATTGTATTTGTTGGAATGTTTTGGCTTCCTAACAACAGCAGTATTTTTAAAGTGTTACTGTTATAAAGTTTTGCCTGATTCAAATATTGCACTTGCCCTTTTAGGCCACCGTACAACAAAGGAAATCAAGAAGGCTTTGGGGAAGGCCTTAAAAGGAAGACCATCACAAGCTGAAGTATGTTCTTGAGATCTAGCAATACTGGTCTGCCTTGTGTGTTAAAACAGTCTGGTGCCTTGCTCAAGGTGCTCCGGCAGTGAACTGGCACCTCTCAGCTACCAGATCAATTTTGAGAATTGATCCGCACCACGGGACTTGAACCGGCAACCCTCCGCTTTCCAACCCAAATCCGTACAAACTGAGCGACTGACGCCCCAAATGCAATTCTCGTCCCATGGATTCACACGTTGCTGACTCAGCACTTCACGGCACATGCCCAAGGACATTTTTTTTTTTTTTTTTTTTTTAAAGTAAGAAAATAAAAATGGGTATAAAGAAAATTACGAGCTCCACACTACAGACAATGCACAAAGAAACACGTCATCCATCCCTCTATGACTTGCATCATTTCTCAAAAGTCTGAACAGTAGAATTATCAACTTTAAGATATTACATTTTTAAGCCTGAGACCAAAGATTTGTTTTCCAAATCACCAAGCAAGTTATAAAATAATCTGGAATGAAAAAAAAAAAAAAGAACATCACATGCAAATATTTCCCCGTGTTGTGCCCTCAGCCATATTGCCTGATTGTCTTACTCCATTTTAGCTTTGCAATAATAATGATTTTGACTTGCAAAACAACAACAGAGTACACGTGTTTGTTCCCGAGCCTGAAGATAACGCACTCAAGTATGGAGCGCCAGCTGCTGCCTGCAGTACAGGATGCTAATTACCAGAGTTTTGAAATATTAGATGCACAAAAGTGTACAGTATTGTCTTAGCCTGTAAGGTATACTGTGAGTAAGTAGTGCAACATTCCTATTTATTTGTTTTTTTTTACAGCAATGCAAATTCATTTAAAATGTGTTTTTGCCCCATTTTACTGATCTTGACAAGCTGATTTAAATTTTTGTACACAATGAATGAAAATCACTGCTATGACAGAATCAGATTGGCAGAAAGACATGATGCACAAGAGCCAGATACTTAAAAAAAGGATACTTTGCAAGTCTGCTGTGACAGTTGGATAGCTTATAAAAGACAAATCAATGCTTTGGGCTGTTTCACTGTTTCACTGTGGTGTTGTTACAGTATCAACATGTCACACTACTTTGATAGCCCTGCAGCAAACTGAACACTCTGTCTGTTAAGAGCAGCAGAAACAACAAAGACATTCTGACATTCCTGTAGCTCACAAGATACAATAAAATAAACACTTTTCATTATAATGCAATTAAATATGTCAAAAGTAGCCAAAGAAGGAAGAAAACCTCTGACAAATCCTTATTCTAATTTAAAAATTGCACATTTTGCCATTTGTCTGCTTGATGCTGAATTATCTTTTGGAACATCTTTTGTAATTTACTCCCAAGGCATTGCAGTTTTCTGAAGAGGAGAAGGGAAAAAGGAACAACAAAATTCAATCAGTAAAGCAGCTATACTTTACATCAGCCTCGGGACCTCTTGTGGAGCATTTATTAACCACCACCACCACCAACCCTCCCCAAACCCCACTTACGCAAACACTCACACACAACAACCTTCTTGTTTGAACAGTTTTCTCACCAAACACTGCATCTGGCCCCCTCTTGCCGATGGATGTTGGGCTTGTGGGCAGATAGCACACATTACCTCACACACACACAAACACACACTTGCACAAAATGCAGTATTGATTGGTTGAGCGCTGTGGTCGAGCAGCCCTGACTGGCCTTGCCCCCTTGGGTGAGACACAATCGGCAGCGGATATGCTGCTCCTAAACTGTCCCTGGGCACCGTTTCAAATCCCTATAGATTTACAATATTGATTTTAAACCATTTCTCCCCTCCGCCAGTGTCTTCTCCTCCTTCATCATGTTCTTTTGCGCCGTCTTTTTTTTTTTTCCCCATCTCGCCTGCGTTGTATTGTTTCTTGTTCCCGGAGGAAATACAGTGATAAAAGACAGGGATCACTTGGAAAAAAAAAAAACAGCTGTGGAGGAGGAGTGAGGGGCAAAACATCATGACAGGAGTCAAATGTAGTTACCTTTGTTGACGAGGTAAGAGGGAAGCAGTGTCATGCAAAGAAAAAGAGAGAGAGAGAGAGAGAGAGAGAGAGAGAGGATGACAGAAAAAAAAAAAAAACTCTTACGCTGGTATGATTGCGTTAAGGGTCCCTCACAGAAAAACCCACTTTCATGCACTGCTATCTCTGTCATAGTGAGGTGTCATTGTGGATTCAATCAAAACCGGGATATGTACTGAATATGAATGAATATGTTTTTAAACAGGAACGGAGGACTGGATTCAGAGCAGTCAAGGCACTGGGCTTTGTGTGCAGACAGTGTTTTACATTTTTTCCTGATAGATGACTTGAATGGTCACAATTTTGCTGCCGGGTTTCTTCATTTCTTGCCGAGCGAGACTTCTCTTTAACTGTTCTCTCGCCTCACCGTCTGTCAAATTCTACCCCACCCCCCTTCCCTATACCTGCCTTCCTCCCATTCCTTCAATCATCATCTCTCCCAGCTACTTCTCATTGTCAGACTGTGTAATTGAGGTAAGGCTGTTAATGATTACTGAGTGGTTCCTCTGTTTTTCCCCTGTTGCACACTCTCACACACACACACACACACACACACACACACACACACACACACACACACACACACACACACACACACACACACACACACACACACACACACACACACACACACACACACACACACACACACACACTGATAGCAGCATATAGGGCTGTTTCATTAGAGTCGCTGCACCATAGACAACGCAGCGGTAGCTTACGGGCACGGACGACCTCACTGTGGGGAAGCAGGAGCTTTAAACACTAATTAGGATGACTTTGGGAAACAAAACCGGTAGGGAGGGGTAGACCAGTGGATATTTTAAAAACACACAAAAGAGCGCTGCTATAGGTAATGATTAAAAATACAAAAAAAAAAAAAAAAAAAGGAAGAGGCAAAGGCAGTTAAAAAACACAAGTTGGGACATTGAGTAAGTCCAACTCAAATGGACGGAGACAGCAGCAAGAGGGAGACAGGTAAAAAAGAAATATCATGGATAATTTAGACAGCCAGAGTGAAATTCTGAGATGGAAACTGGCAGGTTTACAGCAATCAGGCAGGTCTTGACAGTGAAGTGAGGCTTCTAAAAATATCTGAGTGCCTGATGCATTCACTCTGCTTTTTCATGAACGCAGTTCACCTCCAGGATTCCTGGTCAGAAAATATTCCTCACTCATTACCGCCTCCCTATATCTGCAGGGTTAGGGAACAGTTATTATGACAGTCTGACATCAGCTGACTCATGGACATGACAGATACTGTGAGCGAAACACAAATCAACAAGAAGTATGTTATGAGAAACCCCCAGGCATGTAAACTTCTTCACTATGCTCCTCTAAACAACGGTTTGGGAAAGTAAGAATGGTACCCTTCCTTTACTCATAATCTGCTTAAACCTGGCCAATCACGTGCCAAGAATGAGCCGAAAGCTTTTGGGAAATAAAAGGACAAAGCAATGCAAGAGGAGCCAAAGATGATGGTGCTGTGAAGGATGTTAGCTGCTTTGCACAAGTCATCAAAAGGAAAAGGATTTGGCAGATAGAAACTGAATATTTGGACATTTTTGGCAAATGTACATGGTTACTTAGGTGACAAGATTTATTCTGCTCACATTCTTACAAGCTGTTGCCATCAGATGCTGAGCATAGTTCTGTAATCAAGTGAAAAGCAAGTCTGGCCTCTTTCAATGTAACACAGTCCACCTACAGTTGTATAAGACATTACAGTATCCTGTTTGTTCAGTATGTAAAAAACAATACAACTAGAAAAAAACACTCACCAGATCTTTTGTTGACTTGGCTCATTCACTTCTGGGTCCCAATAGATTGTCCAAATGGATTGTTTGCAATTATAAAAAAAAAAGTTGGAGTCAATCTCACAAGTCACATTCACAAGAGTTATGAATATTACCTGAAAAGCAATTAAAGAGTTTGCATTAGCTGTAGTAAACCCGGTATTGCATTGCATAGTGCAGGCTTCACATACTCAAACAGGAAGCAGCAACAGCTGTCGGGTTTTTCAAAATAAATCTTTTAAACTGAAGTGTAAGAATTGTACTTTTTTAACATATAGAAGGAGCCGTTCGTCCGGACGTTGTCATGGAGACAATGTGTGGACACTTCTTACAGTTCAGTCTGAATGTCTCCAAAGTGAGACTGTGCGAGGTTGAGAATGTTTGAAGTGCCCAACCATCTTTCTTGATCAGTGACTTGGATCGAATTACTTAAATATCGGACCGGATACCGATATAAGACAGAATCGTACAATCTCTAACTGTAATATCCATCAAAGTCATTTATTAAAAATCAACCTGTAACATATTTTATGACCTTTTTGCACACGACAAAAACAGAACCGACAGAAAGAGCTGCTAAACACATTTTCATACAACCTACCGATCCATGGGTATGAACAGCGAGTCCACAAATTAAAAAAACACAAAAACAAACTAAGAAATTCAGTGCTTAATCTGCTGAACAACAGGTACCATTGTACCTGTGCTGAACAGTTGTGTCCTTGAAAACAAGTAGTACACTACATTTTTGTAAAATGAGCCTTAAATGGAGGTCACTGTTTCAAGGGCACAACAAACCCACCCAGCAAAAAATCATAGAAACAAGGTGTAAGAAATGTTTGAAAATAAATTCACCCCACACATGTGTACAAAAAACTTGCATTCTCACCTAATTCAGTCTCTCCTTCACATAAACCAACACTTTCAGTCTGAATCAAAAGAGAGAATGTTGGGGCTTTGCTACGGTTGCTATGGTGCATGCAAATTGCCATCAGTCAGCTTCAACTATGCAGAAAGCGAAAACGCTGCACTGTTTGGCTCTGTGTGCTTCATTCCTGTTGTTTCATTAGACAACACCAGCTCAGTGGCTCTGGTGTCAGCCCCTCTCCAAAAAACACTGCTGAGACCAACAAATACGACCTGCTGCAACATATCGGGGTGTATGGACACTTTGAGGAGGCTACATCCATATACAGGCGATATATCAGCAAAAACACATTTCAAACACAAATGCATGCACAGAGATACCAAAAATATATCTAGATAGATGCACAGATACATTGTGCTTTGTTGCTGCTGTCTTTTTAGCCAAATCACTGCTGGAGCTGTTCTTCTGTACAACACCTTATGGGCTTCTACAGCCAGCAGAGGACAGATGCTGCGTAGGAGTGTGATTGTGTGTGTGTGTGTCTGTGCGTGAGAGAGAGAGCGAGAGAGAGCAGGATGGCTAGATTAGCTCAGGGACAATGTGCTAAACACACACACACACACACACACACACACACACACACACACACACACACACACACACATGTGCGTGCACATCTTCCTGCCTCTCGGCCATTTCCTCTCTCTGCCTGCTCCACAGTGGCCTCCCTTCAGTAAATAACACCATTCATTATCTGCAAGACGCCCTGAAATCAACTCCATTTAATAGATTGGTGAGTTAGTGAATACAAACAGATTCCTTGCATCTACTGAACCCAACCAAGAGAAAAATCCCAAACTGTTGGCATCACTATGGGCCACTAAAATTCAGCGCTGAAACTCAAAACGTGTGCAAACTTCACAACTAGCCGCCACCTTACCCCCATGAACCAACTCGCACATTGAAGCTCCTCGGGCACAGGTCTTCTGGTAGTTCAAAATTGAAAACTAAAAACCTAAGGGTTTGCCGTGAGGGCTCCAAAACTATGGCACGACCTACCCAAGTAGATCAGGTCAGCCCAATCACTCCTCTCTTTTAAGTCCCATCCCGACTTTTACCGGCGAGCTTTTCCTGATTTTAGTTGAATTTCACTTTCACTTTTTAAGATTCCTTTAAGAGAACTGTATGTATTTTATAGTTCTTTGGTTGTTATTTCTAAATCTTTGCCTTGTTTATTATTCTATGACCTGTTTTGGCTGTCCTTGTACGGCACTTTGTAACTTGTTTTTAAAAAGTGCTCTATAATGTAAAATAAAGATTATTACTGCAGGCCTCAATGTTCATCTTGACATTCTATGTTCACTATAGTGTACTTCAGTTTAAGGTTAGATACACTGAACAATACAAATTAAAACATGTTCACTAAGTATACTTTCAATTCACAAAATCTCTGAACAGTGAATAAATCATTTTTCTATTGTACCAATAATGCAGGCAAGGGAGTGTTTCTCTGGTTTGTGGGCGGATAGCAGATGATAACTCTCTGTTGTGGTTATTCGGTTCTGGATGCTCACCTGGAAAAAGTGGTTTTATTTGGGGTTGTGACCTCGTCCTCCCTGTTGACCACTTCTCCTTCTCCACAGCAAACACAATAGTTAACTGGTGGATAAATATTTCATATTAATGGGATCCAGCTGCATAAGGATTTTATTTTTTATTTCTTGCCAGGGTTCTCCATGAATTTTTCATCCACAGCAAAACTGCAGAAGGGCATTGGGAGCTGTTCAAGCATCTTTGTGAACGTAATGTCAGGAGGCGCAGAGGGCCGATGTCACAGTTACAGTACAACTCCAGCGACACTAATTCTGAAGTGCTGTGGCAGGAAAAGCATGTCGGGAGGATTAAATCACACAGTTGGTTACATCCTAGAGTTGGAGTAAAGGGGGGTAGATTCTCTGATGGACTGGCATCTGTGTGTGCTGCTGTGGTGGTTAGTACGGCATGTGAGCTGAGAATTATAGTGTGTGTGTATCGGTCTCATCTTAACTACCCACTCCTTTTCCACCATAAGGGGTCAAAGGTCACACCAAAGAGTGGGAGGTCAGACAATCAAACAGACATCAGTGTGCAGGGGAAGCATTAAGTGTTGACGATCCAAAAGCAGAGAGGCCGGCTGAGGTCTCAGTTCATAACAGAGGTTACAACCGCATTATACTTGTGGTTGCATTGGGAGTGTGTGTGTGTGTGTGTGTGTGTGTGTGTGTGTGTGTGTGTGTGTGTGTGTGTGTGTGTGTGTGTGTGTGTGTGTCCTGTTTACGAGGGGTTCAGGCTCATTTGTAAGCTGTCAAACAGAGATGCTCGGACAGAGATCAAGAGCTGCTCACAGGGGCTGGTCCTGCTCTCCAGGGGAAATGGATTCTGTTTGATGTTCAGAAGGAGTAGGAGGCAGAGATGGTGGGTGGCAGGGAGGCGAGGATTGAGGAGCGCAATAGAGTCGGGATGAGCAAAGAAGAGAAAAAAAAGGGAGAAAATAAGTAGAATGAAAACACGTTTGAGAGAAAGCAAGACAGTTGGGCGAATAAAGGTTAAACTGCGCTAAAATGTGGAGATCAATAATCTGTAATAGGTCAAACAACAAAATGAGCTTGAATAATGGCTGCAGAGAAATAAAAGCCCTCTAACTAAATGGGAGGTGAGAAGACAGGAGGGGAATGCTTTTCTGTTGCGAGAAACTCGTCCGTGTTGGTAAATATTATTGTGTGGAGAGACTAGATAATGTCTCATTATCTTGAGCTGAGGTCCAATGGGTGACTGAACCACGAAGAGCATGGCAACAGTGAATCTAGTCAAATGTCTTATTTTATTGTGAGCAGGAGAGGCATGAAGATGGGGGAAGACGTTTGGGGGTGTTTTTAGACCAGTTTTTACCTGTAATATCAGAATTGTGATTAAAGATGAATTGAATAAACAACGTTCAGACTCACGCTCAGCTCTCCATTAGTGCATGTCCATAGGATCCTGTTTATCTTCTACTTCTTCAACTACAATTAAATGCATAATGCATGCGTATGGAAGTGCTGTCTTGGCTGGACATCATAAAGAAAGAACAGCGACAGCGAGAAACCCCCCTCTGGAACATGAGACTCTGTACCATCAGCATATGGCTGCTGTATGGTTGGAAACGTTTCATTCAGAATAATAATAATAATAATAATAATAATAATAAAAACAGATTGAATTTAAAAAGCTCCTTTCAAGGGACCCAAGGACGCTTTACATGGGGGAGGGACCAAAAAACAAACTGAGACAGGTCACAAAGGACGGGAGACCAATGGAGTTAAGGGAGGCTGTAGGCTGTGGAGAGCAGATGGTGTGACATACAACACCAAATGTAAAATAAACTGCTGCATTTATTCTTTAAAATTGTATATGACCCATAGACCACCAGTAGATTACTGAATATGAGAGTATAAAGTAAAAAGATAGTAGCCACACAGGCTGTATATTGTGAAGGCTTTCTTTCAAGGGTAGCTGGAACGGGGAGATTCTGGTCGTCATCATTTTGTAATAACACCTTGCCACTTTGGACCGAGATGAGTGAGAGGTATGGATTCCTACGGACGGAATAGGTGATGAAAAGAGTCTCTGCCCTACCTCTCAGTTTGTAATAACTCGTAACATATCTCCATGTGTCTGCTCATCATCCCTTCTGTCAGCACCTCTCCCTCCTCCCCTCACTCTCACGCTCACTTTTCCCATATCTTAACTTTTCTTCACTATATTGTCTTACTTTCTGTATCCATCGCTCGGAATCCCATTCCATCTCATTCTCACCTCTCAAACTTTCCCCCTCCACTATCCATCTCCTCCTCCACCACCCTTGTACACTCCATTCTGCTTCTGTTGGCATGACTGATTGCTGAAACTGGGCCGATTCTCCACCGCAAGTGCCTGCAAACCATCCCTTACAACCATAACTATGTCAGCCTCGGATACCCAGCCTCCTCCGCGCATTGATTACCGCACATCGCAAGGAGATAATCAGTGGGCGTGACTAGATTTTGAAACATGATGGGGTCCGTGCTTGTGTTTAAATGAAGCTGATCTTGCTGGTTTTTAATCAGAGGCACAGAGGACGCTTAATCAAGAAGTATTTTGATGGATTCACAGAATGGGAAACCCATTCATCAAGTCAATTACTCATTAATCACGAGCTCACCCACAGATTTGGGAGTGAGACATAAGGAGGGGCTCCACTTTGTTCTTGGAATGAATAGCAGGCGGCATTATGTAAAACCCTCTTATCCACGGCAATGAGTCTGTGAATTTTTGCATAATGAATGGCGGCCTTTTGAAGAATGTTGATAATCTAACCATTTTTGTGTTTTACAAAGAAGGATCTGTGAAGTGACTCCATTCGATCTCTGCTGTGTACACTTCACAGTCTCAGACCAGAGGACCATGTGCAGAACTGTAGGAACAGAAAGAATCATTGATTGCATTGTCTTCACAATAATGCAAAGCTCTCGACACTATGCCCGAGAACGTATGCAAACGAGGGCCATTCACTGCCAAGTGTAGACACAGTGTTTTTGATATTTAAATATTGATTATCATATCCCCTCGCCTTTACACTGCACTGTATGGACCATTTAGTTTGCATAACTCCCAAAGCCAAATGAGGTCACAACAGGTGAACTATTCCCACAGACCGACCATCATCAATAAATCATTCAGACTGACAAGCTCTCAAGTTGTCAGGAAATCAAGGATGAGATATGAATTATGAAAAACTGTGGCAGAGAAACGATGCGGTGTGGGTAAATGCTGTTCAATGGCGCTAGCTGGCTCTGAACATAACACATCTTGGCAGCACAACCGAGGTGAATAACTAAAGCTCTGAAGAGGAGAAGAAAAGAAATGTGTAGTTCGCCATTTCTGTAAATTATGTACATCTCTGTCTATAAGCTGCACATCTGCAAAAAGAAAAAAAGAATCACAGCTTTTGCATATTTATGCACACTATTACTTATGTAAAAGTTGCTTTGCTTTGCACTGCAGACACAAGCAGGGGCAGATACATCCAAAAAAATGCCTTAAGGACATATAGAAAAACACGCAGTAAGAGTTGTTGTAAAGGATTAAATTGTCCTATCAAACTATTGCCTACAGTCAAATTCATATCTAGAAAATCTGATTTTGAGGGGAAAAAAACCCAATGAAGATATATTGTAATTATAAGATGTAACAACTATGTCACAAAAATCTGACAAAAAAAAGAATGCGGTCTATTAAATATTAGATCATTGGCATCTAAATCTCTATGGTAAATTATCTTATTTCAGATTATCATATCGATTTACTTTGTTTAACATGAATCCTGGCTGTGCCAAGATGAATATGTTAGTTTAAATGAATCCACTCCACCCAGTCAATTTAATACTCATATTCCTTGAGACAGTGGACGAGGTGATGGAGTGGCAGCTATTTGAATTCTTCTAATTAACGCTCGGCCAAAGCTGACTTATACTTCCTTTTATCTCATCTGGTTTCGAAAAACCTCTCTGTCACAATTTACAGAGTTGCTATCAATTTTAGTCCTTAACACTGATAAATAGTAATTGTAGGTGACTTCAATATTCAAGTGGATGTCGATAGTGACAGCCTTAGCAGTCTTTCATGTCATTATTAGACTCTTTTGGCGTCACCCAGGGTATACTACCAGGCTACTCATCGTTTGAACCCCACCAGCAGTCAGCATTGCTTGCACCAGGTGTGAGACTATGTCTGCTTACATAATAAAGTTGTGGTAAAAGCTTTATTAACAGAAAACTGAACGGATAAATGTTTTTAAAAAATAATTTATTAAAACTGCTGGTATGACCTCCTAAATGTATAGAGACTTTAATAAAGGCACATTGTGGGCGAAGCCAATAGCATGTATGGGTCAGCTGTGGTTCAGTTGGTAGAGTCGGTCGTCTCTCAACCAGAAAGTCGAGGGTTCGATACCCAGTTCCTGCAGCCATATTTCTAATGTGTACTTGGGCTAGACATTTGGGCAAGACCCCAAGCTGCTTCCTTCAGCGGCATATTCATGAATGTCTATAAATAGATTAGTTAATACAGACGGACACTTTACATTGCAGCCTCTGCCATTAATGTGTGTGAATGGGTAGACGTGACCTGTGGTGTTAAAGCACTTTGAGTAGGAGACTAAAAAAGCACTATACTTCCTCAAGTCTATTTACCATCATTTACCATTTATTTTTTTAAAGCCAGGTTGTCTAGTACCAGCTTGTACTGGTGAACAATATTGAAGAACATTTTCAACCCATTTGATTACAGACATCTACTCCTCTTTAAAAATGAAGACACACATTTGTGCCTAACTGTGAGCAGTTTTGAAGAACGATGTGCTCTGATTTTTGAGCACCTATGAATTCTAGAGGAACCAGAGTTTCAAGGGGTTGTCATTGCAAGTTCACTCATACATTTTAAATGTGTTTTGAATGCTGCCAATTGGGCTAACTCAGTGATAGACATTTTGGGCAACCGCATTTGTCAGAACCACTTTTCAAGACAGATGCTTCGAATATTTTTGTATTCACCAGAAAAACAAATTCATCATCCTACATTGACCTTAATTTTAATTGAGGGGCGTCAGTCATGGTAATGTAATTGTCATGATTGACATGCCAGTGTGATTGCTGCTTACAATAACTTTTAGCCTCTGGTGACTCTAACTTAATCATAAGGCATCATTTTTTTCTTGAAATTTTCCTCCCTCAGAATACCTTATAAAGCGCTAGTGGGTGTGTGTTGGTTTTGCTATTTTAAAGTTGCATGATGTGATTTGAATTTGCATCTTATGAATTTTGGTTCATACCTTCTACCAGTGTATGTCAATAAATATTTCTTAATGTAAAAATGCAATATCTTATTGCATTGTAATTTATTTTCAGTATCTGTCAATATGTAGCTGGAGCTTATTATTGTTCCTCGCAGCTTGTTAACACAACATTCAAACTATAGGCCCACACTGCATGCTAGCACAAGCTAACCGCCATTGTTTGACACCTGCCTGTCCAACCGACAGCAGGCCAACTCCATGTGCACGGGTCATAGTCAACACAAGGTTCAACCTCGTTTGGGAACAAGCTTTATACGCTCTGCGTTTCGCTTCACTACGATTACATTTTATCTTCTTTGCCGCTACATCCCCGTCCATCATGTTTACCAGTTTGAATCGCGTCCAGTCGCTGAAATTGATCCACTTCTAAATTCACCTGCACACTCTCATTGGCTGGGGGAAATACAACAGCTCCCTGTCCAGAAAACGTCCCATGTCAACCAAAATAGAACAAAACATCAAAATACAGGCAGAGACACAGTCACCACTACACATGCATGGAGGCTCATTAGTGATTATTGATTGGCATTATTTCTGTATAAGTCTATATTTTTTTTTCAGGATAAAGCTACTGACTCTGTTTTTAAGCTTTGAATGTTTGATTGTTGTTGGCCAACCTTGGCAAATAGATTTTTCTCCTAGAACCCCTTTCTCCTCTGGCAGTCCCCAAGACCATATTTCTCCTGTCAGTTCACGTCCAGACATGGTGCAAGCCAGCTGGCCTTTCTCAATGACTGTCCCCAGCCAGAAAGCCATAGGGCTCTCAATCCGCGGAACAGTTTCAGCCAGAAAAGTGCACACTTGTTCCCTCTGCCAAAACAGCAATGTGCACATTAGGTTCTTGATGCATGGCAGCGCTAGAAAAGATCGCATGAAACAAAAAAGAGGAGCAGACCAAGTTGTCATTTTCAGTTTCATTATGAGGCTTTTACAGAAATTTACGATCAAGCCTTAGCCATTTAAACGCAAGGGCGAATAATGAAAGTGTTTACAGCTTGCCTCTTTGTGAACTGCAGCCACCCCTTGAGAGGGGCTATCTGTCTAACAGTCTGCTTCACTTTCTTATACAAGTATTTGCCTCTAAATCCTCATTGATGTTTCTATCTGCAGAGACTCTGAAGCCGACCAAGATAACCTCAGCAAAGGTGCGACGCAATGGGACCAGATAGCTTGGCCCATAAATGGAAGAGAAATGTGCAGGTATCAGAAACAAATCCCCTCTAATGTTTGTGCATCAGATAACGGATACTTCCCACTCAAGTCGGAAAATATATTCTCACTAAGGAATGAAATGTAATCTTTTTTTTTCCAAAATATGAATCTCCATCTTCCATTCTTCTTAACTGGTTGGCTAGCCAAAATATAATCTATTCATTTGGAAGATAATATATTCCTCTGTCAGATAACCAGCCACCAGATTGCTGAGCAACAAGCTATGGGATCAGGGATGCTAGTGCACTCAAGTGACTTTGAATAATGGCCCTCTACAGCTCAATGTAGATAAGAATGGCCAGAAACATACTGTAGGGATCTATCTGACCAGCCAAATGAGACACCCTTGTTTGCTCAGTCACTGAGCTGCAGCCAGAAGGAAAATGTGTATCTCTCTGCAGCAACAACTCACAGAAACATTTTCACTAGGCATCACTGAAATGAAGTCTGGAACAAAGCCAATCGAGCTCCCCAGTGCTGAACTGCACAGGTCCCACTAGACCTGTGCTCGCCTGTGCCCCTCTATGGCCCCGTCCAGCTCTTCTAATGTTACTGCTGGTCTACTGGTATCTCCTCAATGCTCTTGAGACTGTGCTGGGAGACTGACAAAACCAGTAAAACTTGAATGGATGTGCCATCCTGGAGGAGCTGGACTGCCTCTGCAACTTGATTGGGCTGCAGGTATCGTCTCGTGCTACTAGTAGTGACGGACATTTTTGCAAGGACACCTTTCAACATGCCCAGTTTATTTTACAGTCCAAAAGGAAACCTGAGATGCAAGACTTGGGAAAAAATAGCTTAGAAACCACAGGCATACTAGTAATTCTATTTTTATATTAAACAGCACATGTTTAAAGTATTATATCGACCAGTAGAAACAGTATGAGGCTGCCACTGGTTAAAAAGAAAATGCTGCCATTATTTTTGACTGGCCGGCCAGTTGAAGAGATAGTTTTTTTTTTGAGTAAGGTTTACTTTTCAAGGTTCTTGTCAATAGAAAGTGTGTTACCCCGGTGATGGCAGTCTGCTCAGCCCATTTATTGAGAAACCAGCACGGCGGCTAATCTACACACCGCTGCAGACAGGGCCATTTGTACCACGTCAAGTGACGAATTTCAAGACAAACTGACCTAAATCACAACGTTGGGGTAAGTGTGAATACATCTCTCACAGTGACAGTTCTGATCCCCATTCAAATCCTAAACCATAACCAACATCATTCAGCAAACCCTCCAAAACCAGCACTGACCAAGTGGAAATGGTCACGATCAGTCATCCAGTCTTGAGTGTTGATAGATAACTTTAACTGTGTCATTGCTCTCATTGGTTCCTGGTGTGCAATAGCTGGTGAAGATACAGAGGACCACACAGATGTAACTGTTTGGAAGGGGCCTGGGGGTTTAAAATGCCAGGGTGGATTAATTCACCTCCTGCCATGACGGCTGCCCGCTGTTTAGATCCACAGCCCGACAGCTGTCCTCACTGGCTTTGATATGAGAGGGCTGTGGAGGCTGAGACAGACAGGAGAGGGGGGGGGGGGGGAGGATGGAGGGAACCAGAGAAGGAATAGAGAGACAGCGGGAATGAGGATGACTGCTTTTCTATAACCAAGGACAAAGTCCAGATTGGAGGGGCGTGTGTATGATTGACAGTGCTTTGCTTTTGATCAGCCAAGGAAGAAATGGGATGGGACAAGTGTGTGCGTTTGTGTGTGTGTGAGTCGCTGTTTGTTTCGTGTGTGTGGTTGTGTGTGTGTAGCTAGGAGACAGTCCCCATGGAGATGGCTAGACTAAGCATTCAGTCAAGCGAGTGGAAGGAAGCACAGTGCATGAGTGTGTGTGCATGTGTAAATGTACTGTGCACAAGTGTGACAGTGATGAGATGAGACTGATGTCCAGTGTTTGATCATTTGGTTCTGCACCGTAGAAGCATGTTTCTATTGAAACCCAGCACTGTGTAATAGTGGTCGTAATGTACATTGCGCAATTAGCCTATCACTTCTTATGTCGAGGTAAAGTTTCTCAATTTATTTCAACATTGTTGAAGTTACTTAGAAATGCTTTCCAATCATAATGCCAAATGAATGTGAAAAATATTCAGAACACTTAAAACAGCTGCCACTTTTCTTTTTCACTTTGCCAATCGTTAATACCAAATGTCTAGATTCCTTCCTTTGAGGCTTTGTCAGGTGGATAAGCTTCAAATTCTACTTGTTTAGGATTCAACCTGCATGTGACAGATTCATTAAAATATACATTTGCCAATATGTAATCGGAAGATCTCTTGGTCTCTGGAATCATCCCTCCTGTGGCTGCTGGCTGTGAGGGGATCCCCTCCTATTGCAGTTCGTCTGTAATTGTCTAATTCAATGACGCCTCGAATAAGCTTTGGCTTCACATTTATTTGCACAGCCAGAATATGGTGTTCCCCTTTGTTTGATTCGGGGAGTACCACACTTTGCTTTTCTAATGTTGCCTGCATTGCTGATGAATATGAGTATCAAAATGGATGCAAAGTATTTCATATACAAACTCATTGCCATCAGACCCCAAATGGCACCATTTGAAAATGTTGCCTTTTATTTCTCCCAAATTTGGTTCCCCATCATTCTCTCAGCTCAACTGTTTCACTTTACAGACAATGAGCCATGATCCAAACACTGTTGAAAAAGTCAAATGGCTTTTAAACACCAATTACGCAAAAGTGATTCCAGAAACGGATACCAAACATTTACTTGTTTCGCCTTCTCAGATGCAAAAGTTTACTGCTTTTAAATATAATTCTGATTTCTTTATTTAACGATTTAGACTGAAACAATTTGAAGATGTCACCTCAGGCTCCGCAAAGTATTCTTAGTTTCACTATTTTGTCTTTTCATCATACGCAGTCATTTTTGTTGGATCTGAATGAATAATAACCTGAATTTTTGTTCTTATTTGCTGGCCTAATTTGATTACTTCATGTTACTCGCACCTCTAAAGACAGTCATCCAACTGACAGGAAACAGAACCAACAAAGACAGGTCGCCATACTTATATAAGGTCAACTCATTTCCCAACAGTTACTGAAAAAACGAATCTCCAAAGAACCTGCTTTAACCCTGCTGAGAAATCAATCTGTCATCAAAGCTTTCATACACTACTCAGAATCTCCCAGCATGTCCCTTCTCACTTTCCATGACACTAAATGGACGATTTGTTCCCAGAGACCCTCAATTAATATGACATACATTATATAGAATGTTGCATGAAACAGGATGAAAAGCCTCTGGGCTCCCAAGCCATGCACATGTAGTTTCAATGCCAATCGATACCTCCTATTAGAGAATCCAGAGATCAATACTGCGCTGTATCAGAGATGAATCTCTATGAAGGACATCAATCATTGAAGTACAGAACCCTATGTCCTTTGATGGTTTCTTAATGGTACATCAGTAGAGGAAAATCTCATTTAAAACTTTTTTCATTAAAATAATTGACCTGTTCATGATTTATTTTATGATGTGTTTTAATGGATGATAATGACTAAAATGCTGTTTGCACATCTAAAAATAAAAAAAAATTTTTTTGCAAAGATGACTCATGTCATCAGATTGCAGGTCACTACATCAACTCTGATTTATAGAACATAAAGTAAAAAAATAGAGCCCGACCGATTAATCGAACGGCCGATATTAGCATATCCAGTGACTATCGGTATCGGCTAATTTTATGGCAAGTAAGTGCTGATATTGCTAGATTTATTCACCAGTCAAAGGCATTTCATTTGAGTTTCATTGTATTATCCCTTCAGATCGAACATAGATCCGAGAAAGATATCGGACAATATACAGGGTGTCGGATTTTATTCTCTCCCAAATACTGATATCGTTATCACCCCAAAAAATCCTATATCGGTCGGGCTCTATTAATAAACATAGAGCAGCACTGTTTTTTTACTGTATTTTTATTATACCAAATACTTACACATACTGATTCAACAAAAAGGCCATGCTCATTTTACATGTCATACTGTTTGTTTGATTTCAATATTGTTTCTGAGTTCTCTGGTTTCGCATTATTTTCTGCTCCATAAAAAGAGCTTTGAAAAGAAATGACTCATAATTAAGTTCCCATTACCTTGCACAGTTTAAGCCAGTCTATAATTCAACACTAAGATATTTCCATAACCTTATCCACAGTGCTACTCTAGCTCAAAGCTACCACATGTGCTCAGGAGAAACACTTCTCAATTGCTGCAGCGAATGTAACTGTAATCTATGCATCACGATAATCAATGCATTGGTTTACGTGCTCAGCATTAAAATGGGGACAGCAGTCGAAAAGCAGTTTATTGAGCTGGCCCAAGCTTGTCTGTTTAAAAAGTCAAATATCCTGTACAAACAAATGGTCAGATGCTGGCCCACTTGCCTTTTAAAGAGAATGGAAAAGTAGCCCTTGATTATTTTAATTTTGTTACACCCAAAACACAACTCTGATTAATTCAGAGACTTAATACAATCCCTTTGCGCCTCACTTTCTTGCACTTGGATTATGTGCCGTTTAATTAGCTAATGGGGGTTGGACATGCCCTCAATGCACTTGAGGCATAGACTTTAGGTCATTCACAGTGTACTGTAATAATAGGGCCCTATAACTAAAAGTCGGTCTAAAACTTGACTCATTTTTTTTGTAAGGAAGATCTTGCATATTTTCAAAGCAGGTGCAAACCTTTTCATGGAGAAACACAGTCATCACGGTGCTCTCTAAAGCCAATATGTGATGATAGCCTAAGGGCACACTCACAGTAGGCCCACAGTTTCCCCTGTACTGTGCTGAAGCAGATCACCACGGACTACCAAATCCCCCACAGATCACCACTAAAGGGTATATCATGCAAGAGAGACAAAAACAAACACAATGCTCTGTTAATATTTTTGACATTTAAGGTGGCTCACGTGAATTACGTCAACTCTTGCATGGAGAAACACGAAAGAAAACACTCCACCTTTAAATTTCTGGTAGCTGTCAAAAAGCTGCCAAAGACTGTATGATAGAGGAGGGAATTTTCTAAATTATAAATGGTAAATGGACTTGAGCTTGTATGGCGCTTTTCTAGTCTTCTGACTACTCAAAGCTCTGGATTTCTTGATTATATAATGATGTCCAAGTTGCGTTTCAACCGTGCCAGGGCCATAGAAGTACAGTAAAGAGAACTCACACTATGAACTGGCCTCTGTGGGCCCTAATGAATTTCCCTTTCAAACACATGACATGTATGTTTGAGTTCCCTTGACACTTAACACAAGAGCATACAGTGGGCTGTTAAGATTGTGTTAAATCAGAGAGAAGAAGCACATTTAACTTGGAAATTTGAATCGAGAAAGATGAGCTTTCTAACACTAGGCAGCTGACATTCTCAGTGTTGTGGAAGTTACAGCTGTGTGTGATGTATTTGTCCAGTTGAAGGCAGATTACTAGACTCTGAACACTCAGAACACGAGGTGCCTCAGCAATTAGTCAGTTCCTAAAGCTACAACAACATGTCAAGCCCCTCATGCTTAACCGCCTGTGTTTTTGCCATTGGAATTTGAGATGGAGAGCTATTTTTAGTGGCCGCCCACAAAGATATTACTGCGAAGAAAGAAGCCATGTACTTTGTCAGACAGAACCAGACACAAGAAGGAAAAGGAATATGTTGGTTAAATACTTGTAATGCCTATGTCATTTTGGTGCCAGCAACTGTTGTATTACAAAACTCAGTTTAATCATTTAAATGTATAAAAAAGACAACGGAAAGATCCTTTTTTGACACCCAACCTCTTTTTGTAAGTCTTCAAAGACTCACACTCGAATGCTTCTGGTCATCCTGCGCGCACACACACACACATATTACTGCGTATTACTAAAATTATTATTAGTAATAACAAACTCTACTGTGAAACTCAAGTCTCCATAATTTGAAACGAGCATAAAAATGGATTTACCATAACACCTGTCACCATTTTCATCCTTAGAGCTTTGAATTGGAAGAGAGCCGAAGGAAACTGTGCATACTGACCCCAAATTACAATCATTTGCTGCACCACCATGCACCATGCTGCATAAAGTTTGGAATTGTTACCCTCTGCTCCCTGTGAATTAGGCTTGTAAGAGGAGGGACTGGCAATCCTAAATCTGGAAATAATTTGTTGTAAGGGTTGTTAATGGATAAAGAAATACCATTTCCCCTGATATTTACTCACTTACCGGTTCCCCCAATATGGGCACATCCACATGATGCAACCAAGTGCTCATGTTAATCTAACATGCATAACCTATTAATAATATTAATAAATATAGACATAAAACATGGACATGAGTGGGCATGCATCGGAATCTGGCAGAGGGGAGCTGTTTTTGAAGAGTGGGAGTCTTGCTTCACCAGAAGCTGAATGTACTGTAACACTGAACACACAAAATGTGTGCCTATGATTTGGCTGCTATTTTCAAATGTTGTCTTGGGAACATTCAAAGTGTTGACATTCTGTTACATGACAAAATCAAACCCACTATAGGCATGTTCATTTTTTTATGAGAAGCAAAATGTGCATCACTTCGTTCCATTCAGTCGGCCCTTTTGTTGTGCACACTCACACATAAATCCTGTCTGGAACACAGTGTTTAAGTGTTTACTGTTTTTACCTGTGCATCATCTGTAATGGAAAGTTGAAAAGGTACTCTATAGGTTCCTTCCTCCTCAACAAAGATTCAATGATCTCAGTAAGCCCTTAGAGAGCTGAAATGTATTTATGATGCCATTTTCATTTTGTGTTGGTTCGTTTTTCTTGGCTTGGGAATTTTCACCTGAAATGTTGTGCACCAATTAACATTTTTCACACTAAAGCACTTCGACTGGCAATTGCCAACAAGCACAGGTGTGACTAATAACCTTTCCTAACGATAGCACCGCTCCATTGGATACATGTAAGCCATTCAAGTGAGCCAGAAAGGACCCTCAAGCCATTCACCTAAATGAGAAGCATCTGTCATTTTGTTAAAGTTTACTTTTTGAAAATTCAACACTCATTTGCTTTCTGGAGGACAATAGACACAGGCCAGGTTCAACATCTTTAGTTTGAAAGTGTAGTAGTGAAGCACAAGAGACTGAGAGCAGAGGGAATCGACCAGCTTGGCTTACTCCCAATTACCACATACTCCGTCAGCGCCGCCCACTACGTCGCCGTTTGCTGCCACTCCAGTCAATGATTGCAGACATGAAGGAACCCACAGAGCGTCCGGTCAATTTCAAAATAAAACACAATATACTGACTCGTATTTTTCATCACTTTATCAACATTACTTTAGAACAGGTACCAAACAAACAACAAATCCACCTCAGACTCTTGTCTCTGTCCTTTCAGATCCTGCTCCTAATGTCTATAAGTCTTACGCGTCAGCTCCGCCCTAAAAAACCCACACTTGTGATTGGTTAAACCCTGATTGTCTGTGTATTACGTTGCAGTGTGTGCTCCCTCATGTTGTCAGTTTGTAGTGATTCCCTTGTCCTAGGGTTCTTTTGATGCCTGCATGTTTTTTTTGTGTGCCTGCCCCTCTGGATTTGTCTGTCAATTATTTGTCTTACTGCATACCAGACTTTTGGACTGCATTTAACAATTTACCTTCTTGAACTCTCCCTCTGACTCCGCACTTGAATTCATACATCTTTGTGTCACCCAAGGTTTTAGGCAGAAAGGAGTCAGCTGTGCTGGAGGCAAAGCTTTGCCAGCAGCAGGATAATGTGTGTGCAACATTGGTGTAGCGAGATCAGTGAGATGGAAGTTGTGTTTAAAGGGACCGCCGTGATGCGAGAATGAGCCGTGATTGTTGTTTGCGTGATTAGAAGCAATGATTCAATCACTTCAGTGTCCTGCATGAACGAACCCAAAGCGTCATTTAGATGATAAAGGCAGAGAAGAGAAAAACAAGATGTGATAAATTAAATGGTTTGATTTATTTGAGCTCAATTTGGAGAAAATAGAAGTGATTCGATAAAAAAAATAGAGCGGCATTTCATCACTTTCTTTCTCTTACATTCATCATTAATTCTTCACAACACAGGTTTTCATTTGTCATTTAAGTAAGGCTAAATCTCAAGGATGGAAGAAACAAAAAGTGATGTTAAAAATGGAGGGAAATGATCAAGTGATGAGAGATCATTACAACTGTCACAACATTTATCATTCACAACACCCACACATTTATCATTCACAACACCCAGCCAATATTTATTAGTGTACAAGATGCAAATTTTAATACTCTGACATTTATCATTTCCAGCAATCTTTTTTTTAAACTTCCGCCTCCAAAAAATAGAATGGCCAATTCTGCCATCAGAGGGGGAGGCATACAAGTTTGTAAAGATTGTAAGTTATTAGCCTACTTTATGACTAACTTCACTTCTAGAAGTTTTTGAGTTGTTGGAGAGGATTATTATTATTTGTACAAAAATACATTTTGAATCAAAACAGTGTTTCACTGTTTCTGGAGTGAAGAGGCTCCGGATGCTCAACCAAGGCCCGGGGGCCAGTATGCTGCTTAGTCATGCCTCTGGTCCCGTAGTGAAACAGACCATTCAGAGCCGCAGCCGATATAAGATACTCTGCTCACACAAACTGTATCATACTAGGGCCCGACCGATATGGGATATATGTAAATGGTTTTATGTATATGTGTCGTTGTTGAGTTTGAGTATGCATGCATGTGCAAGCAAAGTATTCAAATATTGCCTAAAGCGCTTCTTAAAGATGATATCTGTGAAAGCAAAAGATCCCAAGCGACATCTTGAAACGATGTCTTTCCTGTTCCTGCTAGGATGTGTAAAAATGTTAAGTATGAGAAAGCCTTGAGTATTTCATCTATGATCAAACTGCATGGGTGATAAGCTGTTAAAAAGAATCTTCCCTTAATAAAGAAAACAGTAGCGATTGTTCTCGACTTGAACTTGCTAAACCCTGTTCAGCAAGAAAAAGAGAAAAATGATGCAGGTTAGTACAAGGCCTTGTTCGAGATATACGGGCTTTGGAGAGTGTCCATTAAAATCAACAGATGTGTAAAGGCTTTGACTCCTGCAGATTTTCCTCTTCCCTAGCAACTCAAAGCACATCTTCACACAAAGAGCCCCCTTTTTTTTCTTTTTTTTTTTAAAGGATTCTGTCCAAGGTTACCCTGACCCTTCATTCTTCAAAGGGCTAAGTCATTTTTTTTTTTTCTCCTGACAACCGCTGGAGCAGTGAAATTGTTTAGGGGTGCTGTGAAAGTGCTCTCTTTATTTTGGCAGAACAAAGTAGCCAATTCCTCTGGTGAACGATTAAAACAAGTTTAAAATGAAATATGAAATGAATAAGAAAATCAAACAACTGAGCCAGGGGTCATCAGACCAACTGTTGGTTTGAGACAGATATTATATGTTTTGTAATCTTTTGACGAGTCAACTTCTAACTTCTGACTGCGCATTTGTTTACACTGCATGACAACGGTTGCTATGTAAATTGACCGTAACCATTCAGACACACTTATATGTCACTCACAAAGCAGCTGGAGCGATTCAGGGTTAAGTGTCTTGCCCATGGACACATCGGACATCTAGCTGCAGGAGCTGGGGATCAAACCCCTGACCTTCTCGGTTGAGAGACGACCGACTCCCCCACTGAGGCACAGCCGCCCCAGAAAGTCAGAAAAACATTATGAGAAAGTAGAGCATTTCCATGTAATGGGTAGGGATTCTGACAGATTTCCTTGAAAACGGCACATATAAGCCACTTTCCTGAATGCAATGTGGCTTACTTCTCTTGCCTCCTTTCCTGACGCAGAACTTGTGTGACTCCATGACCGAGTGAGCATGGGCATGTGTGTGCGAAAGTTCATCTCTTTAATGGGAGCCATCCTTTGTCTACCACTGACAAGCGTGACCACTGTCCCAATCCCCCCTCGATGTCGTTTCATGCATGGTTGAAACTAATCATTATGCATGTGGACACAGTGACAGTTTCACAGGAAAGGATAATGCAGTGGCATGAAAAGAAAGAGCCAGTCACCACTCTCTATGTAAATAAAATAGCTTTGATTAAAGACACATAATCAGCTTAAAAAGCTTAATGTAGCATAACATTTTAGTCTTATTGGAAAAGTTCAACTTGTGCACTTTATGATTCATAATGTGTAAACGATAAAAGAGCTGCTTGCATTTTGATGCTTTTTTGTTGAACTTTATTTTAAAACTTTTAATATAGATTGCTGATCCAGGATTTTATTATGCATCCAAACAATCAGTTTTCAGATGTTAGATTTCACTATAGATTTACATCTCTTTCCAAGAGATACTTGCCAGGGCTTTCTGGACCATTCCAGTTGACTTTAGCTCTACAGTGCATTAATATTTTCTGACATTAAGAGGTGATTTTAGGTGAGCTAGTTTCTTCTCTTCACCCTCTGAATGCATGTCAATGTCACAGCAGTTTAGTTTTGAAACACCTTACTCATGGTGCAGGTGCCTGCACATCTGCTAACATTGCCAATTGGACAATAAAGTGAGCCAACAGGTAAATGCAGCTGGTTAATACATATTTAGGTTCCAGCTTGACAACAATTCCTTGTGAGAGGCAAGACTAAGGCACATGGTTGTTGTTGGATAAACGATACCAGAAATATCATAACAGACAAGGGGTCTTATTCTTCCATTGTCTATTCATGCCATTGGTTGAGACGCTTGATAGAGCTACCTGCATGGCTATATAATTGTATGGAGAGGATGCTCTGCAATGAATTTGATTTTAAATGAAATTATTATCATGAATGATTAATTGAAGGTAAACATTTACTTTTTTTCTTCTCTTTTCTTTCAGTTCAGAATATCAGATTCCGTTTGCCCTGTGGTTCTTATCGTCGCTGACTCTAATGATATCCTGGGGAAGTAGACAAAAAGTTCCCTTCTTCTATAAACGGTGAGCCCAGACGCTTCTTTTCACCTCCACATAATGAGCTTCACCAGGAGGGTGTATCGTGCGAGAGGGCTTCATTTAAACTCACGCATGGGGGTTGCTATGCAACACCAACAGAAAGCCTTGCCTGACTTCTTATGTGTGAACAAAGTGGAGTTACTAAGAGAAATGAAAAGTGCAATCCAAGATGGTGCCCCATTTATTCCAATAAGTTGAAATTAACAACAACAAGTTTTTCAGGCTCTGCAGTTTTTTGATGGAGCCCAATGACAAGATATTGTGTTCCACCTAGTAACAGTAACTAAGGAGTGAAATACTTGACAAAGGGTCACTTCCTGGTGAGGGTGGGGCTTGACAAAGGGTCACTTCCTGGTGGGGGCGGGGCTGGAGAAAGGGTCAGTTATGACCATTACAGTTTAAATTGATAATACACGAATTTGCCACTATAAAGAACAATTGTATTACTCCATTATGGATTTTTAATCAACATTTTGGATCGAAACTCATTGATTTGAGTGATATTTTACTAGCGAGCATTATTCTTGGATGTCTCCCCAAAGTTTTGATTCCAATATTACCTCTAGTTAACTCTAAGGTATGAATAAGAAAAGATGTAGGGTTCTGTAATGTAAGTAAGATGTGGTTTAAAAAATAATAATAAACAGCCGGTATGGTAATATGGTAATAAGAACGACCAAAAAATTCAAGCTTCTTAAAGGTCCTTGAGCTATTTTCATGTGACAAAGTTAAACTGCAGGGGGTGGGGGTGTTGTAGGACCAGAATGACATCAGTTTATGACAGGATGGAAATGATTGATGTGGCTCCGTCTGTTTGGCAAGATTGTGTACAACACGATCAGATAATGACTTTGCTATGGATGAATGGATATAAACAAAAACACTGATGGAACATTATTTTCCCTAGAATTAACAAACATTCATGCATGCATTAAAAAAACAACTAAAAGGCAGAAGTTCACACATGAATTTCAGGCAGGAAGCAAGTAAGCATTAATAACAATAAATATGTTTGTTCATAAGACTTCTATCTGGGAGTTCTCTCTTATTTCCATTTCTAGGGTCCTCATTAGGTTGATGGAACGTGAACAATTCAGTAAGATACATCACACACACACACACACACACACACACACACACACACACACACACACACACACACACACACACACACACACACACACACACACACACACGAGTAAGAGCGCTGTAGGCACCTTTAGTACAATGTTATCTTGATCAGCTAATTAAGCAGTCAGTGTCACTGCATACATGCTAATTATAATGATTTCTACTGTTAGTGTAAGATTTAATGAGTGCCACGAGTCATCACCTTGAGGCACATTTGAACTTCTGTTATTTAGCATAACAAACATTGGAAAGGTCATATTTTTTGGGGGGGAAAAATATTTTAATATAATTTATGGTTTATTTGTGCAAAGTCTGCGACCCATGTCATTGCATACAAATGGGGCTGCTGTGGCTCAGTGGTAGAGTCGGTCGTCTCTCAAACGCAAGGTCGGGGGGTTTCATCCCCAGCTCCTGCAGCCACATGTCCGACGTGTCCTTGGGAAAGACTCTCAACCCCAAGTTGCTCCTGCTGCTTTGTTGGTGATGTATGAATGGCACTATTTAATATACTGAGGGTCACAATTTTGTGAAATTTTAATGCCACTGTTCAACTGTCATAACTGCACATTATTTGTATGTTAGAAAGTCAGAGAGAGCCTTGTCATGGGGTGATTACTGATGGCAGAAAAGAGAAAGGTGGATTGAGAAGGTGAGGTCACAAAATTGTATTTTTCTCAATTTGGAAGACCCAATCGCCCTTCATCCCAATCAAGAAATAATGGGGCAATACCAATTCTCGCTTCTTTTGCCATTCCAAATAGACATTATTATGGCAGCTTTTTCCAAAAATTACACCTTTCTCACTTTAAATCAATTGATCGATCTTTACATTTGTATATTATAAGCACCAATTCATAATGAATGCTATTATGAGACACTTTTAAAAAAGAGCAGGTATGGACTACACTCTTTCTGAAACAAACCTTCAAATAAGGACATGGTTATGTCTGTCACATAACCAGTATTGAAAACTAATTAGAATATTTTTTATGCAGATCAACTTAGAATTGAATGAATTTTAGTCAAACTCCACATACACTGATTTTGCTGCAAAATGTTGCTTTTGTAAATCAATGTGTGCAAAGCTTGTAATGTTGACCAGATGGAGGGAAGGCACTTGTATCAAATGTTCAAGTCAAATCAAAGCTACCCTTTAGGAACACATCCATGTGACTGAAATGATTTGCTGCCTTCTATAAGTGTATCTACCTTTGATTTTTGACCACTTGTATGGTTATTTCATGACACTTCATTCTGACACAGATGATTCTTCCACATCAGCACCTCATGACAGTGCACAAAGGTTACCTACAGAGAAAATAAAAATGTACAAACACACATGCTCCTTTAGATAAACACACAAATCTCTGCCGGCCCTTCAACACTATCCTTTTTCAGACTATGTGAGGGCGAGCTCTGGCCTTCTTCGTGTCCATCCAATCAAAGCACACAGAAAAAAAAAGTTTTTTGAGACCACATTCATCCGACCTAAACCTGCAGACCTGATGTATTTGAAGAGCAGAAATACAAACTTAAGACAAGCCAATAAGTGCTTTCACTGTAGTTTTAAGGTCATCGGCAAGCAAAAGCCTTTAGAACCAGGTTTGAGTATGTGCGTCGGTGTGTGTTTGTGTGTGTCTGCCTTAACTTCTTCAGTAGCAAGAAATAAGTATGACCAGGGGACCCCGACTTATGTAAGCCTTATTTGTATCTAATGCCCTTATGTTAAACTCCACCACTTAAAGGAAGAAATACATCTTCTCAGAAAGGATCAGAGACGCAATTTTCGGCCCCCTTCAGAGAACTGTTATTTTGCATGGATGATAGGTAACTTGGGGCCTGATTAATAAAGTTTCCCCTGTGTCAAAAGTTGTAACTTGATATCATCAGTAAACAAATGTGCAAACTGATCTACTAATGGCGCGCCCCCCCCTGGCCTTAAAGAAAATGCAATATGGGGACCTTGCAAATAAGTTTATTTAGTACATAGCGACAGCCTACTCACTGCTTATTTGGATGACATGCAAGTGTCTTTAGATCTCAGTCAATGTGTCAATCTATGTTCAATATGAAACTATGAGTTAACCTAGTTGAAAGGAAGAAACATTTAAGCAGCTTGCATAAAGCCAATGTGCAATCACTGTTGTCACAGATGCTTCGAACTGTCGTTAAAGCTGGTAACAAGGGATCCATTGGAGCCAAATGGTTAGAATATGGTGCTACAATTACCCGATTGAGGCGTTTCCAGGTACAAATACTAAAAATAAACATGTGGCAGATTAACTGAAATTGTCATCTTAAATTCATAAAATCCCATCCCAGAGCCATTCTCACATAGCAAAACGTTTTCCATTCTTACAGCTGTGAAGAATGTCTTTTACCTGTGATTACTCACATTTCCAGGAGCCGGAGCCGTCTTAAAGTGGTTTAATAACAACATGCTTATACAGAGCTTTTATAGTCGCAGCTGAATGTTAAACTCTTGCTCGGCTGTACATCGCTTTGGATAAAAGCGTCTGCTAAATGCAGAAGTAGAAAAGTTTAACTAGAATTGGAGGCTTTTAGCGAAATGTCAGTGAAAATATAGACATTATTGAAATGTCAGATCTCTGTTTATGTAACTGACATGCAGTTTCAACTTTCCACACAATGGATTCAAAAGCAAGACTTGATAAGGGCTAAGTAAAAGCAGGCGTGTATTTATTCGGTCCGGTTTGGGAACACATATTCAGCAAACAAATCCATAGAAGCAGGACAATGAAGGAACAAAAGGTCAAACTTAAGAACTAACTCGCAAGAAAACATTAGGCCAATGCAACAGGGAGGAATACACAATAAAATGAGGGCCATTCAATTACTACCACTGTAATTAATTAATATGGTGGGTCCGAGGAAAAAAATCGATTAATGTTAAAATCAAGATTCTTATCTTGTGAGATTTTAAATAGATTCATAAATTCCAAAATCGCTAAGTGCTAAGGCCAGCTCTTTCACTCAGTTGAATCTCAAATGAAGCAGCAAGAAATTCAGCCAGTCTCACAGATGACTGGAGTAGATCCTGAAGTATTTACTAATCCAAGATTAGACTCTGAATCCTGACTCCTGATAAATTCTGATTCCAATCGTAATGGCAAGAATCAAAATCAAATCAAATCCTGAGACACCCAAAGATTCCCAGTCCTAGTCATTAAACAACAAAGCTAAAAATGTTACACCAATATTTCGTTTCATGAGTGAAAAATGAACCATCAAGTAGTTGCTGAGGCATCCAGTAGGGAATAACTTCATGGTGATAAGAGAAAAACTCAAAATCAATCTGAAAGTTGGATTTCATTCCAGTGTGAAAAGCAAAAGAACATATCCACAGCTTTATACTTTCCATGACAGTTATTGGGCAGGGTTTGCGATTTCCCAGGCAGTCAGTCAGCGGGAAATCTGAACAGTTGGAAGTGGAGCAACCCAAGCCGTCCACTGCATCGTTACCAGCTGGGTGTATCTTAGTAAGACTAATGCTCCTGTACAGTATGTGTGCACATATGAGGCCAGTCACAAAACCCAGTGGTTCAGAAAATGACACTGTCTGACCTTAGTCTCCTCTAACAGCGTGTAGAAGCTGCATGCCCTATAAACCACACAATAAGCCCAGTGGCTGGCAGGTAAACATAGACGCACCATGAAAGGTCATCCTATACAGCTCCTAACAAGATTAAAAATGATTCATGAGGCCTCAGTGACGCTTTCTACACACCTTAAGGGAATTCATCCAGACTTTCCTAGTTGAGGGGAGGAAGTAATATATATATGTAGACGTTTTGAACATAGGACTATTACAAAGGTTAAGTAGTGGCCTGATTGCTTGGCCTTATAGTTAAGTGTCTTCACCATGCAAAGCAGTTTTAAACGAGATGGAAGCAGCTAACAGTGACTTTTTTTTTTACTCCTTTGCAATCTATTCACATTCAGTCTCAAGGTTCTGTGCCTGGTGCTGTGTTCAATATCCATGCACATAGGCCTATGAAAATGTTGTCCTTCTTCCTATCTGTATGTATCTATTTGTGTGTGCATGTGTGCATATACACTGCATTAGCATCTATATGTGAGTCCTGACACCGCGGGCCATTTTATTATCTGAATGGGCCCAGGCAGCACTGGGCTGGAACCAATCACACCAACCTGCTGTGGGGATCCTGGGGGACAGCATAAACTAAATTCCTTCACTTTTCCATCTTAAATGTGGTGCTACTTTATATGCACATCAGTCAGCCAAATATTAACCTTCAAAATAACTGTGGTCATCAAAATGTCGAACAGAAGAACTACAACTGCATATGCATCACGGTGGAATACAGTAATGGCCAAAACATTGTCACTTTGCATCTTCTCCAACATAAATCATATTCTCTTGGCCTATCACTTCCATCACCACCAGATATACAAATCATAACAATAACCTCAGAACATTTAGAGAAAGTTCAGTCTTAGAACATCTTATTATTAGGATTGGTTGATGTTGGTCCATCTTCCAATGCACTCACCAGGTAACCATTATGCTAAAACTGTAAGTATGTTGACCAAGAATGGCAGAAATAGGTAGTTGGCTACTGGAGTCCTTGTAAAACAGCCCTCGGGGCTTGACACCCTGGGTCTTACATTGTTGTGTGCCTGATAAATGTTTTCGTCAGCTCTACAGTGACTTTAAAAAATGTAATTAACAAGTCTTTAAACTTTTTTTTTGTATCAAAGTTATCTTTTTGTGTTAGAGCACAGCTGCCTTTACAATCATATTCCATTGTTGGACTTACAATTGGCTGTAAATAAACAGGACCAAATCGATGTACAAACAGATCAGTGTTTCCCCTACCATTATATTATGGTTCCCCTGCTCCAATAATGCTTTGGAAAAGCCAGGTAGTGAAGTTAGTCAAATGAATCCTCTGGTTACCACATATAGATCTATTTCATGAGATTCCATCCAACATATAATTCAGTCTAAACCACAACAGCAGATTGAATGACTGACCACAAAGTAGACATCACCATTTATAGTGTAGCTGAAAATCGTTTAAAAAACAGCCTTATATGCATTATGTTTACAAGGTCAAAAACAAGACATTACACAGCCTCTGTTTAGTACATTCATAATTAAAAATGACTTCAATCTTGAAATCAATTTTGAAATAGTTGGAAGGCATGCTGTGAATTGAAAATGATTTCTAAACTTATTAAACACCTGTGAAGATGCTACTTAGCTTCAAGGTAGGTCCACGTTGTTCAACACCAGTGTTGTCGTGACCATGACTAAGTCACTGGATTTGATTGAACAAATTGTTGGAGGAAGTAATTCATGAATCATGCTTTGTTTTGTGTACTTCTGGCATCGATTAAGGATGAAATTCTTCCGCTACATTTTTCACAAGACATGAATTAAGAATGTGGGGATCCCTAAGGCAAGACAAGAGACAGATTGTGAAAGGAAAAATCTCACATCACAGACAGAAATGTACGTACGTGTGTATTCACCTTGTAGGTTAGATTTCCTGAAAAGCCTAAGGGGACAGATGGAGTGGATTCATTCTTTAACAGTTCACAGCACGTTAAACTACTGTACACGTAAACACAACCCAACACACACACACTAAGTGGAAGTACACTGCTGATCAAATATTACATGCACATCTTCAAAGCCTTCAAAGCATTTCCTTCTTGACTTTATGCTGGGATCAGAATCCATTAAACATGTTTAGAGCTCCCCTAGAGATCAGACGGATCGTGGTACTGTGCTGTATTTTGTTATAAAGCTGTGCTTATCGTGATAACCACCATGTAAACCATTTCAAGGTCCAACCAAGACAGCCGCAGCAACCTATGCATCTGTCAGACCAACGGCAAACAAATAACTTTAAATAACTGTATATTGTCTCACCATTTGAGGTGTTACTGTACTTCTCTGGGCATAATGCTCCAACAAACTATATCCTGCAGCGTCAGGAAGAGTCCAAGCAATCCAAATCCAGTTAAAGATTTCATCCAAAACACATTATATCCATAAAGGACCTCAGATTGCTTCAAATTTGCCAAGCTAAAATGCAAGACAATGCATTTGGAGTAAAAGAAGTCTCATTTAAAGCCACTGGATCTTTTCAGGTCACATCAGGTTCAGGCATCAGCTATACCTTTCTTGTTTATAGAAGATTGGACTAACTCTGGGCCAAGAAGAGAAAATACACTTGATCTAAATGAGTGCTGAGAGAGAGGGTGGATTGGGCTCTCCAGGAAAGTGGGCTTTCTTTGAATTCAGTCAAGGAAATGAGTGTTGGCTGTAATGGGTTCATTAAGGGGTTCGCCAGCAAGCCTGCTTGCTGGCATGGCTGCGCAAATTGTCCTTCTTTCAGTGAATTCTAGAAAGGTGCTTTTCATTGAATAGAGAGGTGAGCATGCTAACTAAGTTGGAAAAGACAGGAGGAGAGGTCTGTGGAAACAGACACACAACAGGCCTGCAACGAATTAGCTGGGTGAGTGAATCAAATTTAAGTACTGGATGAAAATACTGTCTGGCACAGCAATTTACTCAAGAACAGATGGATAAAAATGTTGAAAGGTAAAACAAACGTGGAATACCCCCTTACCTTCAACTAGCTCTCCTCTACCTACTAGGGCTGTAACGATTCACTCAACTCACGATACGATTCAAGACACTGGGTTCACGATATGATTCTCTCACAATTTATTTTACAAAATGAGACTGTAGACAAATTATGACTGGAAAATAATCCTTTATGGGCTGCAAACCACTTGTCAGTGTGGTTTGGCCTTTTAATGTTTTTTTTTTTTTTTTTCTCGCAACAAGGGGAGGTGATTGGAGCCTCTCATTGTGGTGTCGATTAAATGCTGCATCATGTTGGTTGTTCTATCTGTGTAGTTCTCTGTCTTCTTGCAATATTTGCACACAGTTTTTCGTCATGTCTGTTGTCTTCTCACCTCTTTAATTTTCTGTCTTTGGGAAGCCAAAATGCTTCCACACCTCCGATTTTAAAGACGGTGGTGCATCCTCAATTTCAAAATCTTGCTCTGCAGCTGCATACCGCCTCTGCTCTACAGCTGCTGACTCTCACCATATTATTGCTATGCATATTGTCCCAATGTGTATCAGCTGGCTGAACTTTGCCGTTTACAGTAGTTTGCTTGAGTCACACAACCAGGCATCTTGGCAAAGGGCATGCAGAGAAACATGGTGTCATTCCATAGAGCCTTGCAGTTGTTCATTCATCCCCATTGCTCTGCCTTCCTCTCCAGACTCCTTCTGTAAACCTGAACAGATCCCAAGCAGGAGAGCGGCTGACTGAGTGCCTTGTCTGCTAGACATGCCGACTGTGCCCAGTGGTGGATTAATGTGGTTACTATTGAATACCCGGGTTGGGAATCGATCAGTCTGTGCGTGGCGGGAATGCTTAAGAAGATGGGCTCAGTGTGTGCGAGTCTATTCTTTGTATTAGCTAGCAGAGTGTGGTCATGTGGCCTTTAAACTGCCTGGTGATGTATGTGTGGTTCATTGATTTCCAAACACCTTATGTTCTAGTTAGACTTCTTTTACAGTACACCCTTTTTTTTTTATTCTCGTATCTCTCTGAATTTATATGTTTGTGGGTGTTTCTTTTCCTCTCTTTTGATTCTCATTAAGTGTATCCGTAGGCCACGTCTATGCTGATCACCTGTCTCCATTTGGACAATGGATGGAGGGTTGATTCTGCAATAGGTTTCTGCATTGCCCGATACAGCTCTATTAAATCTAGTTTAATTGAATTTTCCTTGCTGATTTGGCCACATGTCTCCAGCACACAGGTCTCAATGAGTTCTAGATTGAATTGGATCAAGGCATATTACCTTCTGAAGAGATCAGACATAGCTTTTTTTCCCTGGCAGCAGCTGTGTGTTTTTGATTTGATTTTTAGCAGGAAGTGTCTTTCATATGCATGGACCCCATTGCAATATATTTGGAGGAAAAAGACACTGACTAGACAGAACTTTGGATGCATATAGAAAATCTGGAAGATGATACAAACACTCACACTGGAAGTAAGCTAACATGAGTGTTAAAACACAACTGAATGCATTATCTGATCAAACATTAATAAATCTGTGTATTATTGGCTTTTCCCTTGTTATCTTGCACTGTCTCTGTGTGTACAAGCTGTACTATTCTTGCAAAGTCATCCCAAAGTGACTTCTGTCAAGATTTCAATGCTTTATCTTTTCAGGTGTTCAGGGAAAGCAGGTCACACTCTGTGGTAACATTAACATTTTATTGTCTAGATGAAATCAGTCTGAAATCAAAAGAGCAGTTTGAGTGCATTTTGAAAAACCGTGAAGGGGAAAAAAAATCCCATTTTGGCTTTTTAGAACATAATGTTAGTAGTTATTATGGAATTTCTCTTTATTTGTTTTTCAAGGACGGGTTCATTATTTCACATTAGTCCTTTGTTATTGTGACTCTTGAGGCTGGCTTCTGTTTAGTTATTAAAATGTTTATTCGTTAATCAGTGATATTGGGACAAGGCCTCATTTGGGCTCACATCAACTCATGTAAATAATTTAGCGCGCAAAGAATGAGAAAAATATCTTTGAAACTTCTTAATTGTCTTAAAACAGTGTGTCTTGTTGTGGATATTCAAGTGGATTCTTTGTGTACCATATTCTGTATTATATCCTGAAGAGTTATGGTATAAGATGGTTAGCTAACACATGAATCAGAAGTTACCATGTAAATGTACAAATTAATAATTTCAAATTTGAAGTATGTAAGGTATCTTGTGGGGTTCCGCAAGGTTAGTTCCGTACTGTAATGGCACAGGCCGCTGTGGATCAGTGGTTGAGCTGGTCTTATCACAATTGGAAGTTCTGAGGTTCAATCCCAAGCTCCTGCAGTCCCATGACGAAATCTCCTGGGCAAAACACTGAAACCCAAATTGCTGAGTCAGCAGCGTATGTATGACAAAAGACAGTTGCTACCTGATAATATGTCCACAGATGGCACTAGCATTACTCTGAAAGGTATTCGAAAGTATCAAAATGATATAAAGCAAAAAGATTTGTGGTTTTTTAGTATATTTTTTTAGCAATTGGTTAATCAAAAGCAAAGTCAAAATCCTGATTAATGATGTTATGGAATGGAAAGGCTGTTTATAAAATGTTTTGGGGTAAAATTCTGGGAAATTAAATTTTAATATAAAACATCTGTGCTATTTTTCTTTGCCAATATTTTAATTTAAAAAGATAACACACACCACCTTAGCCAGTTGGAATCAAGCAGTAACACTGATATGGGTGACACTGATATCAGAAAGTTGCTGTGTCATTAAAACCCTCCTAACCAGAGGCTAATGCTATGTGGGGGTCCTTGGCATGGCAAAAGTTTGGGAAACCCTAACCCAAGAAATCAAACTCATCATTTTTGGAAACAAATTCACCACCTCTTCCCTCTAACCAGTTATCACCTCTGGTCTTTTAAAACCTTGCAGTTCCCTCCCTCCTGTCTGCTGCCTCATTGACTCCACGGGTGGCTCTTTAGACTGAGACCACGCCGCGGCATGCCACCACTGGTGATGGATTGTCCCTTTTACTGTGCGACTTCCCTGCTGTTTGTCTGTGGTCTAACACAGTTTAAAAGATTGGACTGTAGAGTGTTCAAGGGTGTGTAAAGGCACTTTTGTTTTCATGGAGGTATAATGTCCATATATCCTCAGAGGTATTCCTATTAAGTTGTGAGTATAAGCTTAGGACCTGGATTTGAGATTTTGGTAAGATTTATACGCTGGAGACAAAGCAGCAGGAGCAACTTGGGGTCAAGCTGTCTTGCTCAAGGACTCATTGGATATGTGGTTACAAGAGCTGGGACCCCCAGCCTTCAGGTTCAGAGGCGATCCACAGCCGCTGAGGCAACTCCTTCCCAGTTCAAATCGAATCAAAGAGCTACTACTCCCTTCCCTCACCCTCACACAGGAACTAATCACTTATCATAATCCACTTCATCAATCCAATTAGCTGTACCTGTAGAACTCCGCCTCTAACTGTTGATGCTTATGCACACATCCAGCTGTCTTTGGATTCCTACCACTGCCTTTCCGCTGCACATTGCTGTTAAGTGCTGTTTGGTGCCTTCCTCTTGTGTGAAGCTGCTTAGTGAATCTCTAGGGGCACTGCCTTCGAACCACTATGTAAACCTGCTGTTGGATCAACAAAGTCTGTTGAATCTGCCTAAAGAGGGAACGCTAAAAAGTTAAACTCTTTCAACAACCCACTCTGATGGTGCTTTTTTTTCCCAGCCCGATTTGCAGTCATAATTCTCTCAACCAAGAATCATGGTGTTACCTGATTCCCCTCCCCAAAATACAAAATCTAAATTTCTTGTATGTGTAAATGAGTTCCGTGATTGAAATACAGCATACCTGCTAGCGACTTTGACTGCCCAAAATGTGTTTCTTGGCTCTGAAGCTGACTCAGCTGTGAAGTGTTGCCGGGAGGCAAAGAGGGAAACAGAAAAATTATCATTCTAATACCCTCCATGTCGTATGCAAATTAGGACTTGGATACGTGGTTGAATTGCAGACGAAACTACACCAACTACAACTTGTAACAGTAGGGATTATAAACATTTCAACACTGTTGACTGCTGACTGTTGAATGGAGATAAGGTTTCATACAGTTAAATGAATGTCAAATTGACTCTGTAAAACATTCAAATAGTTTGAAAATATTCTGCCATGTCCCATTTGTGTTTTGAGAACTCTGTATGATGATGAGAATATTCTTGCTGCACAGGTGTCTGGTCATTTGTCATCACCATAAGTTTATCTATGAAATACAAAAGCTAAGGCTAAAGAGCCCTTCTTCTTACTTCAAATACAAAATGAAGACAACCCTGTGTGTGTTGCAGATGACTCAACAGATGCTGAAATAACAAAAGAATGTCTACGATCCCTGAGAACTTGAGCAAACAAGGTTAACTATCTAAATTAGACCCAGAACATATGAAGCCACCAAAATCTTCCACTATTTCCGTGGTGCGATCGTGCTAGGACTTTGCAGAGTCCGTTACTGTAACAAGATCCCCCGCGGTGACGTAGTCGATGGAAGAGTCAACGCAGGCATAACACCCCTAAGTGCCAGTTGTGGAAACTAGTTGCGACCGTTAATCTATCCACCAGGATGGATACCCTATGTGTGTGGCTTTAGACTATTAATATAAAATATCAATGACCTAAGTAAGTAGGCCTGACTAAACAATCAATAAGGTATACTATAGGTTGATGTGTTCTTTTGGGGGAAGCACCATCTCATGGCGACACCCTGCAATTGAATAAATGGGTGTGTTTACAGAGGAATCTAAGCCTCTCCCCCAAGGAACAGGGGGGGCTCGCTCCTTGCCTGAAAACTGGCTGACACCCGAATGCCTGCTGACTGGCTTCCGACAGGGAAGGGAAGTTTTAGTGGCTTTTATCTGTCTAATCTTTGCAGCAGGAACTCTAAATGTAGAATAATCGTTTAAAATGTTCTTATAATCATTCAATTGCAAAGGTTAGATTCTGTACCCATTTTTGCCATTGAAAAATGTGTACACTATAAACTGTATTTAACAGGATTTTTTTTCGACAAAAGTGTTTAGAATTAACATTTTTGTTGGGGAAAAAAATCGAAGAAAATCTGACTTCCGGCGTCCTACAAAGAGAAGGAAAAAGTAGAAAGGAATAAGGAGCTGAGATCCTTTTTTCCCCTTTGAATAAAATGATGGGAAAAAATGGTGGGATGGGAAAAAAAAAAATTGCAGGATACAAGGGGTAAGTGTGTAAGTGAAGGGTGATGGGAGGTTGAGAAAAAAACAGTGGGTTCAGTCAGACTGTGATTGGTGACCACAGACTGACAACTGTGAGGTAATGATTGGGGAGCATTATCTACCCATGAGAGCTTCTGCATTAAAATACAATCTTTTCTTCTTTTTCTTTTCCCTTTGCGATTCCTGGCTCAGGAACGGCTTTACAGAGTAAGCTCCTCAAGTATTTGGACAGCGATACATTTTCTTATCATTTTGGATGTAAAACGACATCATCCTTTGCTGACTGCCATCTTTCATTTCAGAGAATTTTCGAACATGCTGGTTGTTAAGCAGAGCTGAAGTCCCGATTTTCTCGTCGGCCCTTATTACACTCTTCTTAAAAGATTTGAAATAGAATAAGGATTGCAATGAGTTATCAGCGCTCCTTTTTTTTTTTTTTACTTGTCAGGAAGTCTTCATGTGAAATTACTTCTGAGAGAACGGAGAACAGAAGCAGCGTTCATCGCTGATTCAAGACGAGCGAGGTGATATGCTGAAAAAGGCAACAAATGAGAGAGGGAGTAGTGGAGGGCAGAAAAAGACAGATAGGCAAATAAAAAGATACACCTGACAACTCTCACACTTCGTTCCATTTTGCCAACATAGCTTAACACCTTGGTAATACTCTCCCCCACCACCACCACCAAACAGCTTGCTCCGTGAGCTGTCAGCCTCAAGTCTGTCCCTCTTCACACCCAGAAGCTATCCATCCTGACAGGCATGCACAAAGACAAACTAACACACAGACAGACATACATAATCACAAAAAAAATAAAATAAAAATACACAGGTATGTCTGTCATCACTGTTGGTGATGCACACACACCCACAATAAAAAAAACATGCAAACACACTCATAAGTCCATGTGAGGGGAAAGAATCCTATCAACTGTCCACCTACGGCTCAAGAAAGGCTGCAGCCTCACTTTGTGACACACACTCATACACACACTCGCGCAGGCTTGTCACTTTAACTGTGCTCACCCGCTGACGCTTTCATCTGATGGGGAAATTTTGCTGACAGTCTTCACCCTGTGTCCTCTGCATCAGTATACAAACAAATAGGTTGAAGCAAGTGGCAGTGTTCCATTATGGTTAGACAAAACCCTTCAGGGAACCAGTATTATGTTGAATTGAACTACTGGAATAAAACAATTTATCTCTGTAATAATGCTGTCATGCCAGCAGCAGCCAAGACTCCCCGCTTCACGATTAATAAGAGTTTAAAAGGAAGTAGTGGGACTTTTTGGTCCAGTAGACGTCGCCTTTTGAGCTGCCTGCATGAAACCAAAACAAACTGCTGTTTAGCGACACCTCCGCTAATCTGAAGCCTCCGCTCTCCTCCAGCGGCTCTCCTCCAGCGGCACACCTCCAACCCCTCTCCACTCACGTTTGCGCGAAGGAGTTATGAATTAGAACGCACCATAATTAAGCACCATTAAGCACAAGCGGCGGACAAAATTGTCTCGGCTCAAGATGATTGCCTGTGGTCTGCATTGTTGTGTTAGCAGGCTAATGTTAGCACACTGGTTAACTTATAGCTTCATATTGCACATAAATGAACACGGAATGACGGAGATCTAAACACACTGACTGACATCCAAATGAGGAGTGATAGTGTTATTCTTCTTTTCTCAAGTCCTTGACTAAAACAGCTTTATACACAAGGTCGTCCCGTTCATGTAGACATGATGTAAACACAGCTCCGACAACAACACAGCTAGTGGGAGTCATGCTTCTCACTCATTGTAGACAGTCATGACTCAGAGAGACATTCACAGAGGATACACTTGATTTATGTTGTATGTATGTGTAAAAAGTTGCACATTCTGCCTTAAAAAAGAAATAAAGAATTAAACAAACAACCAACCTGAATGAACAATCATTTTTGCTTTTTCTATTAAGTTGGCATCACCAGCCCTCTGACGGTTTCATTCAATGCCTTACAAGAATGACTTGTCTGCAACTGAATAAAACATCTTTAACTGAAATGAATCTGTTATTATCTCACTGTCATCACCGCTTTATAATCACCACTGACTGAACACAATGAACGAGCAGGAAGCATGAAAGTTTTTCTTTTTTTGTGTTTGATGAAACTAACTCGGATGGTTATTGTATCTGAAAATAAAAGAACACAAAGCCTTATCAATGGCAATATTGTCCCAGGGTATACAGTCAAACTGTGTTATCACACGGTATAATTAACACAATTATCTCTTCATGCACAGGTTATGGCTTTGTGTATTATCCCTCTAAGAAATCTGGATATGAATTTCACTATTAAACACATGATTGCTTTTATTCTGCAAGCCTGATTGTCTTTTTTTTCTACTATGTTTTTCAGATTGAAAAAAAAAACAAGACAGACATGAGCACGAAGTGACTGACAAAAAGGATGAATTGAGACTAGAAGTAAGAAGACAATTAAATAAAGATATGTAACAAAGTAAGATGCATATAGACTCCAGTTAAAAGAGAGAGCACAACATGTGTCCCTCATAAAGTGAGTTAAAAGCAGATCAGCCTGAAGGCTTGCTCAGTGTGAAGCGGCCAAGGCCTTGAGGACAAAGAATAAGGGAACGCTCTTTTCTTTAAGATTGTTTACTGTGTGTAAAGCTGCTAGATTGAGCATGAGATGCGCACTTGTGAATGCACAAAGGGTGAGTCGGATTCCGCTTAATGCATCAGGATCTGCATTGCACTGTTTGTCTTTGAGAGATCATTTGGAAATAAGCAGTAAGATACATGTGCGTGCAAAACAATGTATAAAAATAGACAAAAATGCAAAAAACAAATCTATGCATCTCAAGAAAGAAAAAGAAAAAAAAGAGAAAGTCAGTGTTGTTTTCATCTGTGAAAAACTGTAAAAAAAATAGATAGGACGCAGTAGACACAGATGGTTTGTGTTGCACAAGATGTTTTCTTGAAAGGGAATATGTAGCCTACTGCAATAACCTGCACTGAGCACAGAAAGATGTGTGGGTGGCCACTGAAAAACAGCGTTGTGATTATAATAGGCTATTCCCCGACTAAGGATTTGCAAAGTTGAGCCGGATTCTTCAGATTTCTGCTTATAGTGGACTGATAGTCCAGCGTTTTGTTGTTGTTTATTGATCCACATTGTCATTTGAGTTTAACCACAACATCAAACTGTTTGTCCTCTAGACTTGGAATAACTATTTTGCTCTATAATAGGACTTTATCCGTCGTTTTTCTTACTCATTAAGTCTGCATTAAGGTGACCTTATGACCATATTACACATGTCCAAAACAGCGGACACACGCAAACACCGACGGCCCAGTGTGCGCGCATCAGACCAACGACAAACAAACAACCACTTTTAACTCACCATTTGAAGATTTACTTAACTGTCCTGATCATATCAATCCACCAAACTGAGTCCCCACGATTTAAATCCAATAAGAGATGTAATCCAAACACTTTAGATCCATCACAATCCATGGAACTTTTCAAAAACTGCGCTATTCCGCTGACCTTCTGTTGACGCTTGTTAAGCAGCGTGTAACAGCCTATGAGAGTCAGCCATAAGAAAGGAGGTGCCGCCCCCTTTGTTATGACTGACATCTCTTTTAGCCAATGAAATTCTCTAAACATGGACACAGTATGCTGCTTCTATCAATACTATGGGGTGATTTCTTCATGCACACACTAAGGAGATTCATTTAAAGTAGGGGTGGTTTTCAGAACTTCTTTGAAAGTTTTAATAAGGTGACATCCATACCAAGATAGGCTATGAATGATAGGTCATGAATGATTTGGAGAAAACAGACAAATCGATGTAAAATCAGATATTAAACACCGCCATGTAGCTGGAACGGAATTCTCCCTGTGCTCGACTATGATGGCGCTTTCATGTTTTGTCGGACACATTGGAAAAACGAGTTGACAAGAGAGGATGGAATTTTCTCATTTTTTGGGGGGTTTGTAGACAGAATAGGGACACTTACTAGTGTTACATAACCAGGGTTAAGTGTATTTTGCTTAACATGTAACCTGGCTAGGTTCCCCTGTTTCCAGTTGTTAAGAAAAGCTAATCAACATCTATAAAATCCTCTCCTTTTATGTTCCTCATCTGATGGAACATTTACAGGAGCTAACTTAATGACAACTTGGCAATAACAGCCATATTCTAATGCTGAACTTAAGGGGCACACTCATCAGCCCAGTGACTCACCTCTCCATACTCCATCAAGCCAATTTTGCAGGAAGCAAACACACTGTACTGTTATCGTGGAAAAAAAAAAAGATAACATCAGGCTTCTGCCTCGCTGAAATTTGCCCATGCAATTTTCACATCATATCCTCCCCATAGCCCCGCCACAAGGTCCTTGCCGTTTTGGCAGGATTCTGAATTGTGGATGAACAGTTCATGAATGTCAATAATTCAGGGCATGACAAAAACTTCACAGCAGCTCTAACAAACTTCACAGCTCCTGTAAGATCATCTCTCATGGAATGAAAACTCCTGATAGTGGTCATTAATCATTCCAGTAATCACTAGACAGAAAACAAACAGAGGGAGTGCGCTGCTACTTCATTTATTTATTTATTTTTCTTCCTTCTGCCGTTCGCTTAATCACCTGTCATTCCTTTGAAAATTACATGCACAGGTTTTGCTTTTGTCTCTACTTCTTAAATCTATCTTGCTTTAACTCTAATCTCCATACTCTTGTGCACTTTCGCCATCGCTCACTTGTTCCGTCCACCCCCCTCAAATGCTCTCCATCTTGCCAGTGCATTGTGTCTTTGTTTAAGACTTGAGAAGCCACTGGCAGGTCATTTGAGTGAAAACAGAAACCTCTGTTTTGTAGACTGATATGCAACGGCTATGATTTATACCAAAGTAAGTACCTTCCACCCAGACGCTGGCCCTCTGGTGTCTATTTGTGTGCATCTCTGCTTCATTGTTTAGAGTTGGGCATTTTTTACAGGAATGGGACTAGCTTACTGGCTTGGTTTTAGCCTGGGCAGCTAAACCCATTTGGCGCTACTATGGACTGACAAGAATGGCCCTGTGAATGGTTGAGTAGATTATGGAGTGAATCCCTTGTGCTCTCCTCAGCGACTTCACATTACAGTGCTAATTCACACAAGCTCGGTGGCATTGCCCGTCCCCTGGATCGAGCCTGATTTGTATATAGTCAGCTGGGAGCTTGCCAATTCTTGCTTCACTCAACAGTGTGGCTTGGCAGATTGTTTTTGCCGTGTATTTACATTTGTTTGGCTGTCAACCAAGTTTGGTACGATTTAAGAATGAACAGGTAAGGACTGGGAAGGTCAGGGTTTTTGTTGTACTGCAATACGATATCACAAGAAATTACACACCAAAGTAGCAATTCCTCCTGCCCGTCTCATCCCTTGACTTTACTGTATATTGGTATTCTAGCTGACTGAGATTGTTAGATAGCTTAGACACATATCCCATATCCCTGGATCTCTTTCAGGGTTATTTTGTATTTAGCCTTCTAGTGGCTCGTCTCGCATGGCTGCACAAGCCTCTTGCTCAGCGCTGCGCCAGGAATCCATAAATCCACCCTGAGGATTGGGGCCTGTCAATTTGTGTTTTTTCCTGAGAATACAGATTCCTGCCCTTCATGTTTCTCCTCTATTCCTCAGCCATACAGTTGAGGGGGAGAAAATAGACAAAAAAAAAAAAAAGAAACGGATACAGAAAGTCAAATGTGTAAAAGACTAGGTCCAAGCAACTGAAATTGGTGCTATGTGTTGTAAAGAGGTCTGCAGTCTGGTGAAAGTGAAGCCATGATGGAGTTTGGTCTAAAGAGAGGTCCTCGGGTTTGATATAAGAAAGTGAAAGGGGGGGAGTGTAGGCCAGGGACTTGGGAAGGAACTAGAGACTGAAGTGAGGGTATTAAAATGCTGGAGGGGTAAGCAGGGAGCAGCAGGATGGAAACAGTCTGATGGGAGTGTATAGAGAAAAGAGTTCAGATAGAAGGGGAGCTCCAGTGTTAGAAAAAGAGTATGGAAAAGGTTAGAAGGGATGACTGAAAAAATAAATAAAAAAAGTAGTCAAGAAGTTAAAAAGTTTGCTCAAAATTGGAGATGAAAGCAGAGGAAAGACTGGTGACATGGTTATGACCCGGGGAGAGTGTTCGCTGTTTCCTTCCTGTCCAGGTTGATCTAATACAAAACAAGGTGTCTGTTTATGATGGATCTTCAGCGAGCAGGGTACCAAAAAAAAGCCAATGGTTTGACAGGAAAAGTGAAATACAAAGCACTTCCTGTTATCCATATGTACATATTGAGCCTTTGTGGTCTAATTCAAAAAAGTTCTTTACCCATTTAGAAGTGAATCATTCTCTCAAAGAGAGATTTGTTTTCACTGAGACACACATCATACCAATGCCTGTCAGTTAAGCTTCTATAGGAGCCACAGTTTCCTTTCTATAAATGGCCCTTTTACAGGCTTTAGACTGTGCCTGGCGTATTTAAACCACAGGAAATTTACACACAAAGGCTTTGATTAGAGCCTTCCTTCATGCTCACCCCCTGTTCCCAGACTGCTGTTTTCAAGTATTACATTGCGTTGCTTCCAAAAAGGCTCATATGGGATCATTTCAGATTCCCAGAGACATATATATATTCATTACCATGCAAATTAGTTTGGGAGTCGTTGACTTAAAGCATTCGCCATACTTCATTCCAGAGTCTGTAAATGCAATTAATGGGACCTCGTTCACAAGAAAGAGAATTGCCTGCGGATAATTGCCATTGTCGGGATCCTATTAAAAAGACCCCCGCCCATAAAACATTGCACTGAGAGGGAACCCTCGCCATCACGTCACTGCAACATAGGCCCTCATAATGGGATAATAAAACCTCTTTCATCTGCCATGAATAGAGCGATACTCACAACAAAGCGGCGCAGAATGATTTCCAACATGATTTCGGAGTGGAAGCCATTCAATTACATTTCTTGAACAATCTATGTAAATAGGCTACCTGCGGCGCCCGGCTGCGGCTAATGCCATGTGAAATCCTTCTTCGCAGGGATTGGGCGGAAGGGGACACATTGAGATTGGTGACAGCTATAAAGACACATACATGATTGGAAAAGGAAAAGTTAATCAAGCTGAATGGTTTGAATGCTATACAGTGTGCCAAAGTGAATTTCTATGAAAAAAAAAATGAAATGCTTCTAATTTCCATGTCATAGAATTAGCATTACTCAAAGCATGAGAATAGAAAGCAATGATGAAAAAAGGAGGCTAAATCTGGGGCAGCCAAGTCATTACCGTGGTGATAATCCATGATCCAACATGATATGGGGTCAGAGGCAGGTGACAGAGAAACAGCCCAGAGCAAACATGGAGTCATTGGCTGTATGATGTGTCTGCTCAAGATCAGTGAATCTTTGCCGTGTAGGGCAAACAGCATTCGTGCGTTCTTGTATTTCAACTGTTGGTTGGAAAGAAGACTTGAATCATTAAGGAGAACAAATGTGAAGCACAAAGCGACATTATCAACATGGATTCAACGTATATAGAATCCAGTTTGTTGTGTTCTTCTGGCAGATACAAATCCCCAAACTCTTTAACCAACAGCAATAATCAACCTCTAACAAGCTGAGTGTAGACGACTAAATATGCGCTGAATGTGATGAGATGAAGTCATCATCTTCAGATAAAATCTAATTTTGTTTCCTCAGGGTTTAGCAAGAGAAAAATACTGAGCCGAAAAAGAGCAATGTCTTTGGTTTTGTAACACTAAACCAAAATAATGTTGATATCCCTCTGCATTTGCTTTTAGCAATTTGAAGGTTTTAAGAAGTTCAACATTTTGGAGTATTGGCTTATTTGATTAATATCATGAGTCAGATGATTGGATTCCTACCACCTAAATGCCATTTGATTAAGTGTGACGTCAACTTATAAACACTTGATAAAATAAAGGGTTACTAAACTCCATGTGTCCTTTTCTATTCCTGATGTTTCAATGCTCTTAACACTAAGTACCGCATTCACCATTTCACACAAACATTCACACAGTGATAGCAGAGGCTGCCATTTAAGGGTTCCAATCTGCCTTCAGTGTGATTTGGCCATAGAGTCTTACTAAAGGACTCTTCAACATTTAAACTAGAGGGCTCAAATTGCCTATCTTCCATTATGCAGATGATTCGCTCCATCTCTGAGCCACACATTTTGTGAACGAATTGGGACCACAGAGTTTTACGAAATGTACAAATGTGCACATTATGTTGGTAAACAGTCTGTCCCTTTTATGAAGCTTCAACAGCTGACTGCTAGCTTGGCTCAGCAAAAGAATGGAAACATGGACAAACAGCTTGGTTGGCTCTGCCCTCAGGTAACAAAATCCATCTACCGGCACCTGTAAAGCTCAATCACTTATGTGTTTTAATTCGTTCAAAAGCCTACATTATGCAGATTTATATTTCACCGTTGGACAGAGACATTTTATGAACTTTTTTCTTTGTTACCCTTTTTTTTTTTTTTTTTACAAATTGGTCTGTATGGCGTTCGTCTTCTCTACTTAATTTTCTCTTGGATTTTGGGAAAAGTGCCAAGCCAGGTGGCAACACAAGCGAATCCACCTGTTATCCATTTGTAAACGACAGCAGAGAGATCAGTCTGGGGAACAGGTGGGTTACTCTGTTCCAACCATGTTGTTTACCTGGGATCAGCATTCTACCCTGCTGCTGGAAGGCATATATCCCTCAGCTCTGTTCCCATTAGTCAAATGGCTGTTAATTCGCTGCAGAATAAAACCCATGCTGCAAGGAGTTGCACTCTGGTCATCTCAAATGTGATGCAAGATCATGCAGCAATGAGGGTCAAGACACTTATCTTATGCCTGTAATCATCACTGCCATTATCATCATCTGTTGTGAAAAGAAAAAAATGGAATATGGATTATTTTCCACATGTGGGCGAAGATTCAGGAACAACCACCACACGTGCACATGCATTTATTTATTGCATGTGCCCATTCCCTGCGGGATCTCAGTTAATCAGAGATGTCAGCAGAAGGTCCTGGAATGGAACATACTCTGATTGTAGTCACACATCTCCATTAGTAGAGTGGATAATTACATCATATCATCACATCGTGTCATGCTGGATGTTCTGTCTGCGCCATTTGGGTTACGGCCATATGACAGAAAACGTTAACACAAGATTAAAGATTTGACAACATGATGTTTCATAAACACCGTGATGAATAATTTGACAGACATAATACATTTTCTATTTTTCACATATTGGAGCTGGATATTGAGCACTGAATGGAAAAATTGAATTATGGTATTTGGCCTCGTGAACCAACTGCATGCATCAGACATCAACGCAGAATGGTGCAAATCTATATGACACCAGTTTAGGTTTCAAACACACTGTATACGCTTTAGATGAAAACATACTTTACTCTGAAACAACAACAACATGGCATAAGACACCAGATATAGGGGCTCCCAATAGCCTAACTGTTACAATACAGGGACTGTAGTCCTCGTCACAGCGGCCGTGGGTTAGAATCCGACCATGGCCCTTTGCTGCGTGTCATCACCCTCTCTCTCCTCAACATTTCCTGTCTCTCTTCAGCTGTCCTATACAATAAAGGCTAAAAGACCCCAACAATATCACGACAAATCAATCAAAAAAATCTGTGGCACACTGAAAATAACTGCTCGCTCACAATGAAATACAGTAAAGTTGACTTCAGTGTGCCAAGGATTTCTAAAATGTTTTTTTCTTCTTCTGCTGAGTGAAGGTCTGAGATCTGAGTGAGGCGCTGGGATTGGGCTCACCATCTAAGAAGAATGCAGAAACACACATGTTGCACTATGGCATGTTTTTTTTTTCTCCACTGATTTTTCCACTCTGCTCAGATTGCATGAGTGAAGCATTCACACAGGCATGTTAGCATTGTCTATGTGATCACATTAGACACGCTGCCATGTTATTTACTGTAATTTAAGCGCAGCTGTACAGTCATTTAAATGCAGTCTTGACTCGTACTTTCGTTGAAGGAGAAATGGGATGAAGGGCAAATCTAGCATTGTCTTACTTCGTTAATTTCATTTTTTCTACTTCAACAAACAGAAGAAGCTCGTTATATAAAAAAAAAAGCCAATGACAAAGTATCTGTACTCTGACGCTCTTATATCATCCAGATAATATTTCCTTGAACCCCATAATTATAAGATATTTTTCGATGCCCGGGGCCAAAATTGAAATATTACTTTTATGCTGACGTGTTATCAGCATAGCAATTAACTTGCTGTTCAGCTCCAGTCTTAAGTCTGAGATCTATTCCTTCCGTCCTCTCAGTGCTGCAGTACCGTCTCCCAGATATACACGAAGCTGAAAAGGCTTCTGGTGTCTTCTTTCTCTTAATCCATGACAGTAAGAGAGAGCCTGCTGTGGCACCAATAAGAAGACTTTGTTCGCTTTAAATCACTGAGCTGCAAGCTAAGTTCAAAGCCCTCCTCGGTGGCCCAATAAAAGAAGAAGTAGTTTGTGTCTGGACGGATCAAAGGGAAGAAGCACAGAGAAAGGTCAGGCCTCAGAAGCTCCCACACTGAGAAGCTCAGTGCAGTGCAGGGAGCAAAAGAAGCTCCCCATCAGGTTTTCTATTACTGAACGGCTGCTGCTATAGGCTCATGCGAGATGATAAGTTATTTAACATGCCAGCCCTCATTCTTTTTTGGACAAAATAAATAAAAATCTAGTACTTACTAGCCAGGAACTTTGGCTAAAACACGTCCCTTCCCTGAGACCTCATGGATTAATTCATGTTTGAACATGTTGTAGACATTGGACGCGCCAAATGTAGCCGACCTTCTGCTCACATCCATTAACATTTTTAATAGGGAGATTTATGAGCATATATGCATTCTGTAGTTTCATCTTTGAAATCCTGGGCTGAAACGATTTTAAGTTAATTCTATAGAAGTAAGCTGGACATCTCAGAGTGCACAGCCACACTGGATTTGGCAACTGGTGGTGCTCCTGGGTATCTCAGGGAAATCTACTCAATTATTGTGGTTCCACAAAAAATGTGTTTCAGAAGCGTTGAAGGGCAGCTTGTCATGCTTGTTTTTGATGTAGCTACTGTATGAGCGCGTCAGGAAGACTGATTGAGGTTGGTGTTTTTATAAATGAAACACCTGGTACAGACTCACTATTACATGTCATAAAACCAAGAATCACAAATGTAGCCAAAGGTAAAAAACTAAAATGTATAAGACTGCTGCCGTTTAATTTAATCAGTCAAGCCTAATGGCTTCTGACATAGTCAACCAACCAATCATTCTAGCAATCTATATTTGTATAACCCCAATTCAATGTTATCTCAAGACACTTTACTAAAGAGCAGGTCTAGACCATATTCTTTGTTATAACTTTTACAAAGAACCAACATTCATCCACCATGAGCGCAGCTTAGCAACATTTAGCAAAGTAACAGTGGCAAGGAAAAAGTTCCTTTGAACAGGCAGAGCCAGACTCATGTTGAACAGCCATCTGCTGAAACTGTGTTGGTCTCAATGATGACACATGAAGAATGCCGTATGATCAGTTTGAGATGCTACATTTCTGAGACAAGCCCAATTGAAGTCCTCCCGACCATCCAGAGTACAAGGCGGGCACCGATATTTAACTATTTAAAATAGAACGCAGTGAGTTGCCTACACTTGGTGCCGTTTCTCAGGATATTCCATCACATTGTTTTGTATATTTAGACAAATATTTACACAAATGTGTCAATTTCTTCCTTCACCACTCTCCTTTTGTTTTAGGAAGGTTTTTTGTTGTAAAACATTTTGTAAAATCAAACATGATTATGGTGACTACTGTTGCTAATCATTTATTCACATGCGCACTATGCTAAACTTACACAACGAAACGAGCTTACCCACAGAGGTCATCCCGCGCCCTGACCAGCTGCGCCCAATTAACCAATCAGCAGCTTCTCACTAACAGTTGGGGAGGACATGACGTCTCTTATTTTGAAATCCCATTTTATATACTTCTCTCAATGCCATTGTGTTTAATCCCCTTACAATTGCAAATCTTTGAAAACATTTTGATGTTTATACAAACATATGTAAATAAATGAGGAAAGCCGGAAAGGAATCAAACACAGGTAATCTTGTTTTTCCCATGATGCTGTTTTTCTGTGACTTAAGGGACAGTAGTTATCTGACTAAAAACATTTGGGATTTCTGAGCTTGAATGATTATCATTTTTTGGCAATGCTCTGTTTATATAATTTAAAAAATAAAATAAAGGCAGTGATAGTCAGGCTTTGAAAATAACATTTTGGAAACCAGTTGTTTCCAAACAACAACAACAATAGAGCTCCCTTCATTCCTTGCTTATCTCTGCTCTTTATTAGTTACAGTTATTTTTCACTGCTTCACAAACACGTTTCCTATGTCTGGTCTCTGCTACAGAAGTCCTGCTCGAGCTTGCCGCTCAGATGGGGATCGTGCTTCTTCCAAAGTAATATGTTCACCTGATTCTTCAGAGCTGTTGCACATAGCAGCAGCTTATGGATGTTTCTCTTGTCAACCTCATCTACATTCTAACACACTGCTTAAAACTCCTCATTTACAACTCCAACAGAAGCCAGACCTCAGTGCTGAGCACCAGTGAACACGGAGAGTCAATAGAACCAATGTCACAATGTTGATTCATGTTGAGAGGGGAAAAAGATTTTTTATTAGACTGCACAGCCAACAATAAAAAAAAAAAGTGCCTCAGCCCGTATCTTTTGTTCAACTTTGAAGACTCTAAAGGGAAAACAGTACTCCAAAATATAAATATCCAAACTCAGTCTTCCTATGCTTTGTGTGCTTCATTCTGTTTGGAGTTTTAGAAATGTTACGTAAAAGTGACGGAGGGGGATCACATATGTAGGCCACAGCTTACCGATTTCATCCTAGCTGTAAGAAAATGTCTGCTTTTGTTATTGTGTGGCTGAGACAGACGGAGAAACCCTGAGTATATGGGCTTAATTATATCATTTGCATTTAAAGAATGTTTCTGATTCAGTGTGTGTGTGTAGTTTTGTGTGCTTCTGTAACTGTATGTGTAGAATGGAGGCTCTAGCTTTGCTGTACAGTATATACTGTTCTTCCTGAACTACAGTGAATTACCGTAAAACTTCAATTAAAAGCCCAACGTTTTATTTACGTCAGTCTATGAAATGACCCTGACTTTATTTGGGACAGACATCAATACGAGACGGTTCTTTCATTACTTTTCAAACTGAAACCCATGCACAGGAAAGACGAGGGAGAGAGAGACCCCTGTTCATATAATCACTAACAAGTGCTGTGCTGTCCTACAAAGCTGTGTAAACACACAATGTCTCCAGCATGTGTTACAGCATTAAAAGTTTGGCATGACAGATGAATTTTGTTTTTTTGTTTTTCATAGTTTCAACATTCTTTTCCACCTCAAGAGCCAGCACAAGCAGCAGAATGTTCCCTATCCCTCCTGTCACTCAAACTAGCATTTAATTGTCTTTAATGGACACATGAAGTTCTTCTTTGATTTTTTGTGTCTTGCTGCTTTTCCTCCTTATTTTTGATCTGCTAACTATTTCAACACTCAATGCATAGAGGCTTCTAATTAAGACCTGCCTTTATTTGCGCTGCAACACGAGGCTAGTAAAAGGGACGGGGTCTTGAATAGGGAGGGGCTTTTGTTTTAAGTTTTACCGTATTTCTTCTAACCTGTCACTAGACCTGAAGCCAGTTAGGCTTCTTAAGAAAGTCTGACGCTTCTTTTATACTTCCTTTCTAGATAATATGAATATATATATTGTGCGCTCAAACAGGCTGTTTGGAGATTTTCCCTTCATGACATCACAAAGGACAGTAACCCCTCCCCCAGGTGGGTGACACTCCCGCATCTAGGTGTTTTTTCTGCCCTCTGAGTCTGCCTTTACACCATAAACAATAAGGCACCGTTCGAGAAAACCTGAGCCACATCCATTCAAGAGAAGGGCGTGGGCAAGAACAAGCTTGCTTGCTTTTAAAGCTACAGACACAGAAACAGTCTGTTCTGAGCAGAGCTAAAATAGAGGGGTTCATAGGCATGATCAAATACAGGATCAGAGTGGATTATAAGATAGAAACTTCATAGACATATTATGAGGAGCTCTGAGGCTCATTTAAACTTGTTGAATAGGAGGATAATATGTGACCTTTAAAACAGGTATTTCCTTGCCACTGTTGCCAAGTCTATGCTCACAGTGAATTTGTGTTGGGTCTGTGTTAATAATATAACAAAGAGTGCGATCTAGTCCTGGTGTTTTTATAAAGTGAGATAACGTTTGTTGTAAATTGATGCTATATACATAAAAACTGTTTGAATAATTGGTTTTCAATGAAACATCTCTCCCACAGGGGCTGTTACTGACTGTCTTCATTGTCTCCATTGCTTTTGAGTATATTCTGTAAATGGAAATGCAGACAACAAATGAAGGCAGAATAAAGACATGACAACTGGAGGTACTTTTTTTTTTTTCAAAATGAAAAAAAGGTAAAATGTCCAGAGTTACTCACAAAAGTGAAGGAATAAAGCAATAACATGTCGATTAGGAGTGTTTTAAGGACTGACTGAGACACAAACAGCAATAAACTATTTTAGTACACCCACTGTGGTTACCCTCTGATTTACAAGAGCACCAGTCTAGTGCACATTACTACAGCAAGGCTTAGCAGGGGTAACTTGGAATCTCTATAAAGGAACTTGTTGGATGAGTTATCACAGCTGTAAGACCACCTCTTTCAACTCCAGAATAAAAGAGCAAGCTTTTCTGGCTTGAATATTGAGTTATTCGTGGTTATTTGTTCCCCTGAGGACCACAAAATAGTGTGGGCACATAGACTTTGGGGTTTAGTATGCATGGCGGGGTGTGTTGAGGTGAACGCACAGAAGCCTCCAGAGTCTCGCTGCCAGCACACAGAGCCAGCTCCAGCTTGACAGGAGCAGCTCTCAGTGGCGCTGTCCATGGTGCTGGGGATCAGGCCCTGGTGCTGTCTGTGGTACCATTTCTCTTTTGTACTGTCTATATATGGGCTGTGACTAGTGCTGTCCATGGTGCTGAAAATGTATCGCTTACTGCACTGTCTATTAAGCTTTTAGTCACCGGCGCTGTCCATGGTACCAAATCTCTATTGTGCTCAGGGAAACAGGCACAGAGACAAGACAAAGGGCAGTAGAGCAATGCAAATTTACTCCATTACAAGTCAACAACCTTTTAATACAATTAGAAAATAATAACTTCACAAAAACCTGCAAAAGGGATTATTCTCCACTTGGAGGCAGCAGAGAGGAGTTATACTATAGGGGCGGCAGTAGCTCTGTCTGCAGGGACTTGGGTTGGGAACCAGAGGGTTGCCGGTTCAAGTCCCGGTGTAGACCAAATCTGGAAATTGGTGGGGTAGCTGGAGCAGTGCCAGGGTACCCTTGAGCCCACCCAACCCCCAGCCCAGGAGCGCTGACCGCAGCCCCCTCACCTTGACATCTATCCATTAATGCATGTCCATAGGATCCTGTTTTTGCACGTGTATATTTAAGCCTGTGTGTGTTGCATGTCTCAATAACAGAGTGTGACCACCTTGGGATTAATTAATATATCTCATTTTTAATTTATTAAGTCAGTATGGTAAACTCGTTTGCAAGCACTATTTTTTTTTTTACTTTTAATTTAGGGTCATCAAAGGCAACAAGGCATATACAGCAGGTGTGTAGTTTCTGGCAAACTATTGCATGTAATACAGAAATTCATTCCTTTTAAGCTCTGTTCTTGGTCTCCACCAGCTCTTGATGAAAACACTTAGCTTTTTGGCACCCGAATGTTCCCATATGTTCATAAACTAGCTGCTAACTGGGCCGTTTGGGGCTGAGCAGGAAGTGCATTGTGAACTTTTTATTTTCATTTTTGTTACTGTGAACCAAAAAGTAAAGTTGCAGACTCGACAACTGAACAATGCGCTGCAGCTGCTATAGGTCATAGTGTTTGACATGTAAATATAAAAAATGTGCTGCATTAAGTAAAGCACATTAACAGTAGCCCTTGTCCATAATGACTCAAAAAGTAATCATGGGTCTTAATCAGAGATGTGTGCGTTGTAGCTTTGAAATATATGAGCGCTTTATTTCACAACTTCTTTTTACTGTTTGGTTAGTCTACCTATAATGCCTCATTTTCATCCTACATTGTGGCACACATTAACATTTTTGTTAAATCTGTAAAAACATAACTAAAGCTTTCAGATAAATTCTTTATTTCTTTTAGCAATGTGTTCCTTATATTCCAATAATAGAGAGAGATATATTTTCTGTAAAATAGTCTCAGCAATTAGAATTATAGATCAGAAGTAAAGGTTAGGAAGACATTCAAAAATGTAAAAAAAAATAAAATAAAGTTTTTAATCTTTGCATTCAATATAAACAATGATTTATATAATGTGTATTCCTTTTGTTGTGATATATGCACTTAAAAGAGAGACACGCATTCCATAATTGTGAAACTACAATGGCTGCAAAATCCAACAAAGCATAATACACAATAAGCTAAATGATGCATTGCTGAGGAAAATGTAAACCTTTCTAGCAAATCCAGACAGGATTTAAAAATAGATGCCCATTTCATACATTACGAGCAGTGTTTCAGGCTGATATATTGATGCAGAGTGATTCATTCTGTGTACAGCAGAGAGCTGCTGTGAAATTACTGTAAACCGCGACCTCAAGTGGCAAATTACCGACGCAATATCGATTAAGTGAATATTTCACTTTCCACAAAATCACTTGGGAGTCGCACAGTGCGCACTTTTCGGTTCGCTCATATATCCCTCAGTCTCTCTCTCTCCCTCTCGTCCCATCCATTCTCCTTCCTTCGTTTCCTCCTGAAAGCATGCTGGGAGCTTCATCTACCTCGCGCCCAAACTGAAAGCCGAAAGGACTTTTTTTTCTTTTTTTTTTTCACCCTTTTACGACCGACTCTTCTCCACCCATCCAGACGTTTACTCCTCGGATTTAATCGGACCCTGTCTATTTTTCAACCCGGTTGGCTATGCTACCAGTGTGAGGCTGAAGAAAAATCGGAGAAAGCTACCACAGGTGAAAGGAGGCTTTACGACGCTGCGGTATAGATGATTGAACACTTGGAGCAGTAACTCAGCGCAGGTACCCGCGCACCGCTCTTCATCATACTGAAATTCAGGACGAAATCTGTGGTGAACACACTTTGGGATAACTAAAAAGGACGTCCACTAACTTGTTTATCTAAACAGATATAAAGGCACTGCTTTGTTTCCCAAGTGGGGATTCCTGAGGAAGATGTGACCTTTTCTTTTGCGCACAAGAAATCCGAAGGAGCATATATCACTGCTTTTCCATCAGTTGCTCGATCTTGACATGTCTTTCTGTAGGATTACACGCGGAGATATGAGCATTGAGAGAATCCGAGCTGGATTGTGAGATCAGCCCTCTAGCTTTGCTTTTTTTTTATTTTTTTCCCCCCCTTCGGAGAATAAGTGCTCTGTTCGTTCAATGGCTTCAGTGTCAAGGTTGCCAAGACGCAAAGATGCCAGCCGCTGGCCGAGAATGTCGTCAACTTTCTGGGCTGTGGTGCTTCTGACAGCGCTGCTGGTTCTCTACTGCGGTAAGTCCATGCACTCGGTTTTTTTTTTTTTTTTTTTTTAAGAAGGCACATATCGGGCTTGTGCGCAGCGGGTGACCGTGTCATGTAGGAAGGCTATGCATTGACAACGTAATGATCAGACTTCTATCGACTAACGTTATGAGCGCATCGATTATACAAGCTGCCAACGTGTCATTTGTCCCCTTTCCCTTCGCAGTAATTGAGAAAGACGCATGGCACTCATAGCTGCCTGCACACACAAACAACCAAAACCCACGTAGTCTCTTCTGCTCTATGTCATTCAAACAGAGACAGGCATGAGTACACTCAGATAGAGCTTAGAGAAAAAGAAAATGCTTTTATGGTCCGGTGGAAACACTTTCTTGTAACAGGAGGTTGAACTCAAGTGTCCCAGAGGCCTCGTTAAGTCTCCTGTGACTCCCTTTAATCCTCTCTCTCGCTCTCTCTCTCTCTCTCTCTCTCTCTCTCTCTTTCTCTCTCTCACACACACACACACAAACACACACACACACACACACATATCTGTCTTCAGGATGTGTAACTGTCAGACTGACTTCCTGAGGTCAAACAGTCATGCATCAGACTTATTGTCTCTGGACTAAGTGCTCATCTAAGACGATATGAAGAAATTACAGGCACGATCATGCTGTTTAAAAAACAGACTTTTTCAATTATGAAAGAGATGAAACAATAAGACTTCTGGCTATTCCCTGAGAGTCTCTTACTGGGCAAATGTATGCAAGCTTACACACATACACACTAACACTGCCCACGATCCAGCTTTCTCTCAGACATTTTTCCCTGGCATAGAGTGCCTTTTCATTTCTTGTGCCTTAGCTCCCCTCACACCTTTGATATTGTCTCACTTGGTCTCTCTATCTTCAACGACATCTGACTCGCTTATACCCTTTAGAAATGCAGCTGGCACACTGTGCTCCAGTCTGCTGTGTGTAAAAAAAGAAAGAAAGAAAAGAAAACGGGGGCTATGTGCAAAGCCCTTTCTTTCATTTTAAGCCGTGCTAATGATTAATATTAACATCCTGTCTCCCAGAATGTAATCTAGAAACTCTGGAAAAATTTCCAAATTTGTTCTTCGCGTTCTCATTTTCTTGCTTTAACGGACAGCAGATTGAGTTTGCTTTGTAATCACACAGGCCTCAGGTTAATCAATGGCGGGGCCGAGGGGTGTTCGGTTTGTATGACGGAAAGCGTCTGGATCGTGGGGGTCTTTTTCTTCTTTTATGGCGCCTTCGGCCATGTCCATTGATCTTCTACTTGTGTCCAATCAATGGTGCTTGGATGCTTGTTTCAGTCAGCATTATTTGAGCCCCCTAAGGACCTCGACCTCCTACCACAAAGCACCTCACGCCTTCTGGAACTTAATAACCGGAGCAATACGGGATTCTTTGATTTCTTGAGGTTTTTCTTTTCTCTTCACCCAATACTGCCCAGAATTGTTTGATCCCTTTACTTTGACATGCTATTCTTCTCATACTAAGGCTGAAATCACTCTCATTCTTGGAGAGTAATATCATAACTGTAGCAAAATGAAAGAACAATCGTGAACTCCTGATATTTATATATTGAACTGGAGAGCCCTTTGACTTTTTCTTCTTGGCTCCTCTTTCTTTTCTTTCTTTTTTTTCCCTTGAAGCTTTTCTGTTTTCTCTTAGCATGTGTTCTTTTCAATGATAAGTCCTCTGTCATCTGAACATTCGGCTCAGAGACATTTTCTGCTTTCTTCATTTAGCTTGTCTTTCTTCATTTAGCTTGTCTTTCTTCATTTCTACATCCATTGTATTTGACCTTGCTCATTTGTGCCGTTTTTCTGTTTTGTCCTTTTTTATATTTATCTCACACTCACCTCTGCTTTATTCTTCGTCCTTCATTGTCCCGGTTCAGCTTCCTGTTCTAGTTCGTTTTCGCTTTGTAGCACTTTTTTTTCTTCTCCTGCCTGTTCCCACTTCTCTCACATCCTATTATGTTAGGCTCTATCTTCTAAAAAAAAATGTTATTATGTGTTATTCTAGCTCAGGTCCATGCTCTCACCGCAAAATTTTATCCTCACTTGCATCTCTTGTCCTCTCCCCCGTTCCACTGCTGACCTGCTCTTTTCTCGTCTCCTTCAAAATTGCTTTGATTTTTTGCTTTTTAAAAGCACAGTCATTTCAAGTCTAGAAGATTACGCCCAGAAATGTCAAAATAGTTTGAGGTGCCTGCCAATGCCAATGAAACATTTTCTAGGTTTCAAGGTGATGTAACCAACTGTCTGTTTTTTTTTTTTCAATCTTCAATATTGACATGAAACAGATGCCAAATAGTTTATTTGTTTTATTGGTCCACTAATTGATTATCTGTAGCAGTTCTACATCATTTCACTGCATTGCTACTTACAATATCATTAAATTAATCTTTACCTTTTTAAACTAATCATAGTGAAGTGTATATATTCTAATGTGTACTGAATCTACAGAGTTTACCTGTCTATTTTGTCTTTACTAGAGCGCGACCGATTTATCGGCCGGCCGATGATATAGGCCGCTAGTAGCATATTCAGTGACTATCAGTTTCAGCTAATTTTATCACCGATATGTGCCGATATTACTAGATTTATTCACCAGTCAAATATCATTTCATTAGAGATTCGTTGTATTACACAAGCAATTCCGTTTCACCAGCAGAGGGCGCTATATGGATTAAAACAAGCATGATCACAGGCGCTAAAAAGAATTTTAAACATAAAAATGACATTTTTGTTATACCTTTACAAAAAGGCATACAAGAGTGTCAAGCTGTACATGCACAATTACTTTCCAGTTAAGTGACCATCTTGTCTTTGTTATACTGTATATCTTTTCCACAAGTGTTTGATACCTACATTTGAGGGATCAATGCAATAAATGTGTATATATCTATCTCTACAGATCCAACATAGATCTAAAAAAGATATTGGCTGATATCGGAATTTGAATTTCTTTTTCCTCTCTAATGTCGTTATCGGCCCTCAAAAAAATCCCATATTGGTCAGTCTCTAGGCTAAACTCTGTATTAATAGACTGGAATTTTAAGCAGATAGTTTGTGTTAGGAACAAAATCATTCAGTATGAATTTTTGGTGACTGTGACTGACATATAGGATCATATGCTGCATTTCCTTTGAGCATTATACCCTTATATGCTTTTGCAGGCATATCCTGCAGTGTGTGAATGAGTGTTAATGTATTAGCTGACAAGGATTCTTGCTGAGCCTCACCTATAGTGTATAAATGAGAGTGAGTGGGAATGACAAAAGTAGTGTAGAGCGTACACTTTGAGTGTTCCAAAGACTATATATGGGCCTTTGTTTGCCAGATATCTACATGCATGGCATGAACTATTCACGTTTGAACCATCGGCAATTCTGCTTTGCAGTGCTGCTGTGTTTTGGAGCACATCAGTGTGTGAGTGTGTGTTGGGGGCTCTGTGATTATGGCTATGACTAATATGGTGCCTGTCACCTAGAATCAACATCCAACTTCACACAATCTGCCGTCCTCATTCAGGGCCCTTCTGAGTGGGAGCGATCGAAAAGGAGAGAGAGGGAGAGAGAGGAAAGTGGTGGAGGGAGGGATGGAAGTAGAGGCATTACAGGAGGTGAGAGCAGGGGGTGGCTTGATATCCTCACTAATGCCTCGATAAGAAAGGAAAAAAAGGAGAAGTGTCGAGATGGAAGTAAGGAGGCAAGAAGGAGGAAGGGAATAGAGAGGAAGGATTGAAGAAGAGAGGAAAGAGGAGAAGATAGAAAAAAGAGTAGGAGATGAGTTGAGGAAAGAGAAGCTCTTCTGAGGGGGAGAAAGACGGAGTGAGAGGCGGAAGAAACTGTAATAAACCAGAAAGGAAACATAAAAGCCGAGATAAGGAGAGTTGCGTCAAAAAGAATATTGCATCAGCCCAACAATTTAAATGCTCATAGTGGTTGGAAACTCTAATCTCATGAGAATGCTTCAATGCCCAATGATTACATTTTAAAAAAAGAAGAAAATAATTAAAATAAAAGCATTGCCTTGTGTGCACTAGCTCCCTCCACTGGAAGCTGTCGGCCATGTTTGCAGATGGTGTGCCATTATGTATTCACAAGGCTGTAGCCCTGCATGTGAGCTCAAGGGAAGATAGAGCCACAAGGCTAGCTAATCAGTATGCTAATCTGAGCTTTGGAGAGCTAAGGAATGGAGCCACTGCTTGTGGTCCTGGTCTGATCTGCAAGCAGAGGGAAAGAGGAGGAGATCAGGGAAGATAGAGTAACACGCAGGGAAGGGGGAAAGGGAAAGGAAGAGGTGTAGGAAGAACGAAATAAAGATAGTGTGTCTTTCTTTAAGCGTGTGGTGATTGCTGACTCATCTGAGCCCTCAATGTAATCTTCTGTGCCTCTACGTGAACAGACAGATCCTAGCACTGAGGGCCAAACACATACATTAAATGTATTCATCAAAGCAGAGATTACATAGATCCACAAACAGGAAGTTCAGGGTCATACAGAAAAAAATGCAAACACTCATGACCTATTTGCACATGCATGATGATCCACACGGCAAGGGTGCAGATTTAAAGACTGCAGAAAGGTCGGGTATTCACATGCATGAACACACATTCCGCTGCTGTCAGGGACAAAAAGCTCTCCCCTGCTGCTCAGAGGACATTCCCATCAGATCAGCCCCTTTTCTCAGCAAAAACCTCCTGTGTTTCCTTTCCGCCTGTTTGTTTATGACTTGCTGTTATTCTTGCGTCTGAATCGATGGAATGTCGACTGCGCTGGAAACACTAGCTTGGGGGCATCCATGGAGAAAAGATGGTGTGATGTCACCTTGTCACCCACAGGAGTTCAAAACACATGATCACACGTAGGTGGTGATATGATGAGGCTCGAATCAGCTCACGTGAACACAAACACACAAACACACTTTTGGAGATGTCTGACTCACCAGTCGACAGAATGGGACTCGACTGACCTCAAAGGAAAAAAAAAAAAAAAAAAAAAGCAAGAACTTGTGGGTGAGCGCGTGGACATTTTTGAATATCTTATCTTATTTTCAGCATAGCCTCGAGCGTCTTCCTCAGCAGGGAGGGACACAGAGAGGAACGCCACTATCAGGAAACAACAGAAACGGCTGCTGATGGCCCGGGGAAGTAAATTCATAAAGGGAGTCAACTTGTTGAGTTTTCCACAAGGAAAGAAAAAAAAAAAGAGGCACATTACGGAACCCCGGAAATGGGGCCAGAGTCTGCATACATATTTGAAGATGGCTTTGCAAAATTAAAAGACCATGATGAATGATTTGAAAGGGGGGGGGGAGGGGGATGTTGTCACACAATGAACTTGTCACAAATTGAATGCGTCCAGTTTTGTAAGACAGGGAAGGAATATTAAAAGAGTTTTGTGACGTATTAAATATTAAGCAGCATTGGGATCTTTTTCAGTGTGTGCAGGGACCCATTGACATTGAATGGGAGATGGCAGAATGGCCACAGGCGGTGTGCTTTCTTTGCAGCCTGCACTCACTTCAACTCGTTGCTGCTTTCTGTTGTCTGGCGATGGGTGAATAGAGCATTTTAGAATTAGGGAATGCCTATTGATAGAGATCTTAAGGCATATGAAAACTGCCCAAGGCACTCTCTGTGAGGCAAAGGGCATCCGTCAACCAGTTCAGAATGTGTTGATGTTTCCACATTTGGACTGTGAAAAGGCAAGAATATAAAACCAGGGTCTTTATTTCTTTCTTTCTTTCTTTACAACACCACTGTGCCTCTAAATGGCTCATTCCAATTTTTTTTTTAACTCCCCAACAGCTCAGAAGAAGGGTCAAAAGTGATGAAACAAATGAAATGTTACAGTTTGTTTTTTTGACCATCCCTTTAGCTATTTTCATTCACCTTTTGAAGCGTAACAAGTTCCACTTTCTGTGTTTAAGTTAATTTTGTAACCTTAAATCTACTGAAATTTCAATATTTACTTTCAAAATAAAAGCAGTTTTTTTTTTATTTAAACAGGAAGTAAAATACCATTAAGTTTAAGCCAGTTAAAAAATACAAAACACAAGCACAACAGAACTGTTCTGAAATGAAAAACAAACAAGAATTTGCTCTGTGAAAATGTTGATTCAGCATAACACGTCCTTTTAATATATATTTGCATTTTGACAATTTGGGTTATGTGCCAAGCTGCTTATATAATTATCAATTATTAGTATGCTAGCTAGATAAACTATGGTAAATGTCAATTACAGACAGGTGCAAAGTAGCATTAGCCTTTAGCTCAAAGCGATTATTTACCAGGTTCAGTCTCACAGAGCTGCTAGCGTGGCTGTACTGTAGGCCCTTATTCAGATATCAACCAGTTTAACTGGAATTAAAAAGCTCCTATGCATTCTCCAGAAAAAACTTAAAAATACATTTTCTATTTGCATCAAAACATAATAGTCAAAGACAATTATTGAGAAATACATTGGAGATTGTTCTCTGCAGCCTCCGACTAAATCAATGAATCCTGGCCTTTTACTTTACAAGCCTAATACCCCCAACACTCATAACTGCAGGTATGCAATCAATTACAACCTCAGTGCTTCTCGTTTCAATGTTAAGACTGTGTGTCTGCCTGTCCCTTGTTAAAACTATTGATTTGGGTAAACAAACAAAGAAAAAATAGCTCAATAAAAGATAGATGAAATGCTAAGTGTACACACGTCGTGGCGATCCTATACACACACACATTTCATGTCAAGATACAGTTGACATGTGAGGATCGTCTATTTTCCTTTCAGCTATTTTAATTCAGACAAGTCAGCATCATGCCTGTCTTTGTGATTTTTGCGACTACAGCTACATCTATAGCGAAACAGCTGCTCCATAGCCTCAGCACAGTTAACGGCTACAACAGTTGGTGCACTTGTTTACATTGAGATGCAGTTAAAGTCGCATTAAAGCCACTTTTTCTGTCTCATTGATTCTATTTTCCTCCTCAGAAACCCTCCACTGCAGTTTTTCGTTTTCCCCTTCCTGTAACTGTTTTTTTTTTGTTTTTTTACCTCCACGTTTAATTCACCAGCCCTATGAAAGAGAACATGGATGCCTCAATAGCATGCTAATACGCCGTGACATTTACTTAATGTGAAAACAAACTGAAGTGTTTGGATTTTTGCAGTCGGGCAAATTATCACCATATCTACCTCCATGGATAATTGCACCTTAAATGTTGCGTTTCTCATGGTGAATTAATTTGTTGTCAATGTGACTTTAATTACCATAACAACAGCATTTATAGTGTTTGCATACCATTTTGTGAGAAGAGGTCTGCCTGGGAGGCTCAACAGGTTACAATCAAAGAAAGGCATTGTTTGTTTATGGCAGATTTGGTGTCATCATGGCATGCACTTTTATATGCTGATTGGTAAGTACAAACACAGAAGTTAAGTTTCATGAGCTTCAGTTGGGGCCTGTGACAATGAAAAAGTGATTAATGGTAATTTTTTGAAAGCATTCCTGTAAATTGCGGGGGATGGCTTAATTGGGTCGGAATCTGGACAAAGTCTTGCGGTGTGCTCCCGCCTCAAGAGGATTCATAGATGTACACTTGTGCTTGTTTCGCCTAGGGCCAGTAAGCCCATTCAGAGGGAGATGCTAAAGCTACTTCCCCCTTTATTACTGCAAAAAGCAATTGCTTGGAAGAAAATGCCAGAATGGTGCTTTGAATTCCTAGAGGGGCCCATCACTGAGACGCGGCCCACAGAGCTGAGACAGCTAGCATCTGGAGCAAAGACGTGGTGGTAAAGTGGAGAGAGAACACAAGGGGGAGGAGGGAGGGAGGTGGAGGACAGGGGAAGAGAGACAGACAGATCGCACGAGGGAGGTAGAGAAACGGTGAGTGCGAGATGGAGAAAGGGGTTGACGAGGGAGCAGGCAGAAAGAGCTTGAGAGGATAAAAAAAAATAAAAAGAACCACGCAGGCAATGAGACAAAAGACAGACAGACGAGAACACTCAGACAGGCCACCAATTGACAGTCGGACGGGGAATAAAGTCAGCTAACACAATGAAGCAGTCGGCAGACCGACTCGCCGTGGAGTAGCCGAGAGGCTCTCAGAAGTAGAAACAAATATTACATTAGAAGAGACAGAAGCCATTTGTCACAGTGGGAGACCTGAGAGGTAGTTAAGCTGCAGAATATAGGGATCCATGGTCTGGTTGATTCATGTCGCCACGAGCAGGAAATTGTGCTGAAGTCAACTCTGTTCAATCAATTGTCTGGTGTCCTCCAACGACTCCTGCACTTAACAAGATAAAACCAGCATAAAGTTTCACCAGCTCAACTCTCAAGAACTTGTTATGGGGGCCTTGAGGGCCTCCCTCATTCCCTCTCACAATCCTTTCATCCGTTCTTCTCTCCCCTTCCGCTAGCTTGTCAGCTGCACCACCTCCGCATCAAGGTCCGATGACATACATGCTGACAGCCGGGATTCAATGTTAATGTTTCAGGAAGATAAATCTGCTGGACATTTATTGCCTAAATGACAGCTGCACTCTGTTTGCACTCATGGCAGGGATGGTCAGGATTCTGAAACCATTTCGAGTATTAGGAAAGATGGCCAGTCAGCCAGTCACCTGGTCATTTATTCAGTTTGCTGTTGGCTTAGTGCCACAAGGTGCATTACCTGGCCCACAATTAGAAAAGCACTCCTTCACATGAAAGCCATAGAAGTTCATAACAACAAAAGCATCCACTTCCATGCATTCTTTCTCTCTCTATTTCTGAGTTTCTTTCATTCTGCCATTTCTTTCCACCTCTTTCTCCCAAAGCTCCAGACACGATCCGTGATTGATATGGAAATAACAATGTGCTCGCCCTCATTTATCTTCTACTGCCACTTGTTGCCGCTTCAACAACCATTTTGGGATGCGGAAACAAACTGATTTGTAGCTGCTGTTGTAGAGGGCAAAAGAGATATACTGTAAAGATGTGATTTGAGACCCTGCATAGCCCAGAGGACGAGGAAGGTTTCCTCTTTAATGGAGAAAAAACAACTTCTGTGCCTGTGAACCAGCCAGTAACCTCAATATTTCTAGATGCACATATGGAGTCATAAGCAACACATGTCACCAATTTGGATCACTCATCACTGCATACATACATACATGAATAATACAATGCAGTTAAATAATTGAAATGTATTCTTGTATGATAATGAGTAAAGTTGAATGGCTGTGCACTCAGGTGTGCTTGGATGAAGCTGCTGTGGACTGAACATAAACACGCTGCACGTGTGTCTATGACAAAAGGTCTCTTGGCGATGGCTTCTGTATGACTCTGTTGCTTTTTTTTACTGTGTTTTATATTTGAGATCATGTTTTTTCTTTCACTATGAGCATCACAGAGGACGCTTGCCCTCCTGCTTTGCCTGGGTGAGGAGCTTTGTAATAAAGACGGCCCCACTATCACGGTCCAATCAGACACAGAGCATGGAGGATGATGGTACACAACACGATCCGTACAGGAGACAAAAATACTGGGAACAATATTGCCTTGTCAAGGAGTTGCTGTTAGATGAAGCCTAGTTCCACTCCTATTTCAGGCCTACCAAAGGACAATTTGAATTACTTCTCCAGAAGGTTGATGGGGCCATGGCAGGGGACATACGGTGAGTTGTGACACTGCCAGCTATGACTCATCTAGTATATGTTTTTCTGGTAGAAAAGGAGCTCTGGTGACATCAACAGCTCCCCTCTGAATAGTTGAAAGATTTTCAACTAGTAGCACTTGGAGTGGCCACTCAGAAAAAAAGGTGCTGGGCTCTGTGCCTCAACCTAATAGGGAGCTTGAATTCACTCTTTTTGAAAGGCATTACTCAGCCATATATTTAGTAAGAACATATTTGATATTTGCTATGTGGCAGCAGCATCACACAAGCATTACAACCTTAAAAAGTGACATCATCTCACTCTAGTACTATGTGACCGACTTTAGTCCGGCTAGCAGCACTGAAAACCCATAAACTGACTTTGACTTGACTCCGGTCCTCTACCTGCTGCCCTTGACATTTCACGTATACTGAAATGCTCCCTGTGTGCCACTGAATGAAAAAGGATAAAGAAGATACAGCTTCAGGGGCTTGGGTCTTGCCGAATTTGATCATGTACAGTGTCAGACAGTAGCTCTGCGCTTTTTAGTCTGTTCCAGGAAGACCGTTTGACTTTCTGTAGTTTATGTGTGTTGCTTCTATATACTTCCTTTTTTTAGAGGCTAGATTGCGGATGGTAAGATAAGTCGATCAGTAGTTTATTTATGTAACCTACCTATGTTCTGCAGCTCAAATTGTTAAAGATTATCAATTAAGTAGACAGTGAAAATAACTTTAGCTAACTCATCTCTCACTCACTTAGAACTTACTTACTGTTTACTCCTTGACACCTACGTGCAAAAAAAAAAAATGCTGGCAAGACATTGTACTTGTCTTTAACAGCAATATCTTCACATTGGTTGAGCTGATTTCCAGTCACAATTTTCCATTCCTAATAGATAGCCCATACCAGGAAACAGACAAACCTGTGAACAACAGGTGTTTGATGGATGTAAATACAATTTGTGCACAGTACATTGGACTCTTTTAGTTGTTTTTTTTATTCACAATGTAATACCACTCTGTTGCATCAAGGCTACAACTAATACCTTTCGGAAGGTGGGTACTAAATTGTTTGCTGCTCAACTCGTCCCTTTAAGATACCCTTCCCACTTAAAAGGGTGTACATGCTGTATACTCCTAAACCCTGACATGTTGGGCATTTGATACAATTAAGGGTCTGTTAAAAGAGGGGCACCATAACACTCAAGCTCCCCAGTAAGAAATGATTTCTCTGGGCTGTGTTTGTGATTTGTCCATGTACAAGCATTGTGTTGATCGTCACCTCAGGGGGCACTGGCACGTAAAAAAGGGTGAAGTTGATCCCTTTCTACACTTGTTGTCTTACTGACACTAGAAGAGATGTACAATTTTCAAGAATAGAATCCGAGCGACAGCCAGACGAGGAGTGTGGAAGAGGGGTAAGACAGAAGGTTAGGACTGCTGCAAGCGCTACAGCGGGAACTGTTGCCTGAAAGTGCTCAGTGAGCTGCAGCAGTGTAATTCCAGCTGATACTCCTCTACATGCCGAAACACGCCGCCTCAGTTATGCATGCATGGTATGCTGGAGATTTTTTTTTTTTTCCTCTCATGTTCCTCTCGCTATCTCAATCTGCCTTTGTATACAGTTCATCCTCCCTCCCCAATCTCCACGGCTCATCCTGCTCACAGTCTCTCTTTCTTCCACTCCCTCCCTCCCCAAAGCCTTTGGCAGCGATAAACTCTTCCATTGTCCCAGTGACAGCAGAACATGCATGTCATGCCTGCTTCTTCAGGGTTGAAGAGCTCATTACGACTCCTCAACAGGGACCCTCTATAGGCAACAATATACAGAATGTGATGAGCATGTGACACAATCAGGGAAATATATGCAAATGCGCTCCGTTATAAATTATACTGCTGGGTATTACCATTTTGTTACCTACCACTCACATTACTGCTGGCAATATTCCTATTTTATTTCAGAGCATGCATCAAAATAAGGCTTATGTTAGGAGTGCTAAATTCAGATACAAAAAAATCCAACATGTTGGTTTATTTTTATTTCATGCCACCAGTTTCTTATAGGGCTTGACAGATATGTGATTTTGGGGCCGATACCAATATTAGGAAGAGAAAAAATCTGATATTGGCCGATATCTTTCTTTGATGTATGACTGATCTTTAGAGACAGATCGATAGATATAGAAATTTACATTTATCGCGTTTATCCCTCAAATGCAGTTATCAAACACTTGTGGAAAAGATATACAGTATGAAGAAGACAAGATGGTCACTGAACTGGAAAGTAACTGTGCATGTACGTGCATCACCATATGACACTGTGGAGAGTGATAACGCTTGTTGTAATCCCTACAGCACACTCTGCTGGTAAAAGAGAACTACTAGTGTAATACAGGGAAACTCTAGCTTTTTGACAGGTGAATAAATCGAGTAATATCGGCACATATCTGCGATAAATTTAGCCGATACCGATAGTCATTTAATAGTATCGGCCTGTCGATTAATCGGTCGGGCTCTAGTTTCTTACATGCACTATATCGTCTTGTAATATATTCAAATAAGAGTTTTATTGGTTGAGCTTGGTGCCATTTTTCAAAAAGGACACACTTTTATCCCGATATTCTGATCTGTCAGAAACGCTTACTCAACCCAGGCATTAAACCAGAATGATATCATTATATTGTCATTTCAATTTGCAAAAAGACACAATCTGCATAGTTTCAGTTCAGTCAGAGACATGATATACAAGACATTGTGAATATGACAGATTAGAATTTGAAAAGATTTTAGATAACCACCTCTGAATTATTCATTGTCGATTTAAGCAGGAAGATTAAAGGATCGGTTCACAACTGTCTGTAAGTTAGTACTCTGAGTTTTCTCTATACATTACAAACCTAAATTGTATTAATTTGCCCTGAAGGGATTATTGTGGAGAAACCAAATTAAATTCATCACCATTTGTGAATTATGAGTCGTGGTTTTGTATATAATTTAACATACAACACATTGTACATCATCAACTCAGGGTGGCATTGAATTCTGAAAGTGGAATGGAGGAGAGGGAGGGTAATTTCATTTTGATAAAAAGTGATCTGTTATCGCAAGAAGATGCATGTGTCACCAGCTCCCCAATTAAATCAGAAGCTCTTGGTAGCAGGCGTTGGTTGATGAATCAATCCTACACACTCACATAAATGTAATTACTCCATTTGTCAATGTCTAGGGGGGAAACCACCATCGAGCTCCATGCACCCAAAGCTTCCAGCAGAGAAATAAATACGGAGAAATCCTCGCCATTTTGCCCTCCGTTTCATCTCCCATTGGATCTGTCCCGTACAACTTAATCACAGCTATAATCATTCTGTAAGAGCAGAAGTTATCATTTCATCAATTCCCTTTGGCCTGTAGAGGACATTACAAGCAGGCTATGAGTTTCAAAGTAGATACTCGTCCCAAACACACACACACACACACACACACACACACACACACACACACACACACACACACACACACACACACACACACACACAAATGATTGCTGTACAGTCCTCTCCTGAAGCAGGGCATGCATAATTCAACAACATGCTAACATCAATTAAAGAAAGATCACATAAAATATATGTCTTTTTGTATTTTTTTACCTCGTAGCTACAGGGGTGGGGGTGGAGGGTGGTTGACATCTGTTGTTATGGGTGCTGTCGCGCATAGGTGGTAATCAGTCGAGGGGCGTAATTTTTTTTGTATTCTCATCCCATCTTGCATTAAGAGGACAGATGTCGGCGAGCTAATTAACAAATCCTTGGGCGATGTCGAAGTACGTCTTTGCATTCTGAGGCTGCACAAGGGGAGGGTGATGTTTTTGTTGGATCATACACAGTCAGCATTCACCAACACACACACACACACACACATACAATCCCTACTAGTGCGTGTAAATGCATGTGTGCAGGCTGTAAATTTCGCAGCGCACCGAAAAAAACACAACACCCCCCCCCCACCCTTTCTTTCGGAGCGAGACATGATCCTGAGAGAGTGCAACCAAAGAGAGAGACACACAAGACTTGTTTCCATTTCCTGTTGATGCACGGTGTCATCAGCAGCCTCTAACTGATGCTAATCTATGTTTGATGACACAGAGGCATCATAATCTAACCCTGATGAATAACATAAAAGGTAACTTCTAAATATGTCAACCCTTTTGCATCAGAAGAGTGTTTAATAACAGTTAATCCTTTTCTCAGCGGTCGTGCTGAATCTTAATTGGACCGAATAGCAGATTCGACATACTTGCTAACTTCTTATTTATTCATTTTCTGCCTGTTTTCATTGGTTTTTCCAGGGACTCTTCACCTATTAACATTAAAATCTATATTTATTAATCACTGGCTGCCGTGCTAGTCAGCCTTTTAAAAATCAAATACTATAAAGTATGCAACAGAACGCCTGTGTTGCATTAACAGGTTGTTGTGCCACCTGGAGACACAGACAGAAGTTGTGAACTCAACATTGACACATTTTCACCTTTTGAGCAAAGGCGGCAAACTTGTTCGCTAACAGTGGATCATCAACACACCCCAGCAGTTACAAAACAACATAATCATTAATTAAGAGGTTTGTTTCTCTCCATCTGGCATGTGCTAGCTCTGTGTTTTATCTTTACCCTCCCCTAAGGTAAGAACAATGCCATTTAGCTACTAAATGCAATTTACTGATCAGCAATGTTTGTCTGGGGTCTTTTTTTTTGCAGTTTGGTTGAAAACAGACGCCTGGTGCAGCCAAGGCGGCCCATGAGGGGGGATAAAGGGGAAAGCTTTCTGGGGTCTTCTTACAGCAACAACAACAACACACATTTTATTTATTGTTGCTTCTGAAGAATGTACCCTGTTTTAAAATGTTAACCCCCTCTTTTTAAAATAATAAGAACCTTACATTTTTTGTGTTGGAGGTTACTGATGTAAGCAGTTCCCAGAGGGAGCTAATGTTAGCCAAATAGCTGCACAATGAGCTGAAGTCCTGTAAACAATGATTTTCAAGCTTCCCGTCAAATCTTTAGCAGTTGACGGGAGAATATAAAAATGCACTGAAGTTGTACTGTGCAAAAAAAAAGGGGGCGGGCTTCCGTCTGTTGACGCTTGACACTTACGAGGACTAAACATCAGTTCTATTGGCATCTGATGTATCTTTTCTTCATAGCATACTTTGAAGATGATCATACTTTATAATCCCAAACTAAGAAGTTTCAAGTCTGGGATCAATCAAGTACATCTATCAGTCTGGTGAATTACCTCCGTGTCTCATTTCTGATGGCCCTTTTAGGTTTGGCTCCTCGTTTTAAAACCAAAGTAGATAGATAGAATTTAGTAAATATAGTTTGCTTCATACTTGTTATTAACAAGAAGGATATGCATTTGATACAAGCTCTTTCTGCACATTTTACTAGGATATCCTATCCTTATTTATACTGTGTCACTTGGCACACAAACTGCTAACCGTCATTTAACTGTAAGTGCAGTATTAAAAGACTAGTGTGTCGAATATATTCCCCTCATAAAGTTAACTTGTAAAAACTTTATTTAAATGTTAAAAATGCACATATTTAGTCTCCTTAAAATGTTTTTCTCTCTCTCTTTCTTTTTCTATGCTGATGACTTTACTCGCAGAGCCCTCTGGGCCTCAGGGTTAACGTTTGCTTTTAAGCTTGCACTTTAGTTGGCTCAGTTTTTGAGAGTCTGATCAGAGGACTGAAAGTCCACTCACCCTCACCGGGAACCAGAGCCTGCCCTTGTCATGGTGTCAGCTCACTGGAACATACTGTAAAGGGAATGTTAGGTTAGAGTGAGGGGCCGTGGCTCGTGGGGGCAGTTGGTCTTTTCTCTTGAACACCCACACGGTGAGCACACAAAATGTATTCATGCATAAGCATTCTGGCACCAATTTGCTCTCTTGACATTGTTTTCCCATTTTCACAGATTTTTTTTCTCGGCACAAGTTTGTACACACATATTAGTTTTCACAGTTTTGTGAGGACCTTATTTTAAATTTTATTATCTCAAAATGAACCAACAAAATCCAATTTTTAACCTCAGCTACAGGCTCAAATGATTGTCCTCACAAGTACAGCTGTACGCAACTATGAGGACACACACACACACACACACACACACACACACACACACAGACTCACCCACTCATCCGTATATGCAGTGTATGCAAATTCATGAGATAGTGGTGAGAGGGTACCAAATAATGAATCCTCATCCTACTATTGCAGGAGGGGGAGATGAATGGCCAGGAGGGTGGAAATAGAATTTTCTCCATTTCATAACCCCCATTCTTTTGTTGTATTGTCATTCCCCCCCCGTAACGAGGTCACCTCAAATCGCTCCTCACATCCCTGGAAATCAGGGGAACTATGTTAACAGAGGTGGGGGGGGGGGGGAAGCAAAAGAAAGAGGAATGTAATGTCAGAAATGTTGGATCTCTCAAGGGGCCAATCTTATGTGTGTAGATTTAGGAGCAAATGTATCGAAAGCTGCCGCATTAAAAACCTCCATGCTCGGAATGAGCATGAATTCAGCTGGCCATTTGAATATCAAGAGGGAGAGTTAGTGTATGTGAGAAGGTGGTTTTATTAACGTTTGATGGTGTTCATTTGGAGCAAGTGGACGAATTTTGTGACTGCAATGAACGAGTGAACACACCTTTGAAACAGGCACATCAGTGTTTTGTTTTTTTAAACAACATTTCTTGCCCAATATTCACTTCCTTCACCTTCCACCTACAGCCACAGGAAGGGGCACTAAGTTCTCATCCCCTGGGAAACCCCAAGAGAGATTAACGTGAAGTATTTCTCTATCCACGGTGGTTCACTTCTGTAGTGCTGCTAATCTAATGCACACATTATTCAGCAAGGCCTTGCATCTATAATGTAGACTGCTAGTAGATTTATCGCCCAGGTTTAACTGTATGGGCAAAATAGCACATTAAGCAGATGATATCACAACGTATATGAAATGATTATGTGGGCTAGCAGATACAAAAAAAAAAAAAAAAAAAAGGAAAGAGGCTGAGGGGACCTGCTTAATTAAATGCAAGGTCCACTGTTATACATCACTGCTTTTCTTGTGCGTAGACCACTTAATGTAAACTGTGAGGCAGGGAGCTGTTTTCATATTTGCTTCTCTTTTAATAGTAAAGAGCTGATGTGCAGTGTTTTACCCCCACTTTCATCCCCTTCCTCCTCCTCCTCCCTCCCTCTCCTTTCATTTCATTCCTATTCTCTGCTGTGTCATCTCCAGAAGCTGATGTGTCCAAATTATGCCTCAAATTTTCCTCCAGCTTGCCAGGTTTTCTCACAAAAAAAAGAAAGGGGCAGAAAAGCTTCCTCTGTGGCTCATTCACACAGTATTTGTAATCTCTTCCTCGCCACCAGAGAACATTGAGCTTGTAGTCTATTAAACGTCCAGAAATTTGTTGTTTGACATTGTTAAGCATTTTTTTTTTTTTTTTGCTCAGACGGGCTCAAGCTGACACTTTATTGACTAAATGGGAGTAATGAGCGCTCACACTTGGAAAAAAAAAAAAAAAAGCTCTGACCTTTCCGTAAGGACACACACTCCCCTTGCTACACACTTCTGACGCCTGTCTCTTCTCTAGTACGAGCGTGTCGGCCTCACACTTCAACGAGACATCCCAACAACCCAGGTCACACTTAACAATGTACCATGCTACTCCGGGAAGCCCAGACGATGTTCCCCCGAGGGCATGCAACATTTAGTTGCTGTTTGGGAAAGGCGGATTTGAGCATGATGCAGTCAGCCTTTTAAATAAGCCATAGATACATTTTTTTTTTTGTTGCTGTTCTTTTTTTATCAGGCTAAGCACACCAAGCTTGGGATAATTCAGGCAGAATTGAATGCTCATTCCATTTTTTTTTTTTTTTCTGTCCTGCTCCTTCGCGCTCCCCGAAGCTTCTTTATTGAAAAGCCCGCGACGTTGTAAAGAGGAAAAGTGGGAAGGGACCACCAGTGCTGCCAAAAATGCAACAGTGGCTCCAGGGTGAAGCAGTCAAAGTATCGGCCTCTGAAAGTGTGCATGCACTGTATATAATGGCCTGTTTGTACTATATGGGTCTGCTTTATACAAGTGTGCAGCAGACAGGGAATGGTACCAAGAGTCTCTACGTTTCCTTTTAGACTATGGGATGTAAGAATGCTCGACAGTACAATGTGTCCTGTATTCAGAATGGAAGTAAATAAAAATAACATGAAATTAATTAATGTCCCAGCATTGCTATTTTTTGTTACAGTCTAAACACAGTGTACTACTAAAAGGCAAGTATGAGGACATGTAACCTTTTTGCACATATCACAGATAATAAATAAGTGGTGTTCTATGAAATACTTAACATTCTTTCAATTTTGTTTTTACCCTAGGATTAACTTTCCTGACAGAATGATGGTGAATCAGCACATATTCAATGTTAACATATCATTATCATTTTGTTTCCCCTTCCAGATTGATAGACGCACTTGCTCCAAACAGACAAATATACAGAGCTATGACTTCTGTGACTTTTACAGTCTATTACATAGTGTTGATTTAGGCTGAATCTGCAGCTTTTAAAGGCAGAATGGTATACTTGGGGACATGTATGTTGCTATTTGTTAATGCACGGTTCAAAGTTGGCAGCATCTCGCCCCAGAGATGTTGAATCAGCGAGCATGAGGGAGTGTGAACACAGCGGTGAGCCAAAGAAATAAACCTGATTATGAGTTGGTTTTATCGCAGTTAAGATCTCAGGAACAAATGAAGAACACCCACACCTCTGCGCAGCCCTGCTGGTGCCTGTCTGCATCAACCTGCCAGCTGTAGACAGAGGCAGTTGTGTAACCAACTCTCTAAGGAATTTTTTGAATCAGAGCCTGCAACTGGTTATTGGTTGTAATTAGCTACACACCATAAGCAGAGGTAGACACCCAGAAAGTACTGAAACAAACTATAATAATAAGAGGCCAGTGTCTCTGCAGATATACAGACACAACTGGACTTCTAGCCAGTAACAAGTGATGTTTGAGAGGGCTTATGTTTGACTTAGTATGCATAGTTTTGGTACTTAATGTGTCTTTAAGTGAAGTGTCACCATTCTTTCTTTTTTTTGTTTTAACTTTTATTCTGCAAAGTTGATGTTGGTACTCTCTCCATAGCAATCAGGGTTTTGTTTAAAAGTGGGGTTAAGGAGAATACATCCTAATGGAGCTGCTAAGTGCTCCAGCAAAAACTGTGGTCTATGTGATAACTAAAGTATGAGCCAAAACCTTTTAATGGTTGCATCATAAAAAAATAAAATAAATAAAAAATAGGCTGATCTGAAGCAGACACCCTGCCTGTGAAGAGCTCTTTGAGCTGGTGGGAGACCTTGTGTTGGCTGGCTGGGCTCATGCCAGGCAGCCCCCCCTGTGAGCGCTGAGCTGATCTTTAACTGCTGATGCATACACACAAACACACAAATCCAAATGCACAGACACAAACACATACTTAGGTGTATCAGGCTACACTGAGTGTCAATGTCTGGGAATACAGCCATGTAGCAAGGTGGGGAGATATACTGTACTCATGGTAATGTAAAGGTCTAAAGAAAAAGAGAAAAAAAGCATTTGTTGATACTTACATGATGCTTTTATCTATATTTATATCAAAAATGAAATGAATGAATGAAACTGACCTTGTAATACTGATGAATATCTGGGTGAGTCTGGGGTTTGTGGTGTGAGTGAAAAAGTCAATTTGTTTTTTTTCTGCAACTGGTCAGACTTCACACAGCAGGTTTATTGCTGAGGACCCAAGGGAGGGCAGTGTGGAGTGTGAAGTTATTTGGACAAGAAATGTGAGAATAGAGTTAAGAGAAAAAAATTCACAATTCATCTCAAGTTCAGCTTTCCAACAAATCGGCCAAAAAAAAAAAAATACCACCGCAAATGGTTGAGCTACATTTGTATAAAAGTGGATCTTGGACTGTTTGATGCAAGGCAGGTGCTGAGAAGGCCAGCTGCAGCCAAGCAGTTTTTTTTTTTTAATTTTTATTGTCATTAAACCTTTAAACCTTCTTTTACTGCGCTTACCTTCTCATTGCTTTTTATTTGCTTTTATCTCTTAGTTTCTTACATCTTTTTAAATCTTTGGTCCTCTTGGTCTCAGCTCATGTTGTTGGGTTCTTGTGTTCCTGGGTTCTTATGATGGTTGGGTTATATATGTCTGGTTGTGTATCGTGCACTTTGGGTTCTTTTCTGTTGAATTGTTTTTAATTATTTTTGGTATTTTGCATCTGTTATATTCTTACTGTTGTTAATGTTTTTCTGTGTTTGGTTTAGTTTGCTTTGTTCTTGCTGTTTGTCAAAGCACTTTGTAAACCTGTGTTTTTAAAAGGTGCTATATAAATAAAGTTATTATTATTATATTATTATTATTTATCCAGGTTTGTCCCATTGAGTTCAGGCATCTCTTTTTAACAGCAGTAACACACTGTTTCAACAACAATAATACAGTACCCATTTCATAATTAGAAAATCATCAGCTAGAACAGTTGCATACAGAAAGTTTGGATTCAAGACTTTTCACTGAGGATTTAAACACATTCAGGGTAACTGAGTTTTGCGGTTTACAATCAGACTGCAAGTTGTTCCCGAGCAACAGGTGCAGAAAACCTAGAAGCTTTCTAACTTTGGGTGCAACGAATTGCACAAAGGCCAACAAACTAAGGTTGTGGATTCCATTCTTCAGACAGAGTAGATGGACGAGCGGACAGGTAGATTAGCTTTACCTAGGCTAGCCACAATATTTAGCCCATTCACTGTGTAAGTTTTTTTGGTGCCTTTTGGAGAGCTTTTGCTCAAATCTTTGGCCAAAACAAAGCTGTTTCATAATTTATAAAAATGACTTTATTGTTATGATAATAGGTCAGCAATATGATCAATTTTAAGCTTGTGGCTTCTGTATTAACCAGCTAATTCATGAGCCTTTGGTCTTTAACCTGGACAAACTTACTAAACTTACTACTTAACCCTCATCTCTCTCAACAATCTCATTCAAATACTTGACATGACCGAAAATGCAGAAGCCAATATGTAGTACTCAAGGCTTCAAAACATCTGTCCACGTGTAGTTACATCAAGGTTTTTGGTTTCAGGTTAAGCTGGTTATCCGTTACTTCTTGAAAACTCTGCAAACAACACCTTTGGGGGGAAACTTTGAACAAGCATTATTTTAATCAAAACACACTGGTGGTTCCCTCAGGAATGCAGGTAAAACATTAAGAGGCAAACCCGAATAGCCAAAGGCACTCTTACTACTCTTTAACAACAAGCTCGTAACAGGCTTTCCCTGAACTCCGTGGGAGGAAGGTTTGAAAAGGGTAACAATGAAAAAGAACTGTTCTAATAGCACCCAAGATAGTTTGTGTGCAAGGGACAAAACAGCGAGACATTTTGTGATGAAAGCTGTAGATTTTAAGTGCAATCCCCAAGGCTTGGTAGAGATATTTTTAATACTGTTGGTTCCTTTTTTTTTGGTTTCACTTTTTCTGTCGCTTTTTTTTTCTGAGCTTACCTTAAGTCCAACAATCAATCCCTCAGATCTCTTGTGCTTTCCCTATACTTTCATTCTCAAGCATGCCTACTTCATATTCCTCAACAGAAACATTCTAAGCACCCGACCCCCCTTTTTTCTCCACTCTTTTCCCATTGTCTGGTTCTGTTTTTCTCCTGCTGCTTAACAGTTATTCAGCCCCGCCAACGGAAGCCCAGCTATAAAATGCTTAATTTTCTTGTAAGGCTTCTGGCCTCAAACAACTCTAGGACAATTTTGTCCAGTCATGCAGTTACAATGTGTCACAATTGCTGTCTAAAACATCAGATGCTGTCACAGGAAGCAATTTCCATGTGAATTAAATCAAGAGGAAATGTGTACAAAGGCCAATTACCGCTGTATTTTATTTCTAACTCAAGAGCCTCAGACCTTTCCTCTTGGCTTCCCTTTTTTCTTTTTTTAATGCCTTCATCCAAATAAGTGGAAGAAGTTACCTTGAGAGGGGAAACAAGAGATAAGAAGATAGGGGCCAATTAAGAAAATAAGGAGGGGAAAAAAGGAAATAAAAAAGGAAGTCAATGGAAAAAAGAAAACTTAACAACTTCGGAGGACAAGAATAGAGGTATTAAGGATTTAACAGTGTGCAGAATGACATTTTCCATTGCCATTTTCATTTACTGCAAAAAGTGAGTTGGGCATTCATTAATCCGAGTGCAATTTTTTTTTTTAAATTAACATTTTACCTTGATTGTCATTTGAAAAACACATTTTTGCACAAAACAGGCAATGTACCTCATTGGGCTCTTTTGCAATTTTGATTTTTGCCAAACAACATAGAAAGTGTACTTGTCTAGTTAAAAATATAAAGTAGTTTAAAAAGCCTATTTCAAGGACGAGATCTCTCTTTGCCTCTGAAGAGTTTGTTGGCTCTCTGTCCGCACTTTTGAGATGATCCCTAGCTTCCGCTCAGTTTCCCCTCTATGACTGTGTATAGTCAGACAAAGAGTCAGGGTTCAGTATTGGATCAGGAGGTGAAATTTTCCCGTGAGCAATATCAGTCACTGCTTCATCCAGGACTTCCAAACAAATCTGGTAAAAATAGATAAGAAAAAAAAAAGGGATGAACCTCCCTCAAGGTTTGAATGCTCAAATACAAAGTAGTTACTCCTCTGTTTGTAGCACACCTGTCTTTTTATGTTCTGCCAAAAATGAATCATGGAAAGTCATGCTTTTTTTGGCGAGACAGCGATGCTTGTTTTGCAATGTACAGCCAGCATCGCCTGGGTTACTGTGATAGTTGGAAAGGTTCTGAATATGAAGATGCTAATAACATTTCGAAACAGTTATCCTATATGGTTATAAATACAGGTAGAATTAGAAAAATAGTGGAAACACTGAACTGGACATTCCTTTAATATTGACATCATAGCCATTGATATGCTATTCTTCAGTCAGAACTACAGTTCCTGAAAGTATAGTATAGAAAGTACCCAACCGTATTGACTAATCCCATTCATACACATTTACACACCACTGACGTAGCAGTGGGAGCAATTTGGGGTCAAGTGTCTTGCCCAAGGACACATCGACATGTTAAAGACAAGGCATTATTTGTGTAGGAGGACTGTGTCTCTTCCCTGTCTGCAGGCACATACCTATCTGTTTGTCTGTCGGGTGTCAGGAAGATTAGATTGACATTGATTTGAATGGCAGTGATTCAAGATGCATCAGTGCGCCTTAGTGACTTCCAGTTTCTTAATCCCTGATCTCAGTCTATTAGAGATATCCCTAAGAGGATAGCTGTTCTCTCTTTTTTTTTTTGTAATGTTTGTGTTACAGAATGAGGTTAGTTGGGAGGTCGGTCACTACAAGAGGATTATGTATGGGAAGATGGTCTCTGATTAATACAATGAAACGTGTTTTCAGGCAATATTGATCTCTGTATTGAATGCTAGCATACACCAACTCTAAAATTGGGCTTCAAGTGTGTTTAAGCCCTTCAGTGAAATCCTTTTATTTATTGAACAGCTGTGATATTGGTTTAATTGTCTTAGTAGATCTTTTTTTGTGTCTCCAATGGATAAAGCAACAGGTTGAGTCTTGTTTCAGATGGATTTTTTCCTGTTTTGCCTTCAATGAGATACTGTTGTTTTATTTGTTTTCTGTTTGCAAACTCTTAACCACATGTATCAGCTCCTGCTTTCACTAATTTCTTGCAGAAATTTGTTCTAGTTCATACCTGTTTTTCCACATCTTGATTATACATGTCTAAGGTTGAAGTTGGCTGACAGAACTTAAAAACACAGTAATTCAATCCAGTACTGCCCAATCATGTACCGGTACCAGTTTCCGCTTCACATCCCTAAGTATAGCCATTATATTTTCCTTCTCTGTTTGAAACGATAACAGTTTCAGTGAATTCATGACAGTCTGTACACACCTGATGAGCCAAGAGGCATGGTTAAGTCCAGGAAACAAATGTGTCAGTTGTTTCCATAGACACTGTTTGGTTGTGAAAATGTTTTGGGTAGCAGAAGGAAGTTCACAGAAAATAAATGCAACCTGAAGCTGTCATAAATCATCCTCCCAATTACTTAGCTGTAATAGAAATCCTCCCTAAATGCGTCGTTGTTTTCAACCAAAAAGAAAGAAAAGCAGAACGATAACACTGAAGCTAAACTGCACTGTAGCAAAGCAACAAGCGGAGAAGAATCTCAGCCCTTATGTGACATTATTGGGTCATACTATTAATATACACCACAGGGGGCTTCCTTGCCTCATTGTGGCGCTCCTTTTTTAAATATAACTGTAATTCAAAGAGTGATACTCTTTGACAGTGGCTGCTTTTGTCAATGATAAAAATGTCTATTTTGGTATGGTGAGATATGCACTTGCATAATGCTGTGGGCTCTTATTTTAAAACAATCTGAGTGGAAAGTGAGTTTAGTCTTGACAGTGAGTGTGTGAATGTGTGTGTGTGTGTGTGTTCACACATGCTGGGGTTTAATGTTTATTCACATTTTATTTAGCGTATTACAGGACCAATTAAAATATCATGTTATCTGCCAGCTGTTCCCATATGCCCCTTGTATTGGTTGTTGTGATTTACAATCTTTGAAATACCCATTTTATTGAGTCTTTTATATTCTCATTTACTTCTGCCTCACCATTAAGCAACTTACATCATCAGCTAGAGGAACAAAAACATGTAGCTCTCCACCAAAGTCCTATCCTGTGTCTGAAAAGCTGTAAGGCAATGATGTCAACAGGCAAGGCAGGCAACATCTTGGGGCCCCAGACCAGTAGGGGGCCCCTGAGGGATCACAAACTTGAACCAAAGCAATGGCCCAAAATGTGCAAATTTTGCAATGACAGAATAGGAAACCTCCCTAAGGGGGGGCCCAATTTGACAGGACTCACTCTTGTTGCCCAACAAAGAAAAGTGAAGAGGAACAATCTGTTGATAGGAGAGATAAAAGAAACTGGTAAAAAAAAAGGTAGAGGAGTAAGCGTTGTGACACTGGCAGACATAATGGTGAATACCACTGGTTGGAGGGACCCCAAATGGTTCATGCTTAGGGCCCCAAGAGACTCTAGTATCGCCACTGATGACAGCCCAGCCTTCTGGAGAGTTAAATACAGTGATAAATGTAAAGCACTTTTTTTAAAGTTCACATGGGAAAGTTAGCTAAGATACACAAGTTGATATATTTAAGGATGTAAGCATGGTGATTGGTTGATTGAGTGATTGATTTTTCTTGACATGTCATGCACACCAAGTGCCCAACCCTCATGGGTTAACAAGACGACATTTATATAAAGTTACAATGTTCCATTCCATTTGCAGCCCAGTCTATTTATCATGGTATTCTGCCTTTCTTCCAGGCTTTGCAGATAAAACCTGCTAGAAGACAGCCGCCTCATGAATGGAGCACATTTGACTAAAAAGAGTATCCTTTATGTCTTAATAGATGAGACATTAAAACAAATGAGTCTCACTCTCACTTAAATCACACAACAAACAAACAAACAAACGATGTCGTCCTCGGGAGTGACATTAAACATGCCAGTTTCTGAAGCTAATGGTAATGTTTTTGAATGTAAATGTGTGCAGAGGGATCCTTGTCTTTTGATTTAATTACACATATTATAGGATCCTATACTATCACTCTCTGACTCTATGAGACAATAAGTTTGTAGTTTTCGTGTATACTATACATCAATGGGCCATTTTTTTCTTTGTACGTAAGACACTTTTTAACCTTAATCTCCAGAATATCACAAAGTAACCTGTTGTGTACTTCTTTGGGCCAGGGATGACCTGAAAGATATTAGGCCTAAAGCAAAAAAAACAGATCTACGTCAAAATCCTCATGAGGAGAAAATATACAGTCCTGAACGAAAAGTCTCACCAATTGGAAATAGGTAGCTAATAGTCAACCAATTGCTCCGCAAACTTGTCCTTGATGAGAGTGAAGATGATGCAATTAAATAACATTTCATAGCTTTGGATCATGGTAATCGTCCACATTCAACTACATGTATTGACCATTCCCCTTCATTTTTTATGTCGAGTGTTGCTGTGGAAATGAATAGATAAAAACACCCACATGATTTTATAAAGAGGGTATTTTATTTGAGGAAGGGCTTTCAGGTGAGCTGTCCTGAAAGTTCCCCATTGAAAGCAAGAAGCATTCCTATACTGGGCTCACAATGATAATGAGTCCAGTATGCCTGTATGCTCAACCTGTATGATATCCTAGTTGCTGTTATTAAAGACTCCACTGATCGATGCTCATAAACCTCTAGAGTAAGGCAAGATACAAGTTTTTAGATTTGGTATGAGGGCTATTTCTAATTTCAGAGGATTCTGTTGCTAAAATTCTCCCCAAAAGCCATTCAATCATCATTATAGAAAAAAAAAGTCAGAACAGTCTGACACATTTACGTCACATCAGCATCATTCCCCATCCTCATCAAAAACCTTCTTCAAACTAAATCCCTCAGCAAGAACCTGTCACGGAAACCACTGAGGACTACAGAGTGCCTCGGAAAAAAAAAAAAAAAAAAAACAATTCCCTAGTACAGATCAATTGTCTTTGTGATCAGCTGAGCTTGATGAGATGAAAGTGTTTCAAAACGTTTAAAAGGCAAAGCCGTTTCCCTCTCTGTCTCCCCAGTCAGCCACTTTGAAGGCTTAGTCTCCCCCCCCCCCCCCCTTTTTTTTCTTCTCTTCTGTTGTCTAGGCTGAGGGTGTAAGTGGGCCTTTCATTTTGCGAGCACAGCATGAAGCAGCAAGAGGCCAACAGCTAGAATATTACTCGCAACAGTCATTGTATTAGACGCAGGAATTGTTGCAATATTTTATATTTTCACTGTTGAACATGCAAAAAGAAAATCATCTACCTCTTTCTCTCTTTTTATATATTAAGCTCGGGTTCAAAATGATAGCACTGAATCCCTCCTGAAATATTATCCTCTCTAATTCAGACATCTTTTTTTTTTTTTTTTTTACCCCTGTGAAGAAGGGAGAGGCTGAATTGTGGAATCATGAAGGGGTTCAGGATTTAAACCTGCCCTGGTGGTGGCAGGCTGTGCAAGCGCCAGGCTGTAGTGTTAGCCACTGGTCCTGCCAAAGCGAGGCCCCGCCACATAAACAGGATTTCCCCCTTGGCGAGCAGGCTGGCATAGCAGGCCCCGCAGCCCTTTGAAGTGACAGGCTCCCTCAGTCCCCCAGGGAGAGGCTTGGGATCTGATCCCTCTGCTCACACACACTTGCCAGGATACAAATACACACATATTTCCCATTTTCTCTGTCCACATGCACAAACACATAGCCTGCGCTCGCCGTTCTTAGCGGCCCCCCGAAAAATATGATCCGTACCCTTGTGCCTCGTAAAATAAGCACAAGCAGCAACACACAGACCTGAATAACATCTCGGTAGCCAGAGCTGATAAAGAGCAAGCAGGAAGCTCCCAGAGTGCACCTGGCTCTATGTTGATAAAGGAGCAGGTCGCAGCTCCCAGCGTGCATTCAGAGTTGGGCCAGAAAATGGAGGATGAGGTTGACTGACAGAGGAGGAGTCTGGATAAAAGCTTTAGATTTAAAGCTGACTTTAAATGATCAATTATAGATATTGGCTGTGTATCTTTTTACTGCTTTTCTACTACTGGTAACATCACTTTTTTTTTTTTTTTTTCCATCATTCAAATTTTATCAAACCAAATAGTTTCAGTTTCTATGTTTCCAGAGCTTTGTTCCTCCATCACAACAGAGGTCATACTTACATTTTTTTTCAAAAGATTCGTAAATGTCATGAAGTGCATTTAATCTCTCTATTAAATGCACAAAAAGCAATAACATTAGCATTTTCTGTCTTTCATGACCTACCAACCCCCGAGTCTCTGCTGTGTGGTAAACCAAGGTAATGTGGAGCATGTGTATGGACACTGAACCCCCCCCCCCCACTCTATTTACTTATTTATCACGTGTATATTTTCCTGCTCAGTCAAAAAATATGTATATATTCATGAACAAAGTACCTGTAATATATAAGTAGGTTCATCTGTGGTTAAATGAGTAAGGCGTGCCGGTAGCCTATTGGATAGTTTGCGCACCCCATGTACAGAGGCTGAAGTCCTTAAAAGCGGGTGGCCCAGGTTCAAATCCGACCTGTGGCTCCTTTCCTGATTTATGACTCTATCCACTTTCCTGTCTCTCCAAGAAATGCAAAAAAAAAAAAAAAAGCACCCAATTTTTTTTTAAAAATAAATCATGGGGCAGTGTAGCAGTCTTTTGGATGCACAAGTGCCATGCGTCATGCCGTAAAAAAACTGAGATTTCTGGTTATATTCAGCCACGCTAGCATGATGTGCTTGTGGTTCTGTTTGATCCACGTGAGCAAAAGTGACAAAACAATGGACAGACGTAGCGACACAGATGTTGAAAAGAAGTCATGTATGTCGAAGTTTTGCAAGTTAGTTGGAGTCCACCAACTTTGTTTTGCTACTTGGAAAGTCAGTACCTACCTGTAGCCTGCTATTATATTAACTGTGTGAGTGTGCAGGCTTTTCTTTGTCTGAGTAAGAGTCTATGTCTTGTGCTGTCATGTGCTTATCTATGTCTACGGCAAGCTGCAGTTTTTATGTCATTTTACGATGTTGTTGTATCATGTGTGAAGGCTGAGATGTCTGGTACTATTGTAGCCATGCTAAGCTGATGGAATGTGGTGTGAATGAGCAAGTGTGACATGTAAAAGTGCTTTGAGTAGTCAGAAGAGTAGAAAACAGCTATACAAGCTCAAGTCCATTTAGCATTTAAAATGTGTGTCTTTGTAATAAATGATCGTAGTTCCACTGGTTGTCCATGCTCACCAGCTTGCAGCTACGATCACACAAGCCAGTCGCCACACGCAAATCACTCTCTCAACTAAAATGGGCAAATAAGTTGTTGAAACAGTTTAATTAACTGGCCCTCTCTGTCGAGTGTTTCTACATGATTTAGATACTTCTCGCCCAATGAATCTCCAAATGAACAATAATAATTATTGGATTTCGCCCTGAGGAGAGAAAGCTAATGATTTAGCTCATTTTATTTAGATTAATTTAATGTATATTTTTGAAGCGCGCGTGCAGTAATTGATTAGCTTTAATCTATCTATAATTGTGGGAGTCACTTTGCTCGTGGCGGCGCAGATTATGTCACACTGCTGGGGCCCATTGCTTCACAAAATACTCCAAATGTGTTGCATTACTCATCTGCCCACAAGCTGATAGGTGTTTGTTATACACATCAGCGGTGGAGACAGTGAGATTGATTACACCGAGAGCGAGTTGAAAAGATTAAGAGAGAGGCGAAGACTGGATATAAATAAAGACGGCGCTTTTGAGAAATACAATTGAGAAGTGCAAAAGAGTTAAAGAGAGGGATGAAGGCAAAGGAGAGAAAGAGGCCAGAAATCAAGAGATAATCAATGAAGAGAGAGAGAGAGAGAGAGAGAGAGAGGCTATCAAAAGCCTCAGGGCTGAGCTTTGAAGGGACTTCATCAAAATTGCTCTTCTCAAATCCCCACACGCACACACACACACACACACACCAGCAGCAGCAGCCACCTCTTGTTGACTGTGGTGCGCTCCATCAGCCGGGGACTCGGCAGTAGCGATGGTAATTGAGTTGCCTAATATCGATTAGCTCATGGCAGGCTTCCTTCATTCTATCTGTCACTATTAGCTCTGTGAGTGAGGGGACACTGGGACTATGATGAGAGGAATATGGGGTTTGAGGTGTGAGGTGTCTTTAGAGGAGGAGAGGAGAAGGTTTGTGTTGGCCAGGGGATGCAGCTACAATGTGAAGGGAAAGTAAGAGAATACTGGGTTTTATTAGGGACTGTCATGATATTATTAGGGGGCTGAAATGTATTTTCTAATAACTCCAAATGCAGGCTTTAATCACTTTTTATGTTTTTAAAACCTGCTTTCCAATCTCACAATAAAAGCCAAACCAAACTGCGATACCATCATCCTAATGTCTTACACCAAAAATAACCGAGTACCCAGAAGAAATGTGAATCTCATATTCTAAGAGATCATTCGTTTAATGCACTCCAAGACGCTCTGGAAATAAGAAATATAAGATAAAAAAAACAACCTTGGTAAAAGATATGTCACGTCCGCTCTGTATTCAAGCTTCTCTTTGTGTTTGAATGTATCATGGATGGAAAAGACAAAACAGCCACCTGAATGATGAATTTCATTTTACTGATCTTTGACTCCAGTCGGCACCGTGTGAGACTTTTAATTATCAGGAGCCTTTATACTGAAACCTGATCTTATGCTCTTATTAAAATATGCCAGGTTGCCTTTTTAAGATAATGCACAATGGAGGAGTGAATCTATGTCAGAAAAAAAATAAAAAGAGTTCAATATTCTCTAGAGAAGACATTTAGGGTACAGTCACATGTAAGCCGTTTGGTTTGTATGAAATGAACTATAGTGCCCTTTGTTGGTTAGTTTGTTTGGTTTGGGGAAGGGCGTTGGTGCTCACACAAACTCTGGTGCGGATCAAAGAACCGAACTCTGGCCCACTTGCTGGTCTCAGTTTGCTTCCAAGTGCACCAGAGTTTTGGTTTTGCCCGTAGGTGGGAACGCATTCCGGACCAAACAGGGCAAGTTAACCAAAATGCAGTGCATTGTGGGTGTAACAACGAGAGCCTTCAGTCCTCCTTGCAGGTTAATGTTTGCATACCTGTGCTTAAATGTGGTAACAAATCACTCCGGTCGATATGCCAGCAGACTTACAGCTTTGTTTCCATTTTAAGAGATCAAACAACTGTCAACCTGCACCCTACATGATGCCATTCTTTCACTGTCCTGTTATGCTCTTTCGGGCCGTAGTGCAGCATTAGGCCCGGATGGCAGTAGCCACTGACTGGAGCAGCAGCCCCAACTGGTGGTGGGTGGCTACGGTACAGAGCATTTGACAGGCTTTGGTGGGCTTGACAAAGTGCACTGTCAAAGCAGAGCGAACCAAAAGAAAACTCAACAATGTTACAACTTCACCCCCTGAATCATCCACCGGACGTGTGTGAAAACAACCTAAGTTTAAAAAAAAAAAAAAACAATAACATTGAGTCCTATTTACTAGTTAAATACATTTTTAAATGCCTCTAGACATATTTTTTCATTACATCTTAAATATATGTTACAAAAAATGCATCTAAGGGAATGTATTGTTTCATTTGTGCCATCACCCCCCCCCCCCCCCCCAGCATTTCCCTCCCATATTTCCTGCTCAAGTTCTCTGCTACTTTTTATTTCCTCTCCTCCTCCTTGCACTCAACAACCTGTCTCAATTCTCTCTCTCCACCTGCCTTGTCAGTTGATTGAGAGGCATGATGCGAGGCAGAGAACAGGATGAGTGCGGTGGTGGTGGGGGGTGGGGGTGGGAGGGGTGGGGGGGTGGGGTTATAAACTCGAAGATGAATCAGGGACCCACATCTTTTTCTCGCTGCCTTCCCCTAACTTTTTCCCTCCAGGCACAGAAGGGTGTGGTGATGAGGTTGGCAGGATAGTAGCAAGAACTGCTGAGGATTCACAAATCCTTGCACCTGTTTTTCTTTTTTTTTTAAAAGAGCCTCCGCCGTTAAACGCGTGTAAATAGTCGTGTCTTGTAAGCAGAGCAGATGACAGGCAGCAGATGTTTACCCCAGGGCTCAGTAAATCACAGGTTAGTTACTTTGATTATGGACCTTCGTCACTCCCCGAGAGAAATAACCTGACAGGCTGGAAGGCAAGCTTTTGGCTTGGAATTCTAAATACTACAGTCAGCCGGTTACTGCTTTTGGATAGTCATCAAAGGAAGCTGAATGTGGTTGCTTAAAAAAATACACGCCATATATTAAACTTAAAAGTATAAAAATGACACCTAGACTGATAACATCTCTTCATAATTTCTGAGAAAAATGAACATTTATTATTTAACAACATTAATGTATATGCTTTTCAAAAAGTACTGCTTGTAATACATTGGGTCTAATGAGCCGGTAACCATGACTTTGACTTACATAGAGGAGGATGTGCATGGAAACAAAAGTCATCCTCGGATACATTTATGAGATGTATGTTATAAATGAATATTAACTGGAGACAAATAGTGTAGGAAAAAGTCAATTTCATTGAAATTGTTTAACCAGCTTTATATTGAGCAATGGGAATTTTAGATTCAGGGTCCCATGTATTTGTAATCTACATACAAAAACAGACAAAATGCTGTATATTGGTTTTGTAAGGGCCTCCGCTGCATACAACGGCAGCGGTGATTCTACAGTCCTATTGGGGCCGCAGGCAATAAATTCATTGGGGGCGCCCCTCCAACCATTGTTTATCACCACCAGTGTTCCAACTCTTACTCCTCTTCCTCTTTGTTACTCTTTCTTTGGTCTTTGGTTTTCAAAACAACAATGCATGCTATGCTTAGCAGGGCAATGAGAGAGTGCTGTACGATGGGGCCCCCTTAGTGAGGTTTCCTACTATTGTTGGAAAATTCACACATTTTGAGCCACTGCTGTCATATAAAGTTTGTAAGCCCTCGAGGTGTCCCATACTGGCCTGGGGCAACAAGCTGTTGCCTGCATTACCTGTTGACAATCAGCACCTCTGTGCATCAGCACCATCATCATGCTTGATTATGCAAGAATTGAAATGTACGTAAGGTCATGCAATAATTAGAAATCATACCAACCAACAGCCACCTCCAGAAAGAATGTATAAAGAACTGCACACATGAGGTTATGATCTTTCATTGAGAGCGACAATGTTTGGGTGTTTCTTTGCCTTTGAAAATATTATGAGACGTTTGTGGAGGTTGAGCTTTTAGACTTGCATATCATAGAAGATTAAACTATTAGCTTTGATGGAAGATTCCACCCTTAGAGTGCATTCATGTAATATTGAGCAGTTTAAAATGGGGGTGTGGATTGATAGTTGGGGATCAAACAGATTCAATGTCACTGAAAATTAGGCTAAGTTATTTGAAAGATTGTTGTCTTTTTCTGTCTCCTGTTTTCAGTCAGCCTTGAGAGTTTAATATTTAACGATCACTGCAGTTTTTGTCGGCGCTCGGAGCTCTTTAAAATTCACCAAAATACTGTTTTGGGGAAAAGAGGATGTCATAGGGTACAAACTAGTAAAAGTAGTGAAGGCCTTAAGACCCATTCAGTGTGAATATATTGGTATATCTGTAGGTATCCATCTACTTATGTTTAAACTGCTAATGCAGATTTGTTTTATATGTCATGTTTTATTATTCCACATCTTATTTTTGCACTCATTATGGATTCATCTTTTGATCATTCAAAGGCTTTTTCACAAATCGTCTCACTGTGACATTATTCACTTAAAGCAGCCCAAAGAAGACCTTTCCGCCCAATGGTTGGTAGAACATGAGGCCAGTACAAACTGCCCATGTGTGTGTGCGCTTGCATGCATGTGCAGCAGCCAAGCAGGCAGTCAGGCATCATGCTGCCACTGTATACAACAACAGCAGTGGATGCCAGCCACACTTCCGCTCCTCACATGAAAGGAGGCAGGATGGAGACGGTTGCGGTTCAGGGGAGAGGGGATAGGGGGGCGGGGGGTATAGGGGGATCAGAGGTGGGGGGTTGGTCGGTTGGAATGGAGGGGGCGGATGGATGGCCGAGAGGCCCGAGGAGACTGCCAGGCACCCAACTTCTCTGCACAGATGGAACAGTAGCAGCCAAGTAGTCCACAGACAACTACAGTGTGTGTGTGTGTGTGTGTGTGAGTAAAAGAAGAATTTTAAAGGTGTGTGGGCTAATGTGTGTTTACCAGTTTCTGTGTGAATATTGGATTTTTAGCTCCAAGCTTCATGCAGTGTTTTAGTGTGTGTGTGTGTGTGTGTGTGTAGGATTTGCAGAGACATGGGGAGGGGTTATTTGTACTGTACAGTAGGAAGAGGTGTTGGTTTGAATGCAAATGCCCTTCCCAAAGAGAAAAGTCAGGCCTCAGCTCATTTTTATGCATTTTTTACGCTTACTGCGCTCAAATCAATCAATAAATAAAGCAAACGTGGTTGGGAAGGGGGAAAAAAAAAAGAAATAAGAAAACGTGCATTTGCGAGGCATAAAATTGTTGGTGGATAAATATGTAAATTTTCAGTGCGGCTGTGAAACATCGCCATCGCCCTCCAAGCATTTTGGGCCTACTTTACATGCAAACACATGAGTGATCAGAGTCAGAGCCTCGCTTGATAGCGTTCGTCTCCAGGAAGCTTTCATGACATGAACCCTCTTTTTTTTTTTCCCCCCTCCCTCTCTCTTTTCATTCTAATCAGTTTGCCCCTCTCTCTCTCTCCTTCAGTTAATCAACCTCTTTCTCTCCCTCCCTTTTAGGCAATCCTCTCGCTCTATCAATCTGTTTCCTCGCTACATCTTTCATATAATTAATTAACAAACCTCTTTTCTTTTTCCAGCATGCAGATTGCAGTCACACTAACAGTATGTTGTTGTCATCACTCCTGTGGTTCATGTAAAACCTTCACTCAAGAGGAATGGTGTGTGTTTGGCAATATCAAGACAAAGCATTTAACTGGGTTTTGACTCCATTTGAGTCTCTCATGGATCAGCCCCTGCAGTGAAAGCACCACTAGACATTTTTGCCCTTGGCGGCTACAAAGGGTGATGAATATCAGGTATTGAACTTATGTGTGTGTGTGTGTGTGTGTGTGTGTGTGCGTGTGAGCGATGTGATGATGAATATGTTAGAGCCTTTGACTCATGCATGCAACCTTGTGTTCTGCTGCACCTGTACATCTAGGGGGGGAGCACTCATCTATAAATTTCTGTGACATTTCTCCTCTCTCTCCCTCACCCACACACACACACACATAATGTATAGAGATACAGGTTGCAGGGGCGGTAGGCTGGCAAGCAAACATGTGGCACTTGCCAACACCCCCTAAAACTAATCTTATATCTGATTTTGCTGCTGGGAGATTGTTCGTGTGACAGCCCTAAGGAGAGGCGAGAAGGCAGAGAGGGGATAAAAATCAAATCTAGCTCTTGTCACCAACTCAATTCTCCAAGTGATCTGTGTGTGTGTGTGTGTGTGTGTGTGCGTGCGTGCGAAAGCGGCATGAAGTGCATGTGGGAATGAACATGCATATATATGTGCTCCCAGTCCAACACCTCAACATTATTGCGAGGGTAAATCCGATTTTTAACGTTTATATTGCTATGCCAAAGTTACAAAAGATTGTGAATACGGCTGCTGCTTGAAATGAGTGTCATCCATTCTCCCCCCTCCAGCTCTATTTGCCCTTCAGCTAAAGAGCCTCTCAAGCCTTTGAGAACGGGTTAAGGTACTTTTTTTTTTTTTTAAAGGCTGGAGCTTCCATACACAGTCATACAGTGCATGTGGTGCTGTATCCTCTGTGCCGTGTAATAACAGATGAAGATGGAGCCTTTACATCTATATAGCTGGGGATAATGGGATTCCAGGCCACATTTTCACGGTGTGAAGAGACAAAGCCTGCTTGAATACAGAGTTGATCCCTTGTCTTTCCAGTGCTGTCAGAAATAGTTTGTACCCTGAAGAGGCCAAGAAATGGTGTTCTATATCTTTACGGTGTTTGTTCGTACATCTTCTTGCTTTCTGAGTTTTTGCTTCTGTTTTCTCTTTCTTCACCTATATCCATCCTCCTCTTGTTCTTGTGTCTCAAAGCTTTCTTTGTACTCCTGTTTTCTATTTCTCTGTCACTATATGCTGTCACAGTCTCTTTCTTTCAGTTAGACAATCTTTTAAGGTTGACTTGTCACAAATTGCCTAAATATTGGTCTCGCCAAAAGAGGCCTCTATTTAAAGAACCATATGTTTTTGCAGGTTGTAGTTGATTAAACCTCAGAGAGACAGCGTGATTTGAATGCAGTATTATGCATTTTTTCCCGTGCAGAATCATTTAAACTTGTTGAAAAGGAGTATAATATATGTCCCTTAAAGCTGCTCCGATTTGATATTCTGTATTTTCTGAATTTGCAATTTATAATATGAGCGATGTCTTTCCTGCTGACAGTCCCAGAGATAAATACCTGTGCAGTTCCTCCAAATGTTTAAGTTCAATCACATTTTTTTGTGTTGGTTCAATTGATTGTCACTTCACTCCAGGGGGAGAAAAAGGTTTAAACTGCCATTCTATGTTTGTTCAGCAAAGTCTACAATGTGCAGTTACTGTGCAGCTCTTTCGCTCATTCTTGTTACCATCTGTTTTCACCATGTGGAGTTTGCGATCCCGCTGGCTATCAGTATGATATTTCAGCTCTCCGCCCATGGTAACTTGGATAGTTTTGAAGTACAGACCCTCAGCCCATGACCCGACCAATTAGCCTAGAGTTGTGCCACCCCCCTCCAATTGGTCACTTGCTGTTTTTTTGATAATGTATGAACATAACAGTAGTCCAGTATTTATTTAAATGCATGATTTGTCACAATGTTTAAAAAAAACAAAACAAGTAACTGGACCCAATTGCAGACTCAAAAATGAAAAGGAATTACTTCAACAAAAAGGGCTTACTCATTTGAAGTCCCAGAAAAACATCCAAACTATAAATGGTCAAAAACAAAAGGAGCCACAAGGACTCGCAGATAGGAAGATGTAAGACCATGGGGAAAATCTGACAATGAACTGAAACAGAAGGGAAAGAAACAAAGAGACTAAATAGACAGGAGTAATCAAACACAGGTGAGCGCAACAAGACACAGGTGAGGACAGTGAAGGCAAGCAGAAGTGGAGGGAAACACACTGGCCTTTAGTCCACATGTAGGTTTTTCTGTGCATTTTGACATTACCTATGTAGGACGCAGCCCACTTTTAAGATGACAAAAAAAAAAGGGTATTAAAGTGCGTCTTACACCAGCTGTTACAGTAACTAAAACATCTGGGCTGTTATTGAAATATCACTGCCACCTTCATAACATAAATGTATTAACTCTGCATTTACCTACATTTCATTATGCATATGTGAAACTCCAGCCACTGATTTGTACATCCATTTTAATATCGCAAAGCAACAAGCATTTGTTTGTGAGACAATCCGCACACCGAACAAATAACTCACTCTGTAGGAAAGTAAGCACTGAAAACACACGGGCATATTAGTTATCCTGTTGCCATTTTTTATTGAGCTCTCTGTGAGTGCATTTATCCCCAAACAATCCCTCTGACTGCTTAACCGAAGCCATGTGTCTACAGTGGAGAACCAGTGTCGAGCAAAGAGGCGGCTGTATGGATCCAATAATGTGTGTCCATCAGCAGCCTGTGGTGACAGACAGTCTGTGTTAGTGTCTGACTCCCTGCTGAAAATTGTGAATCATCCTACCCTTCATGTCACTCCACACAGTCCCTTTCTTCCTCATGCCCCTAAATTAGTTTTGCTATGTCTGCCCCCTCCTTTTTCTCCCCCCCCCCCCTCCTCTACAGCTCTCTTACTCCCATCTTCATCCCTTTTTCTATTTCTCTCCCACTACTGTACATATCCCCTCCTCTAATAATCACATTTCCTTCCAATTCAGGCTCCAATTTCTTACTCAGACGAATGCACACAACCCAGGGTGACTCAAATTTACAGCAATATAGAGACTGAGACTGCTTTATTTTTTCCTTTTTGGTATCAATGCTGCTACCATATATTATCATCATCTTTTTTATTTTCACAATTGAATTTTGTTTTGGTCGGCACGGCCAGCCTCTCCTGCTTCAAAGCTATTGCTGTTTTTCAATTTCCGTTGTGTTACTTTTCATCTCAAAGCAGGTATAAACAGCGTCTGCTGTGCGTCATTTATGTAAATTGGCCTTAAAAGATATTTTGAAAAGACTGGGAGTATACAGAAAAAGGCCCGAATAACAGACAAAAATACATGTATGACACATTGCTTGAATGTTGATGTTGTATTAGTAACATTTACATTTTTATCAAGATCTCAGTGTGCAAGCAAAATCATGATTAACAGGTTTTTAAAGGAAGAATGTGAAATATCTTACACAGAAATGTCTCTGAGTCATGACTGTTGATGAGTGAGAAGTGCGAGTCCCCCCCGGCTGTATTGTTGTCAGCACTGTGTTTACATCAGGTTTACATTGACTCCTCCCCTTTTTACAAAAGCTGTTTTTGTCAAGGTCTAGAGAAAAGAATAACATACTCACCGCTCATTTTAATGCCACGTACTGTGAGCGTTTTTACATCACGGTTATTCTGTTTCATTTTATATGCTATGTGAAGCTACGAGCTAACCAAAGTGTGCTAACATTAGCCTGGGCGATTACAGCTCAAGCTAACAACTATTTTGTCCGCTGCTTGCTCTTAACGCTCTTCGTGTGGATGCGAGTGGAGGGGGATTGGAGATATGTCACTGAGGGTGTCGCCGAACAGCAGTTTGTTTTGGTTTCATGCTGGTGCTTCCTGTAAAAAATAAAAAATCTTACATTTTGAGTAAATAAATGTTTTTTTTTGCTCTCTAAACAAGAGTAAGATGTCTATGTAGAAGCTACATGCAGAATGTGCTTAGCCTAGCATAGCCAAATGAATGAAAACAGGAAAACAGCTAGCCAAGCTCTGTCAAAAAAAATTAAACAAGTACTTCTACCGTAAGTAAAAAGTTCAACATTTAACACGGTAACTCGGCAAGAGCTCTTTTCTCGCAGCAGTGGAAACTCCAGGAAGTCATTGCACCCTGCAAGGAAGAAGTGCAAAACAAAGAAAAAACACAGCATGTAAAACAACAAGTTTCTATTAGCATTGGACGGAGCCATACCTACATGTTTTCCCACTGTTTCCAGTCTACATGGTTGTAGCTGATGTTCTTGTTTCTTTCTTTCTGAAATAGTGCAAAAAAGAACATTTTAAACATCAAACTATTGCTTCAAGTACATTTTTTTTACATTATATTCCTTAACAATAAATTCTGCTTTATTTGTAACAGTTCTACAGTAGGCTATGAGTTCTGAATATTAAACAAGCCTTTGAGTCAATGATCCTCTGCAGCAACTGACAAAAAGCTCTCGTGTGTGTTTGCACCAGGCAAACACTGAGTTGAATGTTTCATGACTGTCATGACCCATTTTTATTGCTTTCAGCGGGACAAAGAGACCAGTTATCTCCTGGATCAATGTCGCGCCTCTTTCCCTCGTTGCCCCACTGCACCTTTTCCATTTCTCATTTCCAAACAAAAACTCTCTTTCCTGCATGTGTGAGCGAACGCTTGTTGTGTTCACCTGTTAGCTTGGAGAGGAGCTCTTCAGTATGCTCCCCCCACCCAAACACACACACACACACACACACACACACACACACACACACACACACACACACCTTCCCATGCTGTGTGATGTGTTCCCAAATGTTCAGAAAAGGAGATTTCAACCACAGCGCGGATATTGCGTGCGTAGACGTTATGAAAATTGAGACTTTGGGTCAATTAACACTCCTTCAGTCGATTCAGGATAAAAAATAGAGACAGGTTCATTTAAATTTGAAAGGATATTGATTTTTAATTACTTCTCAACAGATTGGAGATGACATCCTCGTTACAACAGTTGATGAATATTTAAACGGTGAAGTCAGCTCTCCTCCTGAAACGCTTGTATTGAAATAGAGCTGATGTTGACACTGATGTGAGACGAGAACATGGAGTCATAATCAAGGCAATCTATGAAATCTTTGGCTCTAAAAAAATATACGCAGAAGCAAAATAGTTCTAATTTGATGGTATTAAAACGTCACATTTATTGAGAAACACTGTCATATCACATCAATTACATATTCTGTAACACCACTTTCAATTTTTCCTTTCTCTTGCAAAATATAAATATATATACACGTTTGTGTGTGTGTGTGTGTGTGTGTGTGTGTGTGTGTGTGTGTGTGTGTGTGTGTGTGTATCGAGGGCTGTCATTCATGCGTTAATTTTGATTATTACGGCTAATTATAACTGCTTGATGAAAACACATGCCAGAAATGTCAGGGCCTTTTGATTTTTATTATTTTATCCATCTGAGAGATCAACATCATCCGGGATTGATTAAAAAGACACCCACACGCGCACACACCTACGCACACACACCTACGCACACACATCCAAGCTGTGAATACATCTATTGATGTGCAATCTTTTCCGTGGTATAAATCTACTCCTGTCGATGTTTCAAGAGCTTTTAAATAGTTCCGATGCTACTTTCAATTTTAGGAATTCTATGGGAAGGCGAGCTGATATTTCAGTCAGGAGAGACTTACAGTTTTTAAGGAATTAAGGAAAATAGAAATGTGCACTTAGACTCTGTCATGATGTCTTCACGTACTTGAGGGGTAGGGAGGTCTACAGCAGGATAGGATACCCTCTGCTGGAGTCTAGACACTGGTTGATGTGGTGGTGATGGAAGTGTGCAGGATGTGATGAGGAGCTGGTCATGAACACTGTTGAGATGGAATGGAGGCGACTGGGTGAGGAGGGTCACAGCAATCAAACTGAAATGACAAACTGACAGCGAAAGAGAGGGGAACGGATTTGAAAAAATATATATGAGGATGATTGGTCGAGAGAGTTTGTGGCAGAATCTGGTTGGTTTATCACTTAAAAGAGTAAACGTACCCAATCAGCTGATCACCAGAGCATGGAGAGAGAGGTAGTTGGAAAAAGGGGGGGGGGATTGAAGAATAATGAATGAATGAATGTGTGAGATAATTTCAGCAGGCTTCCCGCTTGAAACTACGCCGAGCTCCATTAGAAGCGAGAGCAAAATGGCGCTTGGTTGGTTAAGCTGTATACGTTGTGTTTGTTCTTACATTAGTGATTTTGTGTCATTTTAAGTGCGCCTGATTGTAATCTATTGCATTTTCATTGAGTCTGATTTTGGTTTCTGGTAAGTTAAGCATCTTCATACAGATAATTTGTCTTCAGGGTATCATTACCAACATCTCCCAGCAGAGAATAAAAAAAAAAACACTTGGTAGATCAACGTGTGTTTGTTGGAGTTTAGACTTTGTTGTTTAATTTTTAATTGTCAGCGCTGTCGCTTTTTGTTTGTTGTTTGTCTGCAGAGCTGGCAGAAAGAAAGAAAAAAAAAACAAGCAGCAGGAGACTTCTGCAGAGCGAGACAGGATTTCTTTGTCTATCCATTCGAAGCCATATTTTATGTGTTTAAGCATTTTGATGATGTGAAAAGAGCAAGAAACATTGCACAGTGTGGCACATTTTCTAAGGACAATGAAAAGAGGTGACAACACATCCGTGGCAAAAAAGCCTCAATGACACTAGAGAGAAACGATTCATCCTGATGTATACATTACCGCCTTCAGACTTCAGAGTCGCAGTGATTATAGAGCCTGATCTCCAAGTAAATGCTCTTGGTCTTTACTTTACTAATCCCAAAGGACAATTGCAGTGTTGTGTTAGTTAATGTAGTTTGGCCCACCGATCTGACTCACTCGCCAACACCGTCAGCAGTTGGAGCAGCAGCAGGAGCTGTGACACACACACAGCTCAATGAGGCAGTTAAGGTACTTTCAAACTCTAATTGCCTTACTGCTGCAATTTGTGGCCCCAAAATTGTGCTACCTCTTTTTCTCTGTGGATTATCTCAGTCAAGTGTGACGCACAGACATACAGTATGACACGTATTTTTAGATTCTCTGTGAGATACACTTTCTGAGCGCGTATAATTATCTCTAATGGCCGTCGCCACTGAACATTCTTAACTCTGCCTGAGATATAAAAAAAATAGGACAACCTGTGCGACTCCAATACTTGCCTGAAAGTGTCTTTTTCTTTGGTATTAACGTAATTTAGTGGGATCTGTTAAATCATGGGGATACAGCATAAAGTAATTTACAGATAACTGAGTAATTGTTATTGAACCAGTTTGACCAAATGGACCTTAATCCAGAATAATCAAAGTGTTATGCAGAACTATATCACACTCTATTGAATCACCTTGGAATAGACGGTGTTACTAAAGGCAGCTACTGGGCTCAGTCTGGATGACTGCATTGGTACAGTCCAAGTCAAAGCCCAATGTCAAATAAGAGAAAGAAGGCAGAGACATAGATTGTGCAACTAATAATGTTTCCAAATCACAGTAAATTAGCACTCAAGCTGAAATTGTCTAGCATGCTGCTATTGACAGAAAACTTCTCTCGCTGAGAAGAGCTGGGCTTTACCTGAAGTCACACAAGACCGGGCCAGGTGAGACTCTGGTGCCGAGGGATGATGGATTTATGAAGATCTTGTAAATGGATCTTAAACCGAGAGAGGGAGCTGCTGGATGGGTGCGTGTGGGTGCCGGCTTGTTTTCCTCAGCCTACAAGAAATGTAAGAAGCTTATAGTGAGAGACTCAAGCGGATGAGTCTATCACTAATGTATGTCAGCTTGATATATTGCATTTCCTATAATGACACATAATTAGTGTGTTGTGTGTGCAAAGTTAATAATGAATAGTATTAACTTTGTAGCTCAAGTCAGTGTGAGTGACACTGATTCTATACAAAAGAGCAGGATGTTGATGAAGCGCTTAAGATGTTTAGACTTTTTATCAGACGAGTTAAAACCAATCATTTCAACATCGGCCACAGAGCCAATCAGAAAAAAACAACTTTTTGTGCTTTAACAGAGTGAAATCATATGAAAGCATCACGGTGGAATGTCAGCTCACTGTACGACTGAGCACAGCTAGAGCTCCCGATTTATGTGCTCACACTATACAAACTGATTGTCGAACACGACCTGAGAGCTCTTACTGTACGTGTAAAATCAGTACACAATTTGCAATAGAAAACTTTGACAGACGGAGGTTCAATTCAGTTCTCGTATGCTCAACTGGGCTACACACACTCTCTCTCTCTCTCTCTCTCTCTCTCACACAAACACAAGCGCGCACACACAATTTGCATCACCACTAAACACAGGCTAACTAGCTAACTAGCTAAACCATATTTTCTCTGTCAACCAGGGGGTCCACAGATATTTCCTCCGTAGTCTGTCAGTTTGTGTGTGTAAAAATCAGGCGGGAAAAGTCCCGGAGTCGGGGAAAAGTCGGCTCATGGCTCGGCTCACACTGTGCAATTGTGTGCAAGTGCAACCGGTATATCGATCATGTCAGAATTTGTTTGGTCTATTTGGGTACTGCTGTTCGAACGGATATCAGCTGTCGTGCCACCGTGTACACTGCACGACTGACGACTGAAATCGGGCTGAAATTGGAGCCGACTTTAAAATCTCAACACACGGTCGACGGTTGCTCCAATCCAGCTACGTATGGCTATTGGTGCAGGTGTTGGGCTTCACGCAATGAGGCTTATTTGCATCAAAAGGGGCTGAATTTTCCCCAAATGACAGCATAAAGGCATATTTAAATAGACCCAAGCAGCACAGGCGCACAGAGACGCTGTTTGCCCTGCAGCCCAGTTTGGGTCGCATTTAACTCCCTGTGTGTATTTTGTGAATAATACTCTTTTAATTAATTTGCATAGGTTCAGCTTGTGCACAAAAAATATGCAACCCTTTTGTGAATCAGGCCCAAAGTCTCTCTGAACACTGGCAGTGAGAGGCAAAACATGTGAACAACAAGTATTCTGCCTGCTAAATTCTTTAGTCAGGGCTGGTCACTTTTTAGAGAAACAAATGAACACTATTTTGAAGAAGCTTCATAAGCAGCTTCATAATGTACGTCTTTGAACGTTTGAACTACTTGAAGCCTTTGAACATAAAGCACAGTAAGAATCTGATTTCCTCTAAATATAGAAGAGGACAGAGTTCATGTGAAAAGTGATTAATCTTTTTCTGAGGCTAATAATAAGCGAGCTTTAAATGACACTGGGTACATGTTCTTCAGCTCTAATAAGATTCCAGTCTTTATATTAAGATCTGGATTATGTGTGAAATAAGACGTGCTCACTAAAAAAAAAAAAAAGAAGAAAACTTCATGATGAGGAGGATAACCTGACATCCCGGCTTACACCACATATTTCCCAAATACAAAGACATGAGTGTGACAGATGTCTGAGGTGACATGTTTTTGATGAATTATTTCCTGGCACACACTTTGTTTTGTTTCCTGTGGGTGTTGGATGATTGACAGTAAGCAAAAAAAGGAACACAATGCATGGCACATTAAGCACAAGTAATTACTGATTAAACAGAAAGTTTTTCAAAGACAAATTGGTGCTTTGTGCTCCGCTGAAGAAAGATTGATCAGTGGAAACTGCAGGTAGATGTGTGCACAATCTGCTTGGCACGATATGAAAGAGAACAAAAACTTTAATTGTTGTCGGAGAATTCAAGTTTACTTTAATGTTGCAGCAGGGACTTGAGGTTTCTACTGTTAAAATGTTCAATAAAAGATGATTAAAGCAGCAGCTATAATATATATGTTTATAAAAAAGACAATAGCTCTAAGTATTAATTAATATGTATAATTTTTGCCAAGGAAACACCAGATGTTACGTCAAAGACTGCTGCATAAGGAAGCAGTAACAGCTACTGAAAGCTGCTGTACTGTCTTTGCTGCTGTCATAAAAATGTCAAGTAAGTTATACTTGGAAACATCGCCGGTAAACACGTTCTCCTCAGAGGCTTTAATAAAGTTAAAGCTCCTGTGAGGAACTTTTGATTCATGGTGATTCTGGCACCCTCTTGTGGACAAGCAGTCTTTGCTGATCTTGTCCTGTACGTGTGTAAGTTATTTTTTTTTAAAGGTCACATGTAATATTCCTTTTTCAACAAGTTCAGATAGTCTCAGAGGTCCCCAAAACATGTCTGGGAAGTTTTGTGATCAAAATACTCTGATCCTGTATTAAATCAAGACTATAAACCCCTCTTTTTCAGCCCTGCTCAGAACAGGCTGTTTCTGTGGCTATAGCTTTAAATGCAAATCAGCTGTGTGTGACCACGCCCCCTCTCTGGAAGTGGATTTGGCTTGGGCTTTCTCATGCTTTCTACATGCCCAGTTGTTTACGCTGAGAAGGCAGATTCAGAGGGCAGAATGAACACCTAGCTGTTGGAGTGTCACCCAACTTGAGGAATGGGCAGGGTTTTCGCAATTTGTGATGTCACAAGGGGAAAATCTCCAAACGGCCTGTTTGAGCACACATTTTCTGAAAAATGGAGCCGCCAAAAAACAGACTTTTCTCATAATTGGACGGTTTGTAGACAGGCTATGCATATTAGTGCAAAAAAACATGGTAAAGTGTATTTTTTCCCCATAATGTGTGACCTTTAAACAAATAATCTCATCCTGCATTCTGCATTCAGACTGTCTCACTGTGAATCTTGTGGAAACAAATATTTAAAAACTTCTTTCAGCAGTTTGCACTTAATATTTTTTTCCTGACACTTAACATGCAGCTGCAGCATGTATCATGAAATATCTTTTCATTTAACTTTCTATGCTGTTCTCAGAGGACTTTATTTAGAGCTGACCCCATCCCAGAGGCCTGGAGGAGTCATCATTTTGTGACAGATAAGCACGAGTGTGTTTATCAGCCCAAACACGAATGGCTCCACCTGTCAGAAGACAAAGTGGGTGACAAGGGGAGCCATATTGGAGGCTGCCACCTCAACTTTTATCTTTGATGAAAATGTAAGAATGTTTGCGTTGGACATCCTGCTGGACATGAGCCGTATGTTCCTGCTTTTTCCTCTGATTAAGCTCTCCTTCAAATTTATTGGCCATGGGAAATAATGGGAAACACAGCGAATGTAGAAGTTTTAGGCCATTACTCATGGCTTTTATTGGCATGGGCCCTGTCTGGCACTCTGCCAGTGACCTGCACAGAGGACAAAGCAAGTAACGCCTCTCCTGGCTCCTGGCAGAGGAAGCAGCAATAAGGGGGTGGTGGCAGTATAGGAGAGGAGAAGGCAGAAGAGGAGATGCGGCAGCAGGGTTAGTGGGTGGTGTGAGGAAAACGAAAGAAAGGAAATGTAAGAATAATTAACAGAGAGAAATTACACAGTAGTCCAAAATGTATCTTAAACTGTTTTGTTTTTTTCGCTTTCCCCTATGGGATATAAAATGTCTCCCCCCCCCCCCCCCAAAACAAAAATGCAAGCAAACATCTTGAAGGGATTCTTAATAGTGTCTAGACAGAATAGTTGGTCCCCACGGAAACAGCACAAAAATGAGCCCCTGTGTGCTCTGTGGTTAAGCTAAAGTTCAGAGAGGTAGGTGGGATAAAAAATAATAACAGGCAAATATTTTGACATGTTAGGTAGTTGTACAGGCACAATAAAATGTATATATAGTGACACAGACACTATTTACCAGCTCAGCAACTTACTTCACATCTGCTTTGTACCTTTCTGTACTGTAGGTGAATGCCATATAAGGACATATAACTATACTGTACATCAAAATGGTCACTACTGCACATGATCATGGTATTTTTTTTCAGAGCGGTTTTCACTTGAAATTTTGTTTTACATGTTTAAGTTTCAATGACTCTACAACAATGTTTTAAAGGAGAGTGTTTGCACATCCAACTATCTCATGAAATAAGTGCGTCGGACATAAAACTATCACTTTGAAAAGGAAAAATCCTGCACACTACTCTTGCAAGGCGTCACCAATTTATTAGAAAAAAAATCACAACGTTTCAGTCCCTTATGCAGTCCTCCAGTTTCAGTGATATGGTGATGTCCTGCGTGCAAGAGAAGTGTGAGGGAGTTTTTTTATTCTCAAATTAATTGACAAAAAAAAAGACCACACAATTTACTGCTTGTACAAAACTGTTCAATGTCCCTTGTTGCGTAGAATGAGATTTCCAAGTGTGTTTTTTTTTTTAACACCCTGATGATATTAATATGATAGTAGGTTATGTAGCATCACATAATGTTTAGCCTGCCCAATTGAGGGGACAGAATCTTGGAAAATGAAGAGTTAAAGGGTTCGGAGACCAAATATAGACAAATGGTGACTATATTTGAAATCTTGAAAGTTGTAACATGCTACATCCTGTCTAATACTCAATGATTGTTATATTACTTTTGGAACCACAAATCTGCTAAACTCTAGCATCTGAGAATGTAAATAACGTTTTCTAAATCAACATACAAAATAATCAACAAGTAAAATAAAGTACAGCCATGTATTCTGGACTGCAGTTATGCATTGTGAAAATACATCAATGTTTTAAGATTCTTTAAAGAAGAAAAGTTTGAAAGCATTCGTATTTTTAAAGCAGTATTCTAACTCAAGTGATAACTTTGACTGAGTAACATTCACTTGAATTGAAGTAATATTTGAGAATCTACTGAAGGTGTGTACTTTTTCCACCAATGGTTGGATGAGGAGACTTACACCAACGTTCACTTCGTTTTCTCTTCGGATTATTTGCTCAGCCATGTGCACAATCATTGTCAACGTTGTTTTATGGCCATTAAATCAACAGCTGATTCAAATGTTTCAATTTTAAATATTACTAAGATAAATTCCCAAGTCTTCCTGAGAAGAAGCCAGTTTGTTTAGTATCGCATATTCCCTTACAGTTCTACAAAGTGCTTTTTAAACTGGTGTTCTAAAGCGGTGTTCCAAAAACATGAACTTTTGGCACTTTGGGATTACTTTACAGGTTTGGATTTGATCATGCAGGGTGTTTGACAAAGTGCGTATAGGTGACAGCCTTGTGAATAATTGTAATTGGTTCCTCTGGTATTTCCAAGCTGTGTTATTCCTCTCATTGTTTCCAACATCTTTTTTTTTTAATAAGGCTTTGCACACGCGCAGAGTTTTTAAAGTGAGAACAGTTCAAGCTCCACACATGATAATATCACACAAGCACACACACCAGCAAAAAAACAAAACACAAACAGCCTCTTGTACACATACCCACCCTAAATCCTTGTAGAGGTCAAGTCTCTGTTAATTGCTTTCCAGGCAGTAGATGGATTGATCACAGCGATGGAGAGGAGGCTGTCAGGAAAGAAGAAGAAGAAAAAAAAAAAGGCTCACTACAACGCATGCACACTCATACACACACATCCATGCAAACAGGATACAAACACACATGGCGTAGACACTGACAGCGTGGACGCAGAACACACAGAGTCTGCCACGCGTGCTAACCAACAGAGACTGTTATCAGCTAATTAGTAGGAGCTGCAGGGGCCAAGCTTATTGACACTGCGATGACAGTTTTCTGGTTTGACTGGCACCGTCAGTCTTCAGAAACATGTCACTGGGATTCAATTATAAGAAAGAAGACAAAGGGATAAAACCCTCAGTACCCTGAGGAGGAAATGCTGTGATCACTTGAGCGACCATATGGGTACTTTGTGTGCAAACTGACCAGTCTGGCAAATGAGCGACTGACTGACTTGTGAACGAATGTATATTTCAATTTTCATCTCTTACTGCACTCCACATCACATTAGACTTGAACAGAGAAAAATGAAAAAAATAAATACACAACGGCTCTGTCAGAGCGGGAGGGGGGAATTAGGATACGCGCGCTATTGTTTTGCTATCCAATATTGGTCTCCCTCCAGTCGGATTGCTCGCACTCACAGGATCCTGACATCCTTTTTAACATCAAACGGCAGAGCAGAGCAAATGAGGCTTTTTAAAAATTTGCAACGGCATCAATTCTTTATGTTTATAATATGATGAAATTTTAGGCTACATGTGTAATCGGTTTCAGGGGGGGATGTTGAATATTCTTGGAAACTGAGCCTCAGGCTAGGCTACCCAAAGCCAATTGCTTGTTTCAATAACCGGGAGGCTTGGCTGATATGGAGGTGCAAATTACCTCAGCACAATTATTATTTTTTTTTTTACATCTTTGGATGAGGTGGAGAAAATACACCTAAAATCAGCGCTTTAAAACATATATGGAATGACACTTCTTAAAAAAAAAAAAAAGACAAACTTGGTTCATTTGTTTTAAACAAATCAGAATAATTCACTTTTTATAATAAAAAATAAAAAGGCCAAATGCGAACAAAAATTATTATTTTTTTGGTTATTTTGGTTTGCAGCTTTTTTAGCATATGATGTTCACTTGCAGCTTAAACTGTATGTTCACTTGTATTTACTTAGAGCGACATCCTTTTTAGTATAGCAGCCCAATAACGCAATGTAGTCGGAGGAGATTATTTTTGGGGGAGTTGTGACGTAACCTGGAGCTAAGCAGAGGGGGGAAACAGTCGATGCCGTTTGAGGAACACACACTGCGAGAGAGAGGGGGAGAGGGAGAGACAGAGGCAGATTACCTGATGAGGGAAAGTATTGTATCGGCCTTATATCACTTTTATTTCCCTCTAAAGAAAGGGGATGGACAGTGGTCGTCAACACTGCCTCTATAGTTGAACAATATATATTTTTAGAGTTCAGGCATGTAGATAAAGAAACAACTTGAATGCTCCAGTAAATGCATATAGCTAATTAAACTAGCCCTTCTCGTGCGTAAATGCCAAGAGTTGCTTTGGAGGGAATCAAGAGAGAGGGTTGAAGGAAGGAGGGAATAATATAGTAAAGAGAGTGAGAGAGCGCAAGAGAGAGAGGGTTGAAGGAAGGAGGGAATAATATAGTAAAGAGAGGGAGGGAGGAAAAGACAGAGAGTGAGAGAGCGCAAGAGAGAGAGAGAGAGAGAGAGAGAGAGTCAGTAGGGTTGGGGGGGGCTGCAAGGCGACTTGGTTGGTAGTGCTTGCCTCTGCCTCTCGAGCAGTGGGAGAGATGCGCGTAACATGCAGCGGAGAGCGGTGATCATCATCTGCGCGCCGCATCGCCGTGGACCGCCGTGCGCACTCGAACGCGGAGACACGCCAAGGGGGGCAGCTCGCTGTGGTCGTACCCGTCGCGAGCGAGGCGCCTGCAAAGCAGAAAACAGACTCGAGAATATAAACAGAAGAGAGAGAGAGAGAGAGAGAGAGAGAGAGGGGTTGAAGGAGTGTGAGGAAGGATGTCAGCCCTTCAGACTGTGATCGGGGGTTAATCGCCCTATGTTTGGAGCCACTCTGACGCACCGGCGGCAAAGCAAGAGCGCAATATTTTTTTATTCTAACACGGAATCCAAAACCCTTAATCACAAACTTGGACTATTAATTGAGGATTTAGCACGAATAGGATGAATGGCGAACTACATGGCCAGCAGAATATGAGTCAGCGCGTGTCTGTGAGCTGAGGTGGAGTGTCTCTCTCCCGCTTGCACGACTGTCTCGGTCCGCCACCAAACCTTCCTACGCCAGGATGCAGCTGCTCAGAGTTGCGTGGGCACTGACCGGAGCGGCGATCTGCTGCTTTCTTCTTCTCCTTATTCACTCCCGCCTGCTGAAAGAAGGTAATGATTCCCAACTTCACGTTTAAAGCGCGACACTTGTACTGTTCGGATGCGCAATCGCCACGAAGTTTCCCCACAACAAATAATACAGTGTGTGTCCGACGCAATCCCAGTTCAGTATCTACATTCTCTTGCTTGCTGGGGAAATAAAAGTCAAATCAAAAAGCCTGGTAATTTGGTTGATGCACATGTGGCTTTGCTTAGCTTCGATTTTCCACGACCACATTTTTCACCATCATCAACAAGTCATTGACAGAAGCAGATCGATTGATCCGTTTTCAAACATCAAAAGAAACAAGTTGTGCAGACAACAGCGCGGAATGTATTGTTTGTTTTGAGTTCTGAATCGTTGACAGCGTTTTCAATAGATGGCACTAGAGTCTAGCTGTAGGGTAACATTGGGGTCAGTCGTCTTCAATGAAGATCAGTTCACCTTTTGTTGTGTTTTCTGCACCGTATATGACACATTTCATCCCAGCTTTTCCTCCACACACCTCACAGGGAGGCTCAGTAGCTCAAATCCTATCCTACAGCGTGTCTATCATGGTTGCCATGCTGTAGGAAAGGAACAGCCTGTGGAGTGCATTGTGGGGTTGAGGTGTCAACATTTCGGGGGTAATTAATTGAGTGGCATGCAGCTAAATGACAGGCATGTGGCTTAATTGTTTAAATGGAAATCATTTGTCAGAACTGAACCACTGTTTCAATGTTGCACATCATGCCTTGTAAATGGTCAATTCCACCTAAATCTGTCTACAGGGAGGTTCTCAGGCAGAGGTGGAACACACTTACTGTTCAAACTCCTTATGAATGTAACCCAGGGAATAACTTGTACTGTTTAAACCTGGCACAAAAACCCCTACTTAATATTCCCTTTCTGCATGTATACCCCGGGGCGAGCAGAGTCTGTTTGGCACTTACGAACTGTCATGGGTTTCCTTTGTGCTGGTTGGCTTGGATTGGCCTGCCATCCCTACCCAGCCTCCGGCCCTGGGCAAATATTCAGGTCAAGCAGTGGCAAACACTCTCCTCAACGGGGTGAGTCCATGACGACTGCCGGGTAGGAGAATGTCCAGCCATACTGAAAAGAGGAGGGGGGGGGGGAGAAAAAAAAAATGCTGTCAGTCAGCCAAAACTGGAGACAAGGGGAGTTCGGGATTTTGTTCTGGCAAGTGTCCCAAAGCCTTTGGAGTTTTAATTGACTGTGGCAAGCTAGCCTTTTTTTCCACAGAGGTCAAAAAGAGGATTGTGTAGCCACCTAACATGGCGAAAAAAAAGTGCTGCTCATAGCTGTGGTAATGCGAGGGACTGTCATTAGATTCAGGCCATCAGCATTGTCGAGCTTGTTGACTTGCAAGGCAATATTTTTGACCTTCAGCAACGACGTGTTTGTCTGTATCATGTTGTGCTTTTACACCGAGGTGTTTTCCCCTAAGCCTGCATTTTCTCCGCTTTCAAACTTGACACTGAATAGCTTTTAACTTATGTGTGTGTGTGTGTGTGTGTGTGTGGGGAGGGAGCTGTTGGTCACTCAGTAGGAGAAGGAATCGGCGTACGTTCATATGGTTTATAAGGTCCCTGCTGAAATCTACAAGAGAGGGATGGAGCAGGAGAGGCCGTACAAAGGAAGGTTGAGAATATGCTCACTTTAAGCTACAAGAATAGCCAAGGTCAAAGACAGCTGTAAGGGCTAATAATACTAACTGATAATGTGAATTCAAAGGACTGCATTAGTGAAAGTCTTTGGGGGATGAGGATAATGAAAGACATGCACAAGGGGCCTTAAAAAAGAACAGACCTCTTTTAATCTTGGCTCACACTCCTTCATAAGAACATCAGGGCTCTGCAACACAAGCCTCTCCTATGTGAATTACACACAGAACAAAAGGAAGTGGAAACATGTATTTTTAGCCTCCTCTGCACGATGCCATGGATTGATCATCTGATTTGCTTTCATGCATCTTGCTATTATGTGCGTGCCCTTCTATATGTTGGTGTGTGTTAGCTGGTTTTGCTCGTGTGAATGTGGATGTTATCGGAACACGTAAAGATGGAAGCGCTGACACCCAATGGATCCAGGATGGTCATTTTGGACGTGGAAATGCTACCACTTCAACACACTGTCACCCTCCAGCAGACGGTTAGATAGCCTAACATGTAACAGGTTGTGTCTGTACGAGTCGGACATTGATTTTGTAATAATCTGACGTTTGATCTTATGCAATGAGACGAGAGGATGCAGAGAGGATGGCTTGCGAATGGGGGGGTGGGGGGGGGGGAGTATTAAGACATTATGCATGGGGAAAGTGGATGAATTTGCACCATCAATTTCTCACACTGTCCACTTCAATAATTCAGACAATGGAGCGTATCCCATTTTGCTGTTCATTGGCCAAGATATTTGTCACATGGCAATAAAGAGTCTGACAGGTTCGTGGATCAGTTCCTGGTCTGTGAATTAACTTGTGGATCCTGTTTTTTTTTTTGAGTGCTCATGATAATGGAAAATATTACTTTGTAGCTTCAAATTCTGGAATTCTTTGGGTTAATATATGAAATCATATATTTTTAGAATTTTATGATAATCTTTATATGTAATTTTATAGTTGTAACGGGACGTGTCTTGTCCAGGCGGCCGCCATGATGAGCCGCCATGACAGACAGAATGTATATCGTTGCCGTGGGAAACACCGGATGTTACGTCAAAGACTGCTACTGTACATAAGGAAGCGGGAATTGCTACTGATAGCTGCCGTTCTGTTTCTGTCTGTGCTGCCAGCAGAGAGAACTCCCATGATTAATCCCCCGCTAGCCTCGACGTCATCTTTTGTCATTGTAGTATGTTGTTTGAGAGCCCCCTGGTGGTGGAATCTACATATTGTATCTTTAAGTGGCTCATAGCTAGTAAATTGAACATAGAGAGTAAGCGAGATTAAATGATTTGTGAATTCCTAACAGCAGACATGTTGTTTATTTGTTGAATATATCCTCTCAGGTGCTGTTACTCATGAGCAAACCTTAGGCCTTGGAGCAAAGAGGTAAATTAAAACAAGTCTGAATGCTTGATTTGCATCTGCTTCTTTATTTACAAGTCGTCATTTTTTACAGCCATGGCTGAAATTACCATCTTTAGGTAATTATGCGCTGTTATTATTATGAACACTTTGTGTATTTTAGGGATCAGGCATGGACTCTTTGGAATAAACACTCACTATAAAAGGGAAAACACTTTTAGAATCAAGATACAATTTGATTAGAGATCGATTTGACATAAGGCAGCCCTTTTAGACATTTGCTGTTATGAACATGATCGCTGTTAAATACCTCTTCTAAAGCCGTTTTGAACAGTACCAGTTTTGCTGCTAGACACCCACGCTGTTTCCCACTTCAAAGAAAGGCACAATGTCTCCGTGGCACTGACAACTTGAATTGCAGTGCTGTCGCATATTTTCTTTTTATTCATTCATAAATCTTCGTGGCTCCTACACCCCCGGTGGCCTCTCAACATCCCCTACCTTCTCCCCAAACAGGCCACCACTTCTGTTTGACGGCTGGAGTTATCGATCCTCAGGTAAAAAACCACAGGGTGAGCTGTAATGGGCCGCAGTGACATAGATTTGTGTGCATACACTGCGAACTGACATTTGGCACCCAGAATCAGTTTTTCTTTTTCCAGAAGAACGGTCCTAGCCCTCTTGTTTAAATATATGGATAGGGATTAGACTAAAATACTGTGGCGTGGCAGTCCTTCACTCCTGAGCAGCCTCGGGAAGATTTGGGTCAAGCAGTGGCAAATGCTTTGTGTCATGCACGTACAAGGCCTGTGATGAGGGGAAGCCCTGTCACATCTTAGACATGAGTTAGGGAGGCATTGAATGTCTGTATTTTAAAGCAGCAGTTTTTAAGCTCCTTTCTGCATTTCATAAAACAACATGTTTGCAATCAGGTCATATGTAAAAAATATGAAAAATATCAAAATTTGGGTAACTACTCAAAAGGCTAGTCCACTTTGCAGTGTCTACATTGTGGATTGATGGATTATGAGATGGTCTGTTTACTAGGATGGGACTAGTTCTACGGGACTAGCTGACTGGACAGCTTGCTTTATTCACCAGAGTTGTCTAACAGTTGATGGTTCTGTGAGCTATTGCTGGGGGCGGCTGTGGCAAGAAAGTTGAGGGTTCGATCCCCAGCTCCTGCAGAAACATGTCCGATGTGTCCTTGGGCAAGACCCCGAATTGCTCCCACTGCTGCCGAGGCGACGTATGAATGCGTATGGATGGGATTAGTCACTTCTAATGGTCACTTTACGTTAACAACCTCCGTGTGTGTGAATGGCTGTGATTGGGTAGGTGTGACATGCGGCGTTTAAGCGCTTTGTGTTGTACATAGTGCCATTAATCAGCGTTTCCGTCTTGGTGCTATATTATTTTGTTTTCTTTTTAGTTTAATTTTGCATACGTTTCAGAACAACTTGAGCCATCTGTGAATTCATTTGGTTCGTGCTACACAAGCTGAATGCATAGAGGGAGCGTTGTAAAAGGAGCAATCCTTTGCCCGGTGTCACCTGCATTTAAAAGATGCACATTGTTTAATTACAAAGCCAGAGTGAGCAGCAGTAGACGCTCTGCCTTTGATATGACTAAGATAGATACAGAGGGAGAGGTGTAGTTGTTAAGCATTTTCTTCCTCTAAAAGCATCAATTATTAATCTGCAGAAAGGGAGGGATTTTTCAGGGAATCTAGCCCTGCGGCACACCTTTAGGCTTAAGTGACTTAAAGATAATATGCATGTATTTAACACTGCGGCATAACTTATTTTGCATGCAGGAGAAAAAAAACATGTTTTACTTGGCAAATCCTCACTGAGGTCAAATCTTTTTTTTTTTTTCTTAAAGCGGTTGTACAATTATGTAAGCAGAGCATTCTTTCACACATAATCTGCTGTAAACCAATGAAATTAAGCTAAATTTATCGCTAATGGTCAGTATCACCTGCAATCCATAAGGGTACTGCACAATAATCAATTGTGTAATTGATTCATTACTTAAAGGCTTTGTTAATTAAATCACTTTGATAAATCAATCACAGATGCAGCAGAGACCTGTGGTGGTTTTCAGGGTAATCTAAGTCGGACTGCAAATGACCCCCTTGTGTCCTATGTCCAGGGGCAATTTCCATCTGTGTATGTGTGTGTGAGACTCCGCCAATATTTACTCATAGCACTGTTTTCCACAGTTCCTATTGATTGTTGGACAGTAAAAACTGTGCACTATTGCACCCAGTTTTCCTAAAGTCTTATTGATTGCGTTTTGGCAGTGCTGTGGGACAATAAAAAGAGGAAGTGGTTAGAGTCGGACTCTAATGAAAAGCTGGCTGTGATCATCCTCTCCACGTTCCAGTTTCTACTAGAGGGACTTGTTGGCCTTTGAAAAATTGTGATGTCAAGAAAGACATCTGCCTAACACACTTCATCCCATGCCCTTCCACCCATGAAGTGCCTTGTGAAACTTCTTTGAGGCCCTACCAATCCTAGCTTGAAGACACAGAATTGAGCTACTTTGTAGGACCTTGAAGCAGCGGGGTAATTTGATGTTACAGCCTCGGGTGCATTAATGTAATATAGATGCTGGTGATAAAATGCGGTTAAAAGTGACACAGCTCAGCAAGCTAGCGTTGGATGCTAGATCTTTGCTCATCTTGGATGTGAGATGTGAGGAAATGCATAAAGGATTGAGGGTTTTTTAATAACTGCCGCTGAATCTTTAATTAAAACCTCGTGCAGGAGCCGGGGAAATGTGTTCTGGTCAGGGCAATAGAGCCCAGCTTGATATATTAGTCATATGAGTGAATGTACACATGCATATATATATAAGATTAAAGAGCGGAGAAGGAGGAGCTTTAGGCACACAGACACTGAGGGGTTGGACGAGAAGACGAAGGAGGGCCGGTAGTTTGAGAGGTTAGAGACGAGCGAGGCCATTTGTCTATCGGCTTGTCAGCTGGTGGGAGAAAGATTCCCTTCGGATCAGCGTTTTCCTCCCGAGGAAGGGCGGATTCCACTGGGCCCAATCTTGCAACACTTGCAATATGTCCATCATGACCATTTCTCAAAGACGAGTTGGTCCCTCCCCTTGGATGATCCAACCCTTACAGTGTATTAATCAAGATAAACAAGTTAAAGGAGTGCTGATTTCAGGGAACAGAGCCATCCCCTCTGTCCATTTTTATTCATAAGCCAAACCCTCCAGGCTATTGATTGTGTGACCACCAGGGTGCTCGAGCGTGATACATCCACATATTGTTGGGGAAATGATGGGTGAGAAGTGTGCTTAACCCTCTGCGGTTTCAATTTGTGCTTTCCTGCTGTGTCAAAGGTAGAGATGAGGTCATCCCTCTCTTCGATCAATCGCTGTGTCTCTGTTCATCTAGTTGATCAATAGGTACTTAAGAAGTTTGATCTCCTTTGTGCGTGAGATCACAGTCATTTGAATGGATTTAGACACAAGGTTATTCTGCCTTCACAAAAGCTCGGCCCCGGAGGCCATTGTGACACAAATATGGTCTCTGCGATAACAGGCTTGGTCATGCTTTATGGATCCGGTGCGTTCGGAGCATTTTTCCATTTCCATCTGACAGAAATGTAGGTTTAATCTCGCATTACGCTGGCTATAGTGCATTAGCGTTTTGTGTCAAAGGGGCCTGAATATTACCGATTCTACGCTGCTCCACCGAAACAAATTGCGTGTTACTCTTTAGAAAACTAATGGATGCTTTATCGATTTGAACAAGGCCAGCCACTTGCTTTGTCTCGGCTGTCAGATTGTGTCTAAAGCAATTTCATAAAGATCATTATTTTCTTTCTCGGGATGTCTCGCAGCTAAACAGGATCCCCCTTTCGTTCGCTCCTGCCTTTTGTACTGCTCACAGCGACAGCTCTTATGGTCCAATTGAAAATGGATTAGAATAGAATGACACATAATGAAAATCTCTCTCTAAAAAAAACAAACAAAAAAAAAACAAAACATTGGCTCGTCACATCCTCTTAGCTTTTTGCGCTCTTGAATAGATTGCTTGTGGGGGTTCAATTCCTCTAATCCAGCACAGCGAGAGGAAATGGTTTTTAGCACACTGTAAAACACAAGCCGTAACATTATGGGTCATAACAAGCAGTGCCACTCATTTATCTTCTAATGCCATTATAGTGTAAGGAGGGAAAGGTACTGACATGGATGTTAGTCATGCAACAAAGCGAGATAACTCAACGCGATTGCCGCACTTATGGGGATCATCATTGGTATAATTGACGTGGTTGGAGAGCCATGGCAAGCATCACAGTGGTAAATTAGAATTCAACAGGTTTGGGTTACATTATTCAAATGATTGCATGATTTAGCAAGTCTTCTATTTGTCTTATGAAGTTGTGGATCTGGTATCCAAAGCACAGAAGTGGAAACAGTAGAAGTTTCAGAACAAGTCTGTTTCTCGACCCAAAAAATCAAATTCAATTCAAAATATTCTTAAGTTATCCTCTGTAGAGCTCAAAATCCAGATTGTTTTAGGGGATTGTGTATCCTCTGGAATTCACCCTCAGAATCCAATAGCATGGTCTGTGTATCTGTAGACTAGAGCAGTGGTTCTAAATTGGTGGGTCGGGACCCAAAAGTGGATCGCAGACATGTGACTGGGGGAAAAAAGAAAAGTGTCAAAAAGTTGATGAAGCACTCTTAAAACATGCTGGTTTTGTTCCACCACATGTTTCGTAACATCTGAGGTCCAAAAGTCACTATTTTTCATTCAATAAATCTGATTAGTTGAAACAAAATATCAGAAATTTGGGTCACGATTTTCATGAGGGAGTTGGATCCTAAGGCTAGACCAGTTGAGAGTTTGGTCACAATTTCCTAGCTTGCAGATTCAGCGCTTACTTTCTCTCTCCTTTGCAACAGTTAACAGCCCAACCTTTTTTTTTTTTATAGTTACATCGTTGCTACATGTAGTTTTATGCTTATGTTTACAGCTATGTCGATACAACAGCAGGGAGGTGAGAGGAAAAAAAAAAAAAGAAGAAGAAGAAGAAAAACAGCCGGCGATTCTGCTTCATCATAATCATTACGGCCCATTCCACATGGGGGAGAGGAACTTCATTATTGTACCTGCAGGGACTGTTAAAACCAAACTCATGAATACAGAAAGCTTTTCTTCTGTTGTGTGTTGTAGCTTTACAGTGCTGCTGCTAGGGATTTTTTAAAAGCCATATTCTTAACTTAAAAGTAATACATATCGTATACATGATGTGGCCACAATCATTTACAAGTTTTTGCCGGTTTCACCCCCGGCTGCGGGCTTTTTTTGCTAGCTGTTTTGTTTGAGCTCAAATAGAAGTATGCTTAAGGTGGCAGGTTGGTCACTGCTTTTTCTAACCTAGTGTTTCATCATCTGAGAAGTAATGCACACTTTTTTTTTTCGATTTGGTATGCATTGATGTTCGATGATATGGTGTGACTCCAACGCACTATTTTCCCTTTCATAACATTGACTTAAGCAAGCCTCGTCTCCTCGTGCAGATGGTACACGGTATTCGATATTTCAGAGGTTATTATCACCAAGCAAAGGGCATGAATCAGATGTTCCCTCGATAACATTTCAACACACAGTGAGAAACACACAAAAAAAAAGGTGGAAAATCATATTTTAATAATGATATGTATTCAGCAAATGAAATATGCCAGGCTTGCACATTTGCCTTGCTGAACAGACAATAAATTATACCTTGTGCAGTGCCACATAAGCCCAAGGATAATACCACATCCAATGGGTTGAAAAGTAATAGGGCTTGTGGGATGCAGGCAACAGAGTGCCCTTGTTTAAATCAAATGACGGGGAGAGGAACATTGACATGTAGGTCTTGTTGATGCGATGTACCCCCCCCGCCCACATATTTTTCAGAGCACATCTGTGTGACAAGGTTGGCATGTAAACACAAGTGTTCTCGCTCTCTCTGCAGGAAAATGTCATGGCCGCAAACATCTGTGCACGCTGAGTTAACATGTGAGAGGTGACAAATGCAAAATGCAGACATATGTAGAAACATAGACATACATACACACACATACACACACATAGACACACACTCCTGTAAATATACAAAAGAGCTTGACAGCCTGTATGTGCTATCTTGTGTTTGCTTTACTACATTGCAAAGCAAATTCCTGCAGCTTCAAGTCTAATTTATCAAACAGACTCTGTGAGTGTGTGGCATTGTGTGTGCGTGTTCGTATGTGTGTGTGTGTGTGTGTGTGTGTGTGTGTGTGTGTAACGTTTCATCATACATTCTGAACACACACTCTTATTCAAGATAGTGAATAAATGCTGCAAGCCGGTGTAGATGTGCACACACAGGCACAGAGGCAGCCGTGTATACATATGCATACACAGCCACAAAGGGTCATTTTCTGACACGCACGCACACGCACACACACGCACACACACACACACACACACACACACTCACACAGACAAACAGTGCGGCAGGTTCTTACGGGACTCTGGAGAGGATGAAATATTGCTGCAGAGGCCACACATGCACACAGTCCACAGCGAAGCACACACACACACAGAGGCAAAACATCAACACACACACACACACACACACACACACACGAGGGATCGCTGTGGCAACCTTGTCAAAGATGGAGATGTGAGTGTACAGAAACGAGCATCTAGTACTTCTTCCACATGTTGGCAACTTGATAACCTGACATATAACATGCCCCCCACACACACACACACACACACACACACACACACACACACACACACACACACACACACACACACACACACACACACACACACACACACACACACACACACACACACACACACACACACACACACACACACACACACACACACACACACACACACACACACACACACTAAATCCACTTAAAGTTTGCCTTTTGAATGCCACTCAGTACATTCCAGTTATCATCTCAATACTTCACACAATCCGTCGCTCACACTTGCTCACAAACACACTCAAACTACACGGCTCATCTGACATGCAGGCTAAAGGCAGAACTGACAACATGGAGGCCCTCGCAGACAGGACCAGTGACATCTCACCCCTAATAGTGTCTGATAGGTAAACAGAGCATAACCACCCACCTGCCTTTTGGCCCAGGTGGAACCACTTGAGCAAATTGCCTCCTTAATTGATGGACTTGAACTGGTTGCTGTGTTGGAGCTTTTGTGTGTATATGTGTGTGTGTGTGTGACTACTAAGGTTTCCATCAGTGCCTGTGGCTAAGGGAGCGCTAATAGTGGAAAGAGAAATCTGTCAGCCAGTAATGAAATAATTGGTGCAGTAACACATGCGGCTCTCGTGCATACAGACACGGACAACTGTACTTTCTTAATTCACACAGGCACACACAGAGAGAGAGAGAGGCCTTGTACACATTTGCACTTTTGTGTGCGTTCATACACAAACACACACCCCCTCCAACCACGAGTACACATAACAGCCAAGAGAAGGAGCCTGATGCACAGTTAGCAGTGCTTGTAGCTGGACTTTGACAGCAAACGAGGCTGAAAGTAAACAATGAGAAAAATGTCGAGAATTGAAGACAAGGGTTAGAATGAAAGGACAAAGGTGAACGAGACGAATCATGATGGAGAGAGAGCTGAGAGAGAGAGAGAGAGAGAGAGACAGTCACAGGTTGTTGCGGATGGGTTGATTCCTGAAATAAATTCTTTTTGGGGGAGGGTTACCATGGCAACTCAGGTAATGGCAGACAGGGATTGGTTGTGCTAGTAACCTACACCAGCCATAAAAGAGAGAGAGAGGAATTCATCCAAATTCTGAGTACAGTTTCTATCCATGGATGATTCGGTTTATCTCACTGTTGAGGATTATCTAAGGCTGTTTTTATAGCCAGAGGGATGAGAACTAAGATTATTAGTCAAATTTCTGTCGTCGCTCTTTTCAGTAGCAGCTCATATTCTGGATGTGCAGAGAGTTAATCGGTGCTTAAGATGCTGACTGCTGTCAGTATTTTGAGAATGACACGCAGAGGTCATTAGTTTTGTCTGTTTGTGAATGTAATGGGCTCGTTGTCACAAACACCACCAGCCTCACAAGTCACACTCAAGTACTCTAGTTAAGTCTGAAAGATAGATCCAACTGTGGCAAACTTTAACGTGAAGCTGTTATAATAAACTAGAAACTACAGTATGTAGATCCTTAAAATGACGGTACTATAAGGAGAATACTCCATCACAAGTAGAGTTTCTGGAATGAAAATGTCCCTTTGAAACAAGATAATTCACTTTATTAGATATAAAGTTTAACTTATAGTTCAGAAAATGCCCTTTTTGATTGTTTTTCTACCTTTTATTATTATATCATTGAGTAAAGATAATAGATGCATAATGTTTTGTTGTGCAAAAAAATGATGTCCCTGCAATTTTAACAGTTCTTGTCTAAAATGATGAACATATTATATCTTTTTTAGGGCCTTACTGATATGTGATTTTTGGGGCCGATATCGATATTGGGGAGAAGAAATCTACCGATTTTTTAGAGATAGATATAGATATACACATTTAAACAGTCTGTATCCCTGCATGGAGAACATGTTTTGATTATTGTTGATTGTACTCTTGTCCATTTTGTTCTGTTCTGCATAAATAATCCCCGTCACCATGAGAACCTAAATGTATGTTATGACTGCTGAATGTCCTGTGTTCAGTAGGAAAAAAAAAAAATCTGTTCCACTGGTGTTAAAGGTGAAATACATGAATGATGCATTGCTCCTGTCTGCATTTCCATCAGTCTCTGCCTCATTACGTGAACACCTAATGAGAAAATGTTTTTTTTTCCAGTCATCTTTTTTTGGGGGGTTTGTTTGTTCATTCATCTCCAGTGCTTTACAGTTTTTTTTTTTTCATGTGATAAAATATTTAAACAGTTGTCTTAATTCATTCTCATTCAAGCTGCAGTTCACAGTGTGTACGGATTGAGTCAAGAGCTGGTCCGTTTCCTCAGCATCCTGAAAATAGCTCCATAATGGTGCTGCGCAAGTACATGTGTCTTGTAGTGTAGCCCTCTGGAACTGAGAGGAGATAGAAGAGAGGACACAGTGAGAGAGCGGAGACGGTGTATGTGTGTGTGTGTAATAAGCGTGGTAGATGCAGATGTGGGGAAGCTGCACCAGTGAAAAGTCTCCGCAGGGGCCTGGATATGGTTGTGTAATGTCTGTGCGAGTTTGCAGGCAGGTGTTCTTCCGTGCTTGATTGTGTATATGTGAGCCTACATGCAGTTGTGTGTCATTACAATCTCCAGTCAGTGTGTGCAGTCCTATTGTGTGTGTGTGTGTGTGTGTGTGTGTGTGTGTGTGTGTGTGTGTGTGTGTGTGTGTGTGTGTGTGTGTGTGTGTGTGTGTGTGTGTGTGTGTGTGTGTCTGTTAGAGAGAAAGCTCCGGAGCCTGCAACACAGGGAGTCAATAATTAGCACAGACAGCAGGGGAAGGACGATGAGAGGAAACAAGAGGGAAAACAAGACAACAAAAATGAAAGAAAAAATACAAAAAAATCATAAGAACGGCAAGTGTAGCTCAGTCCCTTACCCCCCCCCCCCCCCCCCCCCCCCCCCCCCCCACACACACACACACACACACACACACACACACACACACACACACACACACACACACACACACACACACACACACACACACCCCCCCCCCCCCCCTGGGTACCGCGGAAATCCAGATAAGGATGTTTCCTCTCTTATTTCTGCTAACAGGTCTCTGCATTGGCTCTGACAGAGCCTGAATACCAATTACACTGCCCTGGCACCTCCTCCACTGGCGATAGAGACAGAAATAGGGGTTGTGGGAGCAAGAAAGAGAGACCGAGGGGAGCAGAGAGGGACGGGGGGGGGGGGGGAGTGAATGCAAGGACAACAGGGAGGCGGGGGGCAGAGAGGATTCTATATGAAATGACGTCAAATGGGAGTGCACAGAGTGGAAGAAAAACAGTATAAGGAAGCTGCATGTGTCTTTTTTTTCTTTTTTTTTAACGGGAGAAGGGAGACAAATAAAAAAGCAAGGAAAACAAGGGGGTATGTGGGAGTTTTGGGAGCTGTAAACAAGCGGCACTTAACCCTCTGTATTCGCCTTTTTCTCTCTGGGTGATCAAAGCAGTATAACAAGGTGCCCGCCACACTTGCTCATACACCCCAGGACCATTTTTTATTTTTTGCCCCCTTGGCGTCTTAAAGCGACGGCTGACCATCGGCTGGTAATAATAGCGGGGGAACCTGATGATATCTCTTGCGTTGAAGCGGATGAATAATTTATCATTCATGCCGCGCCGCATTGTGCGCACCAGTCTTCCTTTAAGGCATATTTGACTGTCTGTACTCCAGCTTTATTACAAATGTACACATACATGTGGTAAATGCATACACACATATTCATAAATGGAGACCTATACTCAACGTACTTGACACCCTGGCAGCGCTCCTGTATCTACGATACTTGTTTTCCTCTGCTCCATCGGTTTTGTCAAACAAAATGCTTTCTCTATACGATGTGTTCCGTTTCCTCCTGAAGGAGAAGTGTTTCGCGTTGTTTGGATAAGACAGGTTGTATGAAAAAAAAAATAGACGTGGATGGATCAAGTCCTCGGAGAAGAGCCACAATGAAGGAGGCTGAACTCTTTAACTCCCAGAGCACTACTTGCCGTAATGTACAATGCCAAGGTACTATCTCTATCTCCGTTTTCTTCCTTTTTCTTCCTTCCTATCAATGGCAGCGGTGGTATTAGTTATTTATTTATTTATTTTTCTCTTGCAAGAGTCTGTCGCAAAGCACTACCTTTGTGGCTAGCACAAAGACTTTAAAGCTTTATAAAGCAGCAGCCGTGCAGCGCCATCAACTCCTGCCTATCCAGTTATTATTGCCTGTGTGTACGGGTAACAAAGTTCTCTGCTGCATTGAAAGGTATTGTCCTCCTCCATGTGTTGGACTGTGTAGTCAGCACTCAGTATTTCGTCGGATAGAATTATGTATTTTTTCTGCAGTAAGCAGGTTTACAACGAGAGCTTGGGGTCGACTTGAGGGATTAGGAAAAGCAGTTTGTTGTGTTTGGATAAATAATTTCACCAACACTGAGTACACAGACTTCAAAAAGCATCTGATTGAGGTTAACTTTCTACTCATTGTAAATATAACTGGCTGTTTTTTTTCTCCACTTTCAGACAGGATTGTAATTTAATGCGAAATATAAATAGCTAAGAAGTTTCTTCAAGCTGCAGTTGAGGCCATTTTTCACCCCTGAGTTGTGTCTGCAGGTACATTTAAATGAGGTGTCCTGTATGTCAGCTGAAAGGCCAAACTCCAGCCAAATTGGTCCACAAACATTTGCCGCATCACTTGCTGTTGCTTGTTAAGCCCGCTGCTTTGAGCACCACTGTGTTCTCTGTGCAGCAAGAAACAAAAAGGGGTTTGTTAGTCTTGAGTGAGACCCCCATCCCCTGTTGTAATTATGCCCCTGCCTTTCAGTATGGAGCAGCATTTGGACAGCCAGAAACCATACCAGCAGAGACCTGGGGGAAAACTAACAATGACACTAGTCCTCCACTCAAAACAACAGAGACCAGACAGATCTGTGATAATTGTGAAAAAGGGGTCCCTAACAAGGCTCAGAATCATTCAGGGCTATAGCCGTAATTCCTCTCTGCATGTCTACTAGTGGAGGGTTGCTTTGCACAGCTGCCATGTTTGATCAGCATACTTTAAAAGATTTTTTTTTGAAAGTCAAATTTTAATTCCTCTGACATTTTTGGAGGGGAGGTCACATCCGCCGCCGCTAACAAGGTTGCATAAGCCAAGTCAAATAATTTCGCAGTGACTCATATGCATGGAAAATGAAGTGGAAAGTTCCTTTTTCTACCCAACATTGCTAAGAGTATAATTAGCTACGTTACATAATTTAAAAGTGGTTTTTAATGTGGGCCCTATGGAGTAAATCCAAATGCATTGCCTTAGTATGTAGACGTGAATGTTGAGGTGACGGCATGTCTGTCAGTGCGCTTTAAGATTGCCAAAGAATTCTCATGCTTAATTTAGCATTCTGCTTATTCAAAGTGACCGCCCCGTACTGCTGTAATGAAATGAATATGTTGAATGTGCTGCAGTAGCTGCGGCACTTTTACTAACCTGAAAATTATAACTATACACAACAAAAAACTTCTCTTCAAAATGAAATTGTATCCCCGAGGTTCCAGCATGGTGCCCAATCCAATCTTCAACTCTGTCCTGCAGGGAATATTCAGTATTTTTCTTTTTTGTATGTGTCTCCTTCTCTGCTTCTTCTTCTTCTTCTGGCTTTTCCTTCACCTGAGGCACCAGATTGTGATATCTCTGCAACCCCGGGGTGGGCAGAAAGGTGTGTTATCACTGTTGACACACTTTAAGAGGCAGCACACATGACACACACACACACACACATACACACAGGTACTGCATTGCACAGATAAAAAAGATTGTGACACTCTCCTTCTCAGTGTACCTCAGGGGCAAAGAAGAGACAAACCGCACAGTCATGCCCTGAAAATGACAGAAATGCCATTTTATATAATTTCCCAATGGAAGTTAAGCTCTGTTTGGTTTTGTTGTCTTGTTCAAAGTGGCTGTATTCTATATCGTTTTTGGGACCAAACGGGGGATTAAAAAGCCTGTGAACAAAAATGTTGGTTTTCTGTTTAGCTCTGTGTGTTCTCTTTCCCCTCACACAAGTAGCCAGGTTATCTCCGCCTTTTATCATTATTTCTTAAGCTAGCTCATAAATCTGTGTTGTGATAGCGCTTCTCCAACGTCCTTATGCATATTCATACCCTAAATATTCATGAGAAAATGTCTGGCCAAACAGCTTTCCCCCGCCAGAATAGTGAAATATAAGACACAGTTTGCCTTTTTTTTTTATGTGCTTGTTTTTTTCGCTTCCTGTTTGTGGCAAATGGGGGTAGGGGAGCTTGGGAGGAGATGATGTATTTGCATGTCTCATGGAGAATTATGGGAGCAGAAGTTTTTCCCCTCGAACTATGCAGATGACTTCGACGAGGTAAATCCCACTTGTTTCTTTTTCCCTTTCCCCCCTCCCCCACCCCCCCTTCAAAATTGTCCAGGGGCTGGTAGTTGAAGGTGAAAAATGAGCCGGGTAACAACTTTTGATAGGTTTATTTTACGGAGAGTCGCACATATATCACTGTTACAACAATAAATGACATATTACCATGCAAATTAGGGATGCATCACTAGCCCTTTTTTGCTGAAAAAAAAAAAAAAAGAGCACAGTAATCTGAATGTGTTCTATCAGTTGAAGTCAAGTTCCCCTCTGATACCTCTATTAAACAGCCGAGCGTTTTCCGTGAGTCAAATACTACTTTCTTCCATGGTTGTCTTTTTCACGTTTATGTTTTTTTGAGCTTTCTATGCATGTTGCCGATGATGCCTGAAAGTATTAGCCTCGGTTCAGGCCGTCCTCTCTGGCTCTGTTCAGACAGCAGAAAACCACGTTGCACATGTCAGCAGATCAAAAAACACAACAAAACACGGGGGGGGGGGAAGTGTTTTATTTATTCACCTCAGTTATTCTCGGCATGGATAACTTGATAGCAGATTGATGGCGGGCGTCGGGAATGGAAGATGAGGAATGCTAGGCTGTCATACAGAGGAAGAGGTTGTCAGAAGCCTGTCATATTTTCATCATTTACAAGTGTTTACTACTCCATTTTTCCATAAATACACCAGAACGCCGGTTGTAGCACATTTATGATACCCGCCATGACATATATACCTGACTAAAAGATATACACTACCTCACTTTTTAACTTTTTATCGTCCATGTACTTGTCATTAGGAGTAATGATCGGTACAAGGTATTAAGCTTGTCAGCACTCCCTGTACAGCCAAGGGAGCTGACTCATATCGTTTCAGATTGGCCTTGCAGTGTTGTATTCCCGGAGATACCCAAAAAAAAAAAAAAACACACTAATAATCTCTTTTTATTTAACATCCACCGTCCTGCTTCAGCTTTTTTTTCCCCTCTTTGTTACAACACAGAGGACAGTTCTATCCTAGATATTGATAAATGAGGGCCTTTTAGCGAAACCTGATGATTCAAGCTTATAGCTGAACAAAACGCCTGGGCTTATAAGATTGGGCTAACTGCTAAATAACCCAATTATATATGCTGTGCATAAAACGCCTTGAGGGAATTCCACTATTAATGGCCTGTTCCCAAGTGATGCTTAATTCACCGTGAGTTTTTCCCTTTTCTCTCCCTCTTGCATTTATTTTCAGCGTGTAAAATAAAGCATAATATGTGTTTCAAAGTCATCCAACATGTCTGTGATTCATCGAGTGTAATTACATTATTGTAGGAGAATATTATTTTGAAAGGGCCTCAAATAAAGCATTTACACAAGCAGATGTTACTCCACAAGGATTTTCGGCTTTTTTAAAATGCTTCACGGGTAGCTGCTTCATTCTCATGGGTATTGGTGCTTTCATCCTCTCACACAACACCTGAACATTTCCTGAAGTTTCTGGGGTGAGCTGAGCTGCATGTGTGAACCCAAACAAACAACATTTTGGAGCCTCTTAGTATTTTCCCATGTGAGTCGGATTTGAGCTGATGTGAGAACGCAGCACATCACATTCAGGCAAGTTCACTGTGAGCATGCGGTGGAAGGGACTGTGACATTTACAGTATATCCTGCAACCAGCAAATGAACATAGACTGTATATGCAGGTACGTGCAGGTAACGAAACTGCTTCATCATGTTTATGTTCGTCTCCACTCTTTTGTTATAATTGTGACTGTTAAGAGCTACAGTTAGAACTGATATAAAAGGCAAAATTCTCATTCAAGAGTTGTTTTGAAGACTCGGTTGCTTCGTCCACCAACAACACATCCTGCCTCCTGAGACCTTTGACAATATTCATCAGCAGTATGTTTTATAAAGTCACCAAAAAACAACAACTGGCATCTAACAAATGATAGCTTGAGCTTGTATAGCTACGTATTCCATGACTTTAAGGAGATACTTAACAACACACATCTTTCTCTCTCCCATTGCCGACACCTGCAGAGCATGTGTCATGCAGGGTCGAGAGTGAATGCAGTCCAACCACTATTTTATCGATCCAAGATAGCGATCTTAAACGGACATCGACGCTGTATTGATAACCATTATCTTACAATTTTGGCATTATGACTTTGCCTCCCTTGTCAGTTAACCTTACCTTTAGTTTCAATTCACTTTGCTTTGGATGATCACCGTGTCCCACTCTGGAACGGCACTTGTGAGTGACGGCAGGCCTCACTCTTCAGTCGTTCACTCGCTTCACAGAAAAGTGGTGCGTCTACTGTTTTGGCATTTAAAGTTGAGACCTCAAATACAAGATGTTCCAACATTTTCTTTTAGGTGTATCTAAAAAAAAAAAAAAGGGAAAAACACATCTTATTTTCTCACCATTAAGACATTAAGAATAAAAAAATTGCACCAAATGTCAAAAAGACAGATGGTATTTAGCGTATCAAGCGAAAAGAAAACAACTTTTTGGTTATTTCGTTAGTTTCGTTAGTTCCAGCTCCAATTGAGGGAATCTTTACAGATCAGCAGGACAACAGCAAGTGCACAGTAGCTGTTGCCAGGATGAAATGTGACCTTCCTGTTAAGACGCCTTGACAGTCACTTTCACTGTGGGGCCACAGGGTCTAATTGTGTTTTGCAACAGAAAAGTGCACCTGCTCTACTGAAATCAAGACATGGGACTGTGTGTGTGTGTGTGTGGAGAAAAAAAAAAGACAGTACCTAACAGCCTGTCTTCTGACAACATCCACGACCCAGGCAGCGCATTGCCACTTGATATGAAGAAATAAAAAAGCAGGGGAACAAAATTATTTGATAGTCTCTCTTACGTCTTTGACTGCTTCTCTCTCTGCAACCGTTTCCAACAAGCCAAAATCTGTCCCAGTCACTGTAACCCGCAACTCTGAGGGAGCGCAGAATGTGCTGGGAGTGTGTGTACATGAATGAAAGCCACCCTTTAACAATAGTCTGACATGAGATGAGCTGTGTGCTTCGTCGCCTCATTGTCAGTCAGTCAGCTGTCAGCGGCATTATTGCAATGATTAGGAAAAGGCCTTTTGTTCAGACGAGGGGAATCATCTCTATTCTGCACGATTAGAGAGGAGAAGTAAGGACTGATAAATCTCATTTAACAACTGAGGTCATGTCACACAGCATACAGTTCTTATTCCCTATAGTTTTCTGTCTGTCTTTTGTCTTTTCTTTCTCACTCTCTCTCTCTCCCCCACTCACTGCCTCTTGTCTGGCTTTTCTTGATCTCTTCCTCATTTTCTTCTTCTGGCACTTTCCCCCTCTAACTTGCCTCCTCTCGCTGTCCGTCATTTTCTAATGCTGTTCCTAGTGGCATTGCACACACTGAGACACAAACTGCAAACTTTGAAGTCTGCTGGAAGTGAAAGCTGCATCCTACCTACCTGCCTGGTTTTTATCGCAGCCTCAACGTTTCTCAACGATAATTGGTTGAGCTGCTAATAGGATTCTGTATCTAGCATAATGGTACCATAACTACTTTCCAGCGTCTGATAATTTGACTGATCATTCGACCCGGCCTACCGTGGATAGTTTTCCAATGCCTGTCATCTTCCTTTCTCATAAGGCATACAATAACTAACTCTGAATTCTCAGTAGTGCCTACAACAAAGGGTACTTGGTGTCAGAGGAAAGTAGAATACATCAAAAGTATCATTTTCATAAAGTGATTTTTAAAGGCTGAATTGACTACATAAATGCAAAGACTACAGTTGCTGGATTTGTCTTAGCTATTTAGCTATTAAGCCACATGCCTCATGATTTACGTCTTTTGGTCAACTTTTTACCCATCAGTTCCAACTCCAGTATATTTTGGCATTCTTATGATTTGTTATATTTTTGCATATGAGTCATTTCCTGACAATGTGGATGAGCTTCTTTTTTTTTTTTGCCAGAGTTGCTAGGCATACATCATCCTCCCAATGTGGATGTGTGCAGGGATGCCACCATGGATAATGCACTAGAATTTGAGCTAAGTTAGAACACAGTGGAATTGAACTTAACAGCCTCCCAGTGAGGTTGTCTGTGCGGGTTCTCAGTCATCCAGGTCATGGTAAATCAAAGCTTGATCCAAAGGCAACTGGAATTAGTTGAAGATCTTCTCTCTCAGAACAACTGAAAACCCAGTCTCACCTAGGAACATGTGGCCCCAATGATCCACAGACCCTTGATCATTGGCATGCACATGATCCACAGAGGCTTACATTTCTAGCTCCGTCTACCAGTTAGGTAGTGAAGTGGCCTTTCGGAGGAGAGGTGAAACTTCAACTGACTCCAGTTGCCCTTGGATCAAGCTTCGATTTCCCAGTGAGGTTGCTACTAGGACCTACTAAGGCTGAATACTTGCATTGTACTAACAGGGAATACAGAACAAAGGTTGATTTACAATGGCTTTAATTGGAAATAAGACTAAGAAGCCGGGGTATCAGGATGCGTGAAGCTATACAGGGTTGAGTGGGAGTTTAGTGGGATCATGTCCATCCACTGAAGCCGTCTGTAGTTAAGGCCATGTCGGTTCAATGGTACAGGAGAACAATCTGGTAAGCAATCCACCTCTGTACTGTGGAAATACTCCATGTCACTCTTTGTTAGACTGATCATATTCAGTCTGGTTGCCATAAGACAGTTACCCCTTACATTTACTGTTAAATAAATGATGTTGACTGAACGACAGATTATTACACAGCAACAATATGAAGAATTTGGTTTGGTGTGCTTTGGCGCCCATCAAAATTGAGTGCAACTGCACTGTCATAAGACACATGGCTTTTAACTTCTCCCTCTCTTAGACAAAGTGCATTTGTTAACAAGCAGAGGGTAGCCGTCAAAGACATTGTGAGAAGCTAAACAAGCAGGTCAACTTGTATAAGACACAGTAACATTACCAGATATTGCGCAAATAGCATCTACAGCCTGTTGTTAGCGTTCTGCTTGCATGTGGTGTATTTGTATTCAACTGTTACCGTGACGGCTTTGGGCTGTGGCTATGGCTACATTCGAGAGGCTAATTCAGATAAGTTTGTAAGGTTCCAAACTTATAAAGCTAACTTGAAGAGACAACTTCTTGGCTTAAGATAGATTTGAATTATTTACTTGAATGCGAACCTGAGACATAACTCGGGTTAGTAGCTTTCCGCACTGATAAAGCTGCTAGACATGAGACAAGGATAACACCAATGACAATACAGCCTAACGTTATGTCACAACTGGCTATGAATGCAGGGATGTAGACTCCGCTTTTTGCTTGGTCACTCTCTCTTTTTTTTCTCTTCTTTGCTTCATCCATTACTGTCTAGTGCTGTAAAGCCGTAAACAAAGTTCTCCCGAGATGACCCCAGCCTGCTGCCAACGTTTATATTCTTCAGTAAACAGGCCATCAGGCTGGGAAAAACGGCATTCTCCCTGTTGAAAGTTACTGTACTATTAAATCCATTTTGTAACTGTAAGGTGGAAAATGTACATAGTGCTGCTTTAAATTGCTCTTAAATCAGCACTAATCTAAAATATGTAATACCCAATGCAATGAGTATACTAAGAGATAATAATGAGATCAGGCTGTACCATAGTCTACCATAACCATATTTGGCTATTAAGCTATCTTTCTTTTACCTTTCATACATGCATACCTTTCCGTCTTGCATCATTTCAAGCAGTTTATTTAACTTTTAGCAACTGGAAAGGAATTAAGAAGGTTTTCCAAACGTTGGTTTATCCAATCATGATTAGAGTCACTTATCATAACCCGTACAATGCAGCACCAGTTATAATATTGAACAGAATTCTTTTACATGCTGTTTTCAAGTAGCTTGTTACCGCACACGTTTATTTTGGTATTCAGTGGTGTGCTTCCTTGCCTTTGGAAGTCATTCTAGCCTACTAGTATGCTATTGTAGCTTATGTTAAATGAGAAAAAAGGACACTTTAAAATCCATTACTTGCACCATTGCCCTTCTTTTGTTTTTTTATTGAAAGGATAAAAAAAATACATACCACCTCCAAGCTCTTTAAACAGAGACTTCTGGCTTCTGCTTTGTGTTTTGTTACACTGCATATTCAAAGAATTTCAAAATAGCAGGGCCTCTTAAAAATGTTATGCAGCAATCCGCTTCGGCCGCGGATTCATTGCTTATCAATGCAGTCCCCACTGCTGCAACGGTTCACCCGGAAAGCAGCCAAAAAGCCCAGACCCATCAGTGAGAGTGGAGGTTCTGATGGGACGCGTTTCTCTCTTTTCATCTCCTGTATCCTGAGTTGTGCTTACAGCCTCTTTTTCCCTCTGGGACACAGAAATATTAACTTTCAACCTGCTGTTTGTTGCCAACTTTCTGCACCTAACGGTGCATCGTGTCCATCATGGGAACAGGTTTGGACAAGATTCTGGCAATGGTGCTAGTTGCTCCTTCTGCTTGCTCCTAATCTTTGGAATTCTTTGCCGTTTCCTTTTATCATGTTTATTTATTTGTTAAAACTCTGTGGGAGGGCAGTCTTCCATTATCTATGTAAATACAATATACTGTTTACCACTTAGGCTGCAGTTATAGCGCAGTGATAAATTCAAGCCGATGGCTTGCACCCACACTGGCTGAAGGAGCTGTTTCCTTCTCCGTAGGCAAACAGCTCAGGGCTGCCTCTCTTTATATATTGACTCTCTGCCTTTGAATAATTAAACACTAAAGAACTGTTATCTTCTTCCTCTGTTTGCTTGGGTCAACATCTTCATTGAACCGTATTTTCCCATAGAGCTGTCTGCACATTGAAAAGACAGTGAGAAGAAAATTGTATTTGATGCAACTGACCTGACTTTTAACTTGATGGCATTTTTTACTTTAAAAAACCCCCCAAAACTTTCAGCACCAGTTTGTGTATCAATGAGACACACTTGCACCCACTGTTCACCATGCCAACAGAGCTTATTCAGAAGCATCATCTTAAACGGAAACACACAAATCAAAACCCATACAGCTAAGTGAAGCTGTTATAAAGAACGTAGTGGCAGACGGACCCACAACGGACACAAAAACGTTTTTGAGTAAAGTTAAGAAATGATTTATTGTGGTGTCTGTTGGATACTGGCTGGGAGGTCGGAGGTATGAGAGCTGGTTTCTGGTGTCTTGTTCTTTAGTATATTTAGTCTCAGAGTCAGTGTAGAAGCAGAGGTGAGGTCGTGGAGCTGGGCGGGGAATGCTGAAGATTTGAGGCATGGAAATCATGGTGGGTATAAACGGACAATCTGGCGTCGAGTGGAAGACTGAGCCGAATTTTAAACTGTGGAGTGTGTAGGTAAGCTTGATTGCATATGAGCAGTAGGTTTTCAGATTTAATTGGTGGCAAGGTGTGTGGATCCACACGCAGCTCCAGGTGAACACACACACACACACACACACACACAAGACAAACCCAAAAAACAAACATAGAGGGGAAATAGACCGGGATCCTCACAGAAGCAGGTTCAACAGATTTGACCATTTCTACATATGTGCCAAAATGATAAAGAGCTACCTGTAGGCTAAAGAAATAAATATCGAGGAGAGGGTAGCTGCTTTTTTTAAATTTCCTCTATTACTTGACGCCAACAGAAGCAATAATACCGCAGAAGTGGCTTATTACATCTGCTTTTCTTACAGGTTTAATTCTGTTTTTTAAGAATCCTCATGAAAGACTTCAATATTACTGCGGCAATTTTCAAGAAAATTCTCATTTGTACATTGGAGTCACATTTCTCTTACTTTCTTCACATCACCCTTAAAAGTACAAAGCAACACCTGCCAGCAATATGACTCAAAGAGTCATTTTAAAAGCCTTGAAAAATGATTAAATTTAAGGGCCGTGGATACTGCAATAAGACGATAAAAAAATAAAAAACTATAAAAAGGAGACTTTTATTGCTAGAGATAACTGTAACTACAAGCCAACACAAACCATATCAGTGTTTTTTATTATTTGCAGTCTCCAGTGTCTCCTCTGGACGATAAAATAAAATGGATCGTGCGCCCAAATTAGCACTGACATGTGCTTTAACTGCATAATGTCTCAGAATAAAAAAACACTATCATGCAGTACGGTCTCAAAGACAGAGTTGTGCCAGCGTCTTTCCAGCTACGGTGTTGAAAAAGTAAGTCTCATCTTTATTTCTCAAGAATTTTGTTGACTTTATTTACGCAGCTTTCAAAGCCTCCGAACAGAAACTTAAAACACACTCAGAGGCGGGTTGAAAAGGAGACACAGTCCGTTGGTAACAGACAGAAAGATGGGGGGGGGAAGAAAGACAGATCAGAAGACATGATAGGAGCGGGTGAGAGGCTGGCAGACGGAGCGATGCGTATGTGTGTGTGTCTTTATGCCCCGGCTGAGCCTTGGCATGAGCAGCAGCACAGAGGGCGAGTTAAAATGGGGAGGGGAGATTAAAGGCAGTGCCGGGGCCCGCAGCCTCTGTATTCAATCACCGCTCTCCCACAACACCTCAGCCTGCATGCTGATCAAGCTGCAGTGAAAGGAGCCTTGCACCCTGCCACTCCCATACTACACAGTTGGGCTGTAAAGATATCAAGATTTGTATTCATCGTAATGGTCGCCAAAGTGGTTAACATTTTAACTTCATGAAATGGACTATGAATATTCATCTTTAACATGAAGTCTTTTATGCATTACATTGCCAAATTGGAACATACTTATTAGATACAAATGCTAATGAGTTCAATCACCTTGCATTACAACTTGTGTTGGATTCAGGCTTTGGATGCTTTATATTATATACTCATAATGCAGCATTACATTTTACCTGTTGAGTGTTGATGCACCATATTAACACTGGATCTGTCCGAGTTTTTTTTAAGATTTATTTTGGGGCTTTTATGCCCTTATTTAGAGATAGGACAGTGGATATAGTCGTAAATTGGGGGGAGAGGGAGTTGGGGAAAGACTTATATGCGCACTAGCCAGATCTGTGCAAGAATGTTGAAGGTAGTCTTACTTTTGAACGTGTGGCCTACCCAGGATTTTCTTGCCATAAGCATGCGATGTGATTTTTTATTTTTTTCACATTCATAATTTTTTAGAAAGTAACAAAAGTGTCAATTCGATTGGACATCCTGCAACTCTGCAATGTGTAATTATTTAAAAAAAAAAAAAAAAATGTTTTATTGCATTCAAGAAATAATTGAAATGTCTATTTTACAACAAACACATTTCAGTTTGTCACCTGTGCACTGTGGTGGAGACAATCTCCAAAAGGTTTTTCTGACTTTGAGTTTTGAAGTTTGAATGTCTCGCGTCGGGGGAAAAACTGCATGATGAGATCAGAATGCCTCCAAATATAATGCCTGGAGGCAGAACAACATCAGACATTCAATTGGAGAGCAATTATTATGGAAGAGCACAGATCTGAATTCAGACTTGAGCTCTTTCCAAACACACTGGGGAAAAAAACGACATACTAACTCAGGCTTTTCATCTATATAGGAGCATATTCTTTTAACCTGGTATGTATGTGAGAGGCCAACCACCTTTATTATACTGATACAAGGGATTTTTATTTATTGATGTATTATTTTTG